>NW_027466501.1:0-1200000 GCF_050575085.1 Anarhichas minor
GCCTGTAGTCCATGCAGCTGAGTTCAGGTGACTATTAGCATTCTAATGCAAACTTCTCATGAATGTACTATGACTACCTTTCACACGTTGTAGCTTTTTATTGGGAGTCCTTTGCGACGCGTTTTTTTGCGATGGGATTCCAAGCTTCATGTTCTCAGTCTCTCTCATCTTTTCTCCTTCTGTCAGGCAGCTACGGAACAACCGCTTCTGCATTCCTTCATCACTTCTTATTCCTATTGGTTTTCTGGGGAGATTTTAAAGCCCTTTGAAGCAATTTTTTATTTTTTATTTTGAGCAATATATATTTGAGCCTTACTGATTCATCACTTCATTACAGCAAATATAGAAGCAGAAGCACTCAAAGGAGACGTCATAAAGATCTGGTGACGCCCCTCTCGCTCCCACAACAAAACAAAGTCACCCAAACACAGATGAGCGGGGTGTCCCCTCCAACTCTCTGGCACGGCGCAGACAGGGACTTTCCCCGCCTGCAGCACAGGACACACACACACACACACACACACACACACACACACACACACACACATTCCCAGTGACACACAGAAAAAAGGTCACCCCTGGTTGGTTGACACACACACACACACAGACGGGCTGTTTGCAGATCCATGGCTGATCTGACAGAGCTGCGACAAACATTCATACACACACACACACACACACACACACACACACACACACAGGCCACGGTCAGCGTAACCAGTGCCAGCTGAATCTCCTCAGCGGAGCAGTGACGAGGCCGCAATCTGTGATCATGACACCGCCTCGACACGCGCTGTCTGGACTTCTCCACACACACACACACACACACACACACACACACACACACACACACAAAGGGCGAGCGGACAGTATCAGCTGAGCCTCTATTTCACGGTCATTTGCTTCAGATCTGGGTTTGCTCTCGCTGCCCTCCTCTGACTCCGGGCCTTGTTCTCGACGGCAGCGTCGTCATCGCAGCTGAGCGCGCCTCCGAGTGTTTTTTTTGGGTTTTTTTTTTCCACTGACGCTCCGCAACATTTTGCAGAAGTCCAACAGTCAAGTTTTAAAAAGGCAAAGTTTTTAGACAAAGTTCTCTCGTGGCTCTTGTGGTTAAAAAGAGCCGCCAGCTGCCACTAAAAGACAAACAAAGTACCTCTTGGTAAGCTCTGTGTCAGGACGATGTTCAGAAAGATTCAATATCTGTAAGTGTTGCACACCAGAGGCAGCTGGTGACTCAAACGATTGGGTGAGGACAGGAGGAAACCGAGGCGTCATGTTTCTTCACACCAGCTGGCTACCTTTTCTTTGCTTTCTTACGTTCAAAGAAAAACCAAGCGGCAAGAGTACGGGAATGAAACTGGTTCTGTAATCGTGAGTCACCAGACGACTGCCGTTAGCTTAGCGGACAAGCTAGCTGTTGCGTTGGCTAACACAAGTAGAAATAGGGAAACCTAAATCTGAAAACAAGAAATCTGTTGAAAAGGCCGAAATAAAGTGTTTTAAAGTAGTAGTTTGGTCGTGGTTTATTTGCAATCGATTCCTCTTTTTTTCATTTAGCTCTCCATCGTGCCTCTCAACAAGAGCAGCAGCCTCCTCTGTCCCACACTTATATTCTCTATCGTTCACTTGTCTGGGTTAGTACATTCCACAAGGTATTTAGGATTGACATTTTTTCCCCAACTTCTCCATAACCTGTTTGAGTACTTGAACGTTACTTACTGATCTCCCAGAAAGTATTCTCCCTTTCCCCCTCAGTGTGCAACCTATGGCTGCACTGCATCAGTTGGAGCTCTTACCAGAAACTCCACGGAACGACCTGAAGAGAAGATTGTCTCGAAGCAATCAGCTGCTGCGTCCACTGTTCCCCCTCAGTCCTGCACACAAAGAGGAACAAAAGGCAGCCGATTTATAGCAGTACAATATTAGCGTCAACTAAATGCAGATCATCAGATACGTCTAAGACGTGACACAAAAGAAGTGAGACATGGAGACTGTCAAAAAATAAAAATAAAGATAGGAAGCTCTGAAAATCATGATGGAACTTTCTTTAACTCTGAAACTTCTAAAGCCAAACAGTTCTGCGCTTAAGCAGACAGATCATCTCATTTCACATCAGCATAAATGTAACTCCAGAATCTGCATTTGCCTGTTGGATGTTTGAGTGTGTGTTGGCCGGCTGTGTTGCGTGTCAAATGTCCTTGTGCATGAAATTGGGAGGTGGGAGAGAGAAAGAGGAGAGTGAAAGGAGATAAGCGGGCAAATAAAGTGAGAGGGAGCGACAGAGTAAAAAAAAAAAGAAAAGAAGTGAGGGCAGATTATCTCATTCTAGTTACAGGTCCATCTCCTCCTTTCCTCTCCTCATCCCCTCATTCCTCCTCCTTTCCTTCTCCCTCACCCACCCCCACCCCCCTCTTGCTCCCTACATTCCCCCCTACACTCACCCCCTTCATACCAGAATTATTCCATCTATAAATATCAACAAGAGGGACTATAGAAGTACACACACACACACACACACACAGTAAACACACACACACACACACACACACACACACACCAGTTTAAACCAATGAGCACAGTGGCGTATTGTGCCAGCAGAGCCAATACACACTTCCACGGCCATTACTCCCCATGGAAACAGGCGAGCGCATTCGCACACACATGTGATGTTGACGTCGTATACCCGCACAGTGGCTGCCTGAGACAATAAGCTATTTCAGGGCCAAATCGCTGACAAAAAAAAAAAATCCATTTTTCCACCCCACTAAAAAAGATCAGGAACGAGGGAGGGAGAAAGAGCGGGATGGAGAGAAAAGCTGAAATCAAATAAACAGTGGCGTACATCTCTCTTAAGCTGGATTTATCTCTGTATCTTGTCATCATTCTAATTTATTCCCCAACCTGCTTACAATTACCGCCTTTTCAAAACTCATATCGCCGGCTCGTCGTTGTTGTTGTTCTCGGGGAGATTGCGTGGTATCGGCAAAATGAATGAGCGGGGGGGGGGGGGGGCTTGCATAAGGTGGAAAAGCTCCTAGTGTACTTTTGTAGATTATCCACTTGATACCGATTCATTTTCTCTCTCACTTGTCACAGTTTTGTAAAGGAGGCGATGTAGGACAAACATGCAGACGCACACACACACACACACACACACACACACACACACACACAGTACTGTAGAGTGGAGAGGAAGGGATTGGGCTCATCATCTTTAGTTGTGATTACAACACTTGGCAAGCTCTCCCCTGCCTGTTTGCCTGCCTATTGCCTTACAAATGGATTAGTAAGCCCCGTTCCATTTGTGTGTGTAGCTTCTCTGAGATTTAGGCTGACTTACAAATAACACCAATCAGATTTGGGAGCAGCCGTTGTGTAGTATTTTTTATTTTATTTTTTCCCAGGGGAATATTGGGCGATGTGATTTGGGGACAGCGTCGATGGCATCCGCTTAGTTTCGGGGAAAAAAAAAATATCTTGGGACCGCGTGCGCACGTGCGTTGTGGAGACTTTACACGTTTCGTAACAAGGAAGTCTGACTGCAACTTTTGGAGTCAGCCGGCGGTTAATCCGCGGGAGGCCTGCTCGCTCATCCCTAGTTTACATGTGATACAGAAGAGGACAACACTGATCTGAGGCAGAGAGGAAAAGAGGTCTTTTGAGTGTGTTATGAGCGGGAGAAAAAGCAGGACATTCTTATTTATTGCCGTGTGGAGTTTGTTTCTCTTACTGGTGCGGCAAGCTGGCCTTTGGCTCCGTTTACACTCGTCATTTCAAGTCTCTAGTCCGAGTTTAAAGCCAAATGAGACACAAGACACTTTCATTTACATTTACGCTGCCAGATCACAGAGCTGACTGCATTCCGTCTTGGTTTTCCCGGGGCTACGTGCTAATTCTTTGCGTCATTTCAACGTAACTTCAGCTGCCATTTTCACAGGGGACAGGCTGCACAAATCCGGCTGAAATTCCTGCCAGTCTTTAAGGAGAATTGGCGTCTCATCGCTTCTTTCCGTTGACTCTGTGTGCCATCTAGAACGATTTTGTTGGGTTTGTTTCCCAGTGAATGCTGGTGTGAGCGCCTCGTTTTCCACCAACACTTAACCACAAAAGGCGATCTTTGTCGACCCTGTTGGTTTTACTTGTTTTAACTTAGCTTAACTATATCAAGCGCAGGTAAGAAACCGCTTGCATGAGGCAAATTGACAATGCAATCTGAGAACACCAACGGTCTTCTTATCTCAACGTATCAGAGAGGCGTTTGATTCAACCCTGTTCTACTGAGAGCATCATACGTGGTGGAAGTTCTTTGCCTTTCTTGTGTGTGAACTGGATCCACACTGTAAAATGTAATAGTTGTCCAGACTTACATTTAATTAGTTAACTTTACTTTGTCATCCAAAATATGACTTCTTACTAGATTTTACTAAGTCAGCGTTAATTGCGGGTGGAAAAAAACGATTTACTTTATTGTTTGGAGTTAAGCTAACTTCAAACACTCAAGTAACAAAAAACGGCTGAGGTCTGAGCATGCGCAGAAGCCCACATTCAGTCCATGTGTGCGCTCAAGATGGTGGATCGGCGGACTCGGTAGCTGAGGCAAGAAAGACAAACCACTTGGCTTTTGTGAAGATTAATTTTGTCTTTTGAAGAATATTAAGGTAAGTCATCAAGCAAACAGTAACTGTGTGTAAAATGTTTATGTTTCTGTCTGCTGCCAATGTTAGCTAGCGTGAGCTAACGCTTGCTAATCGTTAACTAGCCGACGCTAGCTGACTTAGCTAACACTCACTGCACATTTCGTCTATTAGCTAGACTTATTCAGGCATGTCTTGGCGGTAGCCTAAAGACTAGCTTTTCCACCACTGCCCCAGGTTCGCCTGCAAACATATTTTAATTGTTAACTAGCCAACGCTAGCTGACTTAGCTAACAGTCACTGCACATTAGCTTAGCTAAACTTGTTCAGGCATGTTTTAGCGGTAGCCTAAAGACTAACGTTAGCTGTTCCCACCACTGCTCCAGGTTCGCCTGAAAACATATTTTAATTTTTCCATAACGAAAGTGGAAAGTCCGATGTACATTTTAATTGTTCGGTTTTCTTCGAGTTGACACAGCCAACGTATTTTGGTCGCAGGTCGCACGACATTACAACTTGGAAATTCCGAGTTACAAGTGAATGCAGCATGAACCGTGCTTTGAGAGCGACGTTAAACACGGTGGTGTTGAAACGTGCAGTTTGCAGCCGCGTTAGGTAGACAACTAGAAGACTATTTAACAGTACTGTTTGTTTCGTTAGCGGTCTAGTTATATTATTTTACGTCACGTGATGGGTGTATGACGTTAGCGGACATGTTTTTATATATCATGCAAAGCGTGGTTCAAGGAAACGATAATATCACGGGAGTGAACGCAACAGTTAGGGTAGGCTATGCTACGTCTGTGTATTTAATGACTAGTGCCGTTGTAACAGAGTCTTTCCAACACACCCATAGTTTTTCACATGGACGCGAGTAGCCACCGGCTTCATTCAACGTTAATTCGATTCCAGTGAAAGTGCTTAAAAGCTGCAGCTGCGCGCGCACACCGCTCTTTAGCCTCACTGAATGCGCAAATTAACGACCTTTCCTTCCCCCTCTCGAGCTGTCAGCTACATTAATTAAGCTGTCTGTGACTGATAATGAAGGAGAAATCATCTCAATCTCCATTTTATGGTAACTTAAAACAAAAAAATCCCACAATTATATCGAGGAGGCTTGTATACGTTATGACCCAGTCATTTATTTTGTCTGTCAGGGATATTGGTGGTCTTAGCTAGCTTCTTTGACCTGTGTCAAAAAGATTAGTTTAACAAAATCAAATGTTTATTCCTGTGATGCCGGTAAAGCATGCATTTATCAAGGGATTTGTCTCTAAATAACAACATATAAGTACAACTTCCTTTTAACTTAAATATTCTTTGTCCTTTTCAGAAGAAGTGCTCACGGTAACTGCCTGAGGGCTCTTAAAGAGCTGCTTCGTCAACGCTGGATGCCGGTTCACTAAAGGTGAAATGCCAGTAGCCTATAATTTGGAGGATATTTAGGCTTAAGGAGTTATAATCAGCGGTAGAGCAGTTTTTGACAAAGCGTTAATGCTACAATTTTATTAGAATTAATAGACTAGCTCGCTATAACAAAAGTTAAATCAAAATCAATTTTCAATCAATACTTTGTCCTGTCACTCAGCCTGGTGACTAAATAGCAGTATGCTATCTATTGATTAAATTTGGCAATTGCAGTGATGTCAACAGTTGTGACGGTGTTTTTGTTTGCAGAATGGTTTTCAAAAATGTCCACATTGGTCCAAGCCGATTTAGTCACTCTATGTTTTTTTTCTGTGTGCTCTAGGTGTTTGCAGAGTTTAACTGGAGCCACCACAAACCTGCAGAATGACTTTTTTGATGCTGTGGACCACAACACAACACCGCACTTTGTCACAATCTTCAAGTCCAAGAACGGAAGTGTTGGAGAGACATCTGCTGAGTTTGTGCAGCAAATTGATTCACGGGTGAGTCCGTACTGTCAAACAAACATTCTGGTGACACTTGTTTCATTGTCACATTGACAAACATATTTGTATGGTCAGATTTGAATGTTACATAATCTTGAACTTTTTTTGTTAATTATCCACTTCTAGAAACCAGATGTGACAGCAATGTGCACCCTCGTACTCAGAGGCCTCCCTGTTCTACTTGGTGATGACCAGTCACTTCTACCACACCTGCTTTGTAAGTTCTCATAGTTACATCTTATCCTAGACATTTGTGTGAAATTGTCATAATTGGCATATGAATTATTGAGTTATGGCCAGAACGTGTTTTGTGAGGTCACGGTGACCTGTGATCTTTGACCACCAAATTTCGACCTTGAGTCCAAGTGGACCTTTGTTCCAAATTTGAAGAAATTCCCTCGAGGTGATCCTGAGATAAACATAATGCCTCAAGATGTATCACAGCAAGGCTGAGTCCCAACCACAGCGGCCGGAAGTTGATTTGGATGGAGGCCTTCGCTGCATGTCATCGCCTCTCTCATCCCTGCCTTTTCTGTATAATGCACAAGAGGTAGATCATATCTCTCCCTCGAATACATTAGCTAATACAATCTAACGAGGATGGCAAAGAATATTTAGTGTGAGGAAGACTTCAATACTTAATTTCTTTCATCTTCTTTACTGGACATCTGTAAACTGGTCAAAACTGTTTTAGGCCCACTAATGTGGATACAACTACTAAATGCAGGTGTGTGAAAGGAAAACGTTATGGGCAAGGCTGGAAGGCAGCGTAGACGGGACATATGACACAGTGACAATTTATATTTCCTTGTTGTAATGTTGTTTCCGTTTGGTCTTACACAGGATTCTGACAGGGATGATGCCTGGGCACAAGTATCTGTTGGGGTGCTGACGAACATCAGTGAAGATGTCCCTCTCTCCAAATCAACTCCACCTTGACCCAGTGTCTACTTCCACCATTGTTGAGGAAGGTATTGTAATGGATGATCTCCTGAACCTACCTCAAGCACTTTGCCTCTTGTTTGTGTTGTCATTTTCTTTACACTTGGACTGAATACCCTAAAGCCATGAAAAACACTTTCAACTTCATTCAAAGAGTGACGCTTGGCACAAGACAAACTCCCACCAAAACTGCAAACTCTTAAAAATAGTTGGAACGTAAATTACTGTATAAAGGTGTTGACGTTTGGCATTAGATTCAGTTGCTTTTTGTTACGTTAACTATATTAAGGCACTCGTTTCAAATAGTTAGCCCATGGATTCATCAGCAAGTCATGTCCAGAGGCTGCCAGTGTGCCAGTGTATGTTAAAAAAGTGTGTGATCCAATGCCAGAGTCCTTTCTCTTTCATACTGTTCTGCTAACTGAATGAAGCCACTTGGTAGTTGTCAGCCCGTTGGTTCTTTACCAAGTTTGGTCTATGAACAACGTTTTATAGCTATTACAGTATTAACGTTGTTGTTTCAGGACTGTATGTTAGGTTAAAGATCAGGGTTGGATTTTTCTTTTTCAGTATTATAATTGCATTTATTTTTATAAAGCCCAATTTATAATACAGCTGGCAAGTATTGATGGCAGATAACTGTACCATCACTGATTTTGATGCTGGCATATGTAGGCTGATGGGGGGGAAAAAAGACAGTCCAGCAGACTCAATTGTTCACAATACTCCTATAGCAGTGAGTTGGCAAAGCAGTGTAACATAGCTGAGCATTTGGTGTTTTAAATTGCTATTGTGAAAAAGTTGTTCCTCCGTGAAATATAGAACCTCCAGTACATGTCTATTTGATGATCAAATTGTACATTTTACTAAATGTTTTTATCTGAACCAATTCCTAATGTTAAAATAAAAAAAATCATATACTAGAACTTTGAACTGTGTCACTACCTTGATTTATTATGTGTAAATGTGATTGTTTGAAGACAATGGAACCTGTTTTTCATTATTGTTTAAAGGATGTTTGACATACTTAAGTTAGACGAGTAACATGAACTTGGTTGTTTCAAGGCAATCGGTTTGCATGGTTTTACCAAGTAAATGATTTTAGTGTTCAAGTAAATACAACTGGGAAATATTAAGTAGCAGTAAATGTCACATAAGTTAGCCTGACTTAAATAAATGTGTTGCTTGGAATACACACAAAGTATAGTTCACTTGAAATTATTTAGTTGTTTGAAATAGTAATTCTGAGTAGGCTTTACTAAGTCAAGAGTACATCTTAAGTAAAGTTTCAAGTACTCTTCACTCGTTTTTTTTAGTTACTGAAACTCGAGTGTAAGTATACTTATACTTGAATGAAATGAGTACCTTACTTTACTTGCTTTTTTCAAGGCAATCGGTTTGCATGGTTTTTTTAAGTAAGGTTAACTAATTAGATTTTACAGTGCAGGAATAAAACCAGATTACAAAAAACATATTGATGTAATATAATAGCACACTGGAGAATATCCCCCGATCTTTTTTCTCATTCTTTTCTAATTGTGCTTAGGATCCAGGATCCAGGTCCGTCCATCGTGGGTTAAGATAATTCTTTAAATATATATATTATTATTTTTTTTACAAACAAACCCTTTCACACATGCGATTTTAGTCCGAGATCGCTTTAATGTGCTTTAAGTGCCGTGCTCCGGAGCATCATGACTGGCAACTATCTGGTCACAAACTCTACTCTCTCATTTATACATTAACAAAAAACAACATTACAAAATTGAGAGCACCAATTTGAGTGCAGAAGAACATGGAGTGTTTGGTATATGTGGAAATGTGTGTGTGTGTGCAAACACATGTGTGTGTCTCCCGACCCGAGAGTACAGTTTGTGTGAATAAAGCTCTAAGCTTCCATTAAGCCTCTTTCAACACAATGCCCTCCTCTCTCAGAAACTCTGTCTGATGGAAATCTGCTTTTGTTGCCACAGTTCAATGTCCCTGCTATCTCCTGATGGAAGGAGAGAGAAAGGAAGTCCTGAATGGGCCTCTATAGTTTTATGTTCCAGACGGTTCACGCACACACACACACGCACACACACACACACACACTCCTTTGCTGCTCCACAATGAAATCAATGCTCTCGGTTTTCCTCTGTGCACAGCATCTCGCAGCGCCAAAGGCTTCTTGTGATCAAACACCACATCATGTTCTGCAACTTCTGATACCGATGCTAACACAGTGCCGCTTTTGTGCTCTGGTGTGGCCGTTCACTCACATTGTGTTCGCTCGCAATAAAGGAGACCTTTTCTCTGATGGGTGTTTTGATTAAGTTTGATTTTGGGATGGAAATGTCGTATTTCTCTTCCGATGTGTTTTTCTTTTCTTACGGATATTCTCTCATATTTGCTTTGTCAGGTAGAATATCTCCGCACCTTGTAATCAGCATTGTCTTCTCAAAATAAAACTGTGACGTCATATATTGTGTAACTCAAACAGGCAATGTAGAACATATAAAAGCAGGATTTGACCTCCACATGTTCTTGTTTGCAGTGGCAGTTCTCACATTTAATTTGAGCTTCTGATTGAATGTTTCTGGAATGTTTTATTCTATAACACGATCTCTGCGCCGTCTGTGTGGCCATGTTTGTGTGTGTTGGGGTTGAGTGGGTCACACAAGTGAACATATGTCTGGAAACATGTCTGGTTTGGTTTGGATAGCGGCGCTGAGCTGCTGCTCCCGGGGCTACCGTGGGACCAGGAGTGTCCGGGGATAAAGCCCGATTGTTGGGAAGATAAAGACCGCTAACAGAGTGGACGGAGAGGGGAGGGGAGGGACCGCAGGACGGTCCCGCTAAAGGCTGCCACACACACACACACACGCACACACACACACACACACAAGCATGAAGGCACAAAGATGATCTACAGTGATTCTGCGTTAGCTTTCTACGGTAGTTCCACTTTTTTTTAAACAATCGCAGACCGTGCCGACGTGCTGATCGTCTCTGAGACAGACAAAGGCAGACACAGAGAGAGGATGAAAACAATCACATAGAGATTACAAATATAGACAGTCAATAAAAAAACATGTGTTTTAATTAAAGGTGTGTTTCTAACGTGAGCCACATGGAAGACAGTAACACCAACACGACATGAACAGACTCCCAATGAAAAGAAGGTAAAGCACAAACACAAACAGTGACCTCCATCGCCGGCCAAATGAAAGCTTCTGATTGGGTGAAATGGAGAATATGTTGCCGGAGGGGAACTGAAGCCGTCATCTATGCTCTCGCCAAAGCCACCAGACTCCATTGAAAGAAACAGTAATTATATTTGGCAGAACAAGTGAGTGGCTGGTCTACCGCTGCCGCAATGTTTATGTTAGTGTGTAACTTTGGTGAAAACCAAATAACACAAATAAACTAACCGAGCAGCGAGAGCACAGATAACGGTTTCAGTTCCATGATTTCTTTCCGCAGCAGTACATTGCTTTGCTTCCGTGCAGTGACTCCTGTCAGCCCTAACCCTAACCCTAACCCTAACCGGGGGCGTGCTGACCGCCAACTATTGTAGGCAAATGTTATGGATAAGTAACTCGTACAACCCCACTTCAAAACACCCAAACTACGCCTTTAATACGGTAACTTTTATATAGATACCCTCCATGAGCTCCACCCGCTGATCCTTGAAAGTAGTGAGAGGGGGCTGCAGCCAATCCCAGCAGACATTGGGGGAGAGGCGGTGCGCCAGTCAATCACAGGGCATAACTAGATACCACTAGAGGTAATTGGAAGAAAAAAAGCACGTCTTTATGTTATTAGGGTGCACTAACCCTTTAAAAGGGCTATAAACCTAAGATTTATTCCAAGAAGGAAAGAGCTGGACCACTGTCGGTACAGAGAGCGCGCGCGCGCGCGCGCGCGCGTGTGTGTGTGTGTGTGTGTGTGTGTGTGTGTGTGTGTGTGTGTGTGAGCAGCTGCAGCATCTGTGAGGGGCCACAATGTTGAAGTCCAATCTTGTTTTATCAAATTAATAGCGTCCTTCGCAGCATTCCTCCACACACACACACACACACACACACACACACACACACACACACACACACACACAGTTGCGTCGCATCTCCAACACTTAATCACGTTACTCGCCGCAGTACAACACACTCACACTGACGCTGCCCATCAAGGATACAAGAGTATACAGCGCTTATTTGCTGCAAGTAAGGACATAAGTACATGCGCATGTACACTCGATACGCACTTATTATAAAAGGTAACGGTCAGAGGGGGGAAGACGTCACTGATTAGCCCCTCCCCTGAAGTATCTGCTGCAGTCCAACACCGACCATTATATAAGCCGATAATTGCACATGAAGTAAGTTCTCTCTAATTGTCTCTTGAAGGCACGATTCCCTTTTCAGAGAGCATTAATAGTAAAGGACCTGCATTGTGCTGCGCTCTATGCGACTTCATCTTCAATGCAATCCATCAGCGACATCATTTATTCCTTCTCTCATTTGAAATGGATTAAGGCCGTACCGCTGCATTCTGTAAATGGTCACGTCAACAGTAATAGAAACGCACTTCATTATATCCCACGGGCAAATTAGTGGCCTGGCGCATTATATACGAAATGAAGGCTGATCTGAATATCGCACAAACAATGCACCGTCGGGTTCCAAAGATGTCAGCGTGGACCACAACTTTGGAACAAATGTGTTTTTCGCAATTATGCGTCGGCGACATCACCGCATTGTGCCGTTTGTTGTTTGGACAAGGACGCATCTCGGTACCGTGACCCCTTTCTCAGAGCTCGGCTATTCAAACCGCGGGTTCCTTTTGAAACACGACATCGCTGCTTGCCTTTACCGCGTCTAAATCAAATGCGGGTAATTAGAATTATATAAACAAGGAAGAATGAGGCCTTTTCTGTCGCGCCTTTGTGAGACAGAATGGGTAGATTGCGTTTCTGATGGACGTCAATAGGAACACCAGATACACAGTTGCGAGACCTTGTGCAGACCTTGAGCGAACGCACGAACATGTTGCGGAGGCAAACTCGCTCGACGAACACCAGGAGCTGCCATTATGTCCTTTTCTCTCAGACTCTCCAGTAGAGCGCGGCTCGGGTCGTCCGAAAAACCAGAGTACCAGCGCAGTGAACGTGAGCTGAAGCACTGAGGGGGTGTTTGTCTCGTCGCTCTGCTGGTTACAGTCCGGTCAGAGGACAGTGAAGTCCATGACGCCTCATGCAAAAAAGGATGTCAACACGGACCACCGGAAAGTACAGCGTTAGTCGTGAAGACGTCGATGGTTGCAAAAGAAAAAAAGCTGACACTCACTCACGCCTTTGTGTCTGATGCACATAAAAGTCTTTCTGATGACAACCGGCAAACCTCATGTGGAAAGCTGCTTACCGAGTCACAATACAGGAGGTGCCCTACAGGGAAAAAGCCTGGGGATATGTGATATGATATCTTCTCTCTGTAGCTCCATATTTGGGTGAAAAGATGACTTTAGCTTCTTTCTGACATGCGCTATGATCTGTAAATGCTGTTCCCAATATTTGTATGCAAAAGTTTCTCTGGCAAACTTTGGACACCACTCTCGGCATGGCACAGATATTACATTCCTTGAATATACTGTCATATTTTCGCAATGTACTTGCGAACCAATCAGCTTGAACAAGTCTAAACTGCGTTTAAATGGTGCACAGAGATCCCTTCGAAGTTGCACGTTTGACTTTGATTTGGTGTCTACTTTATGTCTTTACAGCATGACGCAGAGAACCGCCCACAACCTCACACATGTGATGTCATGTGGGATGGCTGCAAAGCATTGTGGGGAGCATTGGAGCATGGACAGCGGGACAGACCACGTCACGATGCAGAATCCATGTGTGAGAGGTGCAGAGAGGTGAAGGTAACATCCTGATGGACAGAGGGAAGGAAAGATTAGGAGAAGAAGGCCAAAGTGATGCGCTCAGGCTTGTTTTCCCTCTCTTCCCTCTCTCTCCACCTTTCCCTCTCGCTCTCTCTCTGACAGTTGCTGTACCATTAACACCGCCTCCACAATTAGTGTCTTCTCACCGGCTACACACTCGCACACAAACACACACACACACACACACACACGTGCGGCGGCACCCCAGGGCCCTGCACGACCCAAACAGCATAATTAGACATCCCCTAAACAAAGCACACACTCTGTAATTACTCTGTAATGTTACATAGCACAGGGGACTCAACAAAAGCCATTTTCCCTGGATCAACCAGTGGCACACTCACACACACACACACACACACGCACACACACACACACACACAAACGCTATACTCTTCTCCCAAGTGTCTGTGACTGTGTACATTTCTATTGGTTTCACCAGACAGAGAATTCCCACTGGCTGTTGTCTGGCTTATGAGTACATGGTAAGTGTGTGTGTGTAGCAAATACTGTTCCTGTAGGCATGTGTGTGCTTGCTTACATAAATGTATGTGTGTGCAGGTGTGTGTGTGTGTGTGCAGGTGTGTGTGTGTGTGCTGAACTCGACAACGCACAAAAAGGCAGAGCAACGGAATGTCTTCATCTTGTGTTGCTCAGTCCAGGGAGGCAGCCATGCTGAGAGCAGAAGCTCACACATGCAAACACAATCCTCTCTCTCCCCCCCCCCCCCTTCTCTCTCCCCCCCCCTCCTTCCTAATCTCCAGGATGGGACATGGCTAATTTCTCCAAACAGAGCGACATCATAAACGCACTGCGCCGATACCGTTGTTGACAGCACTCCCCTCTGCTCAACCTACCACCACCACCGATGGCCCCCCAAACCCCCCCCCCCCCCCCCCCCGATCCTCCTCCCCCTTCTCCCACCACATCCTCCCCCTTTTTTCCGCCTCCGTGCCCCTAAGTCAGTGCAGATATTGCTCCAAGTCCAGCGGCAGTAAATTAAATCTCTGTGCCAAGCCAAGTAGTGTGAAATCACATTAGATCTTAATCACTGACTATTGTGTTTGCCTTGTTGGGTTTTTTTTTCTCCCCCTTTTTATTATGGGGTGTTATCTTTTGCTGTGTACGGTTGTATTTCACAAAGTGTAAGCAGCCATCACAGGGGGAGCGACTGTAAGTTTCGACTTCTCGCTAAGTGTCCTGAAGCAAGCCGGCCGCCGGTCTTTTGGCCGATTCGGCGCTCTGCTTCCACATGGGGAGCTCTGCAGGATCAATGAAGTCACATCGCATCACTGTTACTTCTCGTTTGAAGTTCAGGCGCGTGCTGCCAAATTATGAGTCGCTTCCCTTTAGATAACAGGAGGCCATGAAGGATGAGCGTGACACCGTGAAACGCTCTCCATAGTTACGAGCTTCCTTTAACGAGCTGCAGCACAATTTACAACAAATAAAAAGGAAACGCTCTCCCTTTAATGATGTCTGTGCGGCTTAAAGACCTTCTCGTCTTCCTTATCTGTCTCACTCTGACCCAATCAAGGCAACTTAACAGGTCTTCTCCGTCACTAAGTTAGCAACCTTAGGCATTGCGCAACTAGTCAAACAAAGAGGCTCTGCAACCTTGTGGAGCTGCAAAGATGTGGAGAAGACCAACACAAAATGAAAGTTCCTTGCAGTAACTTTAAAGTAATGGATGTATGGTTGAAAAGGTTAGCTTCATGCTATGGATAAATGCTTCAAAATAATTAGTTGAAAGTAATGGACTAACAGTGCTGTAGATGCGGTAGAGGTACCGTAGTTGAAACCAGTGGAACTCATCCGACCCTGGTGCTTGTGGTCCGGCAGCTCCTAACTGGCACGATATTTTCCATTGTTGGTATCACAAAAGTCAATGCAAGTTCTTTCTTTTCTTTTTCTCTGAGCTCAACTGACAGTTGACACTGACCTGCTACTTTAGGAGCGATGTCATGGCATCCCTTTAGGATGATATTTTAAAGGTGTTTTCAAAAATTGATGGTTGCCAACAAGAAGATGAGCATGCTCTTTCATTTCATTTTCAAAAAAAAAGAGAAGAGATGTGTTCCGCCCTCAGGAACACATCTCTTCTCTTTTTTTTTCTTTTAAGAAAGTGAAAGTGAACAAAAAAGGTTGACGTGTGATCGTACAAATTCGGTGCGACGGTGACAGAACTCAGTGTGAGGAGGGGGGGGGGGGGGGGAAGCCTCTTTTCCGGCCCTCTGCTCCGACATGGCTTACCTAACATGCTTTAGCTGATCACATTGCTGCAGAACAGTACATGGAGACATGAGACATGAAAAGGAAGGACTACGCATGGTCGAGAGCATGCAGCCTTGGTGCGCACACAAAAACACTTAGAGAATAAAGGCCTGTATGTGCGCATTAGTGGTGCGAGTGAAGGCCCTGTTGACAGAGTGCGTTCGTCTTCACACAATGCAGCTGTGACACTGCTCTGCCTCCCGTTCCTCTTCCTCTCTCGACCTCTTCCTGTTTCTATTTCCTCCCGGTCTTTCTCACTCTTCTTCTCTCGGAAACCAGGGACAAGTTTCATAGCTCTCCCCTCGCCAATGCCTTCCGAGCAAAGAACCGCAAAGAGACAAAAGGACGGAAAAAAAATAAAAATAAAGTGAAATTATTGATTTGATGTCAGCGTCAATTAGAGGGACGAGAGGAGAGGAGCAGCACAGAGAGATCAAGGAGAAAGAGACATCACACAGGTAAAGCTAATGGAGAGAGAAATATCTCAAAAAAATATTTACTCTATATTAATGTAAATATGCTTGGAAGGAACGTTCATAGGTGTGTGTGCGGCTGTGTGTGTCCACATTTAGTGTGTGAAAGAGCTTATCACTGCTAGTGGCGACGAGCGCTCATCATTTCTGTACCAGTGCACCCTGGGAACAGCAGCCACAGCATCATGCAAACACAGAAATGCACAAACACGGCGGAGGACGCCATCAGCTACGAAGCGATTCACATTTTGATTTAGAATCTTATCTTTGATTCATAGTTTTTGTTTTGTTTCGTTTGTTTGTCTATCTTTTATTTTGAAAGTCGTTTTCTTTGGAGGATGGTATGCAAGTACACGTTTTCCACTTGAGTGCATCTTTGTGATGTTTCCAAACCTCACAAGGAAACGGGAGGATGTTATGCAAAGCTCAATGATACGTTTTTTTGGGGGCATCTGCAGGTATCAATAGCTACCTGTCGTTTCAGAAGTCTGGCTGGTTGAAGATCAAAAAAGGTACAAAGAGAAAAATGTTGGCCTGAGAATAAAAGGTCCAGTACAAACAGGATCTGATAACCGCCCACCCTGGCACATTGGGACTTTAATTGAGAACTAACATGGTCGAGTGAATTCAAACTTTGAAACCGTTGTTGGTTTGGAAGCAGAGTGACATCCTTTGTTAGACCAAGTGGAAATAGCAACAACACGTACAATGTGCACTGAGGGTCTTAAGTGAACCTGGTCGAGTCTCTTTTGACGTTATAATCCTGCTGGTCTTGCTTAAGGACACTTCAGCAGGCCAGATGTTTGCTATTGAGGGGACCTGCATCTGAACCAGGGGGCGAGCTGTAGCCGAGCATGTCATGAAAAAAAAAGATCTGCTTGATGAAATGGTGAGCGACAGATGTTCCGGAAAGTAGACGCTGTATTGATCTCCTCCACCACATCAGAGGGTGAGGAGGAAGAGAGAGGAGTATGGATGAACGACTAAGTCCAATGCCTTTACTTCCATACCCTCAACCTATTGGATCAGAAATGGTTGCTTCACCCAGATTATTAAAAATATATATATATATTTTTATAAACAGATGACCCTTCAACTTCATCCTTTTCCGAAAACCTTCACTTCATCATTTGACTCAAGCTCTCACCCAAAGAACACCACACGAAGCTGTGCAGACCAATCAAACACAGAGCGAGAAGATGACACGTGTATACTTGCATTGTATACAAATTGTACGTCTAGGAAGGACGGCTGAAGCGAAGAGGAGCAGAGAAAGGGGGAGGGAGATGGAGGGGGAGGGAGGGAGGGAGGGAGAACGGTCAGGGTCTGTGTTCGCCATCTGACTCCAGACCAGATCCAGCAAGTGGAATGAGAAGTGTGTGTGTGTGTGTGTGTGTGTGTGTGCGTGTGTGTGTGTGTGTGTTTATGCATGCGTTTGCGTCTGTGCACATGTGTAGGAGACGGAAGGGCAGGGTGAGGATACTGTTATTTTTCAGAGGACATGATGTCTCGTTTCACATCACACACACACACACACATCGTACACACACGTACAGTCGGACAAACACACACACACACACGCCGCGTGTCACTGCGCATTACTGTTGCTTTCTGTGGGCGCTGCGTCCAGACAATGACAAGCAGGCAGGAGCCACAGCATAATGAGAGAGAGCAGGGGCCTTCGCTTACTCACACACACACACACACACACACACACACACGTCCACGCGCACACACGAAGGGCAGTCAGCTTCACTCCGTCCCCTAGCCTCTCAATTACCCAGCAGGCTTTTAGTGCCACTCCGCTCCACTACAGCAAATTACCCAGGGCCCTGTCTCACTTAGAGACCTGTGACTGCGTGTGAGCATGTGTGTGTGTGTGTGTGTTGGTGGGTGTGGGTGCCTGACAGAGGTAGAGCAAGTGTGTGTGTGTGTGTGTGTGTGTGTGTGTGTCGTGCTAAAGCGAGTGGCTCTGAAACAGTGGCTGGAGCCCAGCAGACGCATGTGAAAAGCTAATCAAAATGTTTGAATGCAACTGCTATTAGGCTAATACCTCTCCACAAGTATGACACACACACACACACACACACACACACACACACACACACACACACACACACAGCATGAGAGCAGAGAAGAGGCGACAGGGTCAGCTGCAGTGCCCTCTCTTGGATCAAATGTAGCTCACCGGCTGGCTGTGAGTGCTGGCTTATATTGAATGAGGTATTAAAGAGTTGTTAGCTCAAGAATACGGATACAAATGGCTACTGATGGCCATTTAATTGTGTGGCAAATTTGGTGCAACTTCTTTGGGTCCATGTTGTCCATGTGAGCACCAATGTTACAGGAGCTTCTTCACACTTATGGGACTTCTTAATACATTTTTTTTTAAACTTACAGGTGAACCCAGAAAATACAAAACTGATACGTTTCTGCCGAGAGGTTCACTCGACCTGTTGTGAAGTCATACCTTCATATAACTAAACTGCGCTGAGCTGAGAGTATTTTCATTTCCCCGTCTCCTTTTCCACACCGTCACAGTGGAGGAGAGGGGGGCTTGTGTGTACGAGAGGGGGGCTTGTTTGTGTCACTTTTTGTACGGGTGAGAAGTTGGTCCAAAGGGTTGTTGCCGTTGTTTGGCCTCTAACATTAGCTGCTGAGACATCAAATCAATAAAACACAAAGTCATCCTCTCACACACACACACACACACACACACACGCTTTGGCACTTTTTTTTAATTGAAACTAAATTTCACTTAACTTGACTGCAACACGACACAAAATCAAATAACATTGCCACGGAGACGAGTTGTGCCAGAAAACGATAGAAATGAGTCCAATTGGTTAGAGTGAGTCAGACTGAGGAGGCACGGTGTGTGGGTGTGTGTGTGTGTGTGTGTGTGTGACTGTAAGCCATTGTGAGTATACACTTTTTTGGTCCGAGCTGCCTTGTTAGCCGTGTTACTGTGTGTGTGTGTGTGTGTGTGTGTGTGTTACAAGTTCATGTGCACTCACAACATATGTTTGGTTGTTTGCTGTGTGTGCTAGGATGTACATGTATCTGTGCTGTGCTGTGCATGCCTTTATTGGGGGTGAGTATTAAGAGATCTATCAATTAACCAGCAGCTCGGCCCTGGCGAAGGGGTGAGAGACGGGGAGAGAGAGAGAGAGGCCAGCAGAGAGACAGACCGGGAGGGGAGGGAGGGAGGGAGAGAGAGAGAGAGAGAGAGGATCAAAGCAGGGGTCTGTGGCCAGGGGGCCCCCTCTGTGCTTAGATGAAATGCGGCGGCTGCAAGCTTTAAAGACTTCCTGCCATTAGCCTGGACCTTGTCCCCTCGCAGGCCTGGACCTCCTCCTTGCTTCTACCCCCCCCCCCCCCCCCCCCGCCCCCGCTCCCAAAAACAATGAAATAGAAAGAGAGAGAGAAGTACAATGACCATAATGATACTTATATAAGTGAAAAAGACCCACGGACAAAGCAGACTGCTATTACCACAAACCCAGTGCAGCTTATAAATAGAAAGAGCTACTGATTGGGAGCCCACACTAGAAGGATGCATTTCATAAACACGTTTCTCTCCGCATGTCCACACGATAACATCTTCCACACACCAAAATACACCTGACACCTGTTTGCTTGCTGACGTGGAAAAACTGAGCTCTTGAAATGAGTAAATAAGATAAGTCAACGGAAAAATCATCGGCAGCAATTTTGATATAATAATAATTTCTTTAGCAAAAGCGCCAAAATTTCACTGGTTCCAGCCTCCAAGGGCGCGTTCTCACCAGGCTCGTTTAGCCAGGTCGAAACCGAAACCTGGAGCTTTTGCTCGCTCGGTGCCGTTTGTTTGGGTTGGTGTGGACCAACCAGCAGCTCTCTGGTCTGCCTCGAGGGGGCGGGTCTAACACTGCTGTCAAGCCAACTTTGGAGCGGCTCATCGCGAACCAATCACAGGGAAGGAACGACAAAGTTGACAAACGACAAACGACAAAGTTGTACGAGGAGCCAACTGTATGACAAATAATCGGACGTACAACTTGGATTTTCAATTTGGGGATTTCCTTGCGTTGGTTTGATTCAGGAAGTGGACCCTTAAGGTGTGAATCCTCACTAAAAGGTGGATATCTGCTGGTTTACTTGGACCGTGTGGTCACTGGATCCAGCTTCTTTGCATCCGCGATTTCAATTTCCAGCGCGAACTTAACAGAATCAGAGCATCTGTTCTTTAGCAGCAACATCTTTAATACAGATACAAAATATACAGTTGGGTTTTGGACGTTTTGTCACTTTCTGCAGCAGTTTGCTGTTCATTCAGTTGCGGCAACAGATGCTTTGTTTGTGTGTGTTAACACTGTACGTCAATCTTTGGTCGCCTCCAACCTGTGTGGTGAAAGTTATTAAAATGTGATATGAAACTATTTTCAGCAGTGTGAGCAACTAGCAATCACCGATTTATGCTAAATAATCTGAAAACAGAAAAATAAAAGAGTAAAAACAATCTAAAATGTGATCAAGGAGTACAGCAGCTGGGCTGTCTGTCCCACTCTTCATGAGCCGACCAACAGGTTGTGATGCACAGTCATGTTTGCTGGACAGGACGAAGAAGGAAAAGATTTAAGATTTATCTCCTGCTGTTTTGTTTCTGTGTAGCTGAAGATCTTTTTGAAAAACACCCCCAAAAATGTTTTTATTTTCACACAAAAACATTGTCAGATTCAGCCATCTTAGTGTGGACGTGGTCTGTAGCGGCATAAGTGACGGATGTACATTTCCACATACTTAACCCGTTCTCACACAACCGAGCACTCTTGACTTTGAGTGCACTTCTTTTTAGTGGACGTCTGAATTCTTGGCCCCCTTAGAGCGAGCACCTCCACCTGGGCTGCATTAGAGAGAGGAAGTGTCTTTACTGTCCTTTTACCAGGGCGCACACACACACGCACACACACACACACACACACACACCTGACAGGGCCGGGGGCGTGATCTGACCATCTCTCTGGGCGGCGGTGAGCAGAGGAAGCTCACCAAGGGCTAACGAGGGAGGATCAAAGGGCGCATTACCATGCCTCCCCTCTTCCTCTCGCTCCGTCTCCATTCCTCCCTCTCTCTCTCTCTCTCTCTCTCTCTCTCTCTCTGCCGTTCAGAAGCAATGAGAGGCCCGCCGGCCGCCTCTCCTTGTGCTTGTTAGGCGGTGACAATAGGACGTGCCCTGAGCCAAAGGAAATGAATTATTTACCCTGCTCCCTCTTGTACTCTTGAAGAAGGGAGAAAAAAAGAATCCCTTTTCTTGTATTACCATTAAAACCATGGCCCTTGTATTACCCGCTCGCCTTGTTCGGCGGCCTTAGATGTTAAACGCTTGGAATAATTCGGTTCCCCGCTGTCGGCGGAGATATCCGTCCCCTGCTCGCCTTGCGCGGCGTGTACACACACGGAAGGACGCATACTTGAAGAGATACGTACGTGTGTATTGTGCTATTTCAATGTACATGCACACGCGGGCTCAATCAAACAAATCTTTATACACACTTAAGCTTCGGCGGAGATCAGTGTGAACACACGAAGGGCAAGTGAGGGCACCGAAACAAAGTGAAGGTTGGAGGGTAGGTGCTGCGTTTGGAGTATGTGTGTGTGTGTGTGTGACTGTGTGGGAGGCTGCTCCTGACAAGCATACGTCCGCTAATTAATCTGATTATAAAGAGACAATTAAATTCACAACAAGACTTCATATCCCATGACCGTCACAAGCTAACGCTGGCCTCACCCGAGAGCTGACGAGAGCTGACACGAGTGCATCCGTACAATGTGTGTGATTGTGTGTGTGTGTGTGTGAGAGAGTGTGTTCTTGAAGCTACTTTCTGCATGTTACAATATGCCCTTGGTGAAGTGGCTTCCATAATTATTTCACTTATATCCCCACACGTCCTCTCCGTCTCTCTCCACCTCTCTTCTCTTCCCCAATCACACGTTTGCTCATCGCAATTCTTCATTACCACCCTTTCCTCGTCCTCGTCCTCTTCCTCTTCGCCCCCCTCTTTTCTCATCCGTCCGCCCCTCCTGACTCTCTGTCTCCGCTTATCTCTCTTCCTCCCCTGTCCCCCGTCCAGGCCCTGCCTCTGTTCTCAGGAGCCGCAATGACTGTCTTTGAAACAAGAGGGGGGTGGGGGGGGTGGGGGGGGTAATGGTCACCTTGATAATGATGATGGTTGTGTTGGTGAAGCGGGGGTGAGAGTGTGGCCTGTCAGCGCGGGCTCACCTCGCTTGCTCTCCTGTCCCGCCATCAGAGCGGAAACGGTAGCACAGGAGAATGTTCTTTTCTCTCGTTTCCTTTTCTTCTTCCTCTCTCCGTTCCCTCGTTAGATCAATACTCGGAGAACTGGGGCCGGCACAATGTGCTGCGGGCTACACTGGGGCCTGTGTGGGCCCCAGACAATCCATGTCTATACACTTCTACTGGTGGTGGTGGTGGGGGGGGGGGGGGGGGGGGAGGGGGCATGAAAGCGCCTTCATTAGCCGCGCCAAAAAGACTCGTATATTTCTCACAGGGCATAAAAGGCCATTGTAAAAACGCCCTCTGTTCCCTTTTCATACATAAAACGTGTCAAGACGGCACAAAAGGATTCCAGTCGTCACAGAGAGCGAGGATCATTACCGAACGGGCCGGCGGAGCAGCAAAGCGAGCGCAGCAATGAGAGGAAATCATGATCGGAGGGATATAGAGAGGGGAGTGGGGGGGAGGGTACGAGTGCTGATGAGGAGCCTAAAAGAGGAGGCTGGATGCAAGACGAGATGGATGAAGGAGGATAAATAGCCTTGAGGAGGAGGCAATACATCCACATGGCAGAATATTTCCAGGTAGTCCTTTATGTCTTTTTTTCTGACTTCCTGTGTGTACAAACCTTGAGTTAGGGGGAGCATCTGCTCTAAAAGCTCCTTGCTGGAGTCCTTGGACAGATAATGACTGCACCGCTGGTCTATTATCAATCATGCCGTTGTTCCAGCGTCTCCCGAGCAGAGCCTCCAGCTTTCTGGATTTCAATGGTCCCGTACCCCAAAAGCAACTCAATTGCTGGTTGGGTGCCACGGATAAAAGCCGCCTCGCTTTTGCGACGCCCTAAACTGGCATTGTCCGGCTGGCAAATCGATTCCCTCGTGAAATATACCGGGCGCGGTGGGTTCTACGGGGACAAGAGAGGAGAGATATTACGCCTCGGATGTCAGAGCCGAGACCCGTGAAATCAAAGAGGCCGATCGAAGCTCGACCCCGGCTACGCGCGGCAGACATTGTTGTATCTGTTAGGCAAGCCGTCTTTATGCGATGAAACCCGGACATCGATGACATCGATGACCTCTCGACCGCGCCAGAATTCTTTGCAGCTTTTAAACCTAAAAGCGATCGAGTCCGCAGCGGAAGATAATATAAAAAATAAAAGGTGGACAGAAGAGATGGAATCCAAGTGAATGTCACATGAAAACACAGTTTTGTTCTCATGCTTTATACTCAGCCCTCTGCTTTCATCAGCACTTTGGTGTTTGGAGAGGGGCTCACCGCTCCAAAGTATTTAACTGAGTTAAAAGACGCAGATGTTTCGTGCCGGATTATTTCAAGGTAGTGTTTTTGTCTCAAAACTACAGATTCAAAGTTTGTATGTGACATTTTAGGAGAATTGTTGGCCCGTGCTCTTGAATAAAAGTAATAAGAATAATACATTTTACTTGTGTAGCGCTTTAAAAAGGTACTCAAAGGCACTTTACTGTACGCGGTAGAAACAGAAACAATAAAAGCAATTACAATACAAACAAAAGAGATGACATAACAGTCAGGAACAAAAGCATACATAACTAGCATCGCAGGTTGAAAGCAGATTTAAAGAGAGGAGCTTTAAGTGCAGTGTGCAGAAAAAGGAGCCGCTCAACTCTCTTTTGTGTTTGGTGCTCCTGTGCTTCACCTCAGACAGTCGCAACTCGCAAAGCTGTTACTTAGGATTGACCCATTTAGGAATTAGTGCGCTGATAAGACAACAAAAACACAACACTTCCGGAGAGGGGGGGGAGATCGGGCGGGAGGGCGGCCATGTAATGAAAAAAAGTTGCCATATTTGTAACGGAGCGGATCATCTTGTCTGCGCGGCTTAAAGGACTCATTACATTATTAAGCCACAGTGCAGTGATTTGTTTTCAAGCACAACAAGGCTCGCCGCGCTCAACACTAACTACCCCGTGTTGAGCTGTGTGTGTGTGTGTGTGTGTGTGTGTCTGTGAGGGGGGGGCAAAGTGTCCCAAGATGGAAAGCCACCGGTGACCCGCGTAGGGAAGGACTGGAGTATTAGTGCAACAGCAAAGATTACATGGTGCTTACAGGAGGTCAAGAGGAAACAAGAGGGGGGTGTACAGCATGAGAGGAAGTACACACAAGAGAAGATAGTGGAACTGCTTCAGTCTGTCTTAGCAGCTTTTCTATTACGGGGGCTCTGTGTGTGCGTGTGTGTGCGTGTGTGCGTGTGTGTGTGTGTGTGTGAGAGCTAAAGACAGCCTACAGTAGTTCTGCTTGTTAACATGACATGTCACGTTTGGATAACAGCAGTCTCAGTCTGTTTTTTCTTTTTTTTTATAATCTGAAAATGACATGTGCTGCTGACAAAGGTCAAACACTTTGAATGGTCACAGGCCAACTTTCCCTCGGAACATGTTGTGGGATTTCACGAGTGATTTACCGCCGATTAAGTGATTTATTGATCCGGTGCGTCGCCGTTGTAATCAAAGGTCGGGGCTAAACTGAAGTGAAGTCAAACTTGTAGCCTACGAAGAGGACACTTCTTTATAATAATGAATGGTTTCATTGTTCAACAGTTTATTATCCGTGTCTGAATGAGGACATTCATTTCAAGCATGATTTATTTAAACGCAGAATAACTCAATGCAGTATGTTTTTCATTCGAGTCGATAACCGTGGTTATGAATTTTCTGAGTTTTTTTGGGGGGGACAAGAGAATCTTACCAAATGAACACCACTTTTATGATTTTTGAAAGGTGAATGCAATAAAGCAGAAGTAAAAAGCTAACGTCGGGCTATGAACAAACTACACTGAAGTCACATGACTTCACGTCACCACCACTAAGCTTTCTAACCAAACCACGGACTTATCTAACCAAAAACCCATTCAAAAAACCCACCGACTTCGAGACGAGGAAACCGGAAGTGTAAAAATGCCGACTCACTTCCGGGTATTAGGACTCGTTCCAGCAGAATCAAACCCATCACGTAGGGATCGGCAGGTGTTTGTAATTACATAAAGTAATGTTGTTAATTTAACGGTCCAGTTTGAGGCGGTGGAGAAAGCCTTCTGGAACTGTTCGACGGCAGGTCACCCATTTTATTGTTGCTCTCACTTATCTTGATTTTTGGTTGTTTCTCCATCAATGGGGATTGTGTGCAGCAACAGTTGCAAGGGCATGTGATGGAAGGACACGCCGCATCACGTGTCCTGCAGCCTTGACCGAGAGAAATTGCATTCCTACCAGTTAGAAAATGCCCCTCAGCTTTTTGGATTATGTCGCACTTCATGCGCTGTCATGTGCCTCTTCATATCCCCCTGAATACGCACATTGTAAGGACTTCGGCGCATGAAATTCACATGTTAATCCGCTGTGCTGGGCAACATTAGTTCTGACATGTGTTTTGCGTGAATCTGATAATGCCCTCAACAAGCGTTATATTAAGTTCAGTTCAATCTTAAATGCGCTGCGATGGTGCTTAAGCACATTAAGGGCAGCCTGACCAATGTGACTGCGACTGTGAGTTTTTATGTAAAGTGAGTCCAAGTGTATCCGAATACAAATGTTCAAAGTGCAGGGAGGCACAGCTGATGGAGATAACTTATCGCTGCCGTTCGGAGAGGGAACACTTCTGTCACTTGGCTGGAGCATGTGATTGCAGGTGTATGCAGATTCTATCGGCGGCTGGGCTGAGTCGGCGAGTACGGAGGCTTATCAGGAGTTTGCAGGAGCCGGCTCTCCCGACGGCGGGGGGGGATCCACAAACACCTGTTGAAAAGGAGCGCGGGGGGCTGCTGAACCCGGCGCGATAACAGGCGGACGCACCGGTCGCACTGAAGAGCGGGATGTTGCGGAGAGATGTCGACCGCACACAAACAAGCAACAACAAAAAGTACATTTTAAAAAAGTGATGGCGGAGTTGTCATTTAAAATGTGTTTCTTTGCTCTGAGGAAACGCACGCACAGGAGCCTCGACACATTTGTTGATGTACAGTACGTGTGCTGCTGTTTTATGTCTATTGTTTTGACAGGGGTGAAATGTAAAAAAACAGACCGGCCACGTCGCATCTTTGTGAAGATTAGCGAGCGGGAAAAAGCACATGTGCTCTGAGGGAGGTTCACCGCGATAATTACCAAGCGCTCCCGGTTGCATCTGCCTCATGCTAACTGGTGGCAGGCCAACCGACGACACGCACCGAAAACAACAGTCCCTCTCTGCTGGCACTGCCGCTCGCTCACTGCTTCTTTTTTTTAAAGCTCTCCCTCTCTCTCTCTCTGGCCCCATCTGTCTCTCCTCTTTCATCTCTCCCGTCTTCTGCATCTTTATCACATTTCCTTATTTTTTTTTCCCTCTTCTTTTTTTGCTCCTGAGCTCTCTCTCTCTCTCCACTCCTACTCTTGTTCCACACTCCTCCTCCTCCTCTCTCCGTTCTCTCGCTCCTCTCTGCACCCGAGGCCATGTGGTCCAGGCGAGGTAGCAGGGTGACAGAAGCCGGACCCTTTGGTGTCGCAAGTTCCTTATCTCGCTTGCGAGGTGCTGCCGTGCATGCGCACCAAGTGTTTGTGTGAGAGTGTGTGTGTGTGTGTGTGTGTGTGAGTGAGTGAGTGAGTGAGTGAGTGAGCGGGGCGCTGTTCTCGAGGGCAAAGTGAGGTGTGAGAGGATGATGCACTTGATACACTGTGAGGAGAGGAGGAAGAAGTGAGGGAGAGGAGTGGAGGGAGGGAGGGAGGGAGGAGCAGGCCAGGACTGAGCTGCTTGCGCTGAGTACGCCTCCTACTGGACCTCAGTCGAGCCATCAGAGAGCCATGTGGTTCACATTGACAGAAAATACCCACTTTAGTGAGTCAGTGACTGTGAGGCTTTTCTTTTCCAGACTGGATGAAATAAGTGCACTCGTCTTCAACACGGGCTTTACTCCGGTTTCCTGTCGTCGACACCACATTATATGACATATCTGTATTTTAAGAAAAGCAAAAATGCATTCATTTCAGATTAAAATAGTACAATCTATTTCTCATCATTAATAAGAAAACAAGATTTTGAAGTGGCTTGCTGAAACATGTACAGTATGTGTTCATTTAGCCTTCCAGTGTAATTCCACACTGATAACTAAGTGTAAGTAGCTACATTTCTTTTTTATTATTATTCTTCTTTTAAAGCTATTCCTATGTATGTCATTTAATGAGGGAGATTTAACATTGCAGCTTTGGATGATGGCTAACATCATGACAAGGCTTTTCTTCATGCATAATTAGTTGTTTCTTAAACTTTTTTTTTTTCTGATCAAGCAGTTTGTGCTTTTGTGATATTTTCCTTGTTTTGATTCACAACAGATGGGGGGGATGAAACTCTACATCCATCAGTGTCATTCAGGGGACTTTGAGCAAGACTCTAAAGCCGAAGATAGTATTGTAGTATATGGAGACAGTACAAACAGAACTACCAGGCGTCCGCGGTGTCTGCAGCAGTGCATGTGCACGTCCGTTTGGGGAGTACAGCCAAGGCTTAGACCTTAGTCCAGCAGTAGGAAAAGCTTTGGTTGGACTGGGTGACCCCGCAGGCGTGAATTCACGCGCAAGTGGTGTGCTTTCTTCTGAACGAGGATGGATGGACGGAAAACGTGGCTGAAGAGAGATGAAGAGCCTCCTCGTGCACTGACTCTCTGGGTAAACGCGCGGGTAATTTGCGAGGCGGAGGTCTTCGGCTGCTCTCTGCCTCTCTGCAGCCCCGTAGCCGAGAGACGGAGCAGCATGGCCTGACTCTTGGATCGGGGCCCTCGTGTGTGTGTGGCACAGACGCCGAGCAGACATTGCACAGCCGTTGCGTGGACGTGGAGGCCTCGGGTCGCCGCTACACTGTTATTAAAAACAGTGTGATAGCATGTGGGCTGTTCCCTCTCCTCTCTCTCCCTCCCTGTTTCTTCTCTCTCTCTCTTCTCTCTTTGAGCACAATCAATCGCTCTTCTCTTGTCC
Organism: Anarhichas minor; assembly: GCF_050575085.1. Lineage (NCBI taxonomy): Eukaryota > Metazoa > Chordata > Actinopteri > Perciformes > Anarhichadidae > Anarhichas > Anarhichas minor. The sequence continues at coordinate 28,420 of NW_027466501.1, forward strand.
TCTTTTCAGTTATAGAACAGCCGCAGTCCCCCCCCCCTCCTGTGTTTACCAGTGAGGCAGCTCTCACACACAGCCGACAGTCTCAGGGGCCCTCTCTGCCACAACCATACATTTCCTTCACTGTTAATCACATATATTATCATCTTTCCCTCTCCTTTTCTTGCCATTTTTCTTATGCCTTCCCTTCCTTCTACACTCCTCTCTCGCTCTGACTTGAGCACCCACCCACCCCCAATTGGGAGACAAGTGTTTTTCAAAGACGCTCTCTTGGAGGTCCTTGAAGAAGACGGCAACAATTCTCTGGGTTTTCCAGTAAACTGTGGGCAAAAAATAAAATAAAAAATATGCATCCCATCATTCAGTGGCAGTCAGTGAAATGGCAAGCATTTGGAACCAAAGGCTCTTTTTTCTATATCTGTCCGTCTGTGTGCTCTTTGAAGTGAAAGGTTTTTTTCTTTTTTTTAGAAATCGTCACCATTTTGGACCTTTTGAAAATGTCACAGTGAATTTTTTATGCAGGTTACACTCTTCATCCAATATTGAGAATGCGCACACACACACACACACACACATATATGTATAGAAATATACTGTAAAGTGTAATTGTTTTTAACTGGAATATCTTTTCTGTTTGATGATTCGCTGATATGTACTGCAGCCAAGAGCTGGCCGACGTCTTGACTGACTCGCACCGAGGAAGCAACTGCAGCAGCCGTCAACCATCTGCAGATATGATGGCTTACTCCAACGGAGGCAAAAGATCCTCATTTCGCTCTCATTTCCCTCTCATTTTCACGTTCACTTTCCCCTGAGAGAGCTGTAAAATAGGTTCTATTACAATACCCATCACAAGGCCCCTTTTTAAAAAGAGGATACACACACATACACACATACACACACGCAGGTATTCAGGAGCCAAAACATTCACAAAGACTTGGATATGTGTGTGTTCAGGCATAAAGACTCATATGCATAGGCAAATTGCGTGCAAAAAGTCGGTCCCAAAGATCTTTAAAAACCAAAAACGGGTTGGAACAAAGTCACACACACACACACAGTAACAGAGTGAAGCATTGAAGCCGGGCTGCTTATAGGTCAGTAAGCAGGCCTGTCAGTAAAGCCTGTCCATCAGTTACCCTTTGACCTAGTTGGTCAGTCGGGCACAATGGTGAAACATACCTTAATCATCTGTAATATCAACTATAGATTTCTGAACACACGTTTCCTGAGAAGCACCCATTAATTTAGGCCAACAGGATGTAGTCGATCAAGCAAGCAGCAACCAAAGACACACCTGACTCCAACATACATGTAGAAAACGTTATACTCCCTCAATCACCACGAATCAGGTCGTTCAGTATCCGTAGGAATTATGTCCGTGCTGAACCGACCACTCAACCACGCCAGTCCAGAATGTCATCACTTCATCATTTTATCCTATTAGAAATGTGTGTGAAATTGTCATAATTAGCATATGAATACCCGAGTAATAAATTCTAATCAGTTCAACCTTGAGGCCAAGTGGCCGTTTGTGACAGATATGAAGGAATGTGCTCGCGGTGCTCCTGAGATATCGTGAGGTCAGAGTGGCCGTGACCTTTCACCACCAAAATTGAATCAGTTCATCCTGGAGTCAGGTCTGAAGAAATTCCCTCCAGGCGTTGGTGAGAACGGACAACCTGAAAACATAACACCTCGGGCCACGGCTGTCGCCGGCATGGAAGTATTATAGATGAAACAGAACACAACCAACGCCAGCCAGTCGGTAGCCATCCGATGCGCACTGATCTCTAAACAGATGCTGCATTCACATGCAGAATCGGAAGCTTTCTGGTCTTCGTTTGTAGCCCGAGCAGTAATGACTAATCCCGTTAAAGCAGACCTTGGTCAGGTAAACAGTGGTGTAACGCATTAGCCGAAATGTAATCTCAGATCCCACCGGTATCTGGCATTGAGGGGAAGGCTGCGTTCAAAAAGTTTGTGGAAACTTTTCAAAACCAACAGTCTGACGTCCCTGTAACTTTACGGGGGTGCGCAGGTAGGTGGGATTCGTTTCTCAAGCTCTCTTTCTTCATTCCTGACACACCTGCTTCTGTCACTTTTCATGTGCAACACCATGGATGCTTTTAAAGAGAGACTGTCTGGAAGTGTGCCTCAACTGTGGTGATTGGGAACAGGCCATAAGGTGTCGAGAGGACAAAGTGCATTATGAATCATATGTCGTATAAGACATGCAGCGATACAGTTCCATTCTCATCTACTCGGTCGCTCGGTTTTTGGCAGGGAGTCAAGCAGTCGGTCAGCCAATCAGCTGGTCAATCAGTCAGAGGAACAGGAAGGCAGCGCGGCAGCCATTATTCCTGGCTGCGGTCTGAGCTGATTCTCCCGGGCCGGCCTGCTTCGGCTCCAGAGACGGGCGAGAGAGGTGGAGCCAGGAGGCCTATCAAAGGTCCGTCCACAACGGGCCTCATTACGGCTTCAAGAGGAGCAGTCGCTCCCCCGCTCCAGCCATCCCACCACCCGGCCCCAGAAACCACTCCGCTGTCCTCCTTCCCCTCGTCTCTCTCTTGTTCCGCTTCCTGATACTCGTTCAGCCTCACTCGCCCTCACCATTCTCTCTCTCTCTCTCTCTCTCTCTCTCTCTCTCTCTCATCTGTCTTTCCTAGAAGGGGCACGTCAGATGTAAACAAAGCCCAACGCCAGCCACTAATTAAATAGATGAGCGGTATTAACATAACCTGAAAGCCCCAGCCAATTGTACCCCCCTCCACTTCCCTTTAATATCCCTCCTCCTCATCCCTCCATCCATTTTTTGAATTTTTTTTTTCCTTCTTGTTGTTGTGATCCGAGCAGTGAGCGCCAATTGTGGGCAATGTAATTACCATTAGGACAGAAAGCCTAGCATGTCTTTGATATGGTAATGATGCTTCATGTACACCCTGTACACCCTCCAACCCCCATTCCTAACCAGCACACACACACACACACACACACGCACACACTCTATCACCTCCTTCTCCGCCACACGCTTCCAAATAATCTCACCCATGAATATCAAGTAGGGCAACTCGTCAACACCTGATAGTGACGGCTGCAGTTTAGCATGAGCTGCTCGAGGGTGACGGGAGAGCAAGAGAGAGATGGAGGGGGGGGGGGGGGACGGCACAGAAAGAGCGGATGGGTGACGGATAAAGCGACGGAGGGCAGGGCTGGGGGCAGGGGTGTGGTTTCGAACATAAGTGCCAAAATTGCACGGACAGACAGAGAGGGGGAGGGAGCGACGGGAGGAAAGTGAAAAGATGACTTCATTGTGACTAAAGAGGAGAGGAGGTGGAAGGGCAGGAGAGCAGGCTCGTCAGGGGAGACCTCGGTTATCGTCACATGCTAGCTGCGTGACCGTCGGCTCCTGCTTTAATTATTAATTGCGCTCCTCAGGCGTCGTTAAGTCCTCTTTAGCTTCTCAGAACGCCTCCTCATCTCCTAACCCTTCCTGCCTTGATCATAGGAGACCCCATGTCTCTCCCTCTCACCAACACCCCTAACCTCCATCTCAATCTCTTTCTGCTTTGCATCCGCCCTCTCTTCTGACTCCGGCTCCCCCCCCCCCCCTCTCTCCGCCATCTCTCCATCCTCTGTGTCCAGGCTCTGGCCCGCAGCCTGAGGATGGAACAGGAACAAACCGACCGCCCAGCTCCCCTGCTGTCTCCCTCTCATCCCGACTACACACACACACCATCCCTCCGATGCCTCCGTCGGTCCAAATCCCGCAGCCTTTCTCCCCTCAACACCACGTGGCCCTGGCCAGCCTCAATAAAAAAATAAATAGCGATGGACCTGGATCCCGTGTAGAAGGAGAGTGCGACAAGTCTCATGGGGACACAATGCGCAATGTCAGATGCTCACAGTGCCCTGTACATTCAGCATCTCGCCTTTGTGGTGGAAAAAAAAGACCCGATGCCATTGGCTCAGCAACATGAAGCTCATGCCAGCGGAAGAAAAAAAACTATTTGGATTCAACACAGAAAAAAATCACCCAATTAAACTTCAAAAAAGATACAGTACACAGTGCACGTGATCATATGTGAACTTGTGCTGTACACTAAAAACAAAATACAGCCAAATGATTGATTGGAGAATGGATACACAGTGCACTTGTACTGCAGGTACCGTATGATGGCAAGACCTCGGGCATTGTGGGCCAACATTGGTTGGCAACCTGGCAAAGGGCGGCATGGTCAGTGTCCATACATTGTGTGCAATTCAGTCTCAATGCTACAAACAGGTCTAGCGATATGTTCGTTGCACTCATCACATTTAATACTGCTATATTCTGACTCAGCCATGTGTACACATATAGAAACATGTTCCTTCTCATGCTTGAAGCAACTTTTGATTTTTTTTAAATATATATATTTCCCAAAACATGGCCATTAAACTGTTAGGAGTGAATATTATAGGGAAAACAAATGCAGTGCATTAAAAAGCTCATGCTTTGCAGACAGTGTTACTATTAGTTATTTATTCATTTGGTGATTATTTTAAGATATGTTCATTAAATTAAAATAAGTTTCCTCAGAATGTAATATGATGAAACTTTGTTTCACTGTGTAAATAAATGTTTAGTTATCAAACACTTCAAATGAAAGAATATCTAATGAAGTCTGGTATAGTTTATTCTAGGCATATTCATAAATGACTCATGTACAATTAATATAAAATGGTGAAAAGCATCACAGTTGTCGTTTTACTTCTACTTACTACTATATATAGTAAGTAGAAGTCAAAGTGAGGCAATACATATCAAATTAAAATTAAACTACAAGACACAGCAAAGACCTTGAACAGGGAATCAATTCTACTTTGTATCGACTCGTCTTGGAATAGCTCTTAAAACAAACAAAACATGTAATATTCCTAAAAAGATGTATACCATGCTATGGTGCAGGGACAGAGTTGGTGGAGGTGAGAGAGGCTGAAGGTAGGCAGGCCTCGCTGCTCTCTGTCTCCGTCGTCCCGCCGGCTCCCCAGTGGGCCACGGAGAGCAGAGGGAGCCCCGGCCGATCAGAGGGGAGCCCAGATGGACTGACGCGCACACACACACACACACACACACACGCGTACACACACATGTCATATGTTATCCCATCTGCACTGTCACCAAGCTGCCTGTAACCCCAGGGCCTTGCGGGGGATACACACACACAAACACACACATACACACACACACACACACACACAGTGTGTACTCAAACATGGTCAAACAGTCACACACAAAGGTTACTAAAATGTGTTATTGTGTGCGCACGCATACGCACACAGCAGAGGTGTTCCCAGTGTGCAATTGGAGGTGAAGATAGCTGCAGCCTCTCTTGTTCGCTTGAGTGGGCACCCATGTTGTAGCAGACACACACACACACACACACACACACACACACACACACACACACACTCCTCAAATATGGGTCTTTTCACATGAGTGACGAAGCTTTACTACAGGCAAACAGTGTTGTATGATCCACCATGTGTGTTTTGTCCTGTGGAGGCTGACGGATACTGAATCTATAAACACACTAGCTCATTCCTGGATTGATATTTCTATTTTACAGATGACATAAGAGGCGGCGATGGCTTTTGCAGTGCAATTGGCAGTAAGATGTTTGTGGCTATTTTCTGAATACACACCGACATTTATATCAGGTATCATGAATATTGTTTTTTGTCATATTTGCTCAAACTGTCACTATATCCTGAGAGTAGTACATCAGACACATAATCTGTGGAGAAAATAAAACAGGCTTTAGTACTCTTTATGAGTTTTGCGAGATTCCACCGCGCCGAAAGAAAAACAACCAATCAGAGAAGAGGAACGCCAGCTGTCAATCACTGCTCGTGAAGCCTGTGATCTCCGATCAAACTGTCATCTAAAATTGGAAAGGTTTGTTGAGGTGTGATACGCAGCATGTTTCCACATTTTAGCAATTCACTTGGTGAGTAAAGTACCGACTGAAAAGAATGACGGCCACCACCATGAAAATAAAACCTGCTCTCTATGAAATCTCCCTTTAAAACTTAGCAGTTTAAACACAACCCAAAATAAAACGGAACGCAGCGAAACAAATCTCATAGATATGAAAATGAACCTCTATTGTCTGCTCACACAGAGCGCTCCGACCTGCTGATTTATCATCAGTCACATAAGAGAATGAGCTAAAGGGCCTAAACATAACATTTACATGCCTGAAACAACAAACGCACGCACGCACGCACACACACACACACACACACACACACACACACACACACACACACAGGCCTTTGTCTATAACAGAATGAGACCAGTAATCTTTCCTCCACTTATCTTGGACGTGTCAGCTAAATGGGAAGTGAAAAGTCAAATATGAGATGTCACATTTAGTTTACCTCCCTGCCTGCCTACTCCCCCCCCCCCCTCCCTCCCTCCCCCGTTTGGTTCTGCACATCTCTATTTGAGTGCGTCGCCCTCCGCTCACACAATACACGCTCGGCTCCCATCTGTGTGATGGTTGTGTGTCGGCATGTTGAGTTAATGGATTTTGTACGGCGCGCGGCACGTTTAGTCTGAGCGTGGAGTAAAAACTGACATAGAAAGAGACAGAGAAGGGGTGGGGAGGGGGGAGGAGAAGACAAAAGGAGATGCGGAATATTAATCTTTGGGATTTAATCCTTCCAGCTATCCCACGTTGACCTAATTATTACTTTTCTCTGCTGCCACATAGCGTTTCTTCAGAAATCACACCTGGCAAGAGCCAAATCCAACCAGGTACTTGTGTGAAAATCTCACTCACACTTTTCGACTCCAGTAATCCTCTTTGGCTGCAACGTGACTTTCGGCGATGTTTCACACGAATTGTGGACTCTCCGTGGAGCGCTGCTACGGTGATGTGCTGTGAACGCACCACGAGCCAGGATCTGGTTAAGACAAACCGTTTATCACATTACAGGAGTACCGAGTGATGTTGCAGAACTGCTAAAGTAAGGGGCTTCTCACACCTGGATGTCTGTTTTTTTTTTTTTTTGTTCCATTTGGTTTAACAAAAAAAAAGTCATGATACCAAATATCGTTTGTCTCCTCTGCTAATGTGCTGCCTGCGCCTTATTTCGTCTCATTGCTTTGGTTTTCCTTTTTTCCTCCGACTGTCAGCCGTTCCTGCTTCCTGCGTGCAGACCGTGGTGGAAGCAGAGGAGACACTTTGTTTCGCCTCCAGGGCCGTTGATGCTCACTTCAGGCTAACCCCCTTCACTGAACCCAACAGCTGAGCAGAAACACACGGGAACGTTACCCGGGTGCTGAGGAGCTGCAAGTGTTTATTCAGAGACAAACTGAAACATACACTGTACATTTACAACCGGAATAATAGATATTCCTTAAAGGAGCTGCGCTACTCCTATAACATGGCGCAGGCCAGCCAGAACTTGCTGTAATCGGTCCGAAAGTGGGAGCGATCCGAAAAAAGTCTCTCACACTAAAAGGTTCAATTTGTTCCAGACCGCCTCTTTTTGTCGGACCCAGGTTCGGCTGTTTGGTCCAGGGGAGGTTTTCATCAGCTCTGGAGCCACAGAGCTATAATCGCATCGCAATAAGCCAACAATTCATGAGGTCGATGTGTCATCCCCGCCTCCATCACCGGACTCAACGGAGTCTTCTGTAAAAGCTGCACGGCCGTGGCCCTCTCTGCACCTCCGAGCAATCGTCTCAAACTTGGTTAATTACATAACAGGCCACTTCGCAGGTGTAAAAAAAAAAAAAACCCACGGCGGTGCGATGAGAAGTCCCTCTGGAGACTCCAACCATCAGGAAATTGCAGTAAAGAGTTTAATTGTAGAATTGAGAACACTGGGAGGTATAAATTCTCTCAGCGGCACTCTGGAGAGCGTTTTCCTTTGTTCCTGTCGGTGGGAGAGATAACAATTCCTCCCACCGTTAACTACCTGCCTGCCTGCCTGCCAACCCGGGTTTTGTTGTGTTTTCTTGTGTTTTGTTGTTGCTAATAGGCCTAATTGGCCATAACCCAGACACCCAGAGAGAGAGAGAGAGGGAGAGAGAGAGAGAGAGAGGGGGGTAATGAAACTACCTGCTCTCCATCTCTCTCTGTTCTCTATCTCACTTCTTTCCCTTCAAGGAAAGACAATTCCACAGAGAAACAGAGAGCGCATTAAGGAGGCTCGGACGGTCTACGAGTCCCGAAGCTCTTTGCACACATACACAGGTAAACGGTGGTGGTAGGATAAAGAGAAAGGGATAGAGGGATAGAAAGAGCGATAGGAAAAGGAGAAAGGAAGGCGGTTTCCCCGAGAGCGCAGAACAAAGCCAGGTGATGTTTATGGATGACGATCTTTAAAGGCCTGCCGTTTACCGCAGCAGCACTTTGATAGGAAACACACGCCCTTGATTGCCACCGGGTCAGGCTATAGGATGCGCGCTCTTGATGTTTAATTGATGTGGCTATTTTGTGACAGTTAGATACGTCACGCTGCCGTTTTGATCTCCCCACTATGCCGTCTCTTATAGCAGCAGATAGCCATTGATGTGGGATTCATTTGTTCGCATTTGATCTGTGCGCACGTGGTTGATCTTTAACCGCAACATCGCGCCCCGTGTGCGTGTTTTTGCCGGTCCGATCTTCCTGCTCATCACCACGCCGTTCTACTTTTCTACTAAGAACGATGCATGTGAAACTGTGATGCATTTGTGTAAAATAAGCAGCATGTTACACGGAAAACACACAAGAAGACTGCAGTGAAACGGCTCTGTGGATCACGGTGTGTTGTATTAATATTCCTCTGAGATAATGGCAGTGAAACCGCCCTGCCCAAACTCCGAGGGAATACTACGAGAACAGTATGTCAGTGGGCAGATTGTTTGCGCGCGCGTGTGTGTGTGTGTGTGTGTTCGGAGCAATGGGACCTGAAGGAACACCGCGAGGACAATCTGTCGCCCCTCCGCCTGGGCCCTGGGTGACAGATGATGTGCTCCCACCGCTGAGCAGTGTGTGTGTGTGTGTGTGTGTATGTACAGTACATATGGGTGCACGTGTGTGTTTGGGGGGGTTGACCGTATGGTGACAGCTTGCAACAATAACAATAGCTTTATTCCAGCCATGTTTTCAAAGGTTTCAGCCGAGGTTAATACAGAGATCGTGTTGTAGAGCCATTGATGTGGCAATTGTGGGGCAATTGTGGCTAAGTGGATAGCAGGGCCGTCTTTCAATCAGAGAGTCGGCGGTTCGAACCCCGGCTCCGGCTCCGCTAGTCGACGTGTCCTTGAGCAAGACACTTAACCCCAAGATTGCTCCCGTAGCTGTGCCTACCGTGTAGAAATGTGATAGACTCTGAATTGTAAGTTGCTTTGGATAAAAGCGTCTGCTAAATGACTGTAATGTAATGTAATGTAGAGCTTCCACACTGATCGAGTGTCTTTACACTCGGGGTTTCCACCGGCTCCGCTTGTGGAATTGTGCCGACATTCTGCCGACAGTGCTGCAGAGAAGCGAGAAGTCTCGTGGTCTATACTGGCTTTCTACACAGCTTAAAGGAAGCACAATAACTAAACAATATTACCTGAGAGTCCATGAAATTCATATCCAGGCTGAACAAATGACGACAACAACGGTGGAAAGCAATGAAGAGAAATTGGTCGAGCTTGTTGGAACCAGTCATTTTTCAAGAAATAATGTATTCCAGTTCCTCTGTTTAGACTGCAAAGAAGAGTTGAGAAAAAAGGGTTAGAACACACACTGGAAGTTCCTTAGGGAATTAATAGTCTGCTATCAAGGCCCTTATTTTGCTCTTCCTCTAGTTTCCCCCCTAAAACAACTAAACATGGAGCAACGCCAGGGAGGGGACAGCAACAGATTCATGGGAAATGTGGTTTTCATTTTGAGGAGCCCAAAATGCAACACACATCACCTTTAGAAGGCTGAGCGAAGGTGAGACGGTGCTTTGTAAACACCGCCCCACATATTCCCGGTTCACTACCTCTCAGCTGTGCATGGCTGCAGTGACCACAGGCTAGTCCTCTTAGCATTACTCACCATTGTATTTACAGTGAAACCCGGGGATAAACTCGCCCTTTGTTACCAAGCACTTAAGACCCGACGTGTGCTGTACACACACTGCGGAGTGGGGGTGGGCGTGTGTGTGTGTGTGTGTGTGTGTGCGCGCGCTCGTGCTTGTGTGTGTTTTTTCGGACGGCCGTTTATCTCTTAAACTCAAACAAAAGAGCGCACATCCTCCATCACAGCTTTATCTGTTTATGCCATCAGCTGCTCTGCACCCACATGCCTGTAAACACACCAACCCACCCACTCTGTGTCACACACGCACACACACACACACACTAGAAAAAAGTAAAGCAACCCAGGTGGGGCCCAATGTTCCACGTCTTTGACACGGATTAGTCCTGGTGGGAGGGGAGAGTTCACGCATGTATGATGTCCAGAGTGCATTACTGTGTATGCATGATTCCACTGGTCACGGGATACACACACACACACACACACACTGAAAGTAAATACAAATGTTGGAGACAAATGTTGAGTTTCAGAAAGGTCACTCTTTCAACAACCTCAAAATTATTTTTAATAGTCCTTTAAATATGTTTTATGTATTTGTATCCATTAGAAATGTGTGTACTGTAGATCGCTGTTAAATAACCATCACAAAGCATCGAGTCAAACACATTCAGCTCGGTTGTTCTGATCTACATGAACTCCATCTCAGACGAAAAAGCATGCATTGTATTATACAATATATTATGATATATATTATATATATTGCAAGACCACCACTAAATCAAAGGCATCAGAAATGCTGCCAGATATGAGGATGAAACACTTGCATCATTCAAAGGTACCAATTATCATAGAAACTACTTTAAATGTTTATTTTTGATTATTTTGCTTGTTCATATACTCAAAGAACAGTCCATTGGAGCCATTGGTTAGAACCGTTTTTAGCTGATGAAGCTAAATTGCAGACAAACACACTGCATTTCCTTCACCTTCTTCACAATCCCTCCTGTGGAAAGCTCTTAATGTGAACAACAGCAGGAAATGTCCCATAATATCAGCAGTAACTTCTGACATGACTGAAAGACGTCACTAAGCAAACAGTAACTAAACTACGAACCACAGAGGTTCAGGTAGAAGCTACATAAGTACTATGAGCCCGACACGGAGACTTAACCGATACTTTCTCTCTGATCAGAGTCCCGGTTTGGCCCAAAGCAAAGCGAATGAAAGACTGCGGCTTAGGAGGCAACAGCGTGCAGGTGAGCTATTCACAGTAAGTGTGTCCGTCACGCTGACCCACGGAAACAACCGGCTCTCCCAACCTCCGCCGCTGACCCAGAAGCTGAACAGGGAAACCAACACACGCACCAAAGTGACCCAAGCGCCGGGGCCGCTGACCCTGTTAGCGGAGCCCCGTCAGTACCCCAGTTTCCCTCTGCCGACACTAAAAAGGCAACTGGAGTGCACGGAAACGGCGTCCAACCCGAGGGCTCCATTCTGAGGCTGCCCGCTTTGGCCTTGTTTCCTGGACAGAGCCGAGGAGAGAAAACCCATATGTCAGACAATATAATGCCCTGTGAAGCATGCCACTTCAATGGCGTCTGACAGGAAGAGAAACAGAGCACACACACACACACACACACACACACACACACACACACACACTGATTTGAGGACAGGGCTTTCTGGATGGCCGCTCTGGCAGATGAAGAGACAGCAGTGACATAAAGTCTGTTTCAGTCAAAGTGTCGGTGTTTGTGCGCGCGTGCATGTGGTCAAGCCAATGTGTTTACACACATTCGCTTGCGTCTGAAAGTTTGTGGATGCGTGTGTGTCCAATGAAAATGGGATTATGCTTTTTTTCTTTTGTATATGTGGATGTCTACAATGTGTGTGGGTGTGTTTGTGGGCCAATATAGATATCTATATATCCCACTCTTTGTCCTTTGTGCAGATGGCGTGTTGGTCTTTGCACTTCTATTCTGTCCTCGTGGTCCCTCAGTGCCGAGTCTCTGGGAGCCGTATGTCCCCACGACACTGACCTAACTCACATCTCACTATCTGACCGTCTGTCTCTCTACTTCTCTTCCCTCCTCTCTATCACCGCCCGCACAAGCTCAAAGACACACTCTTCCTTGTGTTCTTTTTCTTAACTCGACTGAAAATATAGAAAAAGTGGAGGAACTATTTCACCACAGGGGGTATTTTTCAGTGCTTAAAAAAATAAATAAAGCAGGCTCTGTGTTGAAGCTCCATATGTCTTTTTTGTCTCAGCTGTCCTCTGCTGTCCCACGGCTTGCATTTCCACAACAAACAACCCAGTTTTCCCTGCCCTCCATATGCTGCTCTCTGACCATTTACCTCTTCGGCCCTCTCGCCCCTCGCGCCCCAATTTATGCACTAGTTCAACTCCCAGCGATGGAAAAAAAAAAAAGCAGGGAACACAACAGAACACACTCGCCATCTGAGCAACGCATCAGCGGAGGACACGCGAGTCCAGACAGCAGTCACATGGTTAAGTGTTGGTTAAGCTCTGCATGGTGTGGCAAAGGTCGAGCTAATGTTTCCAAAACTCTACTTGGAGGCAAAGTAAAACAGGGAAATATTATAATGCACACACACACACACACACACACACACACACACACACACACACACACACACACACACACACACACACACACACACATATCACAGAAATGTATCTCGTCTGTCACCACTCATTGGTCAGTTTGCACTCAGGCCTGTAACTGATACTTAAAAGTTTCCAGGCCACATCCGTCGTTAAGCTTCAAAACGTATCGCTAAGTAAGTACCACAACTAACTTCTTAGTTTTTTTTCTATTTTGATTTTATAAACGCACGATGAACTTGTATTTTTGTTGCCTTTTATGGGACCACTTCCTGCCTCATGTGCAAGGAGAAAGCTGCTGGTCTCCAGACACACACGACTCAGGCAGCGTTACTCTGCTTTGCGTGAAGAGCAGTATGGAGGACGTGGACGGAGGACAGTTGCTCAGTCTCAGAGTGGGCATAGTGGAAAGCTGGTGAAACATAAACACCGGTCATGTTGCTCTCCGTCCCACGGGAGATGTCAAGTCCAGTGAGGGGGATCTTGTTCCTTGAGTGTTTACTTGTGTATCCGGGTTGTTAGGTCTCGGCCCCCGTGGAGTTTCCCAACCTGTTTTTGTGACTCACGTTCCTCTGATCGAGGAGAAAGGACTGAATAGAATATGGAAGAATCAGCTCAGATGTGTGAATGCTTTTACTAAAACGACATGACTATTAAAGCACATTACACGTGGATACAACGCATGTTATGAATTGAATTATGTTTCATCCTAAGAGAAAAAATTGTTTCCTCACAGGCCGCTGTACCACCCACCCCTCCTTCACACACACACCCTCCTCCCCCTTTCCCCTCCATGTCAGATGTACAGATATGGTGCTGACTGGCTGCCCACTGGCCCCACAGAGGCCAGCTGAGAATGCCGATTGGCTGGATGCTGACTGTGTAGTCATGGAAACTGACTTGAGCCCTGTGTGTGACCTCACGACGGCCACATAAAAGCCGGGCTACAGAGAGAGGGAGCGAAGGGGGGGAAAGGGTCCATGTGGATGTGTGTTATATATATATGAGAGAGAGAGAGAGAGAGAGAGAGAGAGAGAGAGAGACGGAGAGTGTCACCCAACCCAGTTCAATGCTTGTTTGTTTGTCACAGTTTAAAAGCAGAGTCCCTTGAGCACTTACATATTAAATGCAGCCTGTCTGTCCGTGTCCGTGTGTGTGTGTGTGTGTGTGTGTGTGTGTGTGTGTGTGTGTGTGTGTGTGGTATGAAAATAGCAGCTGACCTACAAGCGCCCCGGGAGAGGTGGCTCTGCTGAAGAGTGGAGACCCATCAGAGACACGAACAACCCTGGTGAAGAGAAACAGAGAGGGATTTAGCGGGGTTTCACACTCACAGACACACAGCCAGGTGGACAAGAACACGGCGACACACACACACACAGGTAAAACACCACTACAGAGATGTTACAGTGGCGAGAGGAGGGAAGAGGACAAATGAAGTGCGGAGCACACGACATCATCAGAAGGACTGAAGGAGAGTGGAGAGCAATGCAGAGAGGAACACTCGAGGAAAATCGATTACTGTAAGAGAGAGGAAGAGAGGAAGAAAAGAAAAGAGGAGAGAGAAGAAAGTGAAGCATAAAGAGGAACAGAACTGAGCAGTGACGAAGGTATGCAAAGTGTAAAGTGGGAGATCTAGCTTTAGAACCATAGACAGTATGTGTGGGCCTCAACACCCACAACTGAATGTGTTTGTTCTTGGAATATCTTTTGTTTTAAATGCGCAAAGCAGAACGAGTCCTTCGTCCAGGGAATCCATTCAACACCAGAGCTCCCGCTTTTAGAACGCTGTTCTAAAGACTTAATCTTCCAAATTTGGAAATTGCACTTAGTTAATTGTTTTGCCGTTGTGCTCGTTTTCATTGTTCCAATTCACTGTGGACGCATCCCTGGAGTGTGGAGTTGCCTGGAAACCTTCACTGCCACCCAGCCAAGAAATAGTCTGGCTCATAACCCACCATGAAACAACAAATTGACGTTTTTAAACTAACACGTTAATTAATGCTAGGGGGATTGTGTACCCTTCAGACAGAGCCACGCTAGCTCTTTCTAGTCTTAGTCTAGGCTCTAGCTTTATAGTTATTACACATTAAAGTGATATTGATCAGTGCAGAGTTGTCCAGTCTATTTGAGTCACATCCAGTATAACCTGGTCCAGTACAGTCCATCCCAGTCTGGTCCATTCAGCCCCGAAAAAAGCCAAGATGAAAGCTATTATTACATGAATATATAATTCAATATAAAGTGGGTGCGGTTCACCTGACTCCTTCACTCTGACATTCCCTTCCATGTGTAGATGGAAAAGAATATGCTCACTGATGCACTCGCGTTGCCAAAAATCGCCCCGACACCCTCGACGGGCCCGTCCAGCACAGACGCTGTGAACATGGACACGGCTAATGAAGCCGGGGGACAAAGACAGCTCATTACCTGTGTGAAATACAAACGGTGGGTAAACATCCAGATCAGTGGATCTCCACTTGGCAGGCCTCAGCTGCCTTTCTGCCACGTCCAGCCGGGAAAAAAACCACCACCCTCCTCCCCTCGCTCCAACCCGACACCTCCCTCGTAAACATCAGCCATTAGATAAACACTCTCGCACACACACACACACACACACACACACACACACACACACACACCGTTCCATTTATTACTCTTTAAAAAGGTCACTGTTTTCTCTGGCTAAGCGCCCCGCGCTATTGATAATTTTATGCATAAACAAATGGCAAATTTGTGCCACATAAATATGTATTAGCAATTAATAATGGTGGTATGTGTGTGTGTGTGTGTGTGAGGGGACGCCAGGTGCATGGCGAGTGGGGGCTGGCTGTGCTGCTGGTGGAGCAGCGGAGCTGGACTGGTGGCTTTGTGTTGCTAGCTGGTCTCCCTCTCCTCCACTTGGTCTGCACAATGGCCACTCAGGCACACACACCAGCAGCAGGGCTTAATGTCTTCTCTCTCTCTCTCTCTCTCTCTCTCTCTCTCTCTCTCTCTCTCTCTCTCCCACCTGGAGGACAATGCATCCATTACAAGTAGGACCAAACACGGGCTTCGGTCGTCTGAAGGAGCATGTCACTTTCATGAGGGGAGACTCATGCAGAGTGGGTCATTGATTGAGTTAGCTTCGCATTTTGGCTGGGTGGCGCCAACAAGGGTTCATTTCTAAACCCGATTAAATCTTTAAATCATGTTCAAAACTAGCTTAAAGTTAGGAGAGATTAACTTTGAGATAGTTAAAAGTAAAAGAGGAGCCTAACCTAGCAAAAGTTGAAAAAGTAAAAGTCCATTGTGTTCTAATTCCAAGATGAAATGTCTTAAATGAGGGGTTGCCAAATTCTTTTTTAAACGTATCATCTCCTAATGCGAGTTATTAATTCGTATTTTGATGGTTGGCGCAGTAGATTTCTTACAAAACGTGAGAGTATAGATTGTTTTGAAGTGGCGGTTATGAGGCTCACTATTGATCCAGATAAGTTGGGGGTGATTAATAATAATAGCACTAGATTAAAACAATTAAGCAGTTGCAACGATGAGAAAGTTACGGTGCAGTGAGAAAGGTTTCATGAAATCCCGGTGTGACATTAGTGCAACTACTGATGTGTGCTGCTGCTGGAAAATAGGAGAGTATTAAGTAGGATGCGGTTATATGGGGGTTAAGTTGACTGAAACACTTTAGCTGATGCGTCACAGAGCAGGGTAACACGTTGTAGCATGGTGACCTACAGGCTGGGGGACTTTTAAGAGGTTCCCACTGGAGTTTTTTTTTTTTTTACCTCTAGAGGCAATACAGAGCTGTTTTCTATGAGTGTGTGCATGTTTAGTGCACAAGGATGCACGTGCACAAGGAGTAAATATTCCTGCCAATGGTTCAACACTATCCCACTGATCAACAGGTGGCGGTGACACGCTAAGATAAGCAACAGAGCCCCGGCAGAGGCAGTGAAGGAGACTGCAAGCCCATAAAAGTGGATGTAAACAATGACGGATTTAAAATACTTTTAAATTTGGCTTTGCAAAGGAAAAAAAAGCTCGATAACTTTGTTAGACCTCAACCATTTAACATGTGCCACTCGTGCAGTCAGAAGCAGACAGACAGCTGCACCTCAGGAGCTACTGTAGTGAAATAAATGTTAAAATACTGTGAGAAGCCTGATTTAACCTCAGCTGCTTTTAGGACAGCAAAACCAGCAAGGGATATCTCAGGAAAAAATATATATACGGTGCAGGAGATGCAGCGGCTTTGTGTGTGTATGTGTGTGTGTGTGTGTGTGTGTGTGTCATGTTGTCCGTCTGGCGTGGTGAGAGCAGACTGGCTCCCATGTAGAGCACTATCACTCTGTTTGGCTAAACACAATCACACAACCTCAACCTGACTCAAACAGCCCACTGAAGGACAGAGACATGGAGATTATATATACATATATATATATATATATATGTACAGTGTGTGTGTGTGTGTGTGTGTGTCCTATGAGCACTTGTAGGACAAAAGGCAGCCCCATCTGTTCCATTGTCACAGGGTCTTTAATGCGGATCAGATAAACATGACATTTGGGATGAGTGGCCAAGCTCACGTCACAAACCCTGACATCAGACCCTAATGTCTACTGCTGTGTGTGTGTGTGTGTGTGTGTGTGTGTGTGTGTGTGTGTGTGTGTGTGTGTGTGTGTTCTCCTGTTTCTACCAACCTGAAAAAGCAGTGCACAATCTGGTGTGTATGATGTGTATGTTATTTTTTAATCTTATCACTATTTCAATCATCTCTCTGAGTGTTTGTCCTCTGTGTGTGTGTGTGTGTGTGTGTGTGTGTGTGTGAGAGAGAGTTGTATAACCTGCTCCCATTCTCAGAGGTGCAGGGCAGGGCTGTCACACTGGATCTGTGGGCGGATTAGCGGCCCATTGGCCTAATCAGAGGAGGTAATCAGACTATTCTCTATCACGACGACAATCAGCCGAGAGAGACACACATCTGCCTATTGAGCTCAGCTCTAATGCCATAATAGTGATGAAACATCTGGTCATTTGGGGCTCGATGCAATCAAGAGGAGGGATTGGGACAGTTGCAGATGGCGAACCTATAGTAATTACATCTTTTAGGGCAACGGAGGGATTCGCACAACACTCAGGTTCACAGGCGAGCCTGCTGCAGCAACCGGCGAGAAGCGTGTGATCCACCTAACCAAGCACCTCACTGAACTTTTAATTTGAGAAGATAAAAGACAAAAATGGACGCCCCCTCTGCCTTGGCCGCATCATTTTTCTGACCATATACATGTAAAATAATTGATATGGTGCAGTGCAATTGGCAGGATTGGCAGGCTTGACATGGTCCTATAGGAAGATGCCTTTATTTTAATGACGACTTTAAAATAAAATAGAAAGCAGAGTAAACGTTTAGTGTGATGCATTACCTTCTTTAACACTTTTGATGTTGATTAGTGTTTTTTTCAAGTCTTTTATCAAGAAGAAATAACCAAAACTAGCTGGTTTCCACCTCCATAATGTGACAATTTATTGCTTTTCCTATTTTTTACATCACTGTAAATTAATTACATTTTAAAAAAACATTGAATCTGAAGACATCATTTGTGATTATTGTAAAATAGTCATTTTTTATTATGTTGTAACATCAGGACAGAATGGTTGCTTGATTATTAAATAAAATAAAAAGCCGTGGTGGATTTCATGCGACGATCCACAGGCAGAGATACGTCAAGCAGTGTTTGGCCATAGATAGCTCTGTTCTTCAGAGCTCGCTGTGTTGTACACATTAATACTTTCCCATTTTCCCATCTGCTGGAGGAAACGCTGCCAACATTGGCGTTACCCTGAGAATATTCCATGGCAGCCGAGAGTGGAGATAATTTCAGTTTGGAGACCTTGGTTGTCTTTTGTTCTTAACTTCTCACAGTGAATCTAGTACAGTTCTAGTCATTTTCTACATGGCGTGATTGGCTATTTTAGTTTTGAGCAGAAAAAAAAAAAGTCATGTCCGTCATCTTTTTCCTGGTAAAGAGTATTAATCCAATTTCTTAAGAATGTCATAGCCGGGTAAAAAAAAAAAAAAGTATTCGGCTACAGAGGTTTCCCCTGGTTTGTTTCCTTTGCCCCGCCCACTCAAACCCAAAAGTGTAACCAACAACCACGACCACATTCCACAGTGTCTGAAGCTGCAGCCGAGTGGGCCAAATTACCTGACTAACTACACATACACACAGAAAAACACACGTCTAGTCTGAGTGAAAACTGACCCCGGCTGGATACCCCCAAAGAGTTACCAAATTAATGCCTGTTTGTGTGTGTGTGTGTGTGTGTGTGTGTGTGTGTGTGTGTGCACGGATATGTGTGTTTCCTGTCTGGCTCTGTGTGTGTGTGGCTGCTCTGAGACACAGAGTCCAGTGAAACGCTCCAGTGGAATAAAAGAGCCATTGTTCACCAAGGTGGTCCCTGTAGGACCACCAATCTTTCCCCTTCACACACACACACACACACACACACACACACACACACACACACGCATGAAGACAGAGACTATATACATACAGTACACTCACACATTCACACACTTTGTGGGCCGCCAGACAAACACACACTCCCCTCTGCCTAATCACAGCATTGCGCTAGAAGGTGGCAGTTGCACAGAGGTAAATATTTGGGTGTGGGATGTAAATGCTGGTCTGTGTAAATCACACACACACACACACACACACACACACACACACACACACCACTCGCGGTCGCCTGTGTAATTCAGACGTAGCTACTTCCTTCCTGTGGGGTGATGATGTTTAGTCTCACTACACCGCAATCTGATTGGTGCGTTTGATCTCGTCCACCTCCTGTTTAGGAGCGCTCCAAACCCCCCTCCTGGCTCAGATCTGGGATCAGCCTTCAGCGGATAGATTCGTGTGCACCACGTGTGGGAGGGTTGATGGCTAGTCTGAGATCAGATCCGTCTGCCGAACGGCTGACTCACCCCCGACTCTGGACAACTGGAGGAATGAACTGGTGTCCTGGAGAAAACTGTTGCATCATCTCTTTTTTTTTTTTTATGCTGCGGGCATCATGTGCAGAAGGGAAATGCGCTCACTTTGTTTGTGGTGAGACATTGGTTTTAACTGCCAGGATGCTTGTGATTCTTGCTCCGGCTCAGTCCAGCCTGTTTCTCCGAGCATTATCACAACATTCAAAACGGACCCTGAACAGAGCCAAACACATGAAAGACAGTGTGAACAATCTGTTGCCGAAAAGTGCGCGCACCCCAAAAATGTGTGTGTGTATGTGTGTCAGAAGCTGCAGGGCATAAAAGGGAACACGTGACTCACATCTTTAGATGCCGTATAAGCATTTTGGCAGCAAGGCCAGTGTTCTTTTAGTACATTCATACGGTAGTTATTTGGGGAAGAAGTGAATAAGATCTATTCAGTGACATTCTGTTATATTATTTGGTCAGTTTGTAGGAAATAGCTACAATACGTTGCTTTTATTGAATAGTTACAGAGACGTTCACCATTCACAAGCTGATGATTGTGCATCCCATTGGAACTAATACTTCACTGAAGAGGTGAATCCAAGTAAAAGTACTTCAATTTTCAGAATGACCAGAGGGGGGAACACAGGAGTGGATATTTGGAGTTATTTTTGGTATTTAAAAAAAGATTGCTTTTGGCCTGGCGGGGGTTCCCGTTGGCCTGGCGGCGTGCCGGGCTCGTATAATTATAGGGGAAACACTGACGATATTTGTTATTGGGATGCAATAAGTACTTTATGTTAAATAAACAATAAGTTAAAGGAAATATAAACATGTCCACGGCAGGGCCTGCTGTGACTCAGCCAACAAGAGCTGTGGACCGGCTCTATCGTTCCCACAATACAAGAGTCGGTCCTGATGAAACCCTACAGTAAACCTCTTCATGTCCACACCAAACAAAAGCCTTTTGTGCAGGCGAAAGCTTGCAACCACTTGAATACTACTAATAAGGGGGGGCTGATCACATGGTTAAGGAAGTGTCTTTAGTCGGAAATGAATGAAAGTTAAGTCAGCACCACGCTTGAATGGACCAGGTAACCCTTAGAGGGGCCAAAACGGATTATTATTAGTTCATGAAATGATAAATGTCATTATAAATTGATATGAGTTTTGTACCGTCTCTGTGTTAAATTGATGTTCAGTCATGCCTGTGGTGTAATTACTTCACCCTGCCGGAAAAAAAAAAGTCCGCATTTTGAAACCTAAATGTTGGCAGGTGTTCACAAGAGCGGGAATCATTTCACCTAAATATGGTTGGCACACTACACCCATATTTTATTTTATTTTTTGGCTTAAAGTTTGGCTTAGTATCAGCACTGGACAGCTAACAGCTCTCAGCCATATGAAGAGGTAATTAAACGTGCATGTACACAGAGTGGATTCAGTGGTTGGACTTATTGGTAAGGAGCGGTCATTTATGAGAACAATGTAAAAGCAATAGTTTAAAAAAACAAAAAAAAAATCACACTTCTATCTCTACTCTCTGCTCCGTAGTCCCAAAATAAAAGAATGAGAAACCTCTTTCAGAAGAAAAGGGAAGCAAAAAGCGACAAAAGTCACAAAGAAGAGCCAGAGAAGAGGAAGGAATTGAAGAGAAGACAAATGTGATAGTGCTAAAGTCGTGCTTCTGAGAAACGATGCAGAGTGTCACAGAAATAAAGACAACGTTACGTTCACACCAGGGATGTTTAAAAAAAACAACATGACACAATCGCTGAAGACAAAATCCCTTCTTTTGATACGGTAAACAAAGAGTTTACAAAGGGAACACCTTCAAATGTCGGTGTTAAATTCTGCTATTTCTGAACAGTTTTGTCTGCAAGAAACGGGAATGAGAACTTCCTTAAGTACCCAAATCACAATAAACAAATAGAGAAAGCAAAAGATTGTTTTCCAAGTCTGGAAGTTACACACGAATGTCAAAGACAATCTAGTAAAAGCAGAATAAAAGCGTAGAACATGCGAGGAGCAATTTAATTGCCACTAGAGCTCCAGTCTATCTCTGATACAATCACCATGGAGGAGGTCATTGTTTGTACTCGTTAGACAGTTTGTATTCAGCTGTGGGCCAACACACACACACACACACTGCAGGGGTTCAGTGAGAACTATGGACCGAGCATGAACTATGGATTTGTGGAGGCTGGGATCCATTGCGGATTTGGCCTTTTGACCCCATCACTGAGTTATGTATTACTTTTGCACAGCTGCTTCTGTAATTTCTGCTTTAGGTAAAGCGGAAGAGGAGCGCAGGGAGAAGAGAGGAGACTAGAGGAGGAGAAGGCTGCAGTCGCCACTGCTTCTATGCAAACCTATCCAGAGAAAAAAACTTCCCGCTGTCCGACACTTTGGGTTAAGAGAAGCTCAAAATGTTCACATGGCACTTTAAACCGATGGGTGAATTTGTTCCGTTCCATTTATCGTCGAGGTCAACGGCCCCCACAACACGAAGCCTGGAAATTCTGGCCAAAATGACTGCCGGAGATACAAACATATCTTTAAAAACAGAATGTTCAAACCGAGCTGACTGCACTGAACCACCATTGTCCCCGTCTGAATGGGTGGCTTTCAGCAGTGCAGCTCCACTTACTGGTGACTGAGAGCAACAGTGTCAGCTCGGCTGTGATACCCAGACATCACCTCCCCATTCAAAGCCTATTAAAAAAGGCCAGAAAAGCTAAAGAAACAACCTTGAAGTGATCGGCCGGGTTGCCGAGCAGTGTGCCGAGCTATTAACCTCATGTGCAGCGCTTGTAAAGACTCTACTGAGCCGAGTGACACCGAAACGTTAGGAACAATGAGGATTTGCCCAGCGATGCTCCGGATGCTCTGGGTCGCTCCTTTTCTCTCCTGAGATCCGGCGAACGGAGGCGAGATCGGGGATTGTTGCTGCGCGTGCTCTGCTTCTACCACCTACCTGTTGCACATTTCCCTTTTGGCAGTCACAAGACACACACACGGACACACACACACACGGTCACACACACACTTTACCCCACAGAGCTGTGACAGGGAGAAGAAAGGAGGAGGAAGGTTGATAAAAACACTTAGGGCTGTCTCGGGTTTGACAGGGTGAGTTAAACACACCAAGAGCAGATCCCTCCTCATGTCCAAACACACACACGCACACACACACACTGATGTCTCTATTCATTTAGACTGTCACACTCCCACACCCCCAAGAGATCTCACTTCCTCTGTCAGCCGGCTAAATTACAGCTCTCCTTCTCCCCATCTATCTCTCTTGTCCCGTCTTTCTGTCTCTCACCTCCGCCTGAGAGACAGACAGCAGCAAAGACGCACATTTGGCACGTTGTCGGCCGCTGTCTTGCCGCCTCTCCGGCTCCGACACAACAACAACAACAATGGTTGTCTGAAGACGTCTGGGTCGACCAGAAGCGCTCCTTAATGTTTTAACGTGATTAAATGTTCGGAGTGAAAACAACGACATTAGGGAGAGAAATATAATGTGTGGGTCAGCGGCTCGGCCTGCCCTCTGGAGACAGACGAGCACTGTCTCATGGTTCCGTTTGACTCGCGCCAAAGTCAGCTCAGCTGGTTCAGCTGCTGAACGTATCGTTGTGGACAATCCGAACAGAACTCACCTGACTGTCAGCCAACAAATTAGCCCAAAAATGGCAACAACAACTTTGCTTTCCATGCCAAATATAATGAAGGCCTTTAACTGTGTCATTAGGGGGGGGGGGGGACACTCTGGAAACGGAGTGAAATGATTCGAGCATGCTGGTGGGGCTAGATCACAAGGTGCAAGTGGAATTTGCACTTTGTCAACATGCCATCATGTCAA
This sequence comes from Anarhichas minor, assembly GCF_050575085.1. Lineage (NCBI taxonomy): Eukaryota > Metazoa > Chordata > Actinopteri > Perciformes > Anarhichadidae > Anarhichas > Anarhichas minor. The sequence goes on from NW_027466501.1 coordinate 51,939, forward strand.
CTACGAGTTACTATTTAATTTAGCGCAAAATGAGGACCTCGAGGATCATTCATCTGCGGATCTTGCTGTTGTTGGGGAAAATACTAATTTGTATAGTCATGTTTTTGACTTTAGCATTGAGCTAAATGCTCACAATCATGGGAACGTCGTTAGTTTTGCAGTAGTTTGGTCATAAGTGTGTTCTGACCAATAGCCATACTTCCATGCTATTTAGTATGCCCTAATATATAGATTTAGTATGTCCTCATGCATAGTGTGTCAAATGTGTGCCAAAAACACCAGGATGTCCAACTGCATCCGATCGCATTTTGCAGTGTGCAAGCCAGCATTGCTTTTGTTATATGGAAGTAGTATGCCCCAATTAAATGCATGCTGCATGCAACAGTATGTGCTTTGTAAGGGCTGCAGTATGTCCCAAAAGTAGAAAGAAAAAGTATGTGATCTGGATCACAGCTTTGGACCTGATGATGGTGCTAGATGAAGAGATAACCAAATGTATTACGATTCATTCTGAGGCTGACTGTCAATCCATCCAGTATGTTGCGACGTTTCAGATCCACCGTATATATTTCTTAATTCAAACGATTAGATCATAAGGGACAATGTCTCACACCTCCATCAGTAGTTGGTCTTGACTGTACAGATGTGCTGTGGTCTACACCGGACAGGTTCTACGTGTAAATGTGACCCAAAAGGTTCTGTTTTCTTCACTTCTACAAAAGGAGTCTGGAGCTGAACTGTGACAGATCCAGTAGCTGCTGTGCTGCCGTCAATACTCAAAGCAGACTATAGGTTGTACCCAAAAGCTTCTTCAAGGTGTAACTCATGATAGCTCACTCTAGTTTATACATTAAACAGAAACATCTGTGTAAAGCCAAAGATGAGTGAGAGAAATAAGAAGCCGGAGCGATCCGGGCCAATCAGGTTCAGACTGAGAATCAATGCATTATGGGACAAAGTGACGGATCAACACAGCTCAAATGAAATGCATCTGATGGATTCAAACATTAACAGATGTCTGCAGTTTAACACGACAGTTATTCCTAAAGGCCATTTTGTTATCTGTTTTCATCACATGGGAAACGGCTTATATTTTATACATAATATATATACAGCATGTATATATATATATATATATATATGTCTTAGGCTCTCTCCCATACACACATACATGTACAGCACACCCTGATGTGGAACTAGAGCTTTAATTCCATCTCAGCGTGGTAACAAACACTATTCAAAAGAGATTAACTCCACAAGAGGATTATTCTCCACATTAGAGATAATAGGAAGTAGGAAGGGGGATGGTGGACAACATTTGATCTCACAAATATCTAGCTAATCCCAGGTGTAACACATGTTGGTGTTCAAAAGGCAGTCGTATGTGTGCGTGCTTCACCCATGAGCCTTTGTGCTCCGTGTGTGTGTGTTTCCCTACCCGCTCTACTTGAAGTGTGTGTTTACTGTGGGTGTGCCGATGCCGATGCATTCCCGTAGGCCAAAACAGCAGCCGTGCCCTCCGGCCCCTTCCTTGCAGTGATAACCTTGATGTGAGATTTGCTAGCGTTTATCGGTGACTGACATATCCAGTTCATGAAAGCGCTCACATGTTGCCGTTGTGAACGTGCAGTGCTGGAGAGTGCTCTGTGGTTCTGATCTACGTGTTTCTGGTGGAGAGTCACAGAGACCTGGGTGGTTAGCGTGGACGACGGCAGATGACGGCGCTGCATAGAGATCCAGCTGTAGCAACGTGATCAGAAATAGGGCGCAGCTTGGCCCGCCCATGCTGTTTGATTGACAGGGGATCTCTGGGAAACAGCTCAGAAATAGCACAATAACTGGAAAATTCCTGCATTAGTATAGATACTGATTTTGACTGCAAAATTAACATCACAAGAAGCTACTGCACTTAACTACGAAACAAACATTTCCTTCTTCTACATTGCCACTACTTTCTTTGCAACATACTGTTGTTTATACTAATAATAACATACATACTTATACTTGTTTTGAGCAGTTGTGGGAGTTTAAACTACAAGATATGCACTCTGTCTCAACACGTTTCAGTGTGTCCCCGTCTCTCTGTATTGTAGCATGATCTAAAACCACATTCGAGGAAAACGTTATCGCATATTCTCGATGAAATATAGGCCTAATGAATGCAACTAAAGCCCTGACTAGCAATTATTTTCATTAGCGATGAATTTTCTAATTATCTTCTCCATAATTGATTATAAAGGATGTGACTTTAACGCCCACTGAGGGGACGATCAGATCTGTGCGGGGCCGATGAGGAGACTGCATCGGTCCTGAAATGAATGCATGAATCAAACGTAAATAATATTCAGATATTCGCATTGCAGTAGTGGCAACCAGCATTAATTCAAACCTTAATTTGGTTGAAATGGAAATTCTCTTAAAGATATGCCCTACTAATTTGAGATGAACTGTTTCATAGCTGCAAAGTAAACATTGTAAATGTCTCCCAGTTTATTTCCTGTTGCAGTGGATGTGACTGACGACAGGAAGTAAACATGGACCCAAGCTGTTGCCTAGCAATGCGATGCGATGAACCGGTCTACGCACGGTCACACTGGCAGGTTGTCTGCGTGTGTGTGTGTGTGTGTGTGTGTGTGTGTGTGTGTGTGTGGGTGAAGTTGAACCTACATAGATCAATCTGTCCCCATCAACAAGACTGCCGGACCTGAACCACGAGGTCATCCAGGCTTTAAGAAACAGACGCTGACTCGAGTTATGAGTGGATCAACACAAATGTGCAAACATCCTCTCTCTCTCTCAAACTCTCTCTAGATGAATGGCCTCTGCCTTGATCAGCTCATCGCTGAGACTAAAACACACACACACACACACACACACACATAAGACTTCTCATCACATGAACAGCATTGTCTGTCTCGGCAGAAGCAGAAGCAATCAAATCAGCACAGTGGCTCTCTCTTGGTTTCTGTCCTTTCTCTACCTCTAATGAGAGGCTAGGTGCCACTCTGTGCGCTGGTTTTGTGCTCATTCTGCTCTAATGAGGGTCAGACCGCTTGAGTTTCTCCAGGTTAACGTTAAACCCGCAGCAATAAAACTTGCATTCCCTTTACACCCACAGTAAACTGCCATGTGGTTTGTAACAGATTCAAAACAACTACAATGGAGAACAATCCCCATGGATGCCTTACAATGGAGCTATATGAGCTATTTAAGCATTGATACTGAAACTGTGGGGCCTCCTGTTGCACACACAGATGGTGTTGCTGTGTCATCGCCTTTATTTTATTTATTTTTCCCTCTTTGGATGCCCTGAAGAAGAGAAACATCTTCCCCCTTCAGTCACTCCACCATCAAGCATCGCAAAAGCCATCTTGGAAGTCAAGTTCACACCATCGCGTGAGTGAAACATACGAGGAGGCCGAATATCTCTGAGCTTCAGGCTGACTTCAGTCTTTGCACCACCTTTCAGATCAATCTGCAGTTTTGTTCTTGGTCCCTTTCACGCAGCCGTTATTCCGACAGAGCTCTGTTGAATTGAGATGTGGGTGGGAGAGGGTAAGCGAGCACTCTGTGTCTGTGTATTTGTAGTGTGTGTTACGCAACGATGTATTTGTCTGTACGTGTCTATATATACGACCCCCTCGAACACGAGATGCCACATCTCAAGGGGTTATCCTTCAATAAAGTCTCATTCTTACAGCAGTACTGAGGGACCTCTGTATGAAACGGGCTCATGAGAGAGAGTCGAATATGTTGCACATGTAGCAATAAATCAACAGTTGTCAATTCATGATACTTTCTCATCTCTTGGCTTATATATTTACTGTTCAATGGTGTTAAAAGGGACTAGAACAACACAAAGAGATGCCCCAATCAGGTCATTTTCAGCCGATACTAAGTGTCGCTCATCGACGAGCCGAAGCAGCCGATACATTGCAGACACCGATTTTTGTTGTCGTTTTGTTTTGTCATAGCAACTGGTACACAAGGTTCCTGATTAACTTTTTTGGACCATTGTCCCGAAAAAAATAATTTCACCCATCCCAATGTCAGTAACTAAAAAAGAAAATCTAAAATGATCGTTTAACAATATCTATTGTTTCATCTACAATTCAAATAATTTGGATATTTGCCTTTTTCTTTTAATGCATTTGCTTTGATAAAAAAAAAAACATTTGTACTTTTAGTGATGTATTATAATCTGCTTAGTGCTAGGAAGTTAAACAGGTCATAATTCCCTCTCTAACATCTATTTTATATCACTGTGAAAACATCTCCTTCAAACAACTATTATTCTCGCCTAAAACTACATTTTACAAGATTACATTGAACACATCATAATAACGGTATAACTTACACTCCAAATACACATTTTTAACCGAATAGAGCTTGAAGGCGATCTGCGACTGGAAAGCATTATTGCCGATCTCCCGATCAATAGGGGCATCCCTATGAATAAATAATGCTACGCGATAAATAGAAGGCTTCAAACAGAACACGTCGACGAACGAAAAAGAAAAAGAAGAAACATTCCTTTATTAGTCCCACAGTGAGGAAATTATTCTCTGCATTTGACCCATCCCTGTATATAGAGGGATGGGTGGGCTGCCAATGACAGGGGCCCGGGGAGCAGTGTCTTGCTCACGGACACTTCGACACAGGACACGGTGCAGCCGAGGATCGAGCAGTTCATTCATTTGCATGTCCTGTGAAACCTTATCACTATTGGATTATGTTTGTGTGCTAATTTGATGAGGTTGTCTGTATTTAATAGTCCACAAGTGTCAACATGTGTCTGAGTGATACTTTCATTTGTTGGTTGCTTGTTTCCTATTGCAACAATAAAATGTATCCGGTAGTTGCATGGAAACCAGTGAAGCAGGGACGGAGGTGGAACACTTGACCTTAAAAAGCACAATGTCCCCACATCCACTGTTTCAGAAGGTGGTGGTTAGCACCTGAAGGCACGAGGCAGAAGCCTGCACTGTAACGTAATGCGAACACGGCTGCGACAGAAAACACACACGTCTTTGCGTAAACACGAGGTGGCGAGATGTTTGGACGGGCCGACTGCTCCCTCCTCCCTCCTCCCTCCGTCCCTCCCTTCCGCCCGCACGGAACTCGCCCGCGCCGCCTAATCATCGTCATTACAGCTGTTTGAAAAACTGTTTCCAAACAGGCAATCAAAGCCTGTCTCGATAATTAGCGGAGGGGAAGACGTCTTTGTGAGCGAGCGGCTCCTCTCCCTCCTCCCATTGCCACCAATCTGAGGAACACAAAATCAGATCTGTCTCCTACGAGAACACAACACACAAAAAACCTGCACACGTGTGATTCTTACTGTGTGTGTGTGTGTGCGCGCGTGCACCGGTTGCACTTATTGTGCTGCCGAGACAGCTTGACTGAAAACAAACTGACAAAAAACATTTGAAGCAGAAAAAAGAAGAAAAAAAAAAAGAAGAAAAAAAAAAACGCGCACACACACAACAACCTGTCAAGAGCGAAATGCCTCTAATTTTTCTGTCATCTGCCAGCCGCTTAACAAGACGAGAGCGCTCTGCCCCCACACTCCTTCTTCAAGCCACGAGAGGCAGAGATGGAGGGAGAAAGAGGGGAGAAGGAGAGGGTGGGAAAGAGACAGACAGAGCATCAGATACGTCGTTTCTTTTTTACCGTCTCAAATCAGTCGACTCAGTTAACCTTTCCTTTCTCACCAGGTTGTGGTCCTTTTTTCTCTTTCTCCGAAATCGCCCCCTCTCTTCCCTACGCCAGACGGCGGAAGAACAAAGTGTATATTTGTAACTATCAGGGGAGGCAGGGTAATAAGCACTTAGCCATTGGCCCCGTCTCTCCCAGACCAAACCTCCAGCTCTCTGCATAAAGCGCTCTCTCTAAGGGGGGGGGGGGGGGGGGGATGGTGTTTATAGTTAAGGTCCTGTTCACTTTAATATGGCACATTATGCTGATGCTGCTGTCAGCTTAGATGAGGGTGCAGGCGGTGTGTGTGTGTGTGTGTGTTCTCAGCATGTCTATTTCTGTGTATGCTGGCTTGTACATTAATTTGTGTGCATGCATGTGTACATTTGTGTGCGTGTGTGTGTGTGTGTGTGTGTGCTGTCAGCTCGCCTCCTCTTGCTCCTCCAGCGGAGCTGAGGATCGGTGGAGACAGGCGGATAGATGAAATATTTAACTGTCGTGTGCGTAAAAGAACAACAGATGCTTTGTTCTGCTAATTAGCACTTTAGCACAGAGAGCAGCTACAGTACAGGTGTGCCTGCGGATGGGATTGTGTTATCCGAACTCAGCCGGGGCTTTAAGCAGCCCCCGCTTGACGTGCCAAGTCCAATCCTGTTCGCTCTCCACCAAAACCAGGTGTAACGAGCGGGTATCCAGAGCCACAAAAGGTGATGGAATATCTGCTTTAGTCAACCTGAAATGATCACGCAAGAAAGAAATGCACGGAAAAGAAACGTATGACCAAGCTAAAGGTGTACGAACGATTGGACGGGCAGTTGTGGAAAGACTGCAATCCATTAGCCCGGCACAGCTCGGCCCAGTCCGGTAGTTGTGTCCTTATATAGGGCAGGCTAGTATAACACCCGAGTCAGACGGAGCCACAGCAAAACATAAATTAAGATGGAGACAGCGGGGGCTAGTCCGAGAAAAACACACGAGTAAGACTGTCTGCTCCGATTCTGTCACGCAAAACAAAAAGAGAAAGAGAGCACGCAGGGGCAATGTCATACTGTACACAATGTGGGTCATTATTACAGACACACTTTCATATCCTTTTGTTGGTGCCTTTTCTTTTTAGGAGCCCAGACGTCGCGCTCTAAACAGTGACAGGCGAGGAGGAGGCTTTGCGTGTGTGTGTGTGTGTGTGCGTGCGTGTGTGTGTGTGTGCGTGTGTGTGTGTGTGAGAGAGACAGGTTGTTGTAGTGCCGTGCCCCCTCCTGTCCCCGTCCTGCCCAGAGATGCTCGTCTCCTCTCCTCTCATCTGACACTTAATCAATGCACTGGAAGTAGCCTTTCACACACAATCTAATTATATGGAAATGAAGGGAAACCAGGGGGCTCGATGCTAAGTGCGCTAACACACACACACACACACACGCACTCGCACAACGGCAAGTACTCACTGTGACACGGAGAGACGGAGAGCTGTAGGAAAGTAAAGAGAGGGAAGGTTACAGGCAAATGGGGTCTACGTTAAGTGCTACTCGTATCAACAATACGGCCGTAACTGTAGTAAAGAGAGAGCGCAGCACACACACACACACACACACACACACACACACTGCTATGTCTCCAACATAAGCCTACATATCATCTCTATCGCCTTGTTATTGGTCCCTATTGGGCTTTGTTTCTGTCCATTTATCAGGCTATGACACGTGCGTGGAGTTGCAATCTTGTGCACGAATGTGTGTGTGTGGTGATGAAGGTGATGCTGTGACGTAGAGTAGGGTCAGGGTGAACTCGTATAATAAATCAGGCTTGTGTAGCCATTAAAGGCGGGACACTGCTCAGGGAATCGTCCATAAACCGTGGACTGCTCAGCTCTGACCGGCGACTCACAGCGCACCGTCACGGCTCCCCTCCTCTCCTCTCGCTGCTGGCTGCGGGAGTCACCGCACGAGGATGCACACAGCGATGTCGGAGAGGTATCACGTCGCAGTTGCCGAGCAAAATTTGGCAGTAACATGAACATCCTGATCGGCAAAAATGGGGCTTTTTCTGTCAAACATGAAGTTGTTTTAAAGCTTGTCGAGTCCATTCTTGAATTCAGCAGACGTCAACGTCGATTGATAAAGATGCACTTATTCTAATTTAATTGAAAATGAAAGCCACTAGGTGTAGTTTTTTATGTCATTTTAGCGGTTGTTGTTTTTTGATGGCATTAGGTCATTTTTTTGTTGTTAACGGATGCGGTGCTTGTGGCATACAACGTTGCCATGGTTTGCATGCTGTGCATCTACCGCATCAGTCCGATTGGGAGCTGTGATTGTAACCGGCAGCACAGTCGGTGTCACAGTGAACACAGTTCACAGAGAGCAACGGATGACTGATATAATGAACCTTCTACGGAGAGGCATGTTATAATATTAAATTGTAACCCATTATATAATGAACATGAACGTTTCGCCAAAAGGTCTCCACGCAACTGGATGCTGTATCTTGGTCATTTGGGCGTGTGTGTGTGAGTGTGTGTGTGCATGTCAGAATATGTGAAAGAAAGCGAGACGGAGAAGATCATGATTGAGTCAAGCAACCTGACAGCTGTCAGTTGAACCTATTTCAGCTCACACACACACACACACACACGTCAATTAGGAGCCATGTTGAGCTGAGCAGTAGTGAGCTGATTGGGTCACATGTTTACTCCCTGCAGTCACTGTCAGCAACAGACCAACAAGACAGAGGACATCACCTGACACACAGACAAAGAAACAAACACACACACAGATTTGTGCACACACACACACACACACAGTGATTTTCACACACACACACAAACAGTACGTGCAGCATACAGTCAGGAGTGCGAGAGCATCTGGCAATACAAACAACGCATATATAACTACAGGTGCAAAGCCTACAAACACACACACAGACAGACGGATGCAAACACACTTGCACTCAGACATCCACCCCTGTCACCCTACAGCTCCAGCTGTGTGCCAGGCAATTGGGAGTGTCGGCAGCAGGCGGCAAGACAGTCTGCAAGTTTGAGGCGTGGAGCAGAGAGAGACTTTTGAAAGAAGATCGCTTCGATTATTTTGGGTGCTTTTTATATGAAATAGGAGATGGCATTTAGGAAAAGTATACTTCACATCAACACATGATCCTTGGGCTGCATTTTAGTACAGGCGATATGAAGTGTTAAACAAACTGATCAGTGATTTGAAAAGTAGTGGAGCCAAAGAGGAAGCCAGAGGACACTGGTCGTAGTCCAGCAGTGAGTCACGCTGGGCCACGTCATTAAAAAAAAAAACACAGATCAGAGACAGAGCGGACAAAAGAGAAGAAAGGAGCGACACAGGAAGAATCAGGAGGATGTGGGCAGGAGAAAGGACTGGCCATGCTAACAATACAAAAATAAAAAGACCAAAAGATTTTTAAGAGAGGCCAAGCGATAGACGGAGACAAAGTGCTGAAGTGCGTGCGCGTATTCATTATAAAAGTGCTCTGATTGTCTTGGCGTCCTATCAGGTGGCATCAAACCGGCGTGCGATCTGGAGGGGGAACTACAAAGTGGATCCTGGGGCCCGCAGAAAGAAGTCTTTTTGATCGCGCTAATTAAAAGCCATTTTGTTTAAAACAAACAGACACAAGTCTAATTGGCTCTTTTCCATAAGAAAGGGGTGGATGTTGAAAGTGGAAGGAAAACGCGTGGCGGAGAGAGGAACTGTGTGTCTGTGTGTGTGTGTGTGTGAGGTGGTGGTGGTGGATCAGACGGAAGCTGTGCTCAGCCTGGCACATGCACCGCATCAGACACACACACACACTCGTAAACACACACACACACATTGTATTACTGTGTGACCCACTATCAGCGCAACTATGTGAGGAGATAACAGGTGGGAAAGACAAACGGGAAAACAAACGCACACAAACATTACAAAGAACACTGCTGTTATGTTATGTTGAACATATGGTGGAGTTAGAGGGCCCCTAAAGTTATGTCAACTTTCATTCTTCAAGTCTTTTTCATTTTTCTTCAAAAGCAGGATGCAGAGACATTTGTATTTCCTTACAAAACATCCTCCAAAACATTGGAAGAAACTAGAAAAAAACAGACACAGCTCTCTCCTCATGAACCTCATTGGATACATCCAACGAAGTCAATAAACCCAAAATAAATCCTTACGTTTGTTTAGTTTTGTTTATCACAGCGTATCAAATCCACACACACACACTGCACGTGTGTCATCTGTACACACACACACACACACACACACGCGCACGCACACTTACACATGCACACCTGGGGCTGAACAGGGAACAGATTGTCTCCCTCCATCTCTGAGTCATCACATCGCGGCCTGCAGCTCCTCCGGCTGAGTTCACACTGCTCTGATAAAACTGACTGAAGTAAACTGAGCCGAGCTGGATCGGAGTGGGGGGGGACAGGTCTGAACTACACTGGACTGGACTGGACTGGACTGGAGTTAACTAGCCCAGCAAAGAGATATAATACAATCTAACCAAGGCATTTATGTTGTGAGGGCTGTGTATTTCAGTGATGCTACAGTCAATATTAGACTTTCAAGGAGTGTGTGTGTGAGTGGGAGCCCCGGGAGGAGAGAGGATTTGAGAGTTAAGTGGTGTATTCCTGTTTCTCTCCCTCTCTCTCACACAAACACACACACACACACACACACACACACACACTCCAGAAGTGGCACCCAAAAGGCTATTTGAGCCATGTGCACACTGTAGGGGATTTTTCCTCCTGCCTAATCTCTCTCTATCATTGTCAAAGAAATCCTCCTGTAGATGCGAACCCACTTTGTGCACTGAGCATGCAATGACACACGGTGTGTAAATGTGCCAACTCTTGCAGAAAATGTCGAACATGTCGTGCGCACCGTGCAGCGTAAACCGCAACCGAGCGCTTTTGCCTTCGTCTTAACCTTAGAAAATAACATCCGGAACGCAGCGCCGCCACCTGTGGTTCATGTAAAGACACGCAAAAAAGACACGCAACACCCAAGTCACCGAGAAAACGCACAAACGAGCGCCGTCTTGTCTTTCCACACAAGGCCCAAAACAACCATAACAGCTGGAGCTGGAGTCTTCAATGGCGGAGACGACAGGGGGCAATTTTCACGACATACACAACAATGCAGTACATTAGAGCCGTGCTTCCCTGTCTCGCCGCAGCTAAACATTCACTTATCTATATGATAATAGGAGGCCGCGGAACTCAACGTGACAACAAGAGAGAGAGAGAGAGACGCGAACACAATGCCGAGCGGCGCCCGCAGATGGATTGATCCGAGATGTAATCTGCTCCGGAGAGAACGAGAGGAGGAAGAGGGAGATGTCTTTTTTGTGCGACACGATTTGTTTGGAAGTTGGGTTGGATTGACAATGAAGCTGTCAACAACAAAACATATCTTCACAAGGAGATATTGATGCAGAAAAGGCCACGATATACGGGAGACGGCGTGATACAGGAAGTACTGACAGCCATTACAATCGCAGCTGGTGAGCGTAAGTGGAGTGTGATTATAGACTTGCCGCACTTTGGGTGAATTACAGTGATTCTCGCTAATGTATAATGTATGTTTGAACAAACGCGACCCGCTCTACGTGGAGCGAATGCAGCAAAATGGTGTAAAAGTGGATGTTTGCACCTGCTGTCAATCGGGTTTTCCGTGTCCGTTGTGTGAAAGCTCGGATGCGCGTGTGTGACGAGCCTGCTGAACTCGAATGGAACAGTTTGGGAAATGTGCTTATTTGCTTTCTTTTTGAGGGTGAGATGGAAAGATCAATATCAAATTCGTGTTTGTGCACGATGAGAAGAGCCGGGTTGGAACTATGTTCTGCCGAACAACAGCCAAGCGCAGTGACTGTAGACTGTTGGCGGGGAGACACGGCAGACTAAACACTGGTCTGGACCTTCTTGGGTGATGATCGACAAGGAGTTGCAAGGGACCCACTTTAGAGTTCCACCTAACTGCCCCAACAACAAATGTTTACTTATGCACCGATTGCAATGTTCCAGGCATTTCCCCGATTTGTTAAAAGTCCGACCTGCAGATTCTGATTTTCTTTTTAGGAACTGTAAATTGACGGCAACGCTCCAGACTAACTTTTTCACCACAGTCCTGAAAAAAAAACGAGCGTCGAGCTCGAAGGAGTTCATTTTTGTTCGCGACATCCACACGCCGGTCTGGTCTCGGCCTGTAACGGACACACCCTCTCACTTTTTTTAACCGCGCAGTCGGTAGCGTTACGCACACAGCGGGTACATCAGGGGGCTGAACGGAGATGATGTGCGTGCGGTGGTGGCAGACCGGCAGTGCAATGGAATCATGAGGCTATAAACTGCTCTTGTAGAACACTTCTCCATCTCTCTGAGCACAGCTGCCTGTTCCTCCAGTAGAGGTTGACCTCTGATGGCGCGGGCTGTACACTGCAATGCATCGCGTCAACGCTGCGTCACAGAAAGCCGAGCGGCGGTATTGACAATCACACCGTCGGGATTTCTAAAAAACCCACCCGAGCCTAATTCACGTTCAGCATATTCCCCAAAATATTGACCTCTTCCTTTGACGCCGGCATGCCGCCACAGGACAATGAGACAATCAGCGAAACAAAGAAGAGAGAGCGAGCGAAGTCGAGGAGAAATCACAAAGGAATTGCACTTTCTCTTGGCTCATATGATCTATTATTAATCCAATCTTGCACGGACCCTTAAATTTCTTTTTTTTTGGGGGGGGGGAAATCACATTGAGCAAATTAATGAGGTAAACGTAATGATCTGAGATGATCAAAGGATATCAGTGTTGGGCAAAGTATAGCCACCAATTAGTAAAACAAGCGCAGGAAAGGGACTAAAATATGCACCGTCTGATGAAAAGACAGGGTCAGAGAGAATGGACTAATTTCACAAATGAAACGACGTGCACCAAGACAGGCCCACGTGTGTGTGTGTGTGTGTGTGCGCGTGTGTGTTCCAGGAAGAGGGGGGGGGGGGGGGGGGTGTATGCGGGTCATGTTTAGATCCCCCCTGGGTCTATGAGCAGAGAGAGTCAGGGAGGTCCCATAAGAGCAGCAGGAGAGGAGCTGGCTTTACTTTGATAACAATAATAAGGTATTTCTCTCTCTCTCTCTCCTTTTTTTTTATCCCGCTTTGGCACAATGAGCACCGCCGCTCTCGTTTGATCCATGAAAGGAGCTTGTTATGGGTTTTTTTTTTTTTTTTTTTGAAGAGTTTGATGCACAAAGGAACAAAAAAAGTTTGGAAATAGGCTGCATCTGTCCAACTTGGACTTTGGTTCATTAGGAAGGCCTCAAGGGGTGTACTACTTTTCGTCAGTTCTTTTTTTGTTATTGTTTTTTTTCCAGATCTTTTTGGTTTGTTTTAAGGGGCGGGCACTGCTTGACCCGCTGATCAGGAATGACGTCCGAATATGTGTGACGTTGTGTACACAAAAAAAATGATCTAAATCTGGTCAAATCTCCTCTGGAATGTTAAATTACTCTCGTTTAGACACAAGTATAACCAATATATATACAGTTGTGTTAAAAAGTGTTTGCCCCCTTCCTGATTTCTTATTTTTTTTGCATGTTTGTCACATGTTTGTTTCAGATCATCAAACAAATTTAAATATTAGACAAAGATAACACAAGTAAACACAAAATGCAGTTTTTAAATGAAGGTTTTTATTATTAAGGGGGAAAAAAAATCCAAACCTACATGGCCCTGTGTGAAAAAGTGATTGCCCCCTAAATCTGGCAATGAGTCTTTTACAGCGCTGTAGAGGAATTTTGGCCCACTCATCTTTGCAGAATTGGTGTAATTCAGCCACATTGGAGGGTTTTCGAGCATGAACCGCCTTTTTAAGGTCATGCCACAGCATCTCAATCGGATTCAGGTCGGGACTTTGACTAGGCCACTCCAAAGTCTTCATTTTGTTTTTCTTAAGCCATTCAGAGGTGGACTTGCTGGTGTGTTTTGGATCATTGTCCTGCTGCAGAACCCAAGTGCGCTTCAGCTTGAGGTCACGAACAGATGGCCGGACATTCTCCTTCAGGATTTTTTGGTAGACAGCAGAATTCATGGTTCCATTTACCACAGCAAGTCTTCCAGGTCCTGAAGCAGCAAAACAGCCCCAGACCATCACACTACCACCACCATATTTTACTGTTGGTATGATGTTCCTTTTCTGAAATGCTGTGTTACTTTTACGCCAGATGTAATGGGACATACACCTTCCAAAAAGTTCAACTTTTGTCTCGTCAGTCCACAGAGTATTTTCCCAAAAGTCTTGAGGATCATCAAGATGTTTTCTGGCAAAACTGAGACGAGCCTTTATGTTCTTTTTGCTCAGCAGTGGTTTTCGTCTTGGAACTCTGCCATGCAGGCCATTTTTGCCCAGTCTCTTTCTTATGGTGGAGTCATGAACACTGACCTTAATTGAGGCAAGTGAGGCCTGCAGTTCTTTGGATGTTGTTCTGGGGTCTTTTGTGACCTCTTGGATGAGTCGTCGCTGCGCTCTTGGGGTAATTTTGGTCGGCCGGCCACTCCTGGGAAGGTTCACCACTGTTCCATGTTTTCGCCATTTGTGGATAATGGCTCTCACTGTGGTTCGCTGGAGTCCCAAAGCTTTAGAAATGGCTTTGTAACCTTTTCCAGACTGATAGATCTCAATTACTTTGTTTCTCATTTGTTCCTGAATTTCTTTGGATCGCAGCATAATGTCTAGCTTTTGAGGATCTTTTGGTCAACCTCACTTTGTCAGGCAGGTCCTATTTAAGTGATTTCTTGATTGAGAACAGGTGTGGCAGTAATCAGGCGTGGGTGTGGCTAGAGAAATTGAACTCAGCTTTCCAAAGATGTGATAAACCACAGTTAATTTATGTTTTAACAGGGGGGGCAAACACTTTTTCACACAACTGTATAAAATCTGTGACGTGTGAGATTCCGTGACGCCAGGGGGCTGCGGTTTTATTGGTGCGAAAGTCCTCTGGTGTATTTTGGTGTACTTTGGATTGTAACGTCCGTCAGACTTTTGCATTGTACCGAATTCTATGAAACGTCAGAACCTGCTGGTTTGCTATCTGGACTGGGTGATGAAGTTGAATGCTCAACCCCACAGCCTCTCATACTGCAGACAGGATGAGCCTATAAATAGTTAACGATTCATTCATTCGACAATGGCTGTATTTATAGGACAGTCAGCAACCAATTAGGTTGTGTTCCCCAGGCCGGCTAAATGCTAACCATGCTCACGTGAGATCAATTCATGCGAGGACAACTTGAAAAAAATGATCTGTAAGGTTCTTTAAATTTGTTAAGTTTGAACAAATATTAAATCCAAACCCCTACTTCTGTAACGGTGGGACACACACACACACACACACACACCACCAAAAAAAAACACTCAACTTTTGGACACGCCCGCTGGTCCCCTGAGTGAAAGTTTGTTTGAGCCCATCCACCATCACTCCCTTCAGCCCTCAGCAGACTTTCTAGCTCCTAAAACTATGTCCGCTGCTCTTAGCGTCTCATAATGATGCAGACGGGTTCACATTGGAGTTAGCTGAATCCATCAGAGCTCATGGAGACCTCAGTGTTATGTCACACAAGTCTCCTGACTCTTCTCCCCATCTCGCCTTTTCTCCTTCAACTATTCATCCCGAAACATGCGCTGCAGCTCATCTGTCCCAGTTTTCCCTCTCTCTCTCTCTCTCTCCTTTAAGGAGATTTGCCATCTTTTAAAGTCAAACATTGTAACGGCTCACTTACTAAAAGCCTCCACGGGGAATGAAAGCGTGCAGCACATCTCTCAATTTAATAACAATGGATCACTTTGCGCTTACAAAACAGAGAAGACACAGGAGGTGGTGTGGGAGAGGAGAAGAAGAGAAGGGGGGGGTTCCTTCTGATGAATTTTAATCCTGACCTCGAAAAAATGAAAAAAAGACTGAGAGGGGGGGGGTGTATTTTGGTTTCATTCTAAATTTTTTTTTTGTTCTTGCTTTGTGTATTCTCATAAGCCTCTGTGTCACTATGTGCTGAGGGAAAGACAATGTTAGGACAAGCCACTTAAGCCCATTAGTCTAATAATTCATACGTCTTGGCAGCGCACTCCTCAGCCTCGTCCAAAGTCTGCAGAGAGACGCGAGGAAGGAGAAAAAGATAGACAGATCATTAGATAGATGGATAGACGGGGAGGAAGAACAAAACGGGGGATACAGACTACAAAGGAGAGAGAGAGACAAGGAGACTCACAGTGTGCACTTGAGTAGAACAGCACGAAAGCTTTTATGTGGTACAATGGTGAGGTGAATCCAGGTACAACTCGGAGTTTATGACTTCACAAATGGATGAAATGAAAGGACTGAAAGACAGACGACTGTCTCTGTTCACAATGTGAAGTGTTCCCATCAGATGGGTTGTTATCGAATGTCTAAAAAACGTCAGTTAACAAAAGCAAGTGGTCAAAGTCTTTCAAAACCTGCACGTTTCTAGGAACGGATGGGCGATATGTTCAAAAATGTATCACAAAATGTGTCATATTTTTGTGTGGGAAATGTAGGCAAAAGAGAATCCCCAAACATGTGCAGTATATACCACGACAAAAGTAAAAGAGTTATTGAATTGGGAGCTTTCTGTGTGCAGTTTATGGTTTTGATAAAAAAATAATAATGTGAATCGATCACACTCGTGCAACAAATCATTGAACAGCACAGCAGAATTTTGTATAAAATTATACAATTATTACAGTTCATTTCAGAGAGGTCAGTTGTTGGATTAAATCCAAATCTCAATTATTTAAGAGGCTGATTTTATGACCAACAAATGAGTTTTTGATTGTTGTCTATTATTCTTAATCAAACTTAAACTTAATCTCAAGTGTACCAACATCTCTGTAGAACTGTGCCAATGTATCCTCAGCTGTTACAGTTCAATCAAGCCATAAGTCACACAGACTGTGATAGATATACTGCGATGAGGAGAGAAGAGAAGAGAGGGATGTGCTCCAGCAAGCCGCCACATTTTGGGGGATTTGTTTACCGCTTCCTGTCTTGTACGAGATCAACACCCCGTTAAAGCGCTGACACGCAATCACACACACACACACACACGGCTTTCTCACCTGAGCCCTCCGTGTTTGTGTGTTTGTGTGTGTGTGTGTGACGAGAAAGAGAGGGTATCTCATCAGTCACATTGGGAAAATTCCATTCAGAGACTGACAGCTGTCTGTCTCTGTCTGACTCTAACCTGCATCTAACAATGTGCCTCGCTCTGTGGGCCTCAGGACGTGTGCACACACACACACACACTACAAAGAGAGAGACACACACACACACACACACAAGAGTGTATGTGTGTACAGTGCATGTTTTCCATCCGTCTAAAACGGAGCGGAAACCAATCCCTGATGCTACGGCCCGATAACAATACCCACCGCTGCTTGGCAACCGATACTGTACGACTGTAAATCACAGGCACACTTCACATTTAATGCGGTTACAGTGTGACTCGGCAATGGCTACAATTGGCTCTTCAAATGAATTGAGCGGGGCAATTGTAGGACACTGAATATAGAACAGCACAGAGAAGAATAGGCCTGGTGATAAAATCCATAGCCATGAGGGCAATATGTCAGAAATCAAAGCGGAGTAGCTTGATCTTTCCCGTTTGTCATGCACCGAATAAATCAAAGTTAGATCTCTAATGGACAAATCACTTCACCTCATTAATGTTCTGTAGGTCAGCTCAGCCCCGGCTAATGGTCTAAGACAACACTGCTCGATAACACAACTGGTAGTTTGTTTGAGCGGGGGGGGGGGGGGGGGGGGGGGGGGGAAGTAGATCACACAGGAGCGGAGTTTCTGCACCAACAGGACAGAGTTTCACGGTGAAGCCTCTTCAGACTCGCAGCTAACAGCTTTGATTTCTTCTTCTGAGATTCCTCACATTGTCAATGAACAGGGAGAGCAAAGTTTGTCTCCGAACTCCTAATGAACAAGGCACACTGCTCAAGGAAGTTCCCTCCGGCCAAAGTCACAGAGTCTCGCACACACACACACACACACACACACAGCGCTCAAGCCATAAAGGCAGTCATTAGCTGGCGGGACGCCGAGACATGTAAAGCTTGTTAGGAAGGAAACGGCGGGAGAGTTTGACCCATACACAAACACTAAAGGGTGTGAGCTGGATGATTGGCTCATTATGAGGTCATGTACTATTTGCACAGCGTTTTAGGAGGCCAGCGCGAGGCTAGCACGACAACTACTTGATAGGGCTTCAGTGCCTTTGACTGTTCAATAGAAAAATGATGTTGACCATTTGCCCGCACTGGCTGCACCACCTACAACAAATCATCATGGATCAGACTAAATAACGGGCACATAGCGCATGAACGACCCCACTGCACTTGACGCCAGTCATTCCGTTAGATCCGGGGATTCTGCGTATCCTGTTTTGTCACAGCTTAGAGCGACAATCGCCGTGATGGCGTGATAAAAGCCGGATTCGAGGATCGTCGAGGAATCCGTTTCGTGCAGGATGCACAATTCAGACCAACGTGACGGGAAAAAAGCCAAACTACTAAATTCATTGATTTTCGTGGTGCAAAAGAACAGTAAGCCGTGGCTCGCTAAAAGATGAGAAATCAATCTAAAAGCAATCACTTGCAGTAATGTAAAGTGCACAATCATGCTGAACACCTCCGACACTAAAAGACCCGTGTGTGTGTGTGTGTGTGTGTGTGTGTGTGTGTGTGTGTGTGTGTGTGTGTGTGTGTGTGTGTGTGTGTGTGTGTGTGTGTGTGTGTGTGTGGCTCGTTCTTCACGAACGCAAGCTGCATGTTTGAATAAATCCTCTTCCAATTTCAGAACTTCATTTTAAATTCTACTCAAGACAAACGTTTCCAAAGATCACAAATGTGATAAAGTGTTGGGACAGGTAGATGTGACAGTAAACAGTAACTACTTAATGATCTAACACCTGCAAAACACTATTATAATCCTTTTAAATAAATCCATAAAGTTTCTTATAAACTTGCAAGTGGATACAAACGAGACAGTTAAATCCACATAGGGAGACTGTCCCAACAAGTTCCCACACACCTATTAAAGCAACATTCGTGTCATGTCTCACAGAGGAGAACTGCCTCTCTATCCGTCCCCCTCTCTCTCTCTCTCCTCTCCTCTACTCATCCACCAGCTCTCTCTTGCCTTTCCGAGAGGCAGGGCGGTGATTGGCGGAAAAAAAAGCCTCCCTCAATCCAATCCCTAATCCTCAGCAGGCTTTGAAACATATGAATGGAGGAGGACCGGCGGCGGCTCTCTCGCCGTCCCGTTCCGAGCATCATTTTTTTACTTTCCTGCAGCGCCGGCTGTGCCAGAGGCAGCGAAGAGAGGAAAAAAAGAAGGGAAAAAAGGCGCTCAGCCACGACTGTCTGCCCTGCTCTGTGCGCTCTCTGCGCCTCGGAGAGCCGAGTCCCGCTGCCAAACGCGCTCTTGCTGCCATCGTTTCTGCAACTTGTGTACAGTATGGTCCGTCTCTTTTTCTTTTTTTTCTCGACTTACCGGATGCTGCGTTGCTAAGGAGGAACGTCTTTCCCGTGCCTCCGTCTGTAGCCGTCTCTCTCTCTCTCTCTATCTGGGAAAGGCAGAGAGGTGATGGAGGTCGGGGAGGAGGCTGCTGCTGCTGCTGCTGGTGATGGTGGTTTGGGTGCTCACATTGATTTGTGTCACTTCTCCATCTCTCTCTCGCCACTCCACCTCTTTCCTGCTCTCTCTTCACTTCACTTCACATTACACACACATGCACGCACACGCATAGACACACACACACACACACACACACACACCAAGGTTTGGTCAAATTACACAAGGCACCAAGAGGAGGTTTTGTTTCCTCTCCAGAACAGGCACAGACAGAGCAGCCACAGACAGTACGACAGGCCAGCCAGCATCTCTAAACTCCCCAAAACAGCCGTCCACCACATAATGTATCGAAAGGCTCCACCAACATAGATCTAACTTGTTTTCTCTATGATACACCCTGATGCTGAGAATTCATTAGCATTCCCCAAAACATTAAGGATTACAGTCTTAAGTGGTCCCACAAGCTCTGTGGCTATTCATATGCAGTTCTGCATGCAGACATGTTGGTCGGAGCTAATTTTTGCAAAACAGGATTGAAAGCGTAGTGGGCGAAATGTGCCCCGAAGCGAGATGCGGCAGTAGCCTGTCAAGATGAATAACTTTCCAATGTGTCGGTATCAGGAGCTGCTAGGCATGTCAGCTCCACACAAAGCTTTTATTATTGGTTCGAACATAGCTGCTGGAGGAAGCCAAGTTTCTGCTGGGCTCGATTCAGTGAGTAGCAGCTGAGCAGAAGAGCCAGCTGTTGCACCTGTTAGCTTGTAGTTGAGGCACTTATCAATATTCTTGTATTTAAAATAAAGAATGAAATTAGCATGTGCAATGGGAACAGAGAAATATCACTTTTAGGAGTTGGCGGAGATTAATTAAAATATATATTATTATATATAGTAAATATTGCACTTACATTCACCTGGAGACCAGAAACTCGACTTCAAGCTGATGCTAATGTTGTGTCTGCTGGAGTTTTGTAAGAGGTCAGCTTTTACATTCAACTTACATCAAATGGGCCTATGAATGGTGTTTTCACAGCTTGTTCCACTGCCACTATGTGACCAAAAATACACTCATGCTACTTTAAGTAGACACTATGTAGCAGTATTGCCATCTTGCACATGGCATGTGCAGCCATGAAATGTTGCTCGAGCGTATGCCCACTTTTCACATAGTTGGTATGTTGACTTTTTTTAATATAGGGGGGGGCGTCAATATGGCGTTTGGTGCTAGAATTGTGCTTCTACATCGAGCTCTCCTCTAGCTCACTCATTGGCTAGCGTTGAGGGTCAAAAAATAAACAGCAAAACGGCACATGCATGCGTAGACGTTTGACATCAATTTAACTCCTATCTATTTAGCGAAGATTAAAGACACTTCATTTCAACCAGGTGGTGATAATTGGCTGAGTCTGAGGTTTTGTTTGTACAAGAATAAACTTGTTTTTGTCATGTGCATTCTGCAAATCACTCTGTAAACTACAGCCCTTATACAGTCTGGTTGTTCCCTATGCTGTAACAATAACTCTTATCTCAAACATATACAGATAATTGACTAATTAAAAACCTGAATAAACAAAGGTGTCTTTGCAGACACAACAATTCACTCATGGGCTGAAATCTAATCCTGCAGCTTTCTAAATGAGATCCCATCAATTTGCACCTCAGCTTGTTTGAATAATGACACTGTGAGCACCTATACTCACTAGAAAAAGAATACTTCAACGGTATAATAAGTCACAGTACTCAGTTGGACAGAAATCCAACTACCACCGTGGCACAGCTCAAACACTGGCCGGATGCATTTATGAATATGGCCTTTACAGTCACCAGATCTCAACCAGACTGAACAGCCATGGGAGATATTCTTTTTGCAAGAATGATGTCCATCCCTTCGGGGGCATAATGAAGCAGGGAACAAGCTCTACTCATTGCCCTTTCTATGAAGTCTCTTCGAGTCTTTAAGGGTACTGGCAGCCAGCAGCAAAGATCCACTCACAAAGTCCTCCTTTCATTTTTGTTAAATCAATAGCAACAGTCCACTGGGGAAAAAAACAGGGATGTTTTTGGTCTGCCCTCCACAGTGTGTGTTCACACACCCGAGACAAACAGTTGTGTCGGCAGACTGTTGCTATTGATTCAATTAAAAGAAAAATCCCAAAGGAAAATTTCTGAGTGCTCACGCAAGTTATTTGTGAGTTCCAGAGACTTGGAGCACTGAAGCTGTTGCAGATGCTGTGATGGCCAACACCGTACACTTATTCATCTGCCATCTTATATTGAGGAATAGACGGTGAACAGTATATATATATTTATATATATATATACATCTTTATGAGTGATTGATTAGTTGTGTACATTGGTGTTTGCCTCATGATGTTTACCAGCTACAGATCATTGTTTACCATGCTCGTTATTTACTGCCTCGCTCACTGTACCTCACTCTCTCTCTGTTTACTTGCTTCTAATGTGCGTTTTGCTGCCCACTGTACCTTGTAAATGCCACAGTATGGCTGTGCAGAGGAGAAAAAGGGCTCTGGGGCAATCAGCAAAAGCGTGGGGGCAGAGCGGATGCGCTTCAAAGGCTGTCAAAACTATATTATATGGTTGATCCCTGTCCAATTCACTTTCACAGTTCAATAGCTACTGTATGTTAAAGCTGGAGAAAACAAAGGCACGCACTGGCTTCTCCTCACTCTGAAGTTAGCTCACACAAGAGGCTTTGTATTTGTGTGTGTGTGTGTGTGTATGTGTGTGCGACAGAGGGAAGGTTGGTGGTCGAACAAGGGGACGTCTAAGTAGAGTGACCGCATAGGTCAGGTTTGACACACTTTATTATTCATTCGCTGTCTGTCCTCAGCTGGGCTTAGCTCATCAGCACACACACACACACACACACACACACACGCTCAACCTCCCCTAGGTGCGGCTTTTACTGCGCATATGCGCCTGGACGATGCACAAATGTCATGAGCAATAACTGGGATGTCACTCCAAATTCTCTTTCCTCTCTTCAGCGTTTAGCAGCTAGGCAGCTCAGGGAACAGGCTCCGTCTCCCTTCCCCTTCCTCTCTCTCTCTCTCTCTCTCTCTCTCTCTTTCTACTGGTGCGTGAGTGTGGTGTCTGTGTATGAGTCCTATTCTGAAGCTGTTCCACCCCAAAGTTTATTACAATTCAGCCACAAGAACCTGGAGTATTATGACCAGAGGTGCTCTGGAAGGAGAAGGCTGGTAAAATGAAAAAAGTGGCCCACACGTACAATCTGGTTTATTTAGGCCTCAATTATATAATTCTTCCCCTGTAATTGTCATTTTCCCTCTTCTCCATGTCTTGTTATTTGGGTGCATTGGGATGTCTCGGGCCTCTGACATTTCAGTCTGAGTGTGAATCATTTAATACATTTTAAAGGTTCATCAGGTGTGTATTCATCGCCTGGTTTGTGATTAAATGTCTTAAGGTGCCATCAAATGGCAATAAAATTGCTATATTTGAAGTCATGCAGTCACTTTCTCTTCAATTTGCTGTTTGATTCTGTGATGGTTTCCCAAGTTATACATGAATCAATGGGACTACATTATAATAATGATAAACATACATGCATTTTTAATGCCTGAGAATTGATATCCAAGCAAAGGTTAAAATAAATCACTTACCATTTAGATGAACCAGCTATCAGAAGAAGAGCTGAGTAATCGGTCTCTTCGCAGGTCAACGGCTCCCACTCACGACACTGAGATCATGTCCGCTGTATTGTTTCTGGAATTTACAGTCTAGTTAAAAACTTGCACATGGTATTTTGTTTAGGCTGATTCCAGTATTTTTCAGTATTCAAACAGCACTTCTAGTATCAAGTTTGGAAATAGAACGGGGAATTAAGCGTTATTTCACGGGTCTGTAATTTCCTAATAAACTCCTACGTAATCTGACGCTAATCACAGGGAAAATAGAGACAGTCATCTTAATTAGAGTGTAGTTAGCTGTGTTGAGTTTGAACAAACTTAACTCCATTTCACAAAATACATATTTGAACAGCTAGATGAATTAATACGACTTTGTCACTTTGTTTTTGGGGTCTACCAGGAGGACAGGAACTTCAACTCATGGCCCCAGTATTTCTAAAATCCTGACTACGGCCCTGTCTCTTTGTCTAATTCAAAAAACAAAGACCTACATCTTTTCATGCTAATATGACACACTAATCTGTTTTTCTCACCAAGCAATTTAGTTGTAAGAGGCTCCGTGTTTGGGTTTGTTTGGGAATCTTTCCAAAATCAGTGTTGGTCTTTTTACTTCAAAACTGGGCACCAGAAATGCCCTAATTTGTTTCAAACTGCTCCAAATCAAGATCATGTGAAGCCCTCTCTCCGTCTCTCCCTTTCCTCTTATAGTTTCATGGATGTTGCGGTGCGTGTGTGTGTGTGTGTGTGTGTTTGTGTGTGTGTGTGTGTGGGAGAGTTGGGATGGGAATCAGGAAGCCTCAGCCATAATGTGAGCATAACGTTTAGTGCACCATCTGAGAAAAGTCTCATTGTCAATTCCCCGTCTATTCCTCACACATGCACAAAGCTGTCTCTGACCTCTCAGCCATTTTCACGGATTCTTTTCTTTAGTGGGTTTTTTTTTGTAAGATGCCGTACAACTTTTACAATCCGTTCAAAATTCCAATCATGAATGATATGTTTGATCACATTACAGATAACCTCGAATCGTACTCCATGATAGAGAAAAAACAAATGCGTTTAATGTCATGGGGCTGTTTCACGGTCTTCTCTGGGAAATATATGGGCTTAGTATAGCTTTGCAGCCTGTCTTTGATTTCATCAACTAGAACAAAAGGCAACACAAACACACACACACACACACACATTGAGCATCATGCATTACTTTTTCTTAGCTTGTTGTACAGCTACTTTCCCAGGATTTCCCAGGCAGCCTGTGCCAGACCCACAGGGCACGGAGCTGAAAGGCCTGGCCAAATGACACCCTGCTGGGCCGACAAGGCAGCTCGACAAGGCAGCTCCCCCCCCCCACAACCCACCTGGAGCAGAACCCCCAATAAACCAGCCCTTCTTGATGATCAAACCAACGACACTAGGTGGCACACATCAGCCCTGTGTGTTGGCTATCAGCTGCAGCTACTGAAGCCAAGCAGTTCCCTGCAAAAGCATGCGTCCCATACACCTATTCAATTTCCCTTCAAGTTTAAAAATGTCAACGCTGACGTTCCACTTGTGCTAGGACGTCACTAAGCAGCGGCAGAGATTCTGTGTTCTTTCTCTGGTTTCAGTGATGATGTCAAAACAGGATGTCTATTAATGAACTGATTAGGATATTTATTATTATAGGCTGTGCTTCATATACTCTTTGCTGTGACAGGAAGGCAGGATTTTATGTACACACACATGAATACAAATCACATTCATATTGTAGGCTGTTTAATTGATACTGTCTACAGTTTTTGATGATTTAGATTTAGTAGTATTCGAGAGAATATTGCCAAAATATAACATTGAAAATGTTAAATGTTTTAATCTAAATAGAATTTAGCTTTGGAGAAATCATTTAGTGAAACACGTCAGCAGTCTTACCTCCTGTCATGTCCTGTATCTCCACCGACGCACCACCCTCACATAGCTCAGGCTTAACCACCCTCTAGTGACCGGAAACTAACATTACAATCACACCACAGCAGTCTCCAGTTATTAGGAAGCAGCTTTGGCTTCAGCTCACGCTGCTATTTCTACACGTATGCGCTCTGCTAGACAAATATATCATGAAATATCCATCCGCCGGGGCCGGGCTATTCCAAGCCTGAGAAATGACAGAGAAATGCAGGAAGTCGTTGGAACATAAACAAGGCGCAATGGAGGAAGCGAGGGTCAAGGCGGTGCTTCCTGTTCCAGAAAACCACCCCTGTGTGCCTGAAAGCAGACACTAGGCAGCAGTGACACAGTGGAACTAAACTCCAATTGCTATTATTATTACCAAGCTTTTTGTTCTGCATATTTCCTTCATCCTAATTCAATACACTTTAAGCTTTTTTTCCTCCCAAAAAAGTTGCATTTTGTACACTCTCAAATAAAGCTCAATTTCAGAGTTGAACTTCTGTTTTTGAATGAGCAAACAAACGTATTCTATATAACTTTTATCATTATTTGGATGTGTTGCTATTATTTCCTGTTTTATGTGTTATATAAGATGCACAGTGAATTATTGTTTTGATTACATTTAGTCCATAACATAGTGATAAATGGCCTTCCCAGTTTCCCAGTGCGTAATCTTATGTTAAGTGACCAAAATGATAATTAATGATGCTTATGATGATAATTATTGTAATCTAAAACACGTGAATAGTTGAAGCCGTAACTTCAGCGTTATTCACATCATACGGTATACTGGACGTTACTCTAAAGAGATAAATGATCAACCTCTAGTGGAATAACAGTGAATGTGTGAGATGTGATTATTAAAAAAACTGACTTTTTGGGAGATTTGGTGATTTATGTCCAACCTGCAATCATCATGCTGCAGCCAGCTTTGATTTCCTGTTGGGATTTTTTCAGTGTTCAATTATTTCTACAAATGAATGCAACCTCTAAACCTGTTCAAAGTCATTTGGGGGGTTATGAAAACCTCCATTGTCAGATGTCCAGTCTGGATTAGATTCATTTTTCCGGCCAGACAAAACGGCAGCATCTGGCCAACATTATTGCAGCATATCATAATGAATTCATAATCTGGTATTATTGAAGCATTTGGTATTATTCTCAAACTCAATCACAGTAATAGGGGGTATAATGATTTCAAAGGGTTTACGTTTACAGGATGTAACCTGCCTGTTTCCCGTTCTCACACACTGACGGATTACCTCCAAAACTAAAAAAAAGTATCGTGCTACTCTGACTAACCTCTTTCAAAATGTGCTCACTCAGTTTGTCTCTTTCACTCTGCTTTTCCTTTGCAGGCGGTCCAGCGCTGCAGCCCACACGACGCTTTTGGACCACAATGCTCGCTATAGATTCCACTCAAATGTCTTATCAGCACTTCAGAGAAGACGCATGAGACATATGGTATCCGTGAGAATTATCTCAACCGGCTGAGTGTGTACAGCAAGAGCATCTGTATCTTAATAGTCTATGAGCAGTGGTGAAGGGAGAATGTGAAAGCTCTGAGGGATTTGGGAGAAAGGATACGATTGCATTTATGTCCCATCAAGCAGCTTGCTGGATCCAGGGGAATGCCTAATATATATCTGTATTTGGTCGCCAGCTTACATCTGTCTGCTTATGGATTTATGACTTCAAAACTATTTGGAGAAAAAAAAAAAAAAGGCGCCTCTCGACAGAGCCAGTGACTAATAACTAAAGCCGACAGGGATGGCAGGCAAACACACACACACACACGGACAGACGTAACGACAAGGCTCGGCGACAAGGAACAAAGGAGTCGAAATCTGACACATTCTCTCTGACAGTAGGATAAAACTCACTCACCCCTCGAGCCATGTTCACACACACACACACACACATGAACAAGATTTACTTCTTCTTTTTTTTTTGTCACGCAGTTTCCCTCACAAACATCATGTTTTCACACGTAAAAAAAAACAAGTCATGTCCACACGCTAAACCTTTCAAATCTTCACATTAAGTGTGTTTATTCTGGTTTTATTTAATCGCCCGTATACGAGGAGGCTCGGATGACAAACATTTGTGGAGCCGCTGTTGGATCCAGAGACTGCGAGGGATATTTGAAAGGGTGAAGACAGTGAGAACATTTTGGCTGCAGTTACTGAGCCCAGAAAAATGTAACACTTGTTATATTTCTGTTGGGTTTGTAAAATAGCTTTTTTTTTTGAAAGAGCTAAATAGCTAAATAGCAAATATGTAATTTTCATGCAGTATATTTAAAAACAACTGAATAATTCAATGTATTGACATTGTACATTGTACACAAATGTGTATTGAGTTTTAGTTGCCAATTACTTATGTTGCATTTTGTCGTACTGAGAGGATTTGAAAGGATTCTTTGAAAAGCAGATTTGATTCTGGATCCAGATTTGATAAAGTGCTTATGAACTCCACGTCGACTCAGACATAACGGGATGGAATTCTCTGGACGATCGCGCAAAACAAAACTAAAGCAAAAGTAGACATGGGAGGTTTCAAATTTAAAGCAGCATTGATCTATTTTTGTCCACTTGGGGGCAGCAGAACAAGCTGCTACCACAACATCGACATATCGCCGTATTAAGCCAACACCAAGTGGACATGGAGAACAATACAAGCATTCCTTTTGAGTCCACCCGACAATGTACGTAAGCCACGATACTCAATCTTTCTAGAGCTGTTTTGCTCTCCACCAGCTCCCGTGGGCTGTATCCCGCTCTTTAGCAGCTAAAAGCTAGCTAGCCGCTAACTTCATCTGTCTGCCATGAATAACAAACAGCAACGCTCCATCTTTCACATGACACATCAGTCATTTAACCCGTTGTTGACACAGAAATATGGATTAGTGCAAATTCAGTCAGCATCACAGTCCACATGGTCCACAGTGACCCATGTAGCAGAGTCCAGTTGGACTGACTTGGTCCACATTCAAACACACACCTTGTGCACACTACACGGCTTGCGGGCGGCATTGGTTTCCGACATCGAGCGAATGTGGTGGCGCACAACAATTGTGAATTTGCGACTTTGAAAATATGTAAAAAGATGGAGACAGATGAGAGAGACGGTGCGATGAAATACTGAGAGACAGAGAGAGAATGAGAGGGAGAAATGGAGGGAGGTGGAAAGGTGAAGAAGATGTGGATGGGTGGTGGGGGAGGCAGATTGTGTGTGAGAGAGGCGTTTAATCCCCAGAAGCATCCTGACGGCATCTGCTCTGTACAGATGGGGACGGAGGGATGCTGAAACACACACACGCACATGTCCACACACGCCCACTGTGTCACAGTGAAAAAAAAGCACTGTTGAATGTTGGAACCCTTTTCCTAACACCCTTGAGGATCCCGCTAAACATAAGGTAAGGGAGCTTGGTTGAGTTCCATTATTTCCCACTGCTATGAAGGCCACTGGAGCTCTGTCAGCTGATTGATGAACACAATGCTCCTTCTTTCTCTCTGTCTCTCTCTCAATATGTTATGGAGATATATGTTATGCTTTCTATTTCATGCTGCAGCACAGGAGTTTGAATCCCCGGATTGTCTGGGGGAGTGAATGTGTTACGTCTGGTTCATTCCTTCCTGTGTGGCTACGCGTGTGCAAGCTCCACGTGAACTCACTTCATCACCATCATATTCCATACAACTGAGGTTTGTTTCTGGGAAACACCAGCTGGTTTCAGCAGCTCTCCAGTTCTTCATTGAGACATGGGCATGACTCCAAAATGTGACCCATGACCCCCATTTTTAGGCCAACAATGCCATCCTGACTACTTTTGCTTTTCACGCTTAACATTCTCACCTCCTACTATACAGCTTGGGCTACAATGCTGACTGAGCAAGGCATCCCAGCTGTGAGATACTTCAATTTGGCAAAACAGGCTCCATGTGCATGCTGGTGTTCTTGAAGAAACAAACTTTATCCAAGACCTAAGGCAGTATATTGGGATTCGAAAAACTCAACAGCCACGTCTCTTTCCAGAAATCATGAGCAAGTTGCTCAAGATGATCCACAGACCTCGTTGTGAGTACTTTCATGTCGGAACTATTTTATGTCAAGTTTGTCTGTTAGATGCTCCACATAGTACAGCCAGTGCCTCGCTGTCACGGTCCATAATCCCATCAACCAGCAATCAGCAGCATCATGTCTGTCAGCTAAAAGTCTGCTTAAATAAACTGGTCAATTGCACGGTGGCATGGTGTCTGCAACCAGTGTGACATGGTGTGAAAGACTGTGTGTGACTTTTCCCTCTTAGAGGCAGCGATGTGGAGCAGCAGGAGAAGATACTTCTAAAGCTCCTGCTAGATGTGCAAGTTATTTGAAACATCTCAGCTCAGCGTTTTGCGAGCTCCACTGACTCCATTGTCTGTCTGCCTTGTCTGTGCAGGAGTTTGGCGCCGGGCGTTTGCAGCCAAGTTGGAAACAACACGAACAATTGTGACATTTTAGAAAAACAAAAACATCACAAAATAGAATGTGAGAACAAGCGACCGTGCAATTCATCCTGTTTGCGGTTTATGCCTCCATCTTACGCGTTTGACCATTTTTAACCCCGTAGCTGTTTTTCTTGTGCTTTTGGCGCCGTCACCTTGTTAATCTATCGTCGCTTGTTCCGTTTAAAGGTGGAGGATTTATTGTCAGCTGAGACGCGCGGAGGTGAGGTCACGGCGTATCGGAGTGGTGCGGACTGCGGCGACAATGGCCATTGTTCCCGGGGACCAACGGGAAGTGTCTGCATGGGACTTCCTGCTGCAGATAGTGTACCTCTGGAGGGCAGAGAGGTGCGTGTTTGTACGCGGGCTCATGCGTGTGTCATTTGTTTTTTTGTTTGATTTTCACTCTGTCATGTCTCCTTCCTACTCCCTTCTCTGCGAGATGGTGCACCTTCAGGTTCTCTTCTCTTTGTTGATTCAAAATGAATGGCAGGTACAAATACGCCGCCATGGAGGTACGAAAACTTCCCCTTGCTTTGCACGCCAATAGCTTACATGTTTGCAATTTGACACACCAGTCATATCTACAGGAAAAAGGAGATGTATGATGACAGATAACAGTACTCTGTGGTATTGACTTGGTGATTTGCAGCTCAAAAGGTACGTTTTTAAATACAACCATGGTCTGTACAGCATTGTGAAGACTACATGTGAAGGAGGTCAATATGCATGTCTGTAAACTTGTCTTCTGACCGAATCACAGGCAAGTGCAACATACATACACAAAAGAAGGGTTATGTGATCGTGATCAGGTCCATGAGTCCCCTTCGCCAGCTGAAGTCACACAAAAACAACCTGCAGAATGGCATCGCTCTACAGCACAAAAAAAAGAAGAAAAAAAGCCACTTAACAGCAACAATATCACAGTGTTTGATGTGTACCTATTTATTTCCCAGTATCTACCCCTATTAAATTATAGGCGTGATCAATTTTGATAATGCAAGGGAGCAGCGGCATCTGGCAGAAAGATAACCATCTTGATTATTCCTTCTCATGGAGAATTTTCTCTTTCTTCTATTCTGTACTTTCTTTGCCTTTCCAAGGTAATGGTAACAATTTTCTCTTTTCAGTCTCACTCGAGGCCTCTTTCTCTCACATACTGGTGAAATGTGGCGGCGTTGTTGTTTTGTTTTTCCCCCCCCCTCCGTCTTTTGCTGCGACGCTGAAAGCCTTTTGACCTACAAAGTAGGGTTTTGTGGATAGATTGATGCTTTCACACAGTGACATTAGCTGAATCGCCGGTGTTTCGGAGGCCCGCGGTGCCACTCTGGAACAAATGCCCTGGAATTTTCCCAAATAATCCCCCTGTGTGCCTGCCTGTGTGCGGTAAAGCGTTGATCTCCGGGGGGAAATGGAAAGCATCCATCTATATATTTGTCTGTTTGTCAGTCGGTCTGCCTACCTTTTTACTAATCGTTGTCTTTCTCGAAGGGGGAGGGATGGAGGTGCAGTAACCTTTGATGTGAAAGGAGATATAGATGAATAAAGGGTGCGGAGAGGGGCCGGGGCAGGAGACGCGGGGATTTTGTGATGACAGCTATGGTATTAACACTTGGTGACACTGGTGCAACATGGCATTATACCTTGACAGCGAGGTGAGGGAGGCAGAGAGAGAGAGAAAGGATGAAAGAAGAGAGGAGAGAAAGAACACTTCCGTGTGTCTCGTGAGAATGAGATGTCATCCGTGCAATGTTTAAGCCTGCATTAGTCGAGATTGGGATGTAGAAATATGCCCGTTACTGTAATTGCCATGGTGGTGTCTCAGCGAAGAGGAGGATAACATCTCCAACAAATGAGACAACAGATTTAAGTTGCTCGACAAAGCACAGTCCCAGTGAAGAAGAGCTGCACTACCGTTGATTTGGAGTTCGATTTCTGACGCCTGGTAAACAGGGCGGCCAGCTTGTCAATACATTTTGGAGTGAGACTGTAGCGTACTATCATTTTTACATGGTCATGGTCAGGGTCGTCCTGAAAAGGGATTCTATTGACAATATCTGTGAACCTCTGAAGGAAAAGAGGGAGTTAAAATCAATCTCGAAATGGTCCTAAATGTGTGTTACATGATCTGTAAACCTGAAATACGCATATCCACACCGATCTGTGCGTAGTTTTGGATACTCATGAAGGCGTGTTCCAAACTGCACACATACAAATCAAATTTAGACAATAATGCATCACAGGTTACATTTTTTGTGTGGAGTTTTGTGACTTTTCCCACGGTCTCCAGCTCCTTACAGATCCCCAAATGCATGCTGGGATGTCTGGGCTTTCGATGAAATCATGTGCGATTTCTATTTTCGAAATAGACAGAAATAGCTTGTCACCCCTCGATTAGAACGCATACATTTACCAAATATACTCTATACAGTAGCCTTATATGGTAAAAAATAAGTTATGACATGTGAGTCATGTTCTGCCTTTCTTTCAAGTGATTTATCATCATTGTTATTGGCTTCTCAAACCACGGGGAGAAACTCACAGCTGAAAGTTCTGAACATTCCTAGTACGTTCTTTGTTTTTTTTAAAGGGGATTCTGGGAAATGTAGGAAGAAGCTGACTGAGAGAATGCGTGCACAACAGCGGGGTCAACACAGACGCACTGAACTTGCAAACGGCAATTAAACGTCATTAAAATGTCCGCCGGTGTGAGAATAGAGCTGCGCCTTGCCCGAGTAATCTTGTCTTTGCGTACACATACGAGTCATTGTCAAGCCTCGCAAGCACGTGGGTCACAGCTGAGGGGAGTTCAGAGGGTCCAAGACCAGCACCGCCAACCTCCCCCCCACTCTGCTCGAACACACACACACACACACACACACACACACACACACACACTGCCTTGTCAAAGGACCCTTTGTGCACCGTTGTTTTTTCAGGGGAAATACTCTCTTTATTCCTCTGTGGGGAATATAAAGCAGCGATCACCTAATCACACATACTGAGAAACCCAGTCAGGCCCACCACACACACACACACACACACACACACACACACACACACACTTTATAAAAACACATGCTCAAACACATGCAGAAACACATACACCCTGCACACACACGTTTGTATTGACACATGTAAATGACCACAGGTTAACTGGCTAACACACACACACACACACACACACACACACACACACAATCACACACAATGGGTCATTTATGTCCCTCTCTGCACCCCACATTCATACTTGGCAGGCGGGTGAAGGCTCTGTTGTTTCAGTGACCTGGAGGAGAAGTTATGTGCTCTTAATTTATACATCAGGAAACACACCTCTCTCTCTCTCTCTCTCTTTCTCTCTCTCTCTCTCGCTCATACACACACACAAACAGAGGAATGTTCTAAGTCAGAGCTGTCTTTAATATGCAGCAAAAGTCAACAAACAGGCTTGATATTAAAATAGAAAAAAAACCTGATTTGTGGAAAAACAACTGAGAATAAACCTCCACCCTTATTTGGAGGTGGTAGAGGGAGAAAAGAGAGCGAGGAGTAACGCAAACCAGAAACCTTCAGCTGCCCCCGGGGCAGAGTGCAATATTGATGATGGTTGCGAGACGTCAACTGTGGACACAGATGGACACACACGCAGTGGTGTGGCAGCGGCATATATACGTTCAGGACAAACCCTTACAGAACCAGGACAGAAGACATGCTGCTGAAAATTAAAAATCCTCTAATATAAGAGTGTGTTTATGTGCATGTGTGTGTGTGTGTGTGTGTGTGTGTGTGTGTGTGTGTGTGTGTGTGTGTGTGTGTGTGTGTGGTACCCACTGAGCGCTGTGCTCTCCCATGGGAACGCGAGCCCAGCTGAGAGTAAATGGCAATTACTGTGTTTAACTACTTTTATCTGTGCTCAGAGGCAACCATACATCGCCGATTCCACAGAACATCATTAAAGGACACTTACACACACACACACACACAGAGCCACACAAACACACACACACACACACACACACACACAGAGCCACGTCTGGTGGGTTATCCATGCCTGTCACATCGTCACTTACTCAATTTGGAGTGATACAAATACCGGCAGACATATTTCAATAATCTGCTGGAGCAAATTATGATATCTGATTAGCAAATGATGGAAAAGGGTGTCAGACACACACACAGCAGTCTCTCCAACACACACACACACACACACACACATTTGCACAGTTCTTTGTTAATGCAGGACTTGCAGTTGATGGATAGACCCATCAGTTAAGTGTTATGATGTGGATGATTTGTGAGGCCTGTACCGTTAAAGTGGAAGTCAGTACGGGACAATCACACAGTGTTACAGTCAACCTGCAAAGACTTTGGTTTTAACCAACATCCTGAAGGACATTTGGACTACATCCAGACATAAGGCCACGTTATATAGGTCAGCAAAAACCTACAATACACAGACAAAAGCATGAAAATATATAGTAATAGGAGAAAACTAAACGATGGAGAGAGAAAGAGCAACGAGGGGAAATTATGTAGTCACTAATGTCAAGAGTATTATGTAAAATGCATTGATGGATTTTGCAGCCAGGTCTCTATATTCCTATGAATAACCCATATTCAGTGCATCGACAAATCATTCTAATTAAAGCAATGAGTAGAAGAATAACAATAAACTACTTCAAGGAATAGGACTCAATAATCAGTTAAAAATCCTAAAAGTATACATGTAACTGCACTGTTTGCGACTGTAGAAGCCACAACGGGATATGTATGATATTTTTTCTTTTGCAATAATGCTTTGATTTAATGCCATTTGTGTTTAAAACTTGTACAGTAGAGCAGCTTGGATTTGACTTTCGAGAAGAAACAAATATAAAGAAGGGGGGACCGAATAAACACAGTAGAGAAAGGTACCTTCTCTCCACCTTAATGTGAGTTGGCATTTGACAGGGATGTGTCAGACTTGTGTGAGTAATGAGAGAGAATGACTATGTGTGTGTGTGTGTGTGTGTGTATTAGAGAGAGAGAGAAACAGAATCAGAGAGAGAGAACCTCACTCTAGCTGCTGTGGTGGTATGTGCTGTTGCTCTGCAGACAGACAGACAGTTGTTCATTGGCCAGTTGGCCGCCATGGTCGCTGGGCTGGCACAACGAGGTGGTCAGCATGAAACGGGTGGCACTGCTTGTGCGTGTTAGAGTGTGTGTGTGTGTGTGTGTGTGTGTGTGTGTGTGTGACTCACTCCCACCTGCAGGGAGACAGAGCATTGCCAGCCGCCAGGCCTGGAGAACATTACTCACCGTCAGGACCGACGTCTCCTTTTGATACACACACACACACACACACACTGGAATATTCAGCACACCACTGAATAATAAGTAGGTGTCCTGCATTCCGAGACAAAATGTGCCCACCTGCGAATAAAGTACATGCTTCACCCACAGGGAGTGAAAGCGAAAGCACGGAGAGGTTTTAATACTAACCGTGCTTTGTTTATCTAAAAATAAAATCATTTTCAGACATTGTTAGAATGATCATGAACAAACAGCGTTGGCAAGAAGATTGGCAGCCTCCACTCTGCATCTTATGTTGTGAGTCATCCCGTCTAATTTTATTTGAAAAATCTGCTCGGTTGCTTTATCTTGAGCAAGTATGAGACTGTATGAAAACGATCAGGGCGGGGAGGAGGGGCGGAAAATGATGTTACACTTTTCAAAGACCCTTTACTTTGGATCCTTGACTCAGAAAAATTGCATCACCCTTCCCAAAAAGGTGCAGAAAGAAAAACATATGCTGTGCTTTAATTTAAACCGTAATATGTTAAACGTATATCATTTTCACATAGACATAGATATCAGCAATTTCCCCAAATAATGTCAAACACAACAAAAGGATGCATCCTATCTACTGTATATTTTAGCCACTCTTTATTTTACTCCTCTTCCCTTCAGCAAAAAATAAATAAATACAAAATCTCTCTCTGTTTCCTACACCCTCTAATAATTTGCATACAGTCCCTAAAATGTGCTAACTGACCTTCTAGGGTTTGGAAGAGGCAAAAGGTTAAGAAAACCAACACTTTTTGACTATCATCCTTTAATTACAAAGACAAAAACCATGATCCAAATATATATAATAAATGTGCATGTCACATCTTTAACTCCTTTGCTTTACTGCGTTCAACCACAAAAACCTGACCATCAGAAAAATGATGTCAAATAAAATCAGATGCAATTAGTGCAGACTGAGGTGAATACCGAAGCAGCAAAATGGCAGATTTTTCTCGCCCTTGGTACAAAATGAGACTTCAAGTGCCGCGTGACAGCGGAGCGTCTCCATTACAACACTGACGAGAAATAAAACAGCTTTTACCACAAAGCAAATCAGGCTTTGGCTCTGAAGCCGCGTGAGTGACACTGATCTCTCTGTGCATGTGTGTACGCCTGATCTTCATCCGTCCATCTATCCATCCATCCATCCATTTACTCTAAGCTCTTAAGCAGCGCTGCTGTTAAAAAGTCCCCTAAAACTCTAAGCCAAGAGCGATAACATGAGCGGCAGGGGGATAACGTTGATGTAGTGTCAGACACACACAACTGACACCCAGTGTTACTCTCGTGTTAACAAAACCCATCACGGTCTGTCTGTCCGTCTGAAGGCGCGCGCGCTAATCTACTCTTAATCACAAGCTCTTATTTACAAAAAAAAATTAATGCAGCTGGGGGGGGGGGGGGGGGGGGGGAGAGGAAGAGGATGATGGTGATGGCGGTGGTGATGGTGGTGATGATTTTGTGATTAAATGATGCCACCGTTGTGTTGGTGGATTAGGACGGGCGTGGAAATAGATTAGTTCTGCAGTGGTTTTTCATCATGATTGGCAGGCCTCCAAAAACTCCCTCTCCCCTTTTTCTCTCTTTCTATCTCCCTGCCCACCCCCCCCACCCACCCTATTCCTAAAGCAGAGCTTAGTTGAGCTCTATGGTTTGTAGGCTGCTAGCACCACCTGCTGATGAAGAAAGACCTGACTCCCCTTTGATTTCAGTTGAACGGGGGTTGTGCAGCGTAGGAGACGGCTTGACCCCAAAAAGGTTCTTCTGGCAAAGTAAAGGAACAAGGAAGGAGGGGGAGACACAACACGCGCACATGCGTCCACGCAGCCTGCGAGGGAGTCGATGACTTGTGTGACGAGAATTAAAATGATGCCATCACAACACTAAATGAGGGAAATGTCTTTTGTAAGATTCC
The DNA here is from genome assembly GCF_050575085.1 of Anarhichas minor. Classification (NCBI taxonomy): domain Eukaryota; kingdom Metazoa; phylum Chordata; class Actinopteri; order Perciformes; family Anarhichadidae; genus Anarhichas; species Anarhichas minor. The sequence goes on from NW_027466501.1 coordinate 88,636, forward strand.
TCTAGTTGTCTTCCAGAGACTTGGAGCTGATCAGGCAACCCTGTCTCCTAATACAAGTAAGTTGCTTCCCCATTGCTCCAGTTGCTGCCTGGATGTACCGTGGATCCCTGGGTTTTCCTGGTCTTATGCCTGCGTGTTCCTTGTGAGGTTTTTCCAGACTCGACTTGAGTTTCTGAGTGACAAACTTTCTGGACACGTGTTGATTTCTTGCGCTCAAATGCAGCGTGCGTATGCGTGAGTGTATTCAGTAAACGTGTGAAGTTCTGGAAAGAGAGACTGACCACTACTCTGCCCTTCAGCATCAGCGGCTATCGCTCCCCTCTCTGCCTCCTCATTAGGGATTCTGATAGAAACAGAACACGTAGACACACACACACACATATGAATGCACTACACTCACAGAACACACAAAACACAGTTTGATTCTAATTGGGTGACCCAGAGCCACTGATATCATCTGTTATGGTGTGAGACCACAATCTCACCCAGAGCGGCCTCTGCGGTCACACCGCCTCCGAAGAAGACTTGAGGACCGAGGGAAGGGTAAAGAAAAGACAAATAGAAGACAAACTGGCCTGGGAAGGAAGGAGGAGAGGAGGGAGAGCACAACAACAACAACAACAAAAACACAAAGTGGCGCCGAGTTCATTAATTAGAATTTCAAATTGGACAAACTCAAGATGACAGCGTTGCGCTTGTCAAATCAGATCATGCCCCGGCGGGGTGAGAGAGAGGGAAGAGAGGGAAGGAGGCACACTGCTCAGAGCCAAACACCACTCTTAGCAGCTGAACGGGTGCCATCTCTCTCTCTCGCTCTCTTCCTCCTCCCCTCTCTCTCTTTCTCTCCATTTCCTCTGATTACGCCGACTGCCTCCCCTCTGTCCCCGCGTGAATGTCAAGGCCGCCTTAACAAGAAGTGACAATTAAAACATCATCGGCGTCCTCCGGCTGAATGGGAGCGGCCTGCCGGGGTCCCTGCTTTCTGTGAGGGAGAGAAAAGAATAAAAGAGATGGAGGAGCTGGAGGGAAGAACACCACGAGCTGAGAGAGATGGAGGGAGAGATATACTTTGGCAATGTATACTGGACTATTAGGCCAATAAAGCGTAATGAATTAAACTGATATACATTTATATATATGATTGGATGTGTATGTATGTATGAGAGACGGAACAAAGAAAACAACCATGAGACATACAGTGCACATTATAAAGGCTTTAAATCACCATGTTAAGACAGATTCAGTAATACTGGGCCCATGAGATCAAACTGTCCATGTGATACAGGACCATCAGGATTAAGGGGGGGAGGCAATAAATGTGTTTCTCTTGATACATTGTGTGAATGTACTGTCCCGTAATCAGATGAAAAAGCAGTTTTATGTTGGTACAAAGGTTGGCTGTTCTCCATAGCCCTATTAAAATGAGTTACCAGTTTATTAGGTAAATCTGGTGAGTTGAATGTAAGCCAATGTCTTGTATTTATGGGGATGAACAACAGACCCATTTTCTGTTTGTAAGGACAGTGACGTAATTTTGTGGGCAGCACGAATCTGGAGGCAGTATAATTCCTAAAGTTGTGTTGGCTTGTTGTTTAACAAAGGCTGATGAACATGAATATGTACAGCTGCTCACTCTCTAGTGACCTGATTTGTTGACCCTACTTTCTGACGCAGTGGCCAGACATTTACACACCTGATAGAGAACCCAAGGGGTGAGCGTGTTGAATCCTTGAATGCCCGTAAATATCCTGCGAAAAAAAGTTGCTCTTCCAGCATTGGCAACAGCTACCGACACCGCAAGTACCCCCCCCCCCCCCAAAAAAAAAGTCAGCCCACTACTCTGAGGTGATCTGTGTTTTTCCTCCAGCCAACATCGTAATGGCCAAATCATGACGATGGCAGGAAAAGAGTCTAAACCAAAGAATTCAATACAATATGATATCACTACTACTATGGCAAATGTAACCTCTGACTGTGTTAAATCAGCTCAATGCCAGTGTCTCCATTACTTCACCCCATCAGAGTTACTTTAACACTTTGACATGGTTATGAATTATTGCCTCGGAGCCTCATGAGCAACTCATATTTGCCGTTTAGTGCTCCTGGAATGGTTTTAGTAGAACGTTCAACAAGCCCTTAAAGAATCATGCAACGTGTCCTCACCTGTCTAGATGTCATTTACATTAGATTAAACGTCATTTTAATGATCCCTGTGGGCGAATGATGGCGCGCAGAGATTGATTTATAGCTGATGATCATTAAACAAACCGTTGTGGGCATTTCATTGCAAGGAAAAGCAAACAGAAGAAAGGAAAGGAATCCAGACGTGATGATACATGCTGTGGTACTTTCACCAGTGGCCTAGATTAAGCTGGCTGGATGTGTTTGGCATTTTGAAGTAGGCCTATGTGTTTTGCGCGTGTACTATATGTGTGTGTGTGTGTGTGTGTGTGCGTGTTCTACACCAGCTGTGCCACTGCACACAAGAAAAGAGCTCGTGCCAAAATGAGCTGTCTTCACAAAGAGCCAAAAATCATCCAGCACGAAACCGGGCACCCCCTTGCACACACACACACACACACACACACACATCACACACATACAAACACACACACATATGGACATCCATTGAACGCACAGAGGCAGAAACACAGACAGGACCTCAGTTAATGAGGCATGAATTTAGGAGTGGACACAGCGTCCTGAGTTTTCATTTTCAAACTACTACAGTGTATCTTGAATTATGTGTGTGTGCGTGTGTGCATGTGCGTGTGCAGAGCAAAACAGCCAAGGGCTCTCCGGTTTGATGGCTTTCTGTTATGACTCCATTATGCTGATGGCTTTGGTTCTGTTCCAGGTTCTCTAGAGTGTGTGTGTGTGTGTGTGTGTGTGTGTGTGTGTGTGTGTGTGTGTGTGTGTGTGTGTGTGTGTGTAGGGTGGCAGGAAAACACTTGCACTCCTCAGCATCATTAAGGATTGTGGAGATGCTCTGCAGAGCCTGGCTCACCCTTAGAGGTCCCGGACCTTTGGAAAGTACACCTCTTTGAGTCGGGACTTTTATTGCACCTGGAACTATCATGCAGGAGCTAAACGTAGCCCCTGATCCCTCTGGTCCAAATGCTTAGTCCAAAAGTTTAGTTCCTAAAAAGGTTCTCGGTCCTCTGGGAAAGTTCCTGAGTTGGAAATGCCCTATTTTAGATACAATTATTATTCTATTTACAATCTTTGACATAGTTTTTTTTGTTATCAATTGTTTTATTTTGAGAAAGCAGAACAATATTCATTGCCTAAACAAACACAAAGTATCGGAGTGCAACAACCCACCAGGACGAAGGAAGGTCAGCCCAACCAGTACCACGCCCTTCCTTCCCACAATACATCTACATCACATAGTACAAGCAGCCACAGAGTAATATCTCTCTTTTTAACATAGTATTTTAACTAACAGGGCAAAATACATTATATAATGATAATCACCATAAAGCCTGACAGTATTAATATGGAACATCCCTTGTGTTGCATTTACAGTACGAGACACCACTGATCTGTAATCCATCACCTGCATTCACACAAACTCTGGGCCATTTCACACACGATTTCTTTTATGAATGACTGATGAATACTATTTGTCCAGTACTATCACTGACTGTACAACAAGTCCCACGGGATAAGTTTTATGTTACTTACAGTTTTCCGTTACATCTTTCTGATCCTCTTACCAAAAGGTGATGTTTGCAGTGGCCCTGGCTGCAGAATCTAAATATTTAAAATGTTTTCGCTGACAATGCAACTGCCTACAATTTAGAAACATGAACTCTGAAACAATATAATAGTGCAAACTGATAATTAAAAGGAACATTTCACCGCTGAGACAGCACAATGTTTTCACACCATACCCATAAGAAGATTAGTGAATTAGTTAAATTAGTTAAAGTCCTCTTGTAGATGCTTTGTAACTCTTGCACAAGTGATGTGAAATCCTCTGTAACTATAACATCTCACATATGTTTTCTCTTGTTGGTGTTTAGTCCCAGCCACAGCTGTATCCTGGATGTTGGTTGGAAAGCAGCAGGAAAAAGCTACTGTAAGTTATTGTGCACTATTGCATGAGACATTAGCCTACTTTTGTTAATTATGTTGGACAGTTGTGTGCTTGTCATTAATTTAAGCTTAAAAGGGGGCAAAGTGGTGTGACACACTCGCCGCAGAGCCAGCATATTGCAGTATAACTACAAATATTGCACATACATTGTTATATGTTGTTTTCTTAGTGATGCGAGTGCACAGTAGCCTTTCGATGTTGCATAATGGTATGACCTTCTCGTGCACACTAATCGTGTGTGTTTCACGCCTCCTCTTCACCGCTACACCAGGAAAGTCCAGTCGCTGGCCGTGCGTCCATACTGTAAGGGAACAAAGGTGATGAAAAGGTAACAGGAGAGTCCTCCGGGGGGGCCCGACAAACATCTCACGTCGCTAAGCACGAAACTTCTCTCGCCCTGCCGCCGCTTAATTGCGAGCAAAACACAAATCAAAAAGTGAAATCAAATATCCGTGAGCAAATCTGCAAACTCAGCCACCGACGGAACACAACACAACAGAGCAAAAGGAACTAGAATTTAAAAAAAAAAGAAAAATATCAAAACAAAATGTTCCCCAATCCGTGACAGCCGCAGAGGCAAATCCAATTATTTGTGTCTCATGTTGCAAATTTGTTCTAATGGTCGAAGTGAGAATGTAAATAAGCGCCTGCGAAGGGGAAACAAAAGAATGTGATTTCTAATTAACTTGAAAGAGGAACAGCAGGGCGACTTAGTAAACCCATCTTTCATCTGCTGCCTCAGACCACTCGTTTGTTTGTGGCACAATGTTGTCCTCAAGAGGGGCGGGAGGAGGAGCGCAGTGTGTGTGTGTGTGGGGGGGGGGGGGGGGGGGGGGGATACCACCGCACTGCTTCCCTCCAAATGAAATGTCAACAGATTTACCAGCGCTGTGGAAGGAGCGCAGCGTTTTCCAGCGTTTTGTCGATTTTATTGTTCATTAAGCTTCACCCCCCCCCGCGCTCCGCTCCACAATTCTTCCTCCTCCTCCTCCTCTCCCACTTGTTCAAGGCTTCATTTGCAGCATCTTGGCTTTGAAGATCACAAAAGGCTGAGGCAATAATTGGGTTTGTGCAATTACAGCGAGCTTAATGAGAGAATTCAGGAGTTTGTCTTGCCCCTATCTCTAACTCTCCACGCTCCACCATTAGGCCGACAACCGTCTCTCTCTCTCTCTCTCTCTCTCCTCCCCCTCTCTGAAGCACTGTCGACTTAGGGAAGATGTTATCGGATGTAAAGATGTGGTTAACACATTGAGAACACACATCACGCATGCACACGAGGCCGGGCTGATGGAGAGAGCAGATATGCTAATCGGCTGACCAGAAAAACAAAACAACAAAAACACAGACGCAGCACAGAAAGTAAACAGAGCAAGAGAAAGGGAGACAAAAGCAAAAGTCCCGAGTTGAAGAGATAAGACGCGTCAACTGATCAAAGTGTTTAGAGGACATTCAGGAGATTAGGAAGATTCAAAAAATGAAACCCAAAGGACACTATCTGCTCGTGTCATTTGGACGTGTGAGTCTGCAGCGCCACCAGTGAGAATCCAGTCAAAGTCTATGATTCATAATCAGTTTGTCAATAGAAACAACTAGGCAAGGGCACACTGACGTTTAATTGTGAAAGATTTATGAAAACGCCGGTAAATCAGAAATTCAAAAGTCGAACTAGTTCATTCAGCTTGACTGTGTTCAGTTCAGTCATGCATTCTAAGCGCTGGCAGAAGAAGCATTCAGATCCTTTTCTTGAGTAAAAGCACTAATACAACAATGGAAAAATACTCCATTACAAGTAAAAGTTCTGCAGTTCTGACCCCTGACTGGACAGGGGGAAAGATTTGGTGTACGCTGTACCGAGACCTTCTTAGTCTGATGGAGATCTCAACCATATGCGGGCCTTTTCCAAGTACAAGTGAGAAAATAAGGATCACATTCAAGCTCATCACACCCCTACTAATAATAGGCTCATTACACAGCACAACAACAGAAAGTCGGCGATACATAACACGCTCATTAACACAAATTGAGCCTTCAGCAAGGAACATTATGAATCTCTTTAAACCTGTAGTGCTGCTAACCGCTGTCGAGGTGCCGTGTTTGTCGGCTATGTACAATATTACCAAGTGATTACTCACTACCTAATGTGATAATTCACTTATTATGTACTTGCAGGAAGTGGATATACAATGAGGACCAATGGGGGTTTGATAAAAATAACAACTTAATACTTTGATCTCATTGAGTTACATAATAACCACTCAGACAGCAGTCCAGTAATACAATTATGGAGACGCAAGATAAGTTCATATTTGGAGGGAATATTAGTTTTTGTTGGGTCGTGCCTTTCTTCGACCATATTTTCAATTTAGTGAGTAAACATTTTCTATTCATTTCACTTTTTTTTTTTTATTAGGCAGAGATGTGACAAAGTATAAATGTTCTCGGCATTGTCATTTGGCACTAAAACTGCTGTCACTTGCACTTCCATCTCCTACAATCATATCACTGAATACTTAATTCAAGTTACCTATTAATACATGGAAATAGAGTCCTGAGGGTGACAGGAGTGTAAAGAACACAGATGTTCAACCAGCTGTTACTGAGAGGGGGAGAAACATCTGTGGGATGTGTGTGTGTGTGTGTGTGTGTGTGTGTGTGTGTGTGTGTGTGTGTGTGTGTGTGTATAAGTGTATATGTGCATGCAAGCATGCTTCGGTGTGTCTGTGCATCTACCAACCTTTATATCTGTAAGTTCCTTTGCTATCCGTGAAGCCAACTGTGACTTTTTATCCTGACAGGGGACGTGCAAGTTCTGAGACACACAAAGACACACTCTGAGAATCGACTTGTTGCAATATAAATCATGAGAACATGGAGAATATAAAGTAAACATATTATGGTATTAAGCAAGAAGCCAAAGGGTTCTTACAACTTTCTGAAGATGAAACTGTCCATGTGGTCACAAGAGACCCACAGCCTCAGTCTGCAAAGCACTAAGCTGGTAAAAAGTTTTAAACTATTCACATGCAGTACTTTGTAATACAGTAAAATCTCTTTTTAATATGAAAAATGTTATCTATTAAAGATAGCATAACTTTTTTTTTACAATTGTACTGAAATAAAAGGAGGCTCTAGACATAAAGTCCAACTTTGAGAGAGCAAAGTGGGAAGACTTAACCTTAAGACTGAGGTTTTAGCTGCAGCCGTTTAGCTTAGCTTAGCATAAAAACTGGAAACAAGGGCAAACAGCTAGCCTGGTTCTATCCTAAGGTAATAAAGTCTGCCTACCAGCACCTCTAAAGCTTGCAACACATTACATCTCTTTTGTTTATTCCGACAAAAAAGGAAGTGTACAAATGTAAAGTTGCTGTTTTTAATGGTTTTATGCTTTATTTTCGAGGCCAGGGGCAGGCACTTCCTTTAGTCTGGGCGTCACTATGAGGTTACTAGAAAACCTGTAATCCTGTATCCATGTAACAAATGTATTTATTTTTACATTTGAACGGAGCTAAGCTAGCTGTTTTCAAGTTTTTTTGCTAAGCTAAGCTAATCAGGTTGTAGTCTGTAACTTAATATCTACCGGAGAGATACAGCCTACCTCTCTGAGAGAGGTACAAGAAAGCTAATAAAAGCACTTTTGAAAATTTCGAACAATTCCTTTTAAAGCATACATAGTAATACACATCAAATACAAACTATATCGAGTACACTCTGCAGTTGATTTCAATTAGTGTCCATGGCTGTGTTCATATTGAGATTAGGCTACATGACAAAAAATGTATTGTTTGAGGAAAATGTTTTCCAATTGAATTAAATATGCAATAGTAAACTGGTAGACTGTATTAAATACAAGCAATGTGTCTGCCACTCTCTCTCTCTTACCTCTCCCTGGTAAACAATGTGTCCAATGGGACAGATCAGGCAGGCAGTACCGGAGCCAAATACCCCTTTGACCCGCAGCTGCTTCAGAGCAGAGCACAGCTGGCTCATGGTCAGGTAGCGCTCTGTCACCTTAAACTCCCCCTGGGCACAGAGGGACCAGAGGAAATGCGATGACTATGTTGGAATATTCATCCATGCACGTTGACCTTTATGGTTGTTTTGGTCTCTCTCACCCATTTCCTGGTCAGTTCCAGGATGCTCTGTCGGGTTACACCTGGGAGTATGATGCCATCCAGAGGTGGAGTTGCAAGTTCCTCCTCTGTAAAATAATAAAGTAATAAATAGAACAAAGTAAAACTACTAAAAAAAACCTACCACTATTACTGGAGATCCTGTATGCAATTATCTTATAGTGATATTGTTCTGTCAATCTGATCTGTAAAACGTTTTGTATCCAAAGCACATTACTGTTCATAACCTTACCATGAGAGTGAATAGTATTTGCATCTGTGGTGCATATGGAAGTTGAACCATTAACCCCATTGACCCCTTTCGCCTACAGCAAAACACAACAGCTTGTGATTGGCCAAGTGCGGGTTCTGGTCGTGCGACTGACCTCCATCCTCATCGATCCAGTGCAGGAAGATGTTCATGGTGCCTGCCTCGGTGATCTGGTGGTCCTCCCCGTACAGCCACAGCACCTGCTGGCACCCATGATCCTCTGCTTCATACTGGGCGAACAAAGAACACCCGTAGTTTCTGCGGAAAAACCAAAACAACAAACAGTTGCATGTTTTGCCAACGTTTTATTTGTTTGAATTCAGTGAAAGACTGTGCTAACACAAGAATATGTCACGTTGTTTTGGGTGGCAGAACTGTCAAAAGCTCGATAGTAATAGCGCAATTAAGTGCAATGATTGATTATCAGTGAATAAAAACTAAAACATGAATGCAGTAAGCGCCTACCCACCCTCCCATCTTGTAGTTTCCAGTCCCTCCTTTCCAGGCCCGTGTGTACTTTGGGTCGGCCCACAAGGACAGACTTTCTGCCTCACTGTTGAAGTAAGAGCCCACTCGACACAAGATCACATACAGCAAGGCATTGGCAGGCATCTTTATACCCAGAGATTGCTGCCGTGGGCACGTAAACACATAGTAATGAATATTAAATGTCATCTAATTAAAAAGAACATAACCGCCTGTCTCCACATATACTGCAACCACTCGCTATTCTTCTTACCTCAGTGCCAAGAAATGTCGGTCTGATGTACAGACTGGCTGAGTCTGAGTGAGGAACCCAGTCCTGGTCGATCTCTACCAGTCGCCTGATGCACTCCAGCAACTCTGACTGATCAAAGGCCTGGAGGAGGGAGGGAGTTGGCAAGAGAGAGAGAGATGAGCAGAGAGGAGGTGGAGAGGGAGAACTACTCATTCTTCACATTCATCTTACTGGAAGGCAAGCTCTCTTAGCAGTGTTGGACATGCGGTTCATGTTGAGCATCGGTCTGAAGAGACGCAGTTGGTTGTCGTCCCCACGGAACGCCTTCAACCCTTCAAACAGCTGGCAAGAAGAGAAGAGAAGAGGGTAGAGATCAGGGCCGTAGCCAAGGTTTTAGATATACTGAGGTCATGAGTTCCTCATACATCCACCCCATCCAACCCAGGCACCAAAAAGCAGTATGACCAGTCAAGTCAGCCTCCTGACAGAAAGCAGCAGGAGAGGACATATCAAATCCCTTTTCGCTAAAAGGTATAAAAGGTTAGTCTGAATGCTTCCTGCCTGTATGCCGTAGTGTAGTGACGAACAGGCCGGGTGCAGAGACAGGTTCCCAAAGGGCTTGATGAGAGGAGCCTGCCAGCCCTCACTCGCACTCCACTCTATGGTCAGCATGTGGTCAGTGAAGTCGTTCCCGAAGGTGACCTCGTCCTGTTTGGTCTTTGGAGTGGAGGACAGCTCGATAACCAGGTCAGCTGCCTGGTCACAGGACAAAACAGCAGAGAAAATAGTGATGTTAAAGGAAAAGGTGGACATGAAACATTGGGGTCCCCGAGTTCTCCATTCTGGAAAGACAGACACAGTACCTTTACTTTGGCAGCATCTCCACAGATGGCTATCCATCCAAATAAAAAAATCGACCCTTTTTTTATTCATTTAGTGTGCCCGCTATACAAAAAATAAGGGGGGAAAAAATCAATTTGTTGCCTGTTATTCTGATTGTTTTGCAATCTGTGTTTGGCCAGCAGGGGTCGCTGTCTGACAGGCTAATTCAGAGACTGCTGCCAGCAACATGACCCACAGTTCACAGTGACCTGACACCAGAACATTCACACAGTCACATGACTGAGACAAAGACAAACAGAAAGGAACTGTCAGGAAAAACAGAGTGCTACATTATTTAGATATGCAGTGAAGCTGTCTTTCTCAACTACCCCTTTTAGAAGTCAAAGGCCATGGATACAGAATAGAATAGCATCGAATTAGCATTGAGGGAGCTTGGATCTCAGCCCAGTCTCTAGCGTCACTTATTTGTCCCCATGCTACCTTTGTGGCGCTGCAGTAACAGCAGGTCGAGAAATATTATGTGTCATATTTATCAAGAACAAGTGGCGTCCTCCTCCTGCTGTTCGGCTACACAGAATATTCTGATCCTTCCTCGAAAGAGTTTTCCTGGTCTGCCTTTCAGATTCTTTCTCTGTTCCACTTGGTTGGGATTAGACTGGCTCTTTATCCCCTCTCTCCTGGTGCAGATAGTTGTTTGCCCCATAATCCCAGATTACAGTACTGGAAAGTGGCGGGCGACCACAGTACAACACCGTGTGAAAGAGGTCAGAGTAATGCAAATTCTTTTTCCTCTGTAATTCTATTTTTTTTCAGTATTACATCAAACGCCCACAAGCATATTGATATACTTGTTTCATTGTTTAAAGTTCCTTTTTCACAAGTGTGTCTTCTCTGCTAATGCTCGTCTCCAGTCTCCAAAATCCAGTGTGTCTGAGTGGTTGTGTGTGTGTGTGTGTGTGTGTGTCTGCACATGTCCACCTTAATCTCTACCTGAGCCTGCTGTCTGCTGCATTCAGGGTCAGAAAACAAGCAAAGCTCCAGCTACTTAGCGTGAGCCGGGAAAGTGGATTCTGCTGAGCAGGCTGCTCCAGGAGGAACAAGGAGTACAGGAGTGGACGCTGGTCGCGTCCTTCCCGTAAAAAATGGTGACAGTACCGACGTTATTCTGTTTAAAAAGAAGTCAAGAGCTAAATGAAATGGTTTAGAAAAGGCTCACACAGATTGACAGCAAGTGGACTTTATTTTTTTGGAATATCCTTTGGATTCGATTTTCATGTGTTTACTGTCACAATAAGAACACTGTCTGATGACTGTGGCTCTCGGGGCCTTTCAGTGCTGCTCCTGGCACCATGAGGGTAAGAAGCAGTGCTGGAGTATCTTCTATGTGGAGCGACAGGGAGGTTTTTTAGGTGTCAGGAAGCCAAGGAATCATCAAGATGCTGCAGCTGGAGCAGCTACTGGGGGTATGTGCTCTTAAATCATAACGCCATTCAGACATCAGGCTGAACTAACACCTATTTGAAGTTTAGCACACCATGTATTCTACAAACCAAACATCCATTTGAATAACTTATTTCAATACCTTGAAGCTTGGAACGCTGCCGTCGGCCATTGAGATGGTGGAAATGTAGCTGCTTTCCTGAAAACAAATAAAAAAACAAGACTTCAAATGTGCACTCTTTTCTTCAATAACAAACTTGAACATGTACGAATCACTTAACTAACGGCATGCCTCAACAACGCTTACATTGCAGAAGGAAGGTGCTACCTAAGGGGTATAAATAAATGATGAACTGAGCCAGCTTTTGAGCACTAAACTTCCAATCCTTGCCTCACAACAACATATTGCAAACCTATTCTTATTAAAAACACATGTGTAACTGCTGTAGAGACCCAATGGGCTCTGAGTATTGTACATTTTGGTATTTCTCTAAGGCGACGCAATCAGCAAGTATGAACTGAATGTGGATGTCGGACTTTGTTATTGATAATATCATTACAGCTCTGTTTCTATGATTTTTGTTTTTGCCAAGGTTATTGATTTCCGTCATTTTATACTTTGTCAAATGTCTTTTTAAATGCAGGTGTAAAGAGAAATAGGCCTCGTGGTGGAATTCCTGTATATCATTGCTCTTCACAAACTACATATGGCATTACATATCGGCTAAGTGGTGACACTGCATGATAATCGTCCACATAGGAGCTTTAACGTTAGGTGTCCGAAAACATCTGTAATTTGGCAGCTGTAACATCAATTATTAACACTATGTACCTACACACACCGCCAGATTAAAGCACAACCTGCGTCACCAATATGTATCCACCAACACTCACTCACGCGTAATCTAGGAGTCGATATTGTTGCATAAATTACCTTCGGACCAGGAGAGACGTCTGACACAGAGGTTGCTGGTGAAAGTTATACCGTGCACCTTCACGTCTTCCCTGCTAAACCGCTTACAGTTTAGCTCAGGTTGAAACCGGTCCCATGACCGTGTTGTCGCGACAACAAACGTGCCAATTACCCCAATTAATATTTCAACACCCCTGGCATGGTGACACTGAACTGCTACGAAGTACGTCAGCGGCTCAATATTATTATCCCTGTCTAATAGGTCCATGTACGTTTTGATAGTCTGTTTTATCGTTCAGTCGAAAAAACGAAATTACGGAAATACCATGGTTTTCTCGTTTTTCGTTTAAAACCAAAAAGGGAAATGCGCCGTCATATTTCCATTTTGTTGCTTTTTTTGTCATGTTTTTTATAGATTCCACTGCAATATTGAACTTTCTGTGTGTGTGTGTGTGTGTGTGTGTGTGTGTGTGTGGTAGGAAGTCGGCTAGTTGTAGGTGAGACACTAAAAGGGGGGACTGACAATGGGCACAAACGACTTAATTGACTGGAGTATGAAAACTTACAATACCCAAATATGAAGTTCACCCGTAGCCTGTTGCATTGGGTGCAGTGTTCCCTTCAGGCCGCAGGGAGGAGCTGTTGGCTTATATTTCTTAAAGTCGTGAACACCCACCAGGTTTTCTTTTAACTCTTTCTGTCTCGAGCGCTGAGTTTCAAACATACCTGTGCGCGTGCTCCCTTGTGTTCGTCTCTACAGTTAGCCAAACATTTCGACGTGGATATTTGCTCCTACAAGCTTTGCGAGGTAAAACAACCACTGTATTATGCCTGCTAAATGCTATCTGAGAAAGTAACACGTAATATGTTTGTTTTAGACTTGGTGTTCGGCTGCATTGTGTTTATACGGAGATACGTTTGTGCTCGAGTCGCTGACCAATTAAATACAAATCCTGTATTGTTAGCTGTCGACACTTTTAGTGTTGGCTTCTAAATCTTTTAATGCTTTTTGTTTTTCTTATTTCTTTCTCAAAGGGTAGCTTAACCTGAAAATAAATACTGTAATGAAATGAATTGTAATATCAAGTTTACATTTTATTTCTAAAGCTGAGGAGTTGTATTAGACATTTAAATATATTTTCTGAAATACGACTGTGTTTGAAGTTTAAAAGCAAACTCTTGTATTAATTACCTCGTCTGCGCACCTGGTGCTTTAGGTGACGCTTTGATTTTGATCACATTTGCTTTAATTTTTTCACGTTAAGAAGACTGGATTAAAACCGTATTCATGAACAGTCATTTCTTTGGACTCCTATCATCATTTTGTGCCTTTTTATTGAACTGTGTGTGGTTCAGGCAGGTTAAAATTGGATTCCCCATTTATCCCGCTCATTGTTCATATTGGGCTACTCCATATTGGTCTCAAATATTCCTAATTATTCTCTGTATCCCGGACATGTATCTTGTTCCACCATTGCAGCTTTACCTGCTGATTTTATTGCCTCTAATCTTGGAGTTAGTCCAAACAGTGAAAGCAGTTTAGTCTGAATGTGCCAGTTATCCACTGCAGGAGAGGTGGTGTTCATCTACCAACAAAATAACCATGGGGTTTTCTCATTTTATATTTTCATATTTCTATATTCCTTTGTCTCTTTGCATGCAGTTCAACAAAACATTTTTCTCTGTTTCTCTCCTCAGACTTCAGCCTCTCCTCCAGCCAGGAAGCCAGCTCTGCAGCCCTGCCGCCAGCAGCATGGACTATTACACGCCCCAGTCCAATCGACGCCACAACCCCGTGGACAGCATCTGCCGCAAGCTGCAGACCATTCAGTGGCGCGGTGACCGCGAGCCCAATTCACCGTTTCAGATTCCAAAGCTCTCGTCCAGCAATTACGACAGCCCGCAGAGCGGCCTCCGGCACAACCTGGAAACCATCCTGAAGAAAGGGACCCTCCACAGAGACGAGGGGGAGAGGGGGAAGGGGAGAGGGATGGGCACCGCAGCTTCCCAGAGGAGCAGCATGGTTCCCTCTGTCCCTCGGTCCACCCCTTCCTCCCCAGCATCCAACCCCTCCACGCCAACTAACGTCACGTACACCATCACTAGCACTCTAGGCGAGAGGAGAAGTGCTGATGGGAGTGATTTAAGCCAAGTCAAGACATGGCAGAGGTATTGCTCGACGCCATCGGGCCCGCCCAAGGACTCCCCTTACTTTACGTTCACGCGAGGACCAGAGTCGGTGCCGAGCGAGAGGCCGAGCAGGAGCCCGCCTCTGAGTCGTACGTTCAGCCCAAACCACAGCACCCTCTCCTACAACCTCAACTTCTGCTCAGCAGACACGGGGAACTCGACGGAGTGTGAGCTGTCCTACCCAGCTCTGGTCGTGAAAAGACTGTCCATGGGAGACGGAGGTAGGTAGGAGCGGCTGCTGTTGTAGCCGCGTACTTGCAGCGAACACAAGAAGGATAAAAATGTGAATTCACAAGCTTTTTCCCCAGAGCTTTCAGCCACATGTAGTGGTCTTCATCAGCAGATGGCTATTTTCTGTTTGCTGAGCAAACTCCAGCCACTGATGAGGAAAAAACTGAAGTCATTGTGTGTGAAAGAAACGAGGGTTAATGATGGCCCAGTGGCCAGTTTCTAGTTGTAGCCTCAAACTAACTCATTTATGTAACTTTGTAATGGAGAGTGTGTCTAGTCATCACACTGTTACAGTTGTTAATGTGTCTTGTCTGAAAATGCATCATCTGCTCGTTTTGCTACGCAACTCGATACACTCTTTGTTTGGTTTGTGTTCACGTTGCATATTCATGCTCAGGATCCTCAATGACGTCTGAAAGCAGGAAGGAGAATATGGCAGAGATCAGCTTAATCTGTGAGGAGAATCTGCTCGATACCATCTTCCATGCCTGCGACACCCAGCGCCGAGGTACGCTCACGCAAAATGCACACGGCCATGTGTGGTTGGCTCCAGCATTTCAGTCTTCCAGCTAGCTGAATGCGGCAGTTTAATTACTAATTCTAACTTGTCATTGAGTATACTATTGTGTGTGTGTTTCTGTGTAGAAGGTAGAAGTAATTCACACAGTATCAGCATTGTCTTGTGCCTCCGAGCTTTGGCAACACAATCTCTTTTATTTGTTAAGTTTTCTCATCGGTTGAGAGTTCTTTCAATATTTTGAAAGCTTCTCTGCAGTGAACCGTGTTGTGCAGCAGAGGTATGGGGTATGTTATGGGTCCATCTTTAAAGAAGTACGGAGGATGTGGGCTTTAACAAAAAATTTAATTATTTTTAACAATTTTTGAAAAGGAAGATTACCCTTTTTGAGATGTGCAGACTCTTCTGAAGTTTGTTCTGTTGAGATGATTCTTTCCATCTACCTCGATCCTATTTGGGTTTATTTTATTTTATTTTTTTAATTATGGCTTTTTCCATAGATGGTATTGAAATTGAAAAAAATAATAAAATGAATAGGACTGGTAGTAGTTAAGTTAAAATGTGTTCCCACCATGGTTGGTGTGATTTAACTTAATTTTAAATGTGTTTAATCTCATTATTGGTTTGGAGTTATAGCGCATTTCTGTCAGATTCAGCTTTGTGTTACAGTTTGTTGTTTATGAAATGGAAACAGCTTTGGGGAATAGTATATGTAAACCTGTGAAAATAGTAAAAGATACACTACATGGAGTATTGCCAGTGAAGGAGTTTTGTTGAGATATTTATGAGGTTCGATAAATGTAATCATCTAAAGCATTTTTGTCAGAGAAGAGAAAACTAGTCCACTGTTGTGATTAAAAAAATATATGAATGCTGAAGAGCTTTTTGAAACATGAAAACGGCATTAAGAAATGTGTGAAACAGACTGAAATAAAACAAGTCATAATTTAGACTTTTGGTTACTTCACCTATAACTGAACAAAGTAAGAAGAAGTGCGTTTGTGCTACACTAACCATCACAATTCCAATGGGATAAAAGTCTCCGGGACGGTGAGATGATGGTTTTCCTGATTGTCTCTGTGTCACCGTCATCTTTCAGGTAAAGTGTTCGTGTCTCACATTGTGGACTACCTGCGGCACACCACCAGTCGCAGCTCAGAAGACAGCGGACTAGAGGACCTTTGCAACATGCTGGATCCAGAACACAAAGACGTCTCCATTGACCTGGACACGTACCACGCCGTCATGAAGGAGTGGATCGATGACTGCCGCAACAACAGGTACTGAGAAGCCGACATTGAAAATGAAGGGCTTTTTTCCAAAAATATTGATTCCTTAGGCACATGATCCTTTATTTAGGAACTGGGATTTTCAGTTTGGTTAATTTGGTGAGTGAACATCCTGGAACAAAGTCAAGCTTTTGTTAGAGTACCTATTTTTAGATTGTAGGTGGGACAGTTGAAGGTAACCTTTAAAACTTTAAAGTGTGAGAACTGGCACCGTTTATAGACGGGGCAGTGGTAAAGAAACAGTTCGTGCAGTTATTGGTTTCATTTATAGTGAGAGTAAATTAAAACAAATTCTTATGATCTTTTTGTTTGCTTATGTTGTAGTCAAGATCTGCACTGTCACTAAATGAGTCGCCACACGTCTGCTCTTTTATTCTACACATTTGTAGTTGCAGAGATGCAAAGACGGCTTGTACCATCTTCGTCGGTCCTGTGATTTCATTTTAGCCTTTCAGGGAAGAGCGACTCATATATTCTGTTTGAGTTATGCCAGTAGATTTGTGTAGGCGGATTATGCATCATATGAGCATGTTGAGAATGTTTCCATTATAGTTTCAGCTGTGTGCATCTCCATTTAACGAGGAAATTCTGTATCACACTCTTTGCGCTCAGTCAGGTCTATATGAAAGTGCATTTGACACATCCGATGTAGTTTGACATGACTCGGATGGTGGATTTAAAACTGAAAGTAAAAATATCTATATCTATCTCTTATGCAAGTGGTCACATTTTGGCAAACCTGGTCGAGATGATGCTTCTAAGCCGTTCTGTTCTGGTGTTTAAAGATTGGCCGGATGTGTGGGCTGAATATAAAGCTGGAGACTTCAGTCTTTGAAGGGCTGCAACTGCTGCCATAGACTTCATCTTGTTACTGATGAGACCAGAGGCTCCCTGCATCCACTGTGCATGAAGACATGCTTAATAATAGTTGCTGACCACACACTAGTGTAACTGTCAAATGAGCAAGGACTGTGCTCCAGCCCGCAAGCTCTTTCTGTTTGTACATCACGTAGAGGAAGAGTTTCAGACTGAGCAGAGAGCTGAATGTTTGTTTTTTTTAGTTCTCAATGTACCAGGCACCAAAAAAAAGAGTTCAACAAATCATTTCAAAATGGTTTTAGGGGTCTAAAAGAAACGGCACAGTGCATGACTGCCAAGTCTTACAAAATATTGTGTAAATACTTGAATTTGATGTTGGATGTCTTTGTATCTCAGGGAAGAGACACCAGATGACATCACTCAGGACTCAGTCAAACTCAGGGACAGCCTGTGTGGTGAGTGTGGTTGATGATCACAAATATCTTTGCTTTTAATTTCCTTGTGTTGCATACGCATCTGATTTTAATGAGGCCTAGAGTTTGATTTCTGTGTGTGTGTGTGTTTTAGCCAAGAGGTCCATCCTACTCAATATGACCTCGGGAAGCTTGGAGGCCTTTGGAGGGGAGGCATCCAGAGTGGAATTGTAAGTGACATGTGTGAATTAGTGTGTCTATGTTTGTGTAAATAAGCACTACTATACCCTTCTTTGTATGACCCGCGCCTGCCCTTGATCTATAAAGCTAGGTTGCATTAGCCTATATGCAAGGATTGATTTGTGAGGAGGGGGAGCCCTTGTCCAATGAGGTTGGGGATTGGGTATGGGTCGTTTTTTTGTCTGTTAATACAGGTGCGTGGCCTCCCTTTTGTATACAGCAAGCAAGAAAATAGTTTTGGCTGCAGTGAAAGAAAAAAAATACTGACAAGCCAAAGCGTGATATGCGGTATTGTTTTTTTACTGTTGCAAATTACTTTATGTATCCTGATTTTAGTGCTATGTAAATACTCTTTACTGTAAGTCTATTATTAGGTATATTGTTGCTTTTTAGATGACAAATTTAAATTTAATTTGAAATTAAATACCTGTTTATTGTGAAATGCAATGAGGTGCATCGTTTTTTTTTTTTTCTTTTTTTTTTTTTTTTTCAGCTAAGAGAATGTGGTTGCATCTGGTTGCTATGATAACGAATATCCATAAAAGTAAAAATCGTATTTTAGTTTATTTATTTGGAGACACAGGCATCGATCTTGCTGCTGTATGATTCCCAGCTATTTAACAAAGTCATGTAAAACGTAGCCCACACTCTACATTTGTTTAGTTAGAGGAAGACAGTGTCTGAAAGTTTGTTTCAAGCCAAACGTATGAGAGAAGGTGCAATTTGGATGTGAGGGGGCGGCACTCAGCTCTGGTGGGCCCAATTTCACCCCTTCCTGTGTGTGTGTTTCTATCTCTCCTCAGTGAGACCTCAGAGCTGGTGTATTGTGTTGCTGACCTTCAGATGAGCAACCAAAAGCTCCAGGAGGAGGTTAGGAAGCTGAAGCAGGTGGTGGAGGGCATGGAGGACTGCAACCAGAAGCTGGCAGAGGAGAATGAGGAGCTACGCAATCAGGCCAGGGTGTAAGAAGCACTTGCATGCAAATACACAGCACCGATTCAGTGCAGCACTCTGTGGTTTGCTGACTTCCATCCGTTTGTCCTCTCGCACAGTAACCAGCAGCTGGCCCAGAAGGAGAAGATTCTGAAGGAGGAGGTGGAGGACATGAAGGCAACTCTGAGCTGCACGGAGGAAGGCAGAGCTCGTGCCTCGGCACACGGCAAACATGTGGTCAGTCAAACTCAGGCGGCACAAAGAGGATCTATGAAATGCATCTTCTTGCATGCTTCAGTGCATACAGAAAGCTCGAGTCTGTTGTTACAAGGGTTTCTTTGCTTTTAGACAATTGCAGCTGAAATGTATTGTACAGCATTGCAAACCAAATGTAAAAGCAGCAACTGTTGTTAACTCCGTTTGGATAAAAAATGAACATGCTTGTCCTTTCAAAGCAGGGGAATAGAGCCATGTCAGCCATACAGAATGTTTAATATACGTCATACACATACCATTCAATTTAGAAAATGTTCGGCATCGTTAGAAAAACGATGCAAGCTTTGAACAAGGCCTGGTGTCGTAGGCACAGTAACGTACACGTCAAGCTGTCGGAATGTAATAGAGCAGAACATGTATGACTGCGCATGCATTTCCATAGTTGCTATTGATGATTTTTCTTTCTTTGCAGGAGAGAGAGAACCAGAGTCTTATTGCCAAGATCGCATCTCTTCAGGAAGAGGTACTCCACTGTGCAAAGAGAACTTATGTCACTTATGACTTCACAGGGAATCAGTAGTGCTCGTCCATTCATACAGTAGATAGATTACAGCGAGTCTATTGTTACAAGTTCATACATAAAGGATATGACCGGCTGCCCTAACTCTCCTCTGATGGCTCCCCAGAACTTCAAGGTCACCATGGAGACAGACGAGCTTCGGAGGAGGTTAACAGAGCTGTGTGACATTAACACTGACCTTCAGGTACCGTTACTAACCCTCCATTATAGTTTGTATGTCCCCGTGCCAGCCATAGCAGAACAAGACCAGCAAAGCTTTACAAAGTCAAATCAATTATCCTTATATTAAAAATAAAACAAATGCCAAGCAGCTTTACAATCTGTACAGCAAACGAGATCTTGTATCCTCAGACCCTCGGCTAAGATGAGGAACACCTCCCAGGCTTTGATCACGTCTTGTATCCAATCTGCCACGGCTCTTTGTAGAGAGGGTGAGAAGGGTTATCAAAGATGCCTTTCATTTTGTCCCTCACCTCCTCTCCAGTAGTGCCTCCACACTGTCACCTAGCTGGCTTTCCTCAGCAGCTGGTTGAGACTGCAGACCTGAAGACGGCATGTTTCTCACTGGAATCAATGTCAATATAGTGATAACGTTGCCAAAAATCTATTATCAAATTCTGTGAAAGCCTTCACTACATATATTATAGTAGAGTCTGGACTGACATGAATGTAAACTGCAACTTGACTGGTTGGCAGAGACATACAACCGCGAGGCAATAATTGTAGTTAGAATTTAATTTGCATTATTACATCTCTGCTCTGCCTCTTCATTCTCCTATCACACAGTGTCATTCTCTTATTGTTATTCTCTCTTATTCTTTCTCGCCCTCCGGCATTTTTGAGTAAATATCCGTTTTCCTTCATCACATTGAGCTGCCTCAGGTACATTAGAATCACTGTGTTGACCATGCTATGGTTGTACAGTGCTTTCTGTAACTTCTCTTTGCTTTTCCTCAGGTGCAAATTCACTCTTTTGACGCTGTCGTTGGTGAAAAGGAAGCTGTGATACAAGAGGTCAGTGCCTTATGTTTTAAGTATCCATTTTACTGTTGCTGTAAAACTACTTGTGGTCATTTCACTATGCATAACATTCCTTGAGTGCATTCAGCAAAACACTGGCTCAGTGCAAAACCCTGTAAAATCGTATTCGCTTCAGCTACCGATTATATTGCTGTTAAGTTTTTAAAAAAAATAATAATTTCTGCATGATGGGAACAGATTCTTGTCCCGTTTTCTGTTTCTCTCCAAAACTCAAACTGGTGATGTTTACTTTCTTTTACAGAAGCGCAGACAGATAAATGAGCTGAAGTCAACATTGGAGGAATACTCCTCCATCACAGAGGTCAGTGGGTTGAACTTCACATCATGTCATTATTTCAGTTTCTATGCATCCGCAACCCCCGCTAGTTTCTCATCGATGCTCTCTTACTGCTTTTACTTGTTTCTGATCTCTTTTTGCCTCATTCCAATGCAGCCGTTTTATGTGCTGCTTGTGAACCATGTGGTCAACTTCCAGCACTGCTCAGCTGAAATGAGTGTGCAGAACATCGGGCAGTGATTCTCTGATTTGCTTTGTTCAGCAATGATTAATCCTCATGTTAAATACAATTTGAAAAAAAGAGGCATATAGATATTTTAACTCTAAATTAGAAAACAAAATGCTTAAATAGGATTAGAAATATTGGGGAAAATATCTGAAAAGCTAAATGTGATATTTAAATTCAATACAGGTAAAATGTCTGTTTGGTAAAAGTGCCGACATGTTAAATTGACAATTCTCTCCTGCGTCCACTGTGTGTGTGTGTGTGTGTGTGTGTGTGTGTGTGTACCAGTGGTACAATCATCAGCTTGTGCTTCGTTGGCATTTTGGTTGTGGAGACCAACTGTGGGGATAAAACGGCTGCTGACCTACCACACACCGGACCTGTAGTCCACAGATTTGTTGTTTTGGAGAAAGGGTAGGGAACTGGGATGACCTCTAAATAACTAATGGGATGGACTTAGTCATGTTGGTTTCTCTGTTGTTGATTCCAGCTTCTGAGGGCAGACAAGAGCAAGCTGGAGAACCAGATGCAGATGATGCACCCGGACCTGCCTGGGTGAGTGAACCATGAATAACCTTGGAGTGAAGGGGTCGGCAATATTAAGGGCAGGGGGAAGTAGAGATTAGCCATCTTCAATTTTTCAAACTTTGAATTTATAGAAAAAGAGAAACCCTCTATCCTCAAACTGTATCTTTAAAAAAACAAAACTGTTTGTATGTTTTGGTCTATAACTTTGGGACACAATAGTGCATTACCACCTTTTCTAATGAATGTCTTTGTTTATAACTTGTTCACCCCTAACCTCTGCTCCCCCGTCCTCCTGTCTCTCACAGGGCTGGTCTGTCGCTGTCGGTGGCTTACAGGTTGAACCAGAGCAGCTCAGGATCCCTACAGACAGAATTGGCTCTGGCACAGTCACCACTGGAGGTCAGCAGCACTCCCTTACACTGCCTTTTCTTTTATGAGCTCTAATTTAATTGTTTCTCCATCTTGCTCTCATTCTCATATCTCTTATAAAACGTTCCATCTTCTTTAATTTTGTCTTAATTCTGACATTAATTCTCTTTTCTCTGCATGCCCCGTTTCATTCTCATTCCTGACAGAGAATTCACGGCTGCTGCATCTCTTTGTCAACTTCCTAGTAGCAGCCAAACTGATGCATTTATAAACTCCAATGCACCCAACATGGATACATAATCCACACTGTCCATCCGCTTTAACAGACACGGCTAGTTTTACAATGTTATGTAATCTCAGTATATATTGCCTCCTCAGTTCTGAGAAGTTCTATGCCTACAGGCTTGTTACATATTCCACACAATACAAAGCACTGTCCAAACATTAGTTGCAGTTCTGCACACATTGTGTCCTTTGCACAGTCCAGCCTCTCTGTAATAATTGGGTTGGCATGCGTTTTAATTCCCTTTTGTTTGTTCGTGTTAATATCTCTTGCAGGCTCCCCATGTAGTTGACCATTTGTCCACCACTATGAGCTTCGTCTCCTCGTTGGATGAGACGCTGGACAGGGAAGTGTTGCTGATGCTGCAGGGACCCAACCCTGAACACATGGCTCTGGAGTTCAAGACCCTCATAAGTTCACTGGTATGTGTGATTAAGTTTGGCATCTATTTGTTCTGTCGTGTGAAATTGTCTTGTAGCATAGTGTGGAACTTTAAGAATTGGATTGGAATGCCATCAAGTGAGAATTAAAAGGTGACTCATCTTGAAGTTTTAATTAAATTAAATTTCTACCATCTTAAGATTGCCTAGCCTCTCATATGAGTTTAGAACAATTAGAATAGTATGATGCCACAGGTTTATGAATGCATGTAAACCTGTTGCTAATGTTGTGCATGAGACATTTTGGATTCTTGACTTTCCATCTTGAAGTATTTCTTTTACACAACATGCTTCCTCTTTGTCTCTTAGAAAATGGCTTTCACAGAAGAAACCAACTCTGTCTTGTCTACAGCCAAAGGCTTGCTGGAAGACCGCGCTCAGCCAGCAGGCAACACAGTCACCAGTCTCCAGGTCAGATCCACTTTCACAGACCTGCCTGACACTTGATGTAAGCTTAAGAGAAGTTGCAGCTTCAGAGTACTGCAGTTAGTGCCTGTGAGCAATATATAATGTTTGCATATGCATATGTGAGCAATATATAATGTTTGCATATGCATATGTGAGCAATATATAATGTTTGCATATGCATATGTGAGCAATATATAATGTTTGCATATGCATATGGGTGAATTTCAGGCTGAAAAGGGTGGTTTGAGCTTTTTTTTTTTTTTTTAATATATGAATCATGAAATGATGTATTGTGATCTCTATCTTCCTCTTGCATTATTTTTCTTTATATCTATCTATCGCTGCTCGTTCTCTCCTTCCCACTCACCATCTCTCTTCTCTAGAGATAACTCACTTATATAACTCTCCAACAGGCCCCGTCCAAGCAGTGTTGTTTAGTCGGTGTGTTGTACCATGAACACAACCCACTCCCCTCCTCCCTCACTGCAACTTTCTGTATCTCTCCCCCCCCCCCCTCCTCCCGCATTGTTGCCACTCTGCATTCATTAGCCACGTACAGCCACAGTACGTGCAGCAAACATAGCAAATGAGACAGAAACCATTAGTGGAGCAGAGCTGTACCAGTCGTTCTTCTGTTGTTTCTTTGGTGTGCCGGCTGACATGGAAACATTTTGTTACAGTTAGGTGTCAGAACTTTTTGGAGGTGTTAAACACACCTAGCTATTCAGGCCGTGCGGCTGACCCTCGGCCTTGTCTTCCCACAGACGGTGCACGCCGAGCTGGACACGAGAAGGGCCGACTGGGCCCTCAGCCTAGACCAGCTGGCCCAGTACACAGACTCCCTGGAGAAGGAGCTGATCAAAATGGCCAGTAACATGAGGAGGTCCCGCACCGAGATCCTGCACCTTTCAGTCAGGTGAGAAAGGCTTTGTCGTCTGCACTCTCTGTGGAAGTTAAAATAAGTGGGCATTCAGAAATGTGTGAGCTGCTGAAGCGAGTGATGTTTGAAGATTTGGTATGCGAGCAGAGGAAGGTGCAAGAGAGCCGGTCGGCAGTGACTTTTGTGCTGGCTAATTAAAGACAACTTGACTATAAGGTAGGAAACTCTTTCTTTGAGAGGAGTTGCGCTTGTGCAGTCGTGATCTCATTGGTTGAATCAAACCCCAGAGGGCAGAGCTAAAGACTTCATTTTCTGGCTAAGTAAGGTAATACTGACGCCACAAAAGAGGACTTCAGAATAAGTAAGAAAGCTAGAAGCTGATTAAATCTAGCAGTGTAATTATGAACTGAATAAAAATGCAGTCTAGGCGTAATCAGCGATCAGGTTTAGCTGATTAGCCGAGCTGACCTTCCTTGTTCAAACAAGCCAATAGCTGTTTCTGTAAGCTTGTAGGAGTACTTGTGGAGCTTGCAGGATCAGGATTAAAAATAATTTACTTAGCAGAACTAGAGAGGATTTTATGCAGCCGATTACATTCTTATTTTTTTTTCTTCTGCTATTAGAGTAGATCTGCCAATCAGAAGTCCATATTCCTAAAATGTACTAAAACTCCACATAAATACCACCACACGCTAATTAATATCAGACCCCTGCAAATGCAGGTGTCTCTGCTCTCCAGTGCTCTGTCTCAGTTGGCCAGTCAGTTGTGCTGAGTGGGGAAAAGACCTGTCAATCATCCTGACCTCAATGACCCCAAAGGGCCCGCCTCACTAGGTCTGAGTCTGTGCCAACTCTGGACTTCACTCTGACTCTGTGATGGGTTTGTCTTGAGCCGTGTGTGTGTGTTTTGTACGTGTGTTCATGGAGACGGCCATCCCCTTCAGATATATAACAGAGCTAGAGTGGTACAGTACACGACCAGAGAAGGAGAACTGGTCAGGCTGTCCATGTTGGATTTACAGGTGTTTAGTCACCAGGGTGAACTCAGGAACGTTCATATTGTTTGGTGAAAAGAAAACTGAAGAGGGCTAGTTGTAGGTAGAGGTCTACCTCCTGCTTTGGAGTATTTGGGCTAATGTGGACCGACTACAAGACGGTGCTAGGATCAGGGTTTTGTTGTAGGACACATTTGAGATCCGGTGTAGTCTGAGATTAGAGGGTCGGGCTGGGACTGGATCTACAAAACTGTGAAGTGAAGAAACTGTTACTCGGCCAGTCGGAGAACTGGCGCTGGTCACCCTGGGCAACAGAATGGGACACTGCATGGGCCTGCGGATTGGGTACAGTATGTCCACTGTACTGTCTTCTCTAGGATCTCTCTGAACGTGTTTTTCTAGCTCTCTGGAACATTAAGAGAGCTTTGATTTTCTTCCATATTTTCTCTTGAAAAATGAACAATCCCTCAGCTGTTTTTAGTTAACAGGATCTTTGTATTGGTGCACGCAGGGTGCAGGAGCAGGAGAACCAGAAGCGGCAGCTGTGTGAGGAGCTGGAGCAGCTGAAGACCCCTCAGGACAGCAGAGAGGCCTCATGCCAGACACCTGCACCAGAGGAAGAGGTCAGAGAGGAGAGGGGGAGGATGGGCGGGCTAGAGCATGGGGCTTCTATCTATTGACCTATATTTAATACACAGCAGCAGCCCCTTGCTTTCACTATGCTCAGAAGTAATATTTTAATCTTAACCTGTAGTCAGTATAAATTATACATACATAGGGAAGCAAGTTTGACCTACACTGTTTGAATATTCACTGGCATGAGGGGTCATAATGGGTTTGAAATTTAGTCACATCTAATCATTTACATGTGCGTTTTTGTATTTATTAATATTGGATATTGAAGTGTATGCTTGGAGAGCAATGAAGGCTCGTACTGCATTCAGACAGATGGAGTATCTGCTGGAGGAGAGTCGAGTCCGAGCTGGCGGCTGAAGTGGACATGTGTACCCCCACACACGCACACTTTAGATGTGACCACACACCTACGCACTGCTCCTCGCACAAAATGCACTGACACGCTTGAACATTTCCATTACAGCACTGGTGTTACTGCAAAACACAGTTTGCTGCTGAGGTAGAGGGATTTGCATACAGTAAACCAAGTTGTGCTTTGAAAAATAAAATAATGCAGCTCTTACTTTGAAGTCATTTACACAGTATAGCCCTGATTCAGGGAAGAACAGATGCAATTATATTTGCCCTGCATTTGTTAAACAACACAAATAACAAGATAATAATAATAATAAGAGAAGAGAATACATGAGCTCGGTTTTGTTTATTTTTTTATTTTTTTTATTTTCCTAAACTTTGCTGTGATTTTTGCAGAAAAGGTACTTTTTCTCACGGGTGTCTGTTGGAAGATTTAGAATTTTTCTTTTGCAGTAGTTCTCTTTTCAGTCACTGCTGACCGTCAGCCTCATCACCTCCAGTTGGATTTTGCCACAGTGGAACTCGTTACAATCAGGCTTTGCCGGTTTCTTGTGCATCTCACCATTGCACTCTTTTTTTTATTGAGACCTCGTCTTTCCCTTTCTTTTGTTAGCCTGGAGATGACTTGGACTGGGATGAGGAGTTTGCCCTTCAAGACTTCTTGAAGAACGAGTTAGCAGAGAGGAATGGCAAAGAACAGGGTGGGCGAATGGAAAGAGGTGAAGACGAGGACGTGGAGGAGAAGTGGACGGTGGTGGACACAGCTGGAGTGGGAGAAGTTAGGGGCACGTCCACCCCTCTGTCTGCCCTCTCTGGGGAGGCCCAGCCTGGGCATGGTGCAACAGGAGGGGGTCAAGGTGAGTGGGAACACGAAGGTGGACATAACGACCACCAGCCAACATCTCAGTTTTAAATAAGTAACTATTATTGAATAATATGAATTGACATAAAATCTTCAAAAGCTGTCTCAGGAAAAGTGGTGAACTGAGCATTCTTCCTTGAGCCTTTTTAAAAATCCGGTATACACCAGAATTATCCCCTCGGACTTCATAAAGCCCAAGCCAAATGGGCTAAATATAGTTTCATATTTTTGTAACCCCATTCTGACCCTGTTCCTACTTCTGGATCCAACTCAGTAGAAATAAGATAGCCTAATGAACAAGAATGTGAACTAATACGTCCTGCTTCTTCTTAGCATGACAGTATTGAGACCATACTTGTGTGTGAGTACTATAATTTGATCCACATTTATATAGCTCTAGATTAGGTATGCCTAAATTAAACATCAACTCAAACCACAGCTAATGTTGGCCATAAATATACACATTATTGGTATTGATTACTGTAAGCAGCAATATTTTAGTAATTGAAGTCTTTCTTACTCTCTTAGATCCCTATTGTGAAGCCAGACAGCACCGTTTTTAGTCTCAGACCAACTAGTTAAACATTAAGCTGTGACTTGAAGTTCAGCTGGTGCACCAATTTTCAGGTTTCACTGACTTACAAAGTACTTCACAGGATAAACTCTATAGGTGAAAACGGCTTACAGACTCCGTTATTGTCTTTGGGTGTTGATTTGTGTGTGTGTGTGAGAGAGTGTCTGTGTGTGTGTGTGGATTATCCCCCTGTAATCCATGGGAGTCACAAGGCACTCAGCCACCCTTGAAGCACCAGTACAGTACACACACTCATTCGCTGTAAGGATACACACACTCTGAGGCCCTTGGCAGTAGACCCCTGCCTTCTATGGTTGTTGTGGCCCTGGTTTTATAAAGGTTGTGGGTGCGTGTGTCTACACAGTATGTGAAAGCCTCTCTTCCTCAAGACCCTTGTATGGCCAGGTGTACGACCGGTCTGAGGCCACGATGTGAGCTCAGTAATCCCTCATTCCTCTGCCTGCATGAGCGGCTGGCAGGCAGAGAGAAAGAAAACGAGAATGTGAATGTGGTCATTAATGCCACCTGAGCCATGCATGATATTTTAACCTCTCTGCCCCTCCCTGAACTCGATGCCTTGCATGATAGACGGTCTGACCTTTTATGGTAAAAGGTGGGGTTGTTTTTAAATGGCTATTAACCCCTGTAGATAATGTGAACAAGCGTTTGGGTGTTTAATGAACACTGTTTGTGTAGTTCTTTTTTTCCCGGCTCCTCTGTTCTCTTTTCATTTTAACTATTTTTATATTTCATTTTTCTCTCTTATCTGTTACAGAGCCTGCAGCCTGCACAGAGTCAGAGCCAGACGTGAACTGTCAGTCTTTGCAGGTAAATTGAATTGTGACTTTTCCTGTCACTGGGATTATATGTATGCTAACCATGTTTGAGATTATGCCTGGATGTGGCCTTTTTGTTAATTGGGGATATTTTACTAAATATGTTCTCAAAATAGCACAAATTTGATGACAATTGTCTTGAAGTAGTTCAGCAATTAATTACTGAAATCATTTACGTGCATGTTATTTAATGGAATATTCTACATCCCTTAAAACATTAACTAAAAAAACTTCAGAAAACGTCATTTCTTTCAATTGCTGAATAAATGTCAAATTCATCTTGAACATCAAAGGCTCATTTCCAGGGGGATGTTGCTAACTGTAGTTCTATACCTGTGTAAATGTTTCAAGGAAATAATTCCTTTAATAATATAGCTACACTGAATGTAACTTCCAGCCATCTTTCAATCTCTGTAAACCACATCCCCAAATTCATTTGTGATGGCTCACGTGTGATCATATGAGGATAACCCCAGTTTGACCTTATGGACCCATGTGCCTGTGGCTTTAGTGTAGTGACTTCAGGTCTATGTAAAAGATCCCCTTGTTAAGCATTAGGATCCTTTTCATTTCAACAGTTTAGTGTCACCTTGATATTACAAATTAAACAAAAGCATCAAAAGAAATTGCTGCTGTTCATTGAAAAACATCATTATACATCACAGGGATTTCTAAGCTTTGTGCATGATCTTAAATGGGCTGAAATATCCTCATTGCCTTATGGGGGGAAACTTGGTTTGACAAGCGAAAATCAATTTTGAGAATCAAGGATTTCAACAAATAAGAGCGACACTTAATACAAGATACAGTTTCAAAAGACTTTGTTGGGTTAATAACAGCTGGGCTGTAGTGCAGAGGATGAGAGACTTCTTCCAAACCACAGCACTGTTGAGGTTACAGCTGAGGACAAGTGACTGACAGAGTTTGCTGGTTTGAATTGACACCCGCTCAGAAAATGTGGGTCGTTTCTATCTGCACCCTGAACAACTACCACTAAGGTGCTCTTGAGCAAGACATTGAATCTCGGCATAGAGTGCTGCTGTTGTAATTGGCAGGTGCCAGGTATGTAACTGTGTGTCAGCGGGAAGCATGACCGTACCGAGGCTCAGCTTACATTGGCCTAAAAGATCAATTCTTTGCTGTTTCTGGGAATATGGTGTAAATATACACTTCCTTAATAGTGATTTTGACGTGAGTAGGAAGTTATGATTAACAACGTCAAGGGGGATTAGAGCGCTCTTTTTATTCATTTCATTACTGTATCAAAAGTAGCTTGAAACTTGCCGGCGGTGGGTCTAGTCACACCTATCACACATTTTGCCACATGTATGGTAATGCAAAAATAAATTAATCTGTTAATCTGAAGCAGCATCAGGTGGAAACAAAAGACATCCTGATCAACTCATGGTCGATTTGGTTGAAGTGCTCACTGATGCCCTCCCCTTCCTTATATAGAATGACAGTGAAACTTTCAGGTCACTCTGGGCTAACAGGGAAATGATTTGCTGTTATTGGCAAAAGAAGAGATCATGCACCGGCATTTAAAGAAAACTTTATTCCAAATATATTCTGCACCAAATAGTAAGACGTGTTATACACTGAACTACACATTACGAAGCTATGATCTCGATGTCTTTTCACACGTCATGATTTTGGATGTTAAGCATTCTACTCACTTGCAGGCTGCAATGCCTAATTCATTTTATCCCTGCAAGGTTTTTTAAACTAATTTCAACACTCCATCATTGCTGCAGTCGGTATGACAGTGATGGTTGCTTTTGAATTCTTCTGACATTAATTGGGGGTCTTTCCAACAGTCCATCACTGATGGAACAGATGCTTTGTGCTGTCTGTCAGCTGTTTAGATTTCTTGGCTCCTTATGCAATGTCTTCTCATCTGACAAAGATTTGTTTCTATTGACCGATTGTTTGCCGGCTGTTTGGTACATGGTTAATGTTTGTTGCTTATTTGATCTTTGCACCCCTTTCCTTTTCTTAATATTTATCGTGTGTGTGTGTGTGTGTGTGTGTGTGTTTAGCAGGAGGCATCAATGCCATTGAGCACCCACTCACAAGCTGTCAGCATTAGACACCCAGAGGCGGATGCTCTCCCTGATCTGCTCCACTCAGAGAACAACGGTAAGACCTCCGCCTCTCTCTCTATGTGGCTCACACACTATCTTTCTGTTTTAACTTTGTCCTCCCCCGACTGTCAGCTAGTCGCTCGACTGCATGCATTTACAACTTCACCAAAGGGTGAGTCATTTCCTGACTCACTTGGTACGTTTGCTGTTTGTTTAGAGGAAAGAATACTTCACTAAATCTTGCAAGATAAAGGTCAAACTCTAATATATACCACAGTATGAGCATCGTTTTTACACCTTGACTGCTTTGTAAAATCATGTACATAGTGACTGCATTACTGCAACACACTTTATTAACTGGATATGTCAGTTATTGATCCTTTGTGTTTACTTATTGCTGATTATTTTACTTTCCATATAAACTACATGGAGAAAAATGTTCCCAAAAAAAAGTTGAAAATGTGCATGCAGGTCACACTGAGCTGTAATACTAGAGTGCTTTGACCACTGTATTAATACTTTACACTGATTTTTCTCTTGTCTCCACAGATGCAGAAGCTCTAGAGACTGCAGAGTCTCCCTCCTGTGGTCAAACCCAAAATCTGAGCAACTCGGCTGAACAGGACCAAACGGTCACACTTAATAACACCCCTCCCACAGCAGCCCAGATGGTTCCTCCCAGCAGCACATCCCCTGGACGAGATGACACTATTACCCAGACTGAGAGGTGAATGATTATGTATCAAACACAGTATTTATTTCTTATTTCTTCTTGCCTTTCTTCATATGAAAATTCCAAATTCCCATCTCTTCATATGAAAATTCCAAATTCCCATCTCTTCATCATACTTTATCTACAGACACACCTGTTCAGTTGGTGCTTTTAGGATTGGCCAATCCCACCAGAGGCACGAAACAGAAGTTTCCATAGTCAGGAAATGTACATTACCACAGAGCCTCAACCCACATCCTGACTTACTTTCAAAGCAGTATAAACTATCCCTCCCTGCTAGATTTGAAGTTCATAGGTGTTGGCCACAATACTCTGACAGTTGACTAAACCATTTTCAAGTTTCGTCATTTCCATATGACTTGGTCCACATTTGTTAGTCAAATGAGTGTTTCCCCCCTGTGGGAGGAGTGTGCAGGCTAATTAGTATTTCTGCAGCGATGCTTTGCATAGGCACAGTCCACCTACACAGAGACGAAAGCTGTTCCTCAATCTCTCTCACCATTTCACACTTTACCAGTTGTGTCTCATCACAGTGTATCTAATTTACAAATCCGGAATGAGAAATTAGATAGTGCTTTACCTTTGACCTTTCACCTGTGGTCAGCACCCAACCGACTAGTGAGGACCACTTGGGAGAAGAAGAGAGGGAGCGAAAGGCGGACTCGAGCACAGAAGCCATGAGTCGTACTAAGGTTAGTAGCAGAGGGGAAGTGTTTTAATGCATAAGGGAATAGAACTTCCTCTATTATTTTCAGCACCAGCTCCCCCTTCCTCTTTTTCACCCTCTCTCTTTCTATTTCTCTCTGCCACTTTATATGTGTTCTAGCTGAGTGACAGGAGGTGTGTTTTGAAGTGAGGGGGCTTTCAGTGGGCAGGGCGAGGGCTGGTTGAGAGGGAGTCCTCGCCCTGGGAAAGGAAAGATGTCAAATTATGGCAAAAATGTAAGGAGAATCAAGCGGCCATCAATCACTGCTCAAGCCTATGACTCAAGAAGGGTGGGCTATCTGGCAACAGAGGAAGCAAAGTATGCAAGTACTAAATGCTTAATATGGCTTACTAAGGTGTCAATGTTGAAGTGCTTTGAAGAATCATTTTTAAATAGGTTTATTTTTTTAATTAAATTGAAAGATGCCATCTGAATTTACCAGCGTGCACATTTTAAATTGTCATTTAGTTTGATTAACAATCATATCAGGTTAGAATGATATTAAACGGTTAACGTTTGAGAAGCTGAAACAACAAATGTTTTGGCAGGTTGTTTCTGTTCCCATCGACGGACCAAATGCGATTACAACCAGTTGTATAAAAGCAGAAGAATTCGTCAACAAGATGAGTGATGTTCCAAAGCTCATTAGCAAAGCCTGGACACAGCAGATCATCACTGTATCCTCTGTATGTCTGGACCAATTAGTGTTTTACAATGGGTTGCTTTGATGTGTGGGCTATACAATACGATTGCTTCATGGTAATTATGCCCAACCTCAGATGGGCTTGCAGTGTTTTCATGTTGGAGCCGAGGCTCGCTCCTGTTGTGATGCTGTTTCACCACAGTCTGGTTTGCATCCTGCTGAGAGATTGATCAGCTCGGTTTATTTTGTCTCCTATCTGCTGGACTGCCTCCCTGCTGAGAGAGTCTGAGGCAGCCAAGAAAGGACTCTCTGGGGGTGTTCAGTACGTCAATAAAATGCAGTTTCACTCCCATAGAAGCATGGTCGAGAAAGGTTTTCTGCCAAATCGAGGCTGATTTAAGAATCGTTTTTAGTCGACCAAGAGACTGAGTTGAGTTTCTTATAAAGCAATCATTTGGATATATTCAAATATCCCTTACCCAATTTTACTTGTAAATGAAAGATATTTTCATAGGACGTCTCCCCATAGTTATGTTGGTGGTAGGAAGTATAAACATAGTATTATCTCACTATTAATATTTTGTGAAAATGATTCAACATAAGATGGCATATTGAATAAAATTCAATGATTTGTTATGTTGTGCTAATACTCAACAAATCTGACAAATTTTACTATTTCTAGAGACAATAAATGATGACATCATTAAATCATGACTGATGCCACCTTAAATGTTGTCCGGGGACATTAATGTGCAACAATGAAAAATCAAAGTTGTTATGGATTATCACTTTATTATCTAGCAAAGAATAACGACATTTTGGGGGTTTGGATGATTTCAACTTTTGGAATATAGCTATAGGCAGGACATTAGGCAGTTATGATGCTGCAAAGAGGCAACAGAGGAGCAGCCGGTGTTTCTTTGGATGTAAAAGGACATTAAAGTCTCCTTTGTGCAGTGACATGGTGAGGCAGCTCTCTCCTATTTTGAGCTGTGTCAAGCGGATATTATGCATACTCATTACACAATATCCCGTTGCATTGCTCCGAGTGCTCACCTTGCTCCATTGTGTGTGTGTGTGTGTGTGTGTGTGTTCACGTTTACACATGATTGTGTATGCACGCAGTCCGCCTCCACCAGTTAGCACTGTGCCAGTGTTAACGTGCTCTGTGAGCACCCCTCTCAGCCACACACACTCGCAGAGCTGCAGGGCTCTCCACGAAGCAACACATTATATAAGGAATCAGTCCAATCTTTCTCTTCGACACACTGTCGAGCTTAGATAGCGTTTCACTGCCATGGGACAGGTACACTACATGAATGTACGCAAGTCTTTTAATCATTGACCGTTTCTTGTAATGTGGGGCAGAAAACAATGCACTGCAAGGCCACCTGTCTTTTTCTCACCGCCTCCCTCCTTTTGTCCATCTCAGAGCCAGAGCCGGGACCAGTCGGCAGACAGATCAGCAGCGGAGGACAGGTGAGTGATTCACTCTCAACTGTTGGCTCAGGAAACCTTTTGAACTCTCAGGGTTTTCCCACTGCGTCACTATCACACAGTGGCAATTACTCTTTAGATTTTGTTGATTTCTGCTAAGGGAGAGCTTAGGAGAAGTGTTATCTAAGGTTTAGATTAGTTTTTTTGCAAGTGCTACAGTATTGCGTAAAGGTGCTTTGTATGCGTGTTCCAGCACGTGTCTGCTACCTGTGTTGGTTGAAGAGGAGGAGAGTGTGCAGGACAGTGCAGCCGAGGTGCCAACAGTAGCCGCCAGCATGGAAGGTAGGAAGAAAAACTCAATTCTGTGTGTATGAAGGAGATGAGATCATTTCATATTTCTAAGCCGCCTGTGTGTTTACGCCTTCTTACATCTACGTGTAACTTTGACCACCCACACACCAACTCTTCCTTCCAGGGACAGACCGGCTCACCAGCAGCGGAGCGACCACCTTCTCTGACAGCAGCCCTATTCAGTCAGGATCGTCTGTCACACATGCCAGCCAATCGGGGAGCGGCTTGGGCAGTGTGACCTCTGACCCCAGCCAATCGGAGGATAGTGCAGCCAAAAAGGACTCCGTCCCCCTATGTGGCAAAAATAAGAGGGAACTGGTAAGACCTGCTCTTCTCCTACTTTCTTCTCAACTGACTTTTTTTATTTCTATATAAGGCAGCAGTAAAATCTTAGAGCAAATTTAGCTTTTTGTTTTTATCACATTAATTGTTCCATCTACTTTCTACTATCAGAGTTCAGAGCATGTGGTGTATAATACAAACATTAACTTATAAAAGTAAAGAGAGCCATCCTTATGCATTAAAAGATGTACAAGTTGGTTTTGGTTCAATTTTATATTTACCTCATAATGCAACATTATTATTTTTTTTAGATATATTTTTAGTTTTTAAGCACTTTTTAATTCTATTCTAAGTTTAGCTCAAGACGAGCTCAGAGTAGATTGAGTGGAGCTGGTATTATCAAGATTTTATTTCCTTGTCAGCGATGAGGTTGGCAAATGGTGTCTTCATTCAGCGTGATAGTTCGACCTGAAGAGAAATGCTGTCTTTCCAGCTTTGTGAGTAAGTGTATAAAAGAGAGAGAGAGGAAGGTAGAGTACATAGTTTCATTTTGGCTCCACTCAGGATCAGATCGCTCACAATCAATATCTAACTACACTTGAATCTTCACATTTCACCTTTCTTATGTAAAACTGTTGAGGGAGAGTAGGGAGGGAGGGAGGGAGTGAGTGAGTGAAGGGAGCAATATGGATGTTGAGGGCAATGTGAGCACGGAGGGATCAGAGTTAAAGAGAGAGGCAGTAAAGTTTGTCTCGACCCTGCAGGAGCTGTCACGCAGCATGGAGGGCATCGAGGAGCCCAAGGTCCAGGGGGACCAAAGTGAGACCAGCATGGCTACAGAGAAGGAACGTATGTGTAATATATTTGTTTTACACCGTTATATCATCTTTGATCAGGTATTTGTTGTCCCATACACCTGCTTATCATTTCCCTTTTGTAGCTGAGACGTCCATGATCTCGGACACCAGCGGCACCGCGAAAGAGGAGAAGAAGAGGTAAGAGAGCAAATGATCATAACACAACTTGACACTTAAATCCATAGCCATCCATGTGTTTATGTAATAACACTTGTCTTCACTGTTATCTCTTTATCTGCAGCCT
This sequence comes from Anarhichas minor, assembly GCF_050575085.1. NCBI lineage: Eukaryota > Metazoa > Chordata > Actinopteri > Perciformes > Anarhichadidae > Anarhichas > Anarhichas minor. Next base: position 124,509 of record NW_027466501.1, read on the forward strand.
GTCAGCTAATGAAAAGGAGATCGAGGTGTGTATACCATTAGATCATGGAGCTGTATTCTATAATCAATAATGCAAGCAAATGCTGTGTTTTCAAATTTATTTTTTTTATCCTTTTGTACTATAAACGGGGCACTTTTTGGGGAAGTATGTGTTTGAGAGTAGATTTTAGAAGCCACATTAAAATCTGCATCAGCTGGTTCTCTGTATTCAAAATGAGAATTCATGCATTCAGACAGGAAACGAGTTAAAACGTTAGCTATTTCTTTTCTTGTGCATCCCTCAGAAACATATCGATACACAAAGTTAGTTAACATTTTAGCAATTTTGCACTTCTCTTTGAAACCCATACAATAAAAATACACATATGAAGTTAAAATATCACTTTGTTAATGAGCTGATGGGTTTCTCTTGAAACGTGGTGTTTTCGAGAAGGAAGTACAAGAGTTTCATGCTTCATCTGGTTTAACTTTTCCGTCAGAACAATGACGCTCTCATTGATAGGGGTAGTCCTCTTATCGTAATCAAACAAGGAAATGTGTACCGTAAGTCCAGCAGTGAGTGCCAAAATTAAACGACAAAAACAAATTCAGGCGGAGTTCCAGCGTCTGGCATTGGGCTTCAAGTGCGACATGTTCACGTTGGAGAAGAGACTCCGGCTGGAGGAGAGGTCACGTGACCTGGCTGAGGAAAATGTCCGCAGGGAGGTGTCCAGCTGTCAGGGCTTACTGCAGGTCAGTCTGCATATCTAACCGTCCTGCTTTCTGTGAATGAGTCTTGCTTCATCATGATTTTTTTCTGTTGGTTCTTCATTGGTGTCTCCCGTCTGTTCTCTCCTCCCAGGCTCTGACCCCTCTGTGTGAGGACGACAACCAGTCCATGGAGATCATCCAGAGGCTCCAGAAGAACCTGGACATCCTCATCCAGTCCATGATCAGGGTGTCCAGTCGCTCTGAGATGCTCGGAGCGATTCACCAGGTGGGATAATGTGTGTTTGTGTTGTCAACAATTTGTTTCCACTGTTGTTCTGTCTGGTGATGTTGATTCTGATGATTTAATGGAGCCTTGTGAATGTCAGGAGAGTCGTATAGGTAAGGCTGTGGAGGTGATGATCCAGCATGTGGAGAACCTGAGGAGGATGTACACCAAGGAGCACGCTGAGCTGCTGGAGCTGAGAGAGGCGCTCATGCAGAACGAGAGGTCGTTTGGATCACAAACTGAAAGAGGTGGAAATGGTTACATAATGGTTCCATACTATCAAGGTGCAATACATTTTTAGACTGAAGTTACTCGTTAGCTACTATTTTGTTCTGACATTCAGTATCTTAAATTTAGTAGAAAATCCTTAATATTTGGCAACTATTAGCACATCCATTACCACAGTTTTCATCTAGAACTAGACAAGTTAAATGTTACGGACTCTTGAGATGCATTATCATTTAAAATGTATAGATTTTTGTATGCATATTTTAAAAAAATGTGGTAGCTGTGAGTTTTGTTTAACCTCCATACAACGCTGGCTCAATATAGTGACATACCCATATCCTCTAACTCTACTGTATGCATGTGTGTGTGTATACAATTGAGGCATGTGGATGCTCGGTGATGGCCCACACAAACCACATTCATATATGACCACTAAACCATTTCTTCTTTCCAGATGACTTCCGTGGCAAGAAGCAGACAACACAGTACTACAAGGTCAGCTGCAGTTAGGTTACATATGATCTCAACAGTAATGTTAATGTGTGTTTATGAAGTAATTTGTCTTTTTCCTTTCCTCACCTCCAGCAGACATCAACCCGGCGGGTCAGCATTGCCGCAATCCCCCGCTCTGGTGGAGCCAACATGCAATTCGAGATGGTGAGGACATGTGACATATGAACACATTGATTGCACCCTCCATAATGAAGTTATCTTTCTGTATTTAAGATACAATTCCCATTTTCTTAAGATTGCTTTCAGTGCCATCTACATGTGGTGCAGGTCAAAGCATGAACATATTCAGATTACAAAAAATGTTAAGTGTCGTACCACACCAAAATGGAACCAGGTTTAAATGTTATGCTTCAGACTGTGCAAAGGAGCATTTTTGTCGAGATGAATCATGACTCGTATTGTTTGATGTACCCACCACAGTCCAAAACACAAGACGGCTCAGAGGCTGAAGCAGAGAGGCTGACCAGGCGATCCCCATGGTAGGTATTTGAATACGTGTTCATGTGTGGATTAAATATGCCTGGATTGTCATATGTGGAGTGACGTTAAAAAATATTTAGTCTGTATGTGAAGGGGAGCGTGCACTTGAATTAAAAGGAATAGGACTGTTTAAATTATGCTACCTTTTTAAAAACACGCCAGCATTGTTGATGTGCAGGAAGCTACTGGCTCTTTATCCGGCTCACCAAAGCTTGTTGACTTGACGGTTACCAGTTACCATGACGTGAGGGTTGTTGTTGTTGTGCCCTTATGTGATAACGATGGTTTCCAGGAATGTGGCGGGGAAGAGCACTGCGCGTCCCCCACTAAAGCGCTTTGTTAGCTCTGCGGCCTGGCTTGACGCTGAAGAGCCCTCTCTCATGATTAAGGGGTAAGACATGTCAAGAAGAAGGATACCACGCTGGCTGTGTCGCACACATTTTTCACTGTGGCCCCAGATGCATAAAGATGGCGGCTTTCTAGTATGACATCATTGCAGTCAGTCCGACAGTAAAGAATACTTGAAGGATATTTCAGTCCATTTACTTTTGTTGTGGTCAAGTTTACATTTTTCCAAATCCCTTTGCAGTGGATGATGTATGGAAATATTTTTCATAATTTTTAAAATGCAAACTTCAGAGGGTCAAACAGGTTGTGATCAACTCATGTCCTTCCTAACGATCAAGAAAAAAGGCATGCAACACCGACAGCATTGTAACATAATAATGAAATATTTTGAATTGCAAATATGTAATTACAGTGCAGTGATAGTGTTAAGGAAAGGGTGAAGCTTAGACTGCTGGAACAAACGTGTTATGTTTTGAGACAAAGAAAAATCAGTGATGCTATCAAATCACACGGCAGCCATCTTTCATGCATCTGGTCCCTCCTCGCATGGTGAAGCGTTTCTCAGAAGCAAACAACCTTTTTTGACATTTTCTGAATCAAGCTCATTTTTCCTTTTTATGTAAAATGTTAAGTAAGAAACGGTGGACTTTATTTTATTTTTTTATTGGCATAATCTAGCTTTCAAATGTTTGGACGAGGAGAGTGGATTTTATTTGATTAGCTAAGCCAAAATTGAAGCTTGGAAGATACAAAGCACTTTTAAAGCTCTCCAAATATCTGAAAGGTTGTGAAATTGCTTTGTGGGTTTATGATATAATATTGGAGGATGGAAGTTGAATTGCTGGGCATGAGTTATTTTATTGCAGGGATCTCTAAAATGTCTGTGTACAGCAGGAGTGTTAATCAGTCAATATTTGTTGGCTGCATATGCATGAAATGTGCATGTGTGCATGCGCACATACAGAATCGGTGTGGTCATGCAGCCATGCTTGTATTTGAATGTGCAACTGAACAGTGCGTTTGTGAATGCCTGACCCGCGCGTGCCCACAGGACGGCCTACGACAACACCGACTGCCAGTTTGAGGACGAGCAGAAGGAGGAGCCAGTGGCAGAGAGGAGGAGGTCCAGCCTCAGTGAGCTGGGCAGCAAACTCACCTCCCTCATAATGCCCCTCAAGACGTTAGTCCAACCAAATACCCACCACTAGCCTACTGCAGCACCACTTTCTGCCAGAAAAGCTAAGAGGCTAGCTGCATAGTGGAAGAGTTCATCATGTCGCTGTATCGAGGTTCCAGTAGCTGCAAACTCAATCTGGTATCGGAGATCATCTGTAACATAATGGATATTCATACACAGATTCATATATGTATGTATGTGTGTGTGTGTGTATATATATGTGTGTATATATATATATATATATGTAATATGTGTATATATATATATATATATATATATATGTAATATGTATATGTGTGTATGTATATATATATGTAATATATATATATATATATATATATATATTACAAAAAGAAACAAAATTAGAAAAGAGTTGCGAGTATATGGAACCTCCTAAGTGATGAATCTCTTTCATTCTATGGGTCTGTGCTGGACTAGCTTCTTTTCTCCAGGGGCTCGGCGGCTTTTAATCACGTTAACAGAGCGTTTTTTCTGAAAGGGTCGGGAATGAACGATTCCCTGCGGTCTTGAGATCTGTCAGTGAGACACAGGATTTTAGAAGCTTCATCATTTGTGTTTCATGCATGGATCTCAAGTTCTGATTTGCAGTGTGCGGCTAACAAGGCGTCTAACCGACAACTAATTCCTTTACCCTGCTTCGTCTTCTGTCATTTTCTAACATGATCAGCCACCTTAACACTTTCATGTGCAAACTCCTATACTTGGACTATTATCTCTTTTTTTTTTTTTTTGTTGGGGCAACTGAGTGGTTTGTGCAAATGGATCATGTGGTGTTCTGAGCTGTCCTTTCCTCTTTTCCTCCCTCCACATTGCTCAGGAGTCAGGATGAGCTGTTTGTAATGCTGTAAGTGTGTAGAGGGGAGAGTCCAAAGTGGAAATGTCTGTCTAAAAATCCAATAATTGCATGCAAAATGCCTTAATTTGTCAAATACGAGTGCCAATCAAAGGCCACTTTACAGCCTTGCAGTGACTCTCTTCATGGCTGTAAAGTGACTTGAAGCAGCACTCGTACTGTTGACGGACCGCAGGCCAAACTTGCCGGCTGCCTTTGCCTTTACCGTTCGATGCTCAAATCCACCTCCATGCCAACCGCTCCTAATTGCGCTGCTGACAGCTTTCTCATTATGCAGATGATGTGAAGGGTTTTGCATCTTTGAGACGGGTGGTAAAATGCATTTCATTGAAGCCAACTTGCATCAAGCTGCAGCTAATTCACCGCCTGCCATCCATTGGTTACCACAAATGATCCACAGTTTTTTGCTAAAAAAAGGGGTTCTGTGGTGACTTATTCCCTTTGAGTCATTTTTGGTAACTTATTCTGTCTTTTGCTTCATCTTGGACCATTTTTCTTTTTTTTAATTCTCCCTTGCCTCATTTTCTATCCATCACGTGGTAACATTTTATTTTTTCATTGCCCACCTCCAGTCCGAGCCCCTCCTCCGGCCCGACGTACACAGACCCAGGCATGGCCCAGTCTCTGTCCCACAGCCTGACCGCTTCCCGGGCGGCTGCAGCAGTAGCCAGAGGTGGCAGGGGTCTCTGGATTTGGTTGGCGATGGTGGTGGTGCTAGCAGGTACGCCATTTAAACAATTTAGTCTACGTTCTACATGTTCCAAACATAATGACACAGCTTTTAATGCAGGAGCAGCTGTCTGTAGACATTTCCCCAATACAGCGTGAGGGATAGTTGCGTCTCATTCTGTGTACTGGTAAATACTCATGGTTCACCTGCAGGTCTCCTGGCACTGCTGGCCAGCCTGGTGATGCAGCCAGCAGTCGATGCAGCCCCTGTGGGGACCGGGGACTCCTGGATGACCATCCAGCAGCTTTTGTGGCCCTACACGGGGCTCCGGCATAACGGACAGCCCCCTGTCTAGTCCCCCCTCCAGACCCGGGGTGGATGGTGTTACCGCCCATCAGCTCTCTGCAGAGATGATCCGAGCACTGGGGTGGTGATGATGAAAGTACAGTGTACCACTTCTGAGCGGAGGCTGTTGGGATGTTTACTGGTGCCTGAAGATTCCTAAAACAAGACTTGCATTGACGGCACAGGCCAGGCCTCGGGGGATAGTTAACCCTTTGAAGGATTTTATGCATCACATCACGTTTGCTAAATTGGTCTTTATATGCGTGCGTGTGCGTTTGTCTGTTTTAAGAGAAGCAGTTACGAGTGGTGGAAACCACTATCCTTTTGAAAGCTGCTCAACGTCCTCAACACATTATGAAGCGGGCTTGATCATCAGAACTGGTACAACGTTGACCAATCATGTCACAACGTCATCAGAATGAAGGCCATCATGGACCATGGCTCCAATTGTGCCACATGACTTTTTAAATACATTTCATGCACTTGAGGAAACGGGAGGGGACTGCCAGCCTTTTTAATGTCATTTTGCAGAGAATATTTTATAACTTAAGTCTATGAACACTGGTAATTAAGTGTTTTAAACATGTTGAAATCTATATTTATGCGTTTGTTAGATTTGCGTGGGGATTTGTGAATATCTTTTTGTTAAGTTATAATTCTACATTGTTAGTCTTAACACCAAAGGTTCTTTTTATTTTCCACTTTTAAGCTCTTGCTGTGGTTGTCACCGTGTTCAACTTAATACTCTTTTGTATGTTCCAAAGAAGATGCGTGGAACTTTGCACAAATAAAGTAGCCTATTCTACAATAGAAGATGTGTGTTCTTATGTGCATCACAACGTACATTTCAAATTCAGGTGTTTAATGTATCTTTAATTTGTCGATTTAACCCCAAGTTAGTTTCACACAGGTTATGAATACATCAGGGGTCTGGTGGCACACAGCAGGCTCTGTACTGTATCCACAAACTGATAATTGGATACTCTGGTCCTGGCTATGCCTTCGGTGCTCATGTCGTCCTGGAGCGTGTGGATGAAGGTGGAGTGAAACTCACTTCCCGGATAATGCTCTGGAGAGAAAGCCTCACTCTTCTCTGTGATTTCCAGCTTCAGACTCCTCTGAGCACCGAGCAGGTAGAGACTCCACGAGCCTTTAGGCACCGGGGCAGGGCTGTGGTGCTCACACACCTGGCAGAGGAGAGGGAAGAAATGCAATCAGGCTGTTACACGTAGGGTAGGGAGGGGGGGGGGGGGGGGGGAAATGCTAAATGAAATCAGCTGTATCTTCGTGTGAGCGAGAATACCTGCATGACTAGATGCGCCGCTCCACATTTGGCATTCCACTTGCTCCATGAGAAAGCACAGGCAGAGGCGAAGAGGGCCATCTGTTCGTAGGCAGCATGTTCTGTGAGTGGGTCCTGAGGAGAGAAACCACACGGAATATTTATAGCACTGTGGAAAATGTTGGACTGTAACCTCGTGATATGCAAATAAGTATCAGTAAAGGTGAATCAAAGTCACTTATTCGGTAGAATGGTCCCTCTCAGTTTTACATAATTTATGGTGAGTAGGTTGTTTACAATTACATGATGTGGTTGGTCCAGGCAGACTCCTGTTCATCTTCATAGTGTTGAGTAGCTTAAGCTTCTCCCTTTTTTTTTAATGTGTAACAATCCAGACATGTTGCCACCCACATCTGCTAAAGAATATCTTCTCAAAAATAGGATTTGTTCAATTCTTTTTGAGAGCCACGCTTTCAGAGTTTAGACACTTTGGTGAGTTCTTTTGGTTTTCAGAGAAATTCCAACAACCATTGGAAGGATTTCCATGAAATCTGGTGCAGACATTCACGTCCTCAAGTATGAATTATGTTTCATTTAGCGCCATGATCAGGCCAGAATTATAATTTGTCCAATAATCAACAAACTAATCAACCTCAGTCTACCAAATGTTAGCATGCTAACAAACTAAAATAAGCTGGTGAACATTACACCCTTTAGCACAGATAACGTCATCGCCCACTTCCTATCACTTTGACACTGACATGTGGATACATGCCAGACACTGTGCTGCAACCTGGCCCAAAGCCAGCGTCTTGCTCTTCCATTCTGAAAACAAACGAGTAAAATATGCAGACCTTGCCGCAGGTGCTGGCGTATTTGTCCGTGTACTCGTTCACGAAGATGTTGATCCCTGCGTTGAGCATGGCCCTCTGCAGGACGGGGCCGCTCATCCACTTCCCGATGAGGTGAGAGAGACCCCTCTCTCGCTCTGACTGCAGCATACACTGATTAGCCTGTTAGTCAAATAAGACACAAATATACAACAGTCAAGCCAGATCTCTTGATTTATTCCTCTGGCATGTGCTTGCAGTGCTTTCCAGTCTCTTACCTGGATCGTGATGCTGAGGTCGATGAGGGCCCCGTTGATGGTGAAAAGAGCCGAGTCTTGGCCCAGTGGCCTGAGCTCCCAGCTCTGGAAGGGAAAGTTTGCATAAGTATCCTGCATCAGCACAAAGGCGTGGAAGGAGTTCATATTGAGGGAGATTGTGGCCTCCGCCTCCTCATAAGACACGTCTGTGATACCGTCCATCCTCCACTGCTTCCCTGGATGAAAAAACCCTGTTACATGACTGGTTTGTTTTTGTTTTTTTACACCTTTCTGTGCTGGAGAGAGTATCAGATAGCATGTCCTACCTGCAGCATCCCAGCGAGCCACTTGGGGAGTTTCCAAGAAGACGACCGAGTCGGGCAGCGTTACAGACACACCGACAGGAGGGCAGGTGAGAGCTTCATTTTCCTCTAAGTTAGACTTCTCAATGGGGTAGGGGAACACCTGTAGCCCATTGTTCAACAGCTGGGAAATCATGGGTACGGAGAGTGTTGTGTGAGGTTCCCATTAGCTGATCAGGCCTGGTGTAAGCAGCAAACACTCAAACCCTTTACCTGTCTAATTTCCCAGCCATTGACCTGGCGGGCTTGTGGCGGGAGGTGAAACGCGTCATAGTAGAAGACCCCACCCAGAGTTGTGTACTGCATTAAGTCCACCACCTGGACACGCTCACCGCTGTCCATCATTGTCAGTTGCACTTGGGGAGAAGTCAATACCCCCTCAGCTGAAGGGAGGGAAAAAAGGACCTATTTTCACAACAATCATTGATGTAGACACGTCTTAATCTACATTAGAAAACATGAATAACTTGGCTGTTGTATGGCATTAGTCCATGTATCAAAATACCTGTCAATCATTTTGACTGACGGCAGTTTTACATCCAGTGTGGTTACATGTGGAGTGTCATGAAGTGTCGTGGCATCTTACCGTCGAGTGCCTCCATCTGTGTCTGTATCTGGCTCCCTCGGCCTTCCTCAGACTGCAGGCTGCTTCTCCTTGACTGTATACTGGTTGCACTCTGTGAGAAACAAACAAAACTAGAACACAAACATCACATTGAATTTAATAACCCAGTGCCTTCTTACCTCACTCCCATCAAACCCTTGGATGGACTGCACCTCCGCGTCCAGGCTCTGCTGCTGGGTCTCGCTGTCTTCCTTCACCTCCCCCTCACCTTCTGTCTCCCCCTGCTCGGGTACATCTATGTCTGCTGGATCCTCCTCGCCGCCTGCAAGAGACCTGGGACCAAACAGATGAGGAAAGACATGAACACAGTGCAAAGAGAGCATGGTATACTACCAGTGTTACTATTCATAGCAGTATTAGCAGTGGGACTACCAGATAAGTACCTGTGGCTGGTTGTGTGTATTGTCAGGTGAGCCATCCTGGCCAGCAGGGACAGGTGGTCATAGCGCGTGTGGAGGATCCGCACAGCGACATCGCTCACAGCCAGCTGTTTGGGAAGCTTAAAGCCCAGGCCCGCCTCTTCAAAGTTTAAACCTTTAAACCTGAATGAACCCGATAGAAAGACAGAGAATCCTACGCTTCATGCTAAATATGAATGTTGCAAATATAGTTTTGTGACCTAAAAAATAAAATAAACCTCCCTCTTTCTTTTATAGTCGCATTTAACCCACATAATCTATTTGTTTCCTCTACCAACCTTGGATTATTCTTGAGGTTGGCCCAGAGACAGAGTGTAATGTTGTCATCTTTGACCACAGTCTGCATGTTGCCCGTCTCCATGTCGATGTCCGCACTGGCCCCCTATGACCAGGGAGGCACACAACACAAAGAAACAGGGATGGGTCCAAAAAGCCATCTCACAAAGTGTTTGCAGATCCTTGGCCCTCACAAAATACTAAAAAGCTATTTCACAGGTGAAACTATGATCCGCGTACCTTGAGGATCTCCTCGGTGGTGAGGAGGTGTTTAGAGTGGATTAGCTCCACCAACTGTACGAGACCCTCCTGGTACTTCTGGCCCTCTTGTGGATCAGTAACATCTCTGAGCAGACCCTCCAGCTCCTCGATCAGCTATAAGGAACAACATTAATATATTTCATACATTAGCTGGTTGTAGGCATGAGGCACAACGATAGTGGTGTTATTTGCAGTGGTCCTGGATACTGTAGCTCAGTAGGTAGATCATATCACTAATATTTTGACGTTTTATTGGCCATTTGTCTTTTTTTTATATATATATATATCTATATATATATAGATATATATATATAAAAAACTGTCAGGGTATCACTTTGGATAAAAATGGTGAGTTGAATAATTTCAAAGGAGGCTGATTCTGATTTATTAATAGAATAAATTGAGCAATGTAGAGAAACAATACAGTGTTAATTAAATCAAAATAGAAGACTTTCATCTTATTTACTACTTGACACTTTGAGGGAAAAACACAAGAATCTTATATTTCTCTATATTGTATTGTGCTAGTGATGCTTTCATAAGATTCAGATTACAAAATATGATTTTTCCTGCCTTTAATTTGTCTCCCTGTCTCTCATTTTCATATATTGTTACAAATAATAATATATTATTAACAATAATAATACACATCATTATAATAACTTATTATGATAAATATGAATTAAATTGAAGCAAGCTAATTTTGCTTGGGAAGCTGTAACCAGCAAATATTTGGTGTTTATATTTGATAAATAACTGATCGTTAAAACTGGAGTCGATTTAGTCTTCACTGACTAATCAACTAAGTGCATGACATCTACCCCTCCACATACAGACCTGTAGAGCGAGGTTGCATTGCTGGAGCACGGGTGCGATGTTGACCTCTAGGTCGTCTCTCCATAAGCTGATATATGTGTTAACATCCTTCTGTACTGCTGGGTCCGGCATCCCGCCACACTGCGTGTATCTCTCCCACTGGACACAAACAACATCATGTGTGTTAATATCGGCCAGAAATGTTTCTGAGAACTTTTTTAAGTTTTTATTCAGTCTGAATATAGGGACAAAAAGAGAGTATGTTGTTATTTTTGTATCAACATTGTGTATTGATCACAAATTGTTGCATTGTCTGCTCAAGAAAAACTACGGAAGCCCTGAGAGGCAAGATTTGTCACATGAAAGGATTCACGTGGCAGATGTTCTCCCTTTTCACTTAGACAGGAACACAAACCTGGGCTTTCTCCTCAGCATCGGTTGTCCATTTGATTACTGCAGTATGATTGTTCTCCAGTAGATGGCGGAGTTCCTTCAGCTCGTCTTCTCTGCGCTCTAGGTCCTGTCAGGAAAAGACACCCATGACAGCAAAGCATGCAGCAAAGCATTATGCCCTACTATACTATATATATATATATATATATATATATATATATCCCACAGGGGCAGCTTACCTTTAACTCAAGCCTTTCTAGCTCCTTCTCCTTTCTCTCTCTCTCCAATCTTTCCTGCTCTTCTTTCTCAGCTTGCAGCCGTGCTTCCTCTATAATGCAGAAGAAGCACATATAAAGTGTCCACAATATGTCAACACGTATCCTAAAACTGCAGGAATCTCTTTTATTCCTGAAACGGGTGCTTACGGAAGTTCAAAGCAGGTTCTCAGACAGATTACTTTGTATCAGTGTCCTGCAGAGTTAACCACCTGTACTGCAGAGTTTAGATGGAACGTATCTGGATTACCTTCCTCTCGCAGCCTCCTCTCCTCCTCCTCCTGCAGCCGCTTCGCCTTCTGAGCCTTGGTCAGTTTACGACTCTTTGATGACAACCAGCAAATAAAACCAATTACAAATCAGTGTTTATCAAGGATGTCTCACTACTACGTGTTGGAAAAGGGTAAGTTACTGAGGAGAAGCGTGGTAAAAACACAGTGACCAAACAAGTGTGCTGGTGGATAAGCTGTACTCTAAGCCTGGCTGCATACATCTACACTACCTACCTATAGCCTGTATGGTAATCAGAATAATGTAAATCTAGAATCCTAAATGTGCTGACTGACATTTGCTCATACCTTTTTTTTTTTTCTTGGGTGGCTATCACTCACACGAAAACACATGGAGAGAAAGTTAAAGAAGGATTTTTAAACGTGAACTCAAGACACAGGGGAAGACATTGGTGAGAAAATGAAGAAAAAGAGCATCGACATGAAGGGTTCTTCCTGCTGATGCTAACTTTAAAAGTGAACAGGTTGTCTTCAGTCTTACTTTCGAGGTTTTGTTACAACACAATATTATTGTTGAACCCTTCGGTTCAAACCATTAGAATATGAGAAGGTTTAATACCAAACAGGAGTCCTTTACTCGAAGAAAACAGTGAAAACTCACCATACTGATTGCTGAAAATAAAAAGCGCCACAGCGTCCTGGTAACCATAGACGCATACGCATGCGTTGTTATCCATTTCTATTTGCGACAAAGCGAAACGACTTACGGCTGTATAGCTGAGCCGTCCACTATAGTCCCAGGAAGGACAAAGAAGAGAAGTTGTCTCTTTACTAACGTACGGTTTGAGTAAATCCACCCAACAGAAGAACACAGGTACAGATGAATGCACTGTTTAATATGGCTATTCGTATATTAGCCTTTGATGAATGTAGCATGTGTTAAATGCTAAATAACAAGTTAGCTGCACGTTAGCTAGCTGGTTCCAGGTTGGCATGTTGAGGTGTCGCAAATGTTATATTTGGGATTCAGGGAGATTCTGGTTAATTATACTGTCTGACACTTCTCTCACGCCCCCCAAATGTCTCTGTCTCTGCTGTCATGGTCGTCTCAGTTAACGAACAGTTTCTCTTTCATATTCTGGTTTACAGAGGTGAGGAGGGCCATCTCCTTTCTGGCATGGCCAACAATTTAAGGGGTCAGGTTATGAGGCTTTACAAAACGGTACGTGAGTTAAGTCAATGAAGCACGTATACGCACGGGGTTGCGGTTGTACTGTCCCGTTCTACGCGTTTAATGAGTTTCTCTTCCTCCAAAAAAAAAAGCTGCTGTATCTGGGCCGCGAGTACCCGCAGGGAGCCGCTTACTTCAGGGGGCGCCTGAAGTCCGCCTTCATGAAGAACAAAGACGTGACGGACCCCGAGAAGATCCAGAAGCTGGTGGCTCGTGGCGACTTCGTCATCAAGGAACTGGAGGCGCTGTATTTCCTCAGGAAGTATCGAGCCATGAAGAAGAGGTATTACGAACCAGAGAAGTAATAACACGCAGGAAAGCACAGTCAGCAGTTCTTATAACTCAGAAATGAAGGCAGGAACAGTTTCCCCTTTATAGAATAAACTAAGTCTGCCTCACAAGGATCCATCTGTAGGAAGTGCCCGAAAGTGATGCTAATGAAGATGTTACAGAATGGGCTTTGTATTTTTTTTATACCAAACTTGTAACTTAAAGGCCAGTGTTTTAAATCACCAATACTGTATATATGTTAATATATCAGGTACCCCTCCAAAACATTTCCACATGTCAGAAGCCTACGTATCAGACTGACTGAACCTTATTGTACAATGTATTTTCAGTGTATATATTTGTAATTACACGTTCAAACGTCTTGAGTGAATGTACATGACTGTGCATCAATGCAAACAAGCAGTGTTTTAAAACGTGTCAAAATAAATATTTTTTAAAATGACAGCATTTTTCAATTGAACTCCTTTACTGTCGTGGCTTTTGAGGTTGTTACAACGCGGTGCAAAGGCTGCAACATGGTAATCACGTAACAAACATTTCATGTGCGAATGCTGCCTTTCGTTAAGTCCAGCTCAACATCGCAGAAAGCAGGATTAGCGCTGCCGGTGTTCTCCTCTCCGTCCTTTGTCAGGTCGAGCTCTCCTGTTCGTCTCGTGACCTCAAAAAAGTGAAGAAACGCAACGCAGGGAGTCAGCAGTTAGTTCTGTTATGAGTCGATAGCATTTGATATTGCTTCGCTGCCCACAGCGCTTACTCTGTCTTTAAAATACTTGAACAGGTGATAAACAGTTGTGTCTTCCTTCATTAATTTAAGCCTTGATTCCACCTTCAGCTTCCAGCCTCCTGAAACGTACATTGAGAACACATAAGAGCACGACAGAAACAGTCATTTATTCAGAACAATGTAAGTCACGCAACAACATATATGTTGTGTACCTGTAAACAGGCTGACTAACAGTCCCACACTGACAGCTGTGATGGTTCCAATAGGACTGAAGTAAAGGTAGGACAGAGAGTACCAGCTATCTGCCAGCAGAGGCCTGGAGGTGGGAGAAAATAAGACATGATCAGAAAATCTGAATTTTTGTTTAGGGTTTTCCTTGAACTCAATACTAACACACATCTCACTAACTTGATCATCAATCACAGCCAGTTACACACTTACCTGCCGTCTATGTGGTGTACTGGGGCTGTGGTGATGGAGGCCGGCTGAGCTGGCAGAGCAGTGGCGGTCCAGTTGAGGCTGTCCGTGGCGGTGAAGTTACAGCCCTCAGTGGTCAGTGATAGAGGTCGGCTCATCTCAGGAGGGGGAGGGTATAGCTGGGCCCCGATGCCCACCCACAGAGACATCACCAACCCCGACACAAGGCCCGACAAAGCCCCCTAGAAGACAATTTAATCACTGAAAATGGTAAAACGTCCTTTTTGGAGAAGCAGGTTTAAATGATATACAGACGTTTTAAAGATGTGGGAAGTGAGAAAGTGCCTTGATGCATAATTTGTGGAGCTGCGCTGCTCATTTATGCAAATTAAAAAAACAATAGTTTTGACATTTTATTAATACTTTTACCCTAATTTATAGGGTATATTAATATCCCAGGTGTGAAATATATCATTTATAGTAAAATAAATAGATAGAAATTCCTTTTTTGGGAGTTGCAAATATCATGCATTGAATAGCTGACAAAAAGCAACATTAATGCAAAAAATAATCTGCAATCCTGTAAAAATAAAAGTTTATATTTTATTTTTTAATGATTTTTAAATTTAACAAATATATACATACCCATCATAATATATATTTATAATACTAGCATGGGTTACTGGAATGACAAAGACAGCCAAAAACAGTTAGATAAGAACAGGCTTACTTTGGAGTTGGCAATTGGACAGAGGATACCCAATGTAAACACGCCAAGTAAAGGACCTCCAATGATCCCAAATATACTGACGACTGCCTGTATAGAGAAGCACACATTCAGTTCATTCCTATAATAAATCATCAACCCCAGCTCCTGCTGAAGAATACAAAACAGATTCACTCTACCTGCAAGATCCCTCCCATGAGTGAAGCCACTCCGGCCATTCCAATGCACAAAACCCCATAAATGATACCTGCAACACGGACGACATTAGGGAATTATTTGAGGTTTTCAATCCTCAATTACCGCCAAACGGACAACTCGTTCAGCTCAAATACACATGAGAACTACCCACTCACTCAGTCCTTTTGAGCTCCAGGACAGGTGTCTCTCAGACATGTTAGTGTACGGTTTGATCAGGTCCTCTACCGTCACCGCAGCCAGTGCATTGATGCTGGAAGACACTGTGCTGGGGTTGATATGACACCAAAATCACACACAATGTAGTCAAAGCAGAACCGTCATACAAATACATTGCATATACGTATGCAAAAAAAAAAAAATACAACTTTTTTCCAGGTCAATGCCACTTTGTAGTGCTGAGCATGAGCTGACATGCTGATTAAAGATGTTACAGTTTGAAACAGACAAATTCTCAATGTTGGTTGACGTATAACTTAAAGGTTAAGTACTGCATTAACCTGAGAGATCCGCTAAATGCAGCTGCAACAAACAGTCCAGGGAGGCCGGGATAGTCTCCCAAGATGTCCATCACCAAATATGGCATCAACTGCAGAGGATGGGGGACATATGCATAACGCATTCATACACACATATCAACTATAAATACATATATTAACCTGGCTTAGGTGTTCAAAATCAATCATCATTTCATATCAGTTGTAACTTCTTGGAATCTCACACACAAGCACACAGTCAAAAATAAATCCCACAATGTTTATATGCGTTACTCTCCGTCGTACCTGATCGGGAGCAGAGACCAGTCCGGCGGTCCATGGGTCACACTTCTTATAGACCGAGAAGAGGCACATTCCTGCAAACACTGAGCACAGCAAGATGGACCACAGGCCTACCAGGTTGATGTAGAGAGATCTGTAAAAAGGAAGAATCACACATAGAGAAGCAGCGCACACGGACAAAAACATGCAAAAACTCCTCTGCAGCGCACTAACCCCTGTATGGCAGCAACAGACAATCAAATGAGCCAATATCACCGAGACTTATACCCCATCATGTGTCTCGGTTAGTGTCTCCCTCCCGGTGAATCAGGACTCACAGTCTGGCATGAGTGATACTCTTGCAGGAGATGTATCTCTGAACCTGGGCCTGGTTGATCCCATAGATACTGACCCAGACGAATGTCCCTCCGACGGTAAGGGTCCAAAAGGTGTTTCTCCTCAGAGGGTTTGTGTCAAAGCTGGTGAAACGGAAACAGAAGGCAGTTTGGACCAAACCTTTCAGCACCACGGAGAGAGACAGAGAGGACAAAGGCTTTGAATGTTTCAGCACCATGAAGGCAGCGTGTTGTTTCTAATAGTACAGTACTTCTGTGGAGTGTTTAATCGCTTCCTACCGTTGAAGAGAGCCATTCAAAGTTAATATCCTGACACATACTCACTCCTCAAAGTTGAGTCTCCCTCCTTGTTGTGAATCTGAAATGATGGGGAGGACTCCGCCTTGTACGATCACGGACCTGATGATGACAGACAGGAAGCCTGCAAGCATCACACCAAGCTGGAGGGGGAGATTTCGATCATTTAGGTTGCTTCTTCCCTGTTTTTCTGTCCCAGTAGTAATCCTAATTTCACCAGTTTGTTGCACTTAAAACATTGTACATGGTTAGCGTATTAAGTATAATGCATTAATCCAAAACATGGGTCACAATGTTTGTGTTTTGGATGAAATCAGGTTGATTTGTAATGACTTTTCCATTTTGTTGTTTAAGAGGAGATCAGTTGCTTGCTGTCGTGGACTACAGCTGCTAGCGAAACAGGTATGACACATGCACTATAATGACGTATTATTACCAACTACTTGTTTTTTTCCAACCAGAGGCCTACCTGAAACACATCTGTCCACACCACCGCCCTCAGACCACCCTGTAACAATGCAGACCACAAACAGGTGTCAAACACATCAACAAATCCAGGAATTTAAAGAATAATAAATAAAAAAAACCTCAGTGATGTCAGCACTCAGGTGAGCAGATTAAGTCACGTACCATTGTGCAGTAAAAGGTACAGACCACGCCTGTGGAAACAACTGCCCCCCACAGATCCATCCCAGTTACTGCAGAGAGAGGGAGGGTTTCAGACGAACTCAACTGAGCAAAACCAAGCAGCTTTAAGTGCCCTCGTGCAGGAATGTTAAACCAAGCTGAGCGTGGAATGAAACCCAACATACCTTGGTTCAAAGCGAGAGCTGGGGCATAAATCACTATTCCAGTGTAGAGGATCTGTGAGAGAAATGATACAGACACAAAATGACCCTCAGGTGTCAGATTGGCTGTTTTGCCCTCCGTGGTCAGAGTTTGTTACGTGTTGACTGGCTTCTTACTCACCGTCTGAGCGATGAAGAGCACGGTTCCCAGCAGACGGGTTGCTCTGTTGAAACGCAGCTCCAGATACTTGGCAGAGACAAGACGCAGGCAGAAGAGAGCAGGCTTTATATCAGGTCAGTATCGGGAAAGAGAAGCTATACGACCTTAAGATCACACACTGACCACTGGCAGTGCTTTACACACAAGAAATGACTCATTTTACTCCCCCTCACTTCGGATCAGTGACATTGGATCAGTGACATGTCCGTCCACCAGTGTGCGTGTCTACACCTGGGCCGCTTCTAAATTCACTTTAACTTGCTGCCCAGAAAATTCCAAAAATGTGTTTCAAAGAAATCAAAGCGTATGACAATATTTGGGTCAGTTTCCATAGTATTTTACAGGTAAACCAAACATTTGACATATTTCATGGCTTTGTTAAGACAAGAGAAGAGAAAAGCCACCCAAACGTCAATCTAAAAACCAAAGCACACTCACCTCATACGTGCTGGTGATGGCCAGCCTGTAAAAGACTGGGAGAAAGATCTCAGATGTGACCACCATCGCCATCATGTAGGAGAGACCATAATATCCAATACTGGCTCCGTAGCAGTATACCTAAGGACAACATGCAGGAATATGTATGTTTTTTTCTATGATTATCTAAGAAAACAGAGTGTATGTCCCATTCATGTCTCCCTGCCTCTGCATTATGTCTCGTATTCACTAGAAACATCAGGGAAACTGCATCTCATCCCACTTTAAAAACTTTACTTGCATTAAAAGAAATGCATCCCGTAGACTGAACCAGACACAAAATATCTTCTCAGGAGAGATGTTTTTTTGAATTTGCCTCTTGGGAATCGGCTCTTTAACTTTACCTCGGCTGGGTTGGACAGCACTGTGATGGCTGACATGAAGCTGGCGGTCAGGGACAGGGAGACGGGCAGGGCCGTCAGTCTTCGGCCCCCCATCAGGAAGTCCCCCGAGCTTCGCTGTCCCCTGTCCGCACAGGCGTGGTAGACCCCGACGGAAGCGGACACCAGGAGCATGAGAGCAAACACGACGTAGTCTGCTACCACAAAGGAGCCAGCGACCAGAGAGTCCCCTGACATTTTGGTGGAAGTCAGACCAAAACTAGAAGGAAAAAAAAAACTTTTAAGACTGTTGTTCCAACTGTTCCATGTGTTTTGCAGCTCCTCATACGGATGAATGGAGGTCCTGACGCATCACCTTCTCACTCAACACTGAGCCGAGAGCAGGGCCACGGACCGAAGCCTTTTTTATGTGTGTGTGTGTGTATGTGTGTGTGTGAGAGAGAGAGAGAGGAAGAGAGGAAGAGAGCATTCCAGGCAGGTACATGTGGAGTCAACAGGCGAAGAGAAGGAATTATTCACGTGGCTTTGAGTCCAGACTCTAGACTTACACACACTAAATACCCTCTGTAAATACTGACTCTATCAACACGTTTACTCATTACTCATGACGTTTGAATATCATTCAAAAGAAGAACTTTGCAACATGTCTATGTTGTGTATCTAAAAAAATAAAATAAAAAAAGAAACAAGCAAAATTCTCAATTGCCTGCAAATGTTTCTGCTGACTAACCATTTAAAAAAAAAAATACTCTCCTGTACTAGGTGATATTTACTGCTTTTGAAATGTGGGTAGTATGTACTGATAAGGACAGACTTCTGAAAGATAACTAATCAAGCAAAGAGTTCCATCGAACAATTTTCGGTGTTTTAGCCCTTTTGATCCCTAATTGTTTCTGTTGGGTCAAACTGACCTGGGACATGCAGTAATCAGCATGTTCTGTAATCCGACAGAAACTAACTAATGGGAATACATAGCCTACCTTTTCAGTCAGTAAACAAGTGACATCATTTTTAAAATCAAATTTTCTTTTTCTGACACAGTAGATAACCACTAAAATGTATAAAAAAAAGTGTAATAATGCCGTTTCTATTTGAGTAGTTCTTGTCCAAATTAAGTTTTGGCCACAGACGCCCTGCATCATCAACAGATTTGAGTGACTTTTACTGCTCGACAAGCATCCAAGTGGGTGGATATTTATTTCAGTGCAGGTGAAAAGGTGATGTGTTTGTGGTTTTAACTTCTTATATGATGGATGTGTGGCAGAAATCCTCACTCAAAGATGATACAAAACAGATCCCTGCAATATAATGACTCAAAAACAATTCATTGTTGTACATTAGTGTATGTGAACTGCCAAAGGCTCATAGGTGATGTACTGTGGCTGCTTAATGCCAACAAAATATTGTTGTTTTAGCTTGAGTTTATCAAATTAAACTGAGGACAACTGAATGACATAGGTGTACAGGAGCTAACTTGAAATGGGGCAAGACTTCAGCTCTTTACTGGTGGTCATAACTATTATTTCATGGTCAGTGGTTCTTTTTAGCTCACGTTATCAAATGTAAACGAAGCTGGGTGTAGGTAGCCGCGAAGCCTCAAACGAAGGCGGAAGTGAAGGCAGGATTTCTCTCTTGGCTCTCCGCTTTTCTTCACTGCCACCACGCGGAGTAAAAATTTACCCACAATGCATTGTTCGTCATGGCGGCGCCCTGGTGTCGGCGTGTGTGTAAACAGTTGTAGCCAAGAGAAGAAACAAGCTGTAGTTTTCATGAATTGTTTAAATCTCACGAGGACATCTGGAATATAAAATAATCACGTATCAAGCGACGACGCAAAGATGAAGATTAAATCCAAGTCTTCGTATCACAAATCTGAGAACACCTACAAGGTGAGAGTCCAGAAACTTCATGTAGCATGATGCTAATCGAGGCGCAGGGGTACAGTGAAGATAAAAACACACTTGTACTAGTGTTTCAACAGTTTATTTAACTGATATATTATATGCAACTTATGACCAAGCAAGTACGGGGATTCGTAGTTGATTTCACGTGGATAGCAGAGCCTAATACGTTATGGAAAAGATGGCGTTTCACCTGAAACCCCCCAATATAGTCCCAGTATTCAATGGTTGTCTCCCTGCTCTAGCAGACATTTAACTCTTCTGATGTGTTTTCTTTCAGTTTCTCACTTTTGCTGAAAGACTTGCCAATGTCAACATTGATGTCATCCATCGTATTGACAGGACTGGATCGTATGCAGAGGTTGGTGCAGTCATCATGGTTCCTCTCACTTACAGAGTGAGCTACTCTGTGTTTATACTGTTTGGATCTGATTGATAATGACTTGTTTGCTCTTTACGCAGGAAGTAGAAACATACTTCTCTGAAGGACTGACAAAATGGAGAGACCTCAACTTGACAGAGCATTTCAGTATGTATACGATATAATACATACCACAGGATTTGCTTTATTTTTTACTTGTAGGAACAAAGATACTTTGAAGCCATTGTAAAATGAATGCCTTTCCTCCACAGCTACATTTTTGAAAGAGGTTTCCAACCAGAGCCAGTCATTCAACATGCTGGTTTTCCATCAGAAGTCCATAGTGGCGAGTCTGAAAACGCACCTGGCTGTCAAGAACAGTTTGGCCTACCAGCCGCTGTTGGAGTAAGTTGTCGTGTGTTCACCAGAGGAAGGGAGTTGTTGTTGTTGTATATCAAGCTGATGTACTAGCCGTGTCTCTCCTTTCTTTCATCCTCCAGCCTGGTGGTGCAGCTGGCCAGAGACCTGCAGACTGACTTCTACCCCCACTTCCCCGACTTCTACCTTCTGATCACCTCACTGCTGGACACCAAGGACACAGAGGTCCTGGAGTGGGCTTTCACCTCTCTCTCCTACCTCTACAAGTACCTGTGGAGGGTCATGGTGAAGGACATGACCAACATCTACAGGTGGGAAAATAAGATTGTGTCAGACTCTGTGGATGCTTCGCAGGTGAATTATTTTTCCCGACGTGGTGGATCTTCCCCCCCCCCCTTTTGTAGCACTCACCTATTATTACTTTTGACCCCACAGTTTATACAGCACGTTGTTGGAGCACAAGAAAGAGCACATCCGCAAGTTTGCAGCAGAGAGCTTCTCTTTTCTGATGAGAAAGGTGAGTCATTTGCGTGTGAGCGGATGTCACACATGAACTTGTACCTTCCTTTCTTGTGCCCTAAAGTGCCATTTTTAGTTTTCAATGATGTCTCGGTGTGTCACACAGGTTCCAGATCTCGATGCCCTGCTGAGTCATGTGTTCTCAGACCTGCAGCAGCACCCCGACAAGGCGGAGGGAGCAGGTCAGCTGCTGTTCGAAATGTGCAAAGGAGTCCGAAAAATGTTCCACTCCTGCGCTGCAAATGTGAGTTTCATTTCCAAGGAGTGGGCGACATTGGGGGGGGGGCATTTAAAAGTTGTTTGCTGCTAAGAAATTTGAAACATTGTCATGTAAAAATCAACACAGTAATCCCGAATGTTGTTTTTCTCTCCACCTATCTCGCCAGGCTCTCCCTGTAGCTTTGCGTAAGCTCGGACCCTCAACCAACACGGGAGTATCTCTGCCGTGGGACGCCGTTAAGGAGGCTCTGGATCACATGGCGCAGGCTGCGGCCGATCACGTTGAAAGAGAACACTTCCTGGTTTTGTGGGAGTCCTTACAGGTGGGCGAGATGTCCGATCATCCGCTGTAATCGGTCCTTTCTCCACCCTCCATTGCTTTCTTTGTTACTTTCCCTGCCGTGTGTCTGATGTTGGTGTGTTCCCGTGTACAGGTCAGTGTGGTGGAGGTCTTGAGTGTTGTGGAGGCGAAAGGAGATGAGGCGGAGCAGGCAACAGAGCAGCTGGAGAGGCTGCTGTTCATTCTCCACACCCTGGTGTCCCACAAGGACGGAGCCAAGATCACCAAGCCGGAGGCTGTCTGCCAGGTAACAGGAGAACACGAATTTGTGAGATTTTGTTTTAAACAAAAACTCATCAATAACAACTGTCATTCCCCTTAAAGTCAATCATTTTTCATCATCTGTCCCACAGACGGTGTTGAGGCTGATTCAGAGCTCGTCTCTGTCGGCTTCTTGTTCCCGTCTGCTCCTCCAGATCACCTCCTCCCTGCTCCTCGGGGAGAACATCACGCTGCCAAAAGCACTCACCCAGGAGACGGTTCAAAAGGTGTGTGTTTGTGCTAAACAGGAAAAAAGCCAGCATCTGTACATTGGGTGTGTGCTTCTCTGACTCTCTGTCTTCTTCACAAGGTGTTTGGCAGCACAATGGGGCAAGATCTGATACTGGAGTTCACCAAGGAGATGTTCACCATGAAACAATTTGAACAGGTGAGTCGTCACCAGAGTGATGTATCCACTATTTTCCTCTGCATTTGGTTATTTTTCTCTCTGCGACTCCCTGACTCTTTCTTTTCTCTCCCTTCCTCTCCTCCAGCTCTTCCTCCCATGCCTGTTGCGTTTCACAGCAGGGTTGTTTGGCTGCGGGGATCCCCTGTCTCGCCACTGTGGCCTGGACGCGCTGGTCAGTCTGATCCTCGCCAAAGCCCCGCCTGCCACGGAGGGCTCCATGGCCTTTGAAACCTACCCTCTGCTGTTCACCGGGCAGACCACAGGGTGAGATGCTACACTATACATCAAACATTTTATTTTTTATCAAGCTAATTCAAGTTTTGCTGAATCCTCTTGTGTGTTTGAATTTTGTATTATTTTCCATAAACGTGTTTTTTTTTCTTTTTTCTTGCAGAGTGTTCAGCACTAAGGAGGGCGGTCAGGCCAGCGGTTCAACATCAGAGCAGCCGGCGGTGCCAGAGCTGGTGCTGTCACTGATCCAATTTCCTGAGGAGCAGAACCAGTCCATCACCGACCTGTCACTGCCTTGGGCTGCCCTGGTGCTTCTGCCACACCTCAGGTAACACACACACACACACACACACACACACACACACACACACACACATATATATACACTAAGATTTTCAGATGGAAAGTCAGAGCATAATTAACGAATATTTCAGCACGAGCCTTGACCGTTACTGTGAAGAGGTTCCACCCGCTTCCTCACTTCCATCCTCTCTTGCATGCATGCATTGCAGAAAGGTCTGACTGATGCATTCTATTTATTGCTCTGATATTGTGTTTACGTTTCTCTTTCATCTTGTAGGCCCATTGCTCCAGCTAGTGTTGTTCCAGCTGTGACTGCTTTCTTAAACCACCTCCTGTGTGAGATTGAGGCAGAGGAACTTGGAAAAGGTTTGTGATTCCTCGTTTTCTTTTGTAATGTTCACAGTGTATGAAACGTGTCCGAAGCGTGAATAGCAAAATGTTCATATCAACTAAAACGGTTGTGCCAAAATAAGGATCTCACTAATTGTTTAAATGGAAGAATCGAGCCAGTGAGCAGCCGTTGTGGTTGTTTGACTAGAGGTAATCACAAACATCTTTAAAAACTTTAAGCACCATTAAAAACAATGCGTATTTAAGTTGTCTAAACAGGATGATCATCAACAACGTTTAAGAGGATGACGGTTTTAATTCCCACAAAGAAGTCCTCTTAAATCTGTTTCTGTTTGGAGTTTACCCAAAGAAGTGTAAAAATACAAAACAAGAATTTGAATCCTGCGTTAAGTTTTTTTCTGTTCCCGAGACTGACTTGAAGCGCTTCTGTCCCGTCACCACTTCTCCAGCTGGTCTGTTTGTAGCCAGACAGGCCCTGAGCTGCCTCCTCACTCTGGACGGCTCTGCCCAGCTTCTCTCACTGGTCACTGTGGACAAGATCAACTCAATCCTACAGTAAGTACGGCATTTATGTGTTTGTGTTAATAATTCAGTTCATCAACAGATTGGTAACAACTGGATGAAAAGAAAGAAAGTTACTGTTATAGAAACATGTGGCTCACTTCTAAGGGGAATGGAAGGAGATAAGAAACTTCTTCCTCACTTCCACGAAAGGGTTTTAACTCTTAACCATTGCGGTTCCAGGAAGTTTCCCACGGACATGTCTGCCCTGCTGCTAGCAGACCTGTACTACACTCGCCTGTCACTCAGCGGCGTTTCAGAGCACCTATCCCACAGTGCACTGCTGGAGCTCCACCAGATGCTGCACGCCAACCTCTCCTCCAACATCTCCAAGGTATGTCTGCAGTCACAGCAGCGGGGACTAATATGAATATGTTGGTATATTTACCACAAAGTTCACGACTGAGTTCTTTTCTCTCTCAGATTCGCCTGCTGACTCTGAGGATTCTCTCTCAGTTCGAGGCGGAGCTCCCTCCACAGACCGAGGTACGACCGTCGGTCCAGATTCTCATGGAACTCAAATATAGGAAGCAAGAAGCTCGTGTCCTTACTTGTCTGAGTGTCTGCCCCTCTGTCTAGGGCGAGGAGAATGTGGAGGTGCAGCCGGTGTTCGCGGTGTGCCTGCAGGCCGAGCTGGTGCCGGCCTCGGTGCAGGACTACAGAGACAAGCTGCTCCACCTCCGGAAGCTGAGACACGACCTGGTGCAGCGCAGTCTGCCTCAGGGGCCACCCGGCACCTTCCAGCAGGTACAGAGGACCCCCCCCTCCTGTTGTTTCTTCTTCTTTTTATTCGTTCGAATAATTGATCATTTATTCCTGTGACTTCCTGTGAATTCTTTATGCAAATGTAAGAGGTGCTCGTTTTCCTTCAGGCGCCTCTGCGTTACCTCATCGCAATGCTGTTCGTCAACTTCAGGCCACTGTGGGACGCAGTCATTGAACTTCTCGTGTGAGTATAGTAGAATCTGAAACAACACACTTCTGGTGTTTTTGGTACAGCGCCATGGATTGTTAGCATTTCACTGCCCTTTTTAACAGAGGAATGCTAACTATTCTAACAGGCCGTACTGGTAAAAAGTTCTCTCAATTGCCTGAATAAATGTTAGAATAATCTGCTTAATTTATTGAGCATAAATAATTCCTCCTCACAGGACCCATGCCAGAGGGATGGACAACAAGGACTTCTGGAGGATCTACCATGAACATCTGGAACTGGTGGCAGGGATAGCCGGTAAGGCTGCCCGCTGTGTCTTCTTCATACGCTCAGGAGTTTAATCTTTGTTCAACGTCAGCTTTTACACAAGCAAAGGAAATGAGACAAAAAAAGTAAATCTTACACTCTGCATGTCACAGAAAAAGAATTGCGGGAGGACGAAGAGGACGACGATGAAGAGGAGGAGTCGGAGCTTCAGGGCGAGCCGGGCTGTGATGTCATTGAAAGCGGGGACGTGGGGGTGCTGTTCCTGGAGGAGCTGAAGTTGACCTCCAACCCCGACGAGAGGACGGACTTCTCCAACTTCCGCAGCCTGCTGTGGCGCTGCATGACCCAGTTTCCCGACAGAGTGGAACCGCGCAGCCGGGAACTGAGCCCTCTGCTGCTCCGGTTCATCAGGTTAGTGTTCACAGTGTTTTAATATATATTTAGGAAATCATTTTCTGTAGATCTGTGTCATCAGTGAGTCCAAGCATCTAGCCCCGATGTTGTTTTGTTGTCAGGAATGAGTATTACCCCGCCGACCTGCTGGTGGCCCCCACTCAGGATTTGAGGAAGGTGAATGACGCTGCCCTAGAGGAGTCTGGGATGACTGTGGAGGAAGACGAGGAGCGAGTGGACGACGAGCAGGAGGCAGAGGAGGGAGGCAGACAACAGAGGAAGGCTCCTCCTAAGAGAGCCGCTGCCAAGTAAGACATCACGATCACGCTGAATGTATTATTATAAGTAGTCAACGTGAACATCATTAGGGCTTCTTTTGTGGTTTCTATGTGACCAGTAAACCTGTACTGGTGTTATATAGTTAGTAAGTTGAACTGAGCCTTGTGTGGTTCTCTTTGTTTTTCCAGACAGCTGATTGTCCATCTGAAGCTATTCACCAAATTCACCAACCCTCGCTCTCTCTACCTGGAGAGCAGCCTCAGTGAGCTGTATAACCAGGTAACCCCGACGCCTCACACATCTTAAAGCTATCCCAACATTACAGCTGCTTGATACTGGGACCCAAATATCGCTAAATATCACCATTTTGCTCTGGATATGATGTTTGGGACGTGCATGATGGGTTTCTCTTTGTTTTCAGTTGCTCTGCCATCAGGACCAGCAGATCCAGCGAGTGGCACTGGAATGTGTTCTCACATACAAAGACTCCAACATCGTACCGTACAAGTAAGAAAACTACTGTAGAGATGGACGGGAGAGCAAATATACAGTAATACATCTCTTGAAGCAACAATCTGCCTTTCTTTCTTTCCCTCAATGAGGTCATTGTGAGCGTGTTCGATAGGAATCAGAGCTCTCGTCCCCTCTATGGTTACAGGCGGAGGAATGTTAACGTCCAGCTCGTCGCTGACTCTGCCTAACACCATGCCCGCTATTGTCTGTTATCAAGCCATCCGCTCACTGAACCTCCAGGCAGCCTACCTGCAGACAGATGTGTGTTTCTGAGGAAGTGTACCGTTACAGATGATTGTGTGTGACTCGATGTTCAGGATGACAGCAGCGTATGCCGTTTGTAATCCATATCTTATTATGTGGTTATTAAATACACATGGTATTATTATGAGGCTACATTATGGGCAATTAGGAGTTTTTTTTTTTTTTTAATCCCAAGATCTGAGTATCTATCTTGCAAATAAGTCATTGAACCATTCTGGCTGCAGGGGTGATGAGTTTTGACCGTGTGTGTGTGTGTGTGTGTGTGTGTGTGTGTGTGCGTGTGCGTGCGCGTGTGCGTGCAGGGAGAATCTTGAGAAGCTACTCGACGACAGACACTTCAAAGAGGAGATTGTCCATTTCAACATTTCTGAGGAGACGGGAGTGATTGATGCTTCACACAGAGCCAGACTCATCCCTTTGCTCATGAGGTACGTGTGTGTGTGGCAAAGTACGTTTTTCCATTTGTTTTGTTAGCTTCCGTAAATAGGAATAGTTTGACATATTGGGAAGATGAGAGGAATGATAACACTCATGTCTGTACAGCTTAGCTTAGCATAAAGACTGGAAACAGTAAACCTGGTCCAATGGTAACAACGTCCGCTATCCAGCACCTCTAATTGATGAACACATTATAACTGTTTCGTTAAATCTATAGAAAAATGTCAAGATGAAGACCGCTGAGTGTAGCTTGAAGGATTTTTTTAAACCTGGACAGCCAGGCTATCTGTTTCCAGTCTTTAAGCTAACGTCTCCTGGCTGTAGCTTCATATTGAACCGACAGACAGGAGAGTGGTAAGAAAGTAAATAAGTGTATTTCTTCAAATGTCAAACCATTTCTTGAACCACTTCTCAAAATATGAGTATTTGTATTGAACTATAAAAGCACACTGATGGGTTACATATTAGTTAAGAAGACTTTTTATCTGCCAGAAAGCAGAGGAATGTGCTTCTACAGATTCTCTGTCCCACGCCAGTCTGTCTCCCACACTTCCATTGTTGACTTTCTTTTTATGATATTGGTTCTGTGTTTCATTTCTTCAGTGGTTTACATGGAATCAGCTGTTTCTACGGCTGCTGGCAGCCCGATGCCAACATTTTCTAGTCATTTAAAAAGCCTCAGGCATGATCAGTAGACTTGTTCATTCATAAATGATTGAAACAGTGAATTTCCTCTGGTTTTTAATTACTTGGCCCACAACAACTATAGGAGGCCTTGTTCATTAGTTTTGTGTTTTCCCCCGTTAATAATGTACCCTAGCTTTGTTCAGAGTAACCACAGCTTTGATTTGATGTCTCAATCACCAGCCTTATGTTTGCTGTTTATTACACAGGATCCTGTTCGGCCGTCTGCGCAGCAAAGCAGGCAGTAAGTTTCAGGGGAAGGCGAGCGCCGCCACCCGGTCCTCCATTATCCTGCGTTTCCTGGCAGGTTGCCAACCCGAGGAGCTGGGAATATTCATCGACCTGCTGCTGGAGCCCGTCTGCCATCACAGTCAAGGTAAGACTCTGTCTGCATCCAAAAGTTCTACTGTTTAGATATGCTGAGCATGATTCCAGGTTCAGCATATTTAAATAAACTGTTTTCAATTGCAGATGTGCAGGCTCTATATTTTCCCTGATATGTTAATATGTCTGAAGTTAAACCTTCAGGGGAAACTTCTAAATTTGATTGCAGTTTTTGATTTAACAAAGCATTATAATAACTCTTGTGGCGTGTTTATAAAGTCGTGTATTTAAACCTCAAACCATCATTTTATTCAACCGATTGATGGTCTGAATACTTTCTAAGTCTACATGACAGACTACTTATTTTGTTCTAGTTGAGTATCAACCCCATTAAGATTGAAAATCCTCCGTGCATAACTAAGATGATATTTGAGAAGTATATTTCCAAGTTCTTCTAACGAGTAGAGCCCCTCGCCCTTAGTGCTTAAATGTGTAGATGATCCACATAAAAATATATAAAGTAAGTTTGAAAGATGTGAGGTATTTTTACGTCATACTTTATTCAATATTTTGCATTTTATGAATTCCAGAGTCAATCTTTCTGTCCTCAGGTTCCTGCCTGGCAGCAGTGGAGAAAGCATTAGCTGAGACTGACGTGGGTGCCGTCCTGCCGCTGGGCCGGCAGCACAGCCTGCTGAACATCATCAATGTGGTGATCCAGAAACTGGGCCACCTCATCCACATCTACCTGCCCAAGGTGCTGCAGATCCTGCTGTGTGTCACCGCCTCTGTGTCCCTCGTCCTGGACAACAGGGACCAGGTAATCTGGATAGGGACCGATGACATTTGTTCATTTCTTTAAACGCATTTGTAATGATCAGATAACTGGTATTTTCTTAGAAAGCATAAATTACCAAGACAACTTGAGAGCAACTCAAAAGTAGCACATTGAATAGGTTGAAGCTGTTCAGGTACAGCTGCTGTATTACTGTATGTGATCCCCTGGATCTAGTGATGTCAGTGTCCTGGTTTCTCAGCGTCTTCCTATATTCTCTGCAGCTGCGTGCAGGTTGCATCAGTCCTCTGAAGAACCTGAGGCAACTCGGCATCCTGAGGATCCAAGACTTTTTTGAAGGCTTCGACTCCTACAACTTCAGTGCAGACGAGCTGGATGCTGTCTTTCAGGCTGTGGTCTGGCCTCAGGTACGTGTTGCAAACAAGTTCAGTGTTATTATGTTGTTGTTGTTTTTTTCGTCCCTACATGTCTGGTTTACATTTCTGTTTGTGCAGGTGTGCCGTCTCCCTACAGAGAGCACGTACTCCCCCACCCCTCTGCTGAAACTCATCCATGTGTGGTGCAAAAATGCCAGGTTCGACTTTTCCTCTCTTCTGTCTCATCTATCCACCAGAACATCTTCATCACTTAATACCAGTTGTCATCCAGAGTGAGTTTAAGGAAGTACAACGTTGTTGTTTTTTTGTCCGTCTCAGGTACTTCCCCCTCTTGGCCAAGCGGAGGCCGAACCAGCCGGAGTGTGATGTCCTCTTTAACGTCTTCGCCCTCCTCTCAGCCAAGAAAGCTTCCCCAGTGTCCATCGGAGTGGTGATGGACATTGCTGAGTCTCTAGCAACCACTGAAGACTTTGTTGCCGGAGAGGCTGAGACAGAGCTGAGCGTCAACGGCTGTGTGTTCCCGCAGCCTAAAGAGGGCGGTCTTATCACTGCAGGTTAGCAGAGTTTGCCTTATTTTGTCCTTAATATATATGCTGAATACATATGTCTTCTAATTCCAATGTTTGGCTAGTTGTCACTGCTGGACAAAGTTAACTGTGCATGTTTTTGTATGTCCTCCAGACTCATTGAGTCAGGGCTCCAGAGTGCTGCTGCCTCACGTATCCACCCTGCTGCGGTACCTCAGCGGAGTCGTACGCAACACAGACCGACTCAAGAAGAAGAAGTTCAGGGCACAGGTGGCCAAAGAGCTCAACATCCTCTCCAAGTACGTGTTTTATTTGGACGAGAAACACACAGTAGAGTTTTTTTCTGTTTTACTTTATGTAAGATGTATCTCTTAAAAATATACTATATGCAGTCGCCTCATCAAACTTGTTGTTTTCTCCTTCAGGGTCAGTCGATTTGTGAGCGACAAGGAGCAGAGCTCGGTGCTCATCAGCTTGTTGCTGCCCTACCTCCAGAAAGGCCACAATCCTCAAGTGAGACTCACTGCTTACTTTAGTCTGTTTTCTTTTCTTTTTGAAATGTTATGGTGCAGAAAGCTTTCATTGTAATCAAGAGCTTTCTGCCTCCAAGGCTGTGTACCACCTCCAGCTACCTCTACCTCTTAACTGATTTAAGTTATGAAAGGGTTAAGTGATGGCGGTGGTCAACGCAGGACAAAGTTTGGAGTTCTTTGTAATAGATTGTACATCTTCATGCTGCACACGAATGACCTTGCTGCGTGTTTGTTTCAGGAGACGGAAATCGACATCCTGGCCACGATGCAGAACCTGCTGCGACAGTGTGTGCAGCCATCCGCCTTCCTGCGGCCGCTCAGCAAACTCTTCTCCGTCATTCACAACAAGCTGCCCAGGCAGGCCCTCACCAATGTCTTCCAGGTACGGCAGAGAACCTAACAATAATATACATAATGTGTATGAAGCCTCTTTGTACGAAATGTAGATGTTCGAAATTCTATAATAATCTTCCTCCCTCTTAATCTGCCTTTGCTGCTCTGCTTTCAGACTCTGTCAGATCTGGAGCCCTCTCTCTCGTACATCACTGATTTAGCAACAAAGGTAAGATCATTTATTACATTCACACATTCGCAACCGGTGAGAAAACCAACCGGTGAGAAAACACTCGTTGTTTCCTGCTCGCCGTCTCCAGCTCAACGCATTCGACAGTCGACACTTGGACGAGGTCTACTTTGACGTGCGTCTGGCGGCTTTCCAAGACGCCTCCAGGCGGGTCAAAGACATGACGACTCTGGACCTGGACTACATCTACACCGTCATGCACAACTGCTTCCACACCTTTGAGGTAAGCAGATGTATGGTACACATATACTCGTCTAAATGAACTCCACTTCACTACTTCAATAGCTTTGATTATCTTCTCCCCTCCCTTGCACCCTCCAGATTGGTGACATGTCGCTGGGAGACAACGCCACCTTGTGTCTGTCTGCAGTGATCACCCAGCTGGCGGCGGTCGGTGCTGGAGAACAGCTCTTCAAGGACATCGTACACCACACCATCCTGGACGCTTTACAAAAGGGGCTGCGCAGCAAGACAGACGTAGGAACTCGCCCCCCCCCCCCCACCATATTTCTGCTGCGATACCAGCTGTATCAAGAGTTACGCTCTCTCTCCTTCTCCCCCTTTAGAGTGTGCAGCATGAATACACCACAGTGCTGGCCTGCCTGGTGAAGACCTTTCCCTCCAAGAAAGAGTTCAGAGACCTGGTGCAGCTCACCAACTACAATGACCTTGAGTCTGACTTCTTTGAGCACATGAAGCACATCCAGGTAAGAGAGCAGCCGTGAATACTCATTCCTCTACCTCCTTGCTTCCTTTTGTTATCTGACTGTTGGACACAAACTGTGTGTTTTGATTCTTCCCGTTTAGATCCACCGTCGTGGTCGTGCCCTGAGGAAGCTGGCCAAGCAGCTGACCGAGGGCCAGGTGGTGATGACGCCTCGCTCTCTCCAGAATTACATCATGCCGTACGCCATGACCGCCCTGCTAGATGAGAAGATGCAGAAGGTGACTCACACGTATATTTAAAGCTTTGAGGGAAAACTGCACGCGTTTTGTTTATTAGTTTGTGTGTCTGACTCTCCTCTCACACTGCAGCATGAGAACATGATATTAGCGTCGGTGGAGATTGTGGGCGCCGTGTGCCGCAGGCTGACCTGGTCCAAGTACCTCTACTACCTCAAACACTTCGTCCACATCCTGCAGACAGGACAGACCGAGCAGAAACTGGCTGTTAGGTAGATTTTTTTACTGTTTTTAAACCATTGCATTGCTTTTCAATGACCTTTTGCATTTAACATAAAGTGTTTGGTTCACTCTGTACTAAGGCTCCCTCCTTTCCTTTTCTCCCTTGTGTTGTACCACTATAACTCCAGTTTGCTGGTCACCGTCCTGGAGGCTTTCCATTTTGACCATCAGACCCTCAGCAGAGAAATGGAAGCAGCCAAGGCCAGAGAGGGTGAGTTCTCAACTCAGACTGCTTTAAAACAAATACAAAGTCGTATAAATGTCATAATGCGTCTTATTGATTAAACCCCTTTATCTTTATCAAGCTGAGGGTGTTGCAGTCGACGCTGAGGATGAGGAGCCAGCTGCAGCCGACGAATCGGACGCAAGCGATGATGAGGAGGCAATGGAGGTCGACGGTAAGACCACTCCAACCGATGTCCCCATGGAGACGGACACCACCAGCGGAGGAAAGCCCGTCGCCTCTAAAGAAGGAGCAGCCTCTGAAGCCAAGAAGCCGGCGGCTCCTAAACCCTTCGCAGTAGCCACCGGGCTGCCTCAGAGCACAGAGGAGCTGGAGTCTCTGATCCGCGGCATCCAGCAGACCGTTAGCAACAGCGTGCTGCCTCGCCTGCACAAGTGTCTCACTGCAAAGGTAAGACGCGCCCGCACACAAATACAGTCTTAATCCGTTCTGAAAGCTCTAAGCAGCGGTATAATAGTGGAAGTGTGTTTGTGTTTGGTTCAGATAAAGCGTGACGATGAGCACAAGGCAGTGAAGTCGAAGGATGTGAAGGAAGAGGAGGTGGCGAGGATACCGATAGCCTTCGCCATGGTCAAAGTGATGCAGACTCTTCCTCCAAACATCATGGACGCCAACCTGCCTGGGTATGCTGCTGTGCTGAAACCTTTTTGTGATCATATATATGGGACTCCTTAATATTGTTGTGTACACTAGTTTGTTTTAAATTACATTTTAGTGTTGCGCGTCTTTTTGCTGCTAAATATTTGTGTGTGTTGTCCAGGATCCTGATCAAGGTGTGTGTGGTGCTGAGGAACCGTTTCCAGGAGGTCCGCGACGTGGCGAGGGGAACTCTGGTGAAGATCATCGAGACTTTAGGCTTCAGGTACCTGCAGTACCTGCTCAAAGAGATGCAGGGGGTGCTGGCCAAGGGCTACCAGGTAGGAGCGCACACATGGACACAACCATTAAAGCATAGTCAGACGTGTCTTTGAAAGTCTTAATGATATCTGTATGTGCTCCCCTCTACCCAGGTCCACGTGCTAACATTCACAGTATACCAGCTGCTGTCAGTCCTCAGTCCAACCCTGAAGAGTGGGGACCTGGACCCATGCATGAACATGCTAATCGACGTAAGAACGCTTCACAACACAAACCCTCATAGACGCCGTTATGTCAAATGATAAAGATGGCTCAGCAGTTATTATTATATTTTTGATGTTTACTCTAGATTTGTGTTTTTGGACATACAGTCACAGTTCATCTCCCTCTTCATGGTCAGATCTTTAACAACGAGCTGTTCGGGCCCGTGGCCGAGGAGAAGGAGGTGAAGGGGATCGTCTCCAAGCTGATGGAGGCTCGGCACAGCAAGAGCATGGACTCCTACGAGCTGCTGGCCCACTTTTGCAGCAAGGAGAGCGTCACCAAGTTCCTATTGCCACTGAAGGAGGTGAGGGGGGAGGGGATATAGAAAAAGACCTGCTTAGCTGTATAAGAATTACTATGTGTTTAAACTCACATGATAGTCTTTCTTGAAAGCAAAAGCGACTCGACTTAAAGCATTGAATTTGACTTTCAGCTCCTGGAGAATTCCTGCAGTCTGAAGGTGTGTAACCGGGTGGGTGCTGTGCTGAGGCGACTGGTCCTGGGTCTGCTCGTCAATGAGGGCATGACTTCTCAAGATATCCTACTGCTGTGCCACGGCCTGGTCAGCGAAAGCCTGCCGCTGCTTACCAAGAGAGACCGGTACACACACACAAGCTCACATCAATGTACAGTAAATCACTTTAATGCTTATATCCACCTGCCATGTATGACACTGTATATGTGCGTGTGTGTGTGTGTAGAGACAAAGCCTCAGCCAAGCCTCCTCCAGACCCCAGACTGCCCCCTCCCAGCTGCCTGCTCCTGCCCCCGACTCCGAAGAGAGGAGGTCAGAAAGCTCTGGTCAGCAGCCGAACCAACATGTACATCCTGGTGGACGCTGGCCTCAAGGTGCACATTGGAAAAAACTACCCAAGCTACGATTCTATCATGTAATAGCTTTGTTTTGTTTTTCTGAAGCGTTTGCCATCATGTGTGTCCGCCTGTTTCTCAGCTGCTCCACCTGAGTCTAAAGAAGTCCAAAGTGACGTCGTCCGACGCCTCGGCTCTGGAGATGCTGGATCCTTTCGTACCGCTGATGCTCGACTGCCTCGACTCCATGCACGTCAAGGTACTAGCGTTTTATGGTTACATGGGTGCTTTTATCACCCCTAACTTTGAGCATCATCGGTCAATCGAAACACACATTCCCATATCTGAGATTGTAACTTGTACTATCTCCACTATCCTCCACCCTCTTCCTCCGTCTCTCCTCCCTCCCAGGTGATCACAGAGGCTCTGGTGGCGTTCACTTGGCTGTTGAAGTTCCCTCTGCCAGCAGTGGAGCAGAACGCCGACCAGATGACCAAGCAGCTCTTTGTCCTGCTGAAGGATTACTCCAAGGCCGGAGCCGCCCGCGGGGAGAACTTCCACCTCGTCCAGAACTGCTTCAAGGTACCACAAATAATAAACACGCATGCATGCACACACCTGAAGATAGACGGGTGAGACCATCCGTCAGTCGGAGGAACATTCCCTTTAGTTTTGTAGCTAAAACATAACAAAGAAGTATTGAGGTTCCTGTAATATGAAAGCAGCTTTCTGGAATAGTATGGTACTTTTGAAAGGGAAAGAACTAAATTATAAAAAGTGAAAAAATAGAAGATAAAACTGCTTCATGTTGATTCTGTCCGTTTGTCTCTCAGGCCATCACCATACTGGTGAAGAATGTCAAAAACAACCAGATTTCAGAGACGCAACTACAAGTGCTGCTGGGATATGCCGAGGAAGACATCTACGACCAGTCTCGCCAGGCCACGGCCTTCGGCCTGCTGAAGGTAGCCGGCCAGATGTTGACCCGAGTGTTTGTGGTGCTGTGCAAAAAGCTTCAGGCCAAATTCTTCCAGGATGTGCGGCCCCCTGAGCTATGTATTCATATGTGTATCTGTCTCCTTCAGGCAATTCTGTCCAGGAAGCTCATTGTTCCAGAGATGGAGCAGGTGATGAGAAAAGTGGCCAAGCTTTCCGTAACCGGCAGCAATGGAATGATCAGAATCCACTGTCGACAGGTACTCGCACGTAAAAGAACATGTCTTCTCGTTGCTTTATACCGAATGACAAAATGGTGTTCAGGAAAATCTTTTGTTCAGCCAGTGTCCATGTTTTGCAGATCTATCTAAAATACCTGCTGGACTACCCTCTGGGGAGGAAGCTGAGAGGGCACCTGGACTTCGTGGTGGCCCAGCTGCACTACGAGCACGACACAGGCAGGGAGTCTGTGCTGGAGATGCTGGCCTACATCTTCCAGACGTTCCCTCAGGTGCGCACATCTGCATGTGGTCAATAATCTTCAGTCCGACAGTGAAAAATCACAGTGTTATTAACCCAGAGCACTTTCCGTACTTCCTCATTTTCCCGCTCAGGAGCTGCTGTTGAAGTACAGCGGCTTGTTCTTCGCCCCGCTGGCCCTGGTCGTGGTCAACGATGACTCAACACGCTGTAAGAAAATGGCCACCATGGCCATCAAGACCCTGCTGACCAAGCTGGACGTGAACCACCAGAACAACCTGTTCTCCCTCGTCAACACCTGGCTGAATGCAGAAAAGGTACGCATACACTCACGCTTGTAGGGCAACAATTATACACAGTGAATTCAAATCAGCTGTTTTTTTTTGTATTTTGTAATATTAGTTTCTTGCTTTGGTATGTTGGTCCTAAATGATTTTGAATAAGATCTCATTCAAACCTCTAACCGCCCCGTCCTGCCCTCCCAGGCCAGCCTGCGGCGTCTCGGGGCTCAGGTTTGTGGTCTGTACGTGGAGCTGGAGGAGGAGAAGTTCGCCCGTCGCATGGTCGACCTGCTGCCTCTGCTGGAGAAAGAGATAAACCCTGCCAAATACGAAGACGTGAGGCGACGCATTCACACTGTCTTTGGCCACACGTTTGAAGCCCGAGGAAAGGGAAGCATCTTAACCCTCTTGTGTCTTTCAGATCGAGGAGGAGCAGGATGAGAGAGGAGCAGACAGGCTGTTGTTCAGTTTTCTGACTCTCATCACCAAACTGAGCAAACACTGCGGCCTGCTGGAGCTCAGCAAGCCTCACGACACACTCTGTAGTATCTGGGGTAAAGGGCCGACACACATTCCACACACACACTCGCTCAATTGTAATGATATTTTATGCCACATATTACAGGAAGATGTTTTTTTTGTGCCTCCTTTGTGACAATTTCACACAAATGTCTAATAGGAAAGAATTATGAAGTGATGACATTTTGGACAGACACGGATGCAAACTGCAACTTGACTGTTTGGCGGAGGCATACGACCACGAGTCGGTAACTGTAGTTTTCATCCTGCAGGTCACATTGAAGCCCACCTGCGCTACCCTCACTGCTGGGTGTGGCTGACTGCCTCGCAGCTTTTTGGTCAGCTGTTCGCAGCCCATCAGGCAGAGCAGCTGGTCGCTGCATGGAGAGGAGAGGGAGATGCTTCACCTCAGTCTCCAGCCACAGCCTTTATCACCAGCAGCCTGGACAAGAAGGTGAGCACTCGGTTTTTTTCAGCTGTGATCAGATTTCTGCATGTTCTTCTCATTATTTGAACTCTTTTTTTTTTTTTTCTGCCTTCTTCGTGACATTTGACAACAGATGAGAGAGTTGGCGTTATCGTTCTGCCATCAGCTACAGTCCAAGTTCCTAGACATAGCGTCAGGAGAGCAGGTGCCTAAACTCCACCACAACACACCGGGAAGTTTTGTCAAATCTAAATTCGAATGAGATTTGATTGACAGACATTTTCTGCTCCGCCCACAGGTGATCAAGAACCTGCTGTTCGTCGGCAAGGTGATCTACCTCCTTTCTTCCGAGTCTGACGTCACTCCCACTCAGGAAGAAGTGGAAAAGGCGGAGGAGGAGCAGAGGGAGGAGAAAGAAGCAGAGGGGGAAGAAGAAGATGAAAAGGAAGAGGAGGAGGAGGAGGAAGGGGAGGAAGATGACAAGGAGGATCGTCCTCCTTCCCTGCTGTGGTTGATAAAGAAACTGTCACTGATGGCCAAGAGAGAGGCAGCATACACTCCCAAAGTTCCCCTGAAGGTACACATCGGGCGCTGTTCATTATGCTAACGTGTCTCTTTGCTTCCCTCACTCGCGTCTCTTCCTCGCCCCTTAACTCCTCACAGCGAGGATGTGAGAGATGGATGCCAGGAAGAGACACGAGGACAGAGGAGCCAAAAATGCTAAATGAGAAACCCTTGATGTCATTGCGTCAGTCTTAGACAAGTCGGTTTCTTCAAACTGTGTTACATGGAATTGCTCCATTTATACGTCACACCGCTTCTGCTTAGGATACACTCACTCACAACGCTCCTCCAGAACCCTCCTCTCTCCATGAGGAAGCATTAGTTAGCATAATGATAGGCACCCAAAGAAGCTAATAGTTTCCCTGGTTAACTTCAGACACGTCCTCTGATTGCTATAAACCAAAGAGCCTTGTCTTCCTTCTTTAAATCCAATCTCATTGCAGGGTACCAACATGTATTTATCACATTGAAATAATTATATGGGTACATTTTCTAGTAGATAATTATGATTTCTCAAGTCCTTAATTACCATCTGTGACAACATAAACCAGAACTGTCAAATTCTAACTTTGAAAACGATCTGTCCATTGTCTCGGTTGTAAAATAATTCCCTTTTCTTTCCCTCCACTCTCTGCACTGCCACAGAGGACGTGTGTGTTCAAGTTCCTGGGAGCGATGGCCATGGACCTGGGGAAGGAACGCCTCGGCCCCTATCTGACCACTCTCATCACTCCGCTCTACAGGGAGCTGGACAGCACCTATGCAGACCAAGGTACCTGCTCCTAACCTGTCTTTAAAACAAAAAAAGCCGAAACATGTCTTTGTCCAGAGTTCCTAACCTGTCATGTATCGGTGAAATAAACCTCAGACTTCCTACAAACATCTTTCTCTATGTCCAGATCCCACCCTGAAGAACCTGGCACAGGAGCTGATCGAGCTGCTGAAGAGACACGTGGGGCTGGAGAGATTCTCTCTGGCCTTCTCTGCTGTCCAGAAGGAGTTTTCACAGAGGCGAACTGCACGCAAACGACACAGAGCCATGCAGGTACGATGACCAAAAACACATTCACTAACGCACAAAGTGCCAACTTCCTTCCTACCAATCAATGTATTTGTCTTCTGTTTTTCCCAGGCGGTGGCGAACCCAGAAATCGCAGCCAAGAAGAAACTCAAGAAGCACAGGAACAAAATTGAAGCCAAGAAGAGGAAGATCGAGTTCCTCCGGCCCGGATATAAAGCCAAGAGGCAACGGCTCAAAGACCTGGCCATGGTGCAGTGAGCCAAGTTGGCGGCTACTTCGGTTTATCGAGGACTGTAGGTGGGATCGAAAGCTGGGCCAGTTAACCCAGGAAGGTGACTCCTGTGCTTTAGCTGGACATGGCCATGCTCTTGTGGGTTAACTGGCTGCAGATTCAGAGACAAGTCTCACTTCGGGATCTTACATAAGATTTTTAAAAATGAGATATCATGTAACTGCTGTTTCACGGCAGGATGTCTCTGCATTGCTTACATCAGTTCATAGGAACTAAAGGTTTTATTTTCCGGCGGTGAACAAAGTGTAGACTATCCTGTGCAGTTAAACGTACTTTTTGTAATTAAAAGGATGAGACATTTTTACTGATCGTTCGTGTTCTGGTCTCACAATTTTGAAAATCAAACCATCTTAAACACAGAATAGTAGAATCACTGGTAGCGACCTCTCCTGCGACTCATTGTCACTGTACAAGCAGATATAAACATGCAACCATGAAACATCAAGCACACAGTTAGTGTTCAGTGACTAAGTGACTAACGGGCCAAAGGAATTGGGAGGGCTTGGCCAAGGCTTCAGGTGGGGAGGAGTGTACTCGGGGGGGGGGGGGGGGGGGTCCAGTAGTTTTGCTTTAACATGGCTGGTGTGCTCACTGTTGACTGAGAAATATGATAAATACAAATGTGTTTCTGGATGAATATAAACATAACTCATTTCTCTCACCAAAGCAGACATCTAATGGGATGTTGACTTCTTCCTACTTCACACCTATTTAATATTTTACTCCTATCACTTCTCTATATAGTAAGTATGGTAAAACCCACCAGATCAAGACCTGTGCCCTTTGTGGCCGAGGCCCAATTACTTTTTCCGACACACTTTAGCTTGAGTTTTTTCAACGTACTATGACTTTACATACTATACATTCACTTTTAATGACTTTTGTTGACATCATATATCCACATACTATACTTTGACATACTATACTCTGACTGTTTTACACATTCTATACCATCACTTTTTAACATAGTATACTCTTCCTATGGCGATTTTATACATAATTACTTTTTTTATAACGAACAATACTATGGAAGTTTTTATCACAAATTGACATTTTTATGAAATACTATACTGTGGTATTTTTTATGACAGTATACTATTGTTTCCTATGTCTTTATTTTTCTTCATATACTATACTGACTTTTTTATGACGTCCTTATTACATGCTACATTGTTTTTATGACAAACAATGCAAACTTTTTTGTGACATACTAATACATTTTTGACATGATGTAACTTTTTATGAAATACTATAGCATGCCTTTTACTAAATATACTATCATTCTTTGACACTCATGACTTTTTAATGGTACCGACT
The DNA here is from genome assembly GCF_050575085.1 of Anarhichas minor. Lineage (NCBI taxonomy): Eukaryota > Metazoa > Chordata > Actinopteri > Perciformes > Anarhichadidae > Anarhichas > Anarhichas minor. The sequence goes on from NW_027466501.1 coordinate 164,911, forward strand.
TATTGATTTGACTGTATTTTTACATTTGTATTAACTATACTATTGGATGATTTACATCAGTGTACTATGACTTGTTATGATATATTAAATTATTTACAAACCGTTGACATTTCATGACATACTGTACTGACAAACTACAAACGTCCACTTTGACTCAAGGATTGAACGATTCTGATTTGGTGGACCAAGATCATGGTAATTATGACCATTTCACACAAATGTCTAATAAGATAAACGATGAAGGGACTTTGGATGTAAACTACATGACTGTTTGGTGGAGGCAAACAACCAAGAGGCAGTTATTCTAGTTCTCTCCTGCAGGTCACGTTGAAGCTTAAGACTGCAGTTCTTTAAATGGTCACTTGAGGCTGGCTCCAAAAGCAAGTCAGTCCCCATAGAGCCCGCAGAGAGGTGGGTGATGTCTCAGGTTGCTGGCCGCTAGCTTTCTGCTCTGCTGTGTCACCCGGGGCCCGACTCCGCTCCACCAGCGCTCCACCTCTTTGCCCATTTTTAGAGTTCGGCTGTGTCGTCACTCCAATGTGCTGCCAAATGTAGAATTATCCTCAGATTTATATCCCGTGCAGTTGAATGTACAACTTGTTATCAAAAAAGACGTCATTTTTAGAGATCATCCAAATTCTGTTCCCTCAGTTTTGAAAATCAAACCGTCTCGAACACAGAATGGTACAATCACCGATAGCAATCTTTACTGAGAATCATTTTCACTGTACAAGCAGATATAAATATGCAACCATAAAACTTTGAGCAGTTAGTGTTCAGTAACTAAATGACTAATGTGCCAAAGATGCATTCAAGAATTTCAAAGAGAAAAGGCTTTACCTACTAAATTATCTTTTAAAAAGAGAACACAAATGAACAGGAGGAAGAAAAACCATAGAAATCCATGTATCTGCCTGATTATATAGTACAAAAACAGCCCAGGCTGCAGTAACACTTGGCCGGAGGACACATAGTGGATGTGTTGTACTTCTTTTTTCCCACTGATTGAGGCCAAATTTTCAATTTCCAAAAATAAATGAACATTTTCTACAAGCCGGCCGATTGTACACAGAGAGGTATGGCAAGTCCAGCATAAGATCAAAAATGGTCCAATGAGTTGGCAATCGAGCAGTTGCTTCTCAGTGATGACGCGTCTTCATCTCCGGTAGTTCAGGAGCAGGACTGACATTTGTACTGTGGAACCTCTGGTGCCGTCTGTGCCTCCCGGTGGATCGTCATTGCACCTTGCTCACATGGGTGCCCATCGACTACGGATCATCTTCTGGCTTCAAGATCGCTCCAGAGGATCGGACTGGACGGGCTTTCCAAGGAGCCGTATTTACAGACTTCTCGTAATCCATGGTAGTGCATTTCAGTGTTGACACTTCATACAATTAGCAACATTTAACACGTCTTTTTAACACGTTGAGGATTTTCTTTGCATTTCCAAAACACAACAATGTAGATACTAACTTGTCCATCACTCGAGCGGTACAGCTCTTTTAAACCCTCACTTGTGCCACCAGCATTGGGCGTGTGTGTGCCCAGTCCAGACGTTACTGCAGCCTTCACTTGTAAGTCCCAGACTTGAAAGGCGTTGGCGTTAGGAATTGGAAGGGCTTGGCCAAGGCTTCAGGCGGGTTGGAGGTGGGGAGGAGTGCAATCGGGGAGGTCCAAAGGAAAGTGGGATTCAGGGAAAGGTCACTCATACCGAAGGGTCAGAGGTCAGCAGTATGTACAGAAAGGGTGGGAGCCTTTACTGCCGGCTCTTCAGGGATTCCACCAGCCTACAGGGACAGAGAGCAAATAGAATTCAGCCTAAACACAAAGATAACATGTTGTGCAAAATCAACCAATACTGAAGAGCATGCGTAGTGTGATGAGCTTCTTGACGAGCTCTCCACGTTGTCTTTTGCTTTAACATGGCTGGTGTGCTCACCGTTGACTGAGAAATATGATAAATACAAATGTGTTTCTGGATGAATACAAACATAACTCATTTCTCTCACCACAGCAGACATCTAATGGGATGTTGACTTCTTCCTACTTCACACCTATTTAATGTTACTTTACTCCCGTTTCTATCACTTCTCTATATAGTAAGTATGGTGAAACCTACCATTCCATTGCCAGATCAAGACCTGTGCCCTTTGTGGCCGAGGTCTTGAAGATCTGCCATTTCCTGTCTTTGAGGGCGGGAAGGCCCAACGAGTTGGCCACCTCAGCGGGCGTCATGGCCTGGTCCATATCCTGTTTATTTGCAAATACCACCAGGATGGCTTTCTTCAGCTCTTCCTCCTGGAGAAAACACAAGGTCACAAAAGTATGTAGAGAGAGACAGAGATTTGTCATGTGGCCGCTAAAAGTATCTGTAATGGAAGCAAAACACAGGTTAACCACCCTGAAGTACTTATACAAATTGAACTACCACTCATTTTATAACCGACTTTATCTGGTTTTAGTTTTGCTCTCTGAAATTTCCAGAAAACATCAAAAACAAAGCGTCCCAGATGTACAAAATTTGAATTGTTAATTTTGAATATTGGCATTTGGATTCGACAAATGCAGTTTAAGCAGCAAGATGGTTTTGACCCGAGCAACCTAAACAAAATGTAATTATATTTTTTGACTATTGTAAAATTGAATTTTGTTAACCTACAAAAATCAACAAAACTAAAAGTTATGACACGTTATAAATTCTGTGGTAATCGATTTCCACATTAAGTACTCATATTTCCTGTTTCTTATAAGAGTCAAACTATTTTATTTGCTCACAGTTTAAGCTTAAATACACCAATTTATAAGCACATCTAACAAATACTTAAACAATATCCTGTTACGGTCTAGTTTTGGACAAATGGATAATGTGACCTCATGGTGGCAGTAGAGGAGAAGTGAGGGTATTCTCACAAGGACTAGAATTGATCCTTTGCGGACATTCGATGTCATGGAAATGTACCTAATAATTGTTGAATAGTTCCCATCTGGACAAAGTGTTACACATCCCATCAGCTCTGCCGTTAGCATGACGGGTGGAGCTTGTAATGAAATCTCCTCACATCTGACATGGTTCAATGTGTTCACGTTATAGTTGAGAATAAGCCCACTCACCTCCAACATGGCCACCAACTCAGACTTTGAGATGCCCATCCTGTCGCGGTCGCTGCTGTCCACGACGTAGATGACTGCATCGGTGTTCGAGTAATAACATCGCCAGTAAGGCCTGTGAGGGAGAGAGAGAGGAGACGAGAAGGTCCATCAAAGAGTGAGTGAGCGAGATGCAAGAATGAAGACGGGTTAAAATATTGTGTTTATAGAAGCTATAAAGAAGCTATCTCAAAGATGCTGAGAGCTATGTCCGTGGTCGACATACATAGACGTCCACACAATCACTCCCTGGAGCTCCACAGCAGAACCAACACCTGCCACTTACAACCTACCTGATACTCGTCTGTCCGCCCAGATCCCAGACCTGGAACTTCAGATTTTTGTATGTGACCGTCTCAACATTGAAGCCGATTGCTGTGCGGAGAGAAATCCAAATGGACACAATCAGAGCAGAGAATATGAGCCCGATTAATACCACCATCTTGTCTGGAGTACTGTGACTACGGGTACATCCCAAGTCTCTTAATTGCATCCCCGTTTCCCTCACTTGCGTTTTAGTCCCTCCCACCAGGGATGCATGGAGAGACGCAAGGAAACCATGCGAGGAGAGAGGAAACGAGGACATGAGACGTCCTTTCCTCTAAAGCGTCACGTGAAGCGACGTCTGTTTCTGATGACGGCGGCCGCTGATCACAGCTTGATCAGCTGTCAGTCGACTTTAACAGCTGGAGAGACTTTTGAGAAGTTTGTCTGTTCACATGATCACTGTACTTAATAATAGTAACTATTAATACTAATAAAGACACAGTAATCATCACTGTAGAGGTGTGTTCTCTCTGTAGCCTGTTACCTCTTTAACAAACTGTGTCCTGTTTATAGGAGCAGGATCGATTTCTACCGACGGAATGCGATTAATTTATTTATGAATTATTTGCGTCTGTACGTTTTGAAATTGTGACGTCATTATTAATTAACCCAGAATATGATTATGGTTTCTCTTGAACACTGGCATTAATTTATTAGGCTCCATGTTTCAGGTTAAACTTAAATGATAAAACTCATCAAACCCGACACTCAGGAATGATCAGCCTCACGTGACTGAATGAAATGATGATGAATGATGTAAAAAGCTCTCTCTGACTTTAATTGTATCCATGACAAAAGTTTTTGAGGGAAATATCAGTCCGATCGGCTGCAGCGTCCAATCACATAACTGATGAACAATGAGGGGGCGTGTCGGCCGTTAAAACACTTCCTGGAAGACTGTTCTCGTGCGTCCTCGCTCATGGCTCCTCGGAGATCCCTCCTCGCTCCTCAGATCAGAAATAAGAGCTTTGGGACGGCCGTCAATATGGCGGCACAGAACAACTTCCGGTTCAAGTGAGGAGCGAGGAAATGACCATTAAGAGACTTATCCAAATGTCCTCCCAAACAGTGCTGCACATACTCTATCAGATGTAATCAATTCAATTAAATCCTGTGAAGCTTGATTTCTTTATTAGCTTCTCTCCAGTCAAAGAGAAGAATGTTGACCAGACCGGTTGCCTGTGTTTACAAACCGAGTGTTAAGCCGGTATGAATCTAAGGATGTTGTGTAAGGAGAACACCGTGTAAGTATGGAAATAAAGAAATAGAATCAAACCAGTACATACTGGGGATTGTGGTGACCACTTCTCCAACCTGCAGCCGGTACAGAATGGTTGTTTTTCCTGCTCCGTCCAAACCCAGGATCAGGATCCTCATCTCCCTGGTGCCAAACAGGCCCGAGAAGAGACTAGAGAAGAAACCACCTACAGAATGGTCCAACAGAAGAAGAAATTAATGCTGAGAAAAGTAGCTCTTGAATAGCAGATGGATAGAAAATGTACAAATAAAAACAGCAAACTTTGCTTGCTTCACATTCATCACAGATTAAATACTTTGGATACGTTTGGTGTAATGCATCACGTTGGGCTCTATTTACCAATGGTGGGCATTAGTCAACCTTTTTGACTTTGCAATAACTTAATAACTCAAATACTAAACATACAATAGTTAAATCACCTGCTAACATAATGGTTACTTTATCTTCTACGAGGATTACAGAAACGGATAAACGTAAGTCCCAAAATATGAGGCTGAATTCAACGTGAATGAATTAGATTGTTTGTATCCTGTTGTCTCACGATTTGCATGACAAGGGCCTGATCACTGTCAGTATTACTCAGGTGGTTAAGCAGGTTAGCTATGGTTAGCTTAGCTACTGACGTTATGGCATGACTGAATTCACTGAAGACTGCAAGTTGACCTGCTTTTCTCTTATGTCTTTGTGGATATTATAAAACAGTTAGCCTGAATAGCTTGGAGACAAAACGTTAAGGAGCTGTCCACACCAAAACACCATAAATACACCAGTAAATAGCTATCTAACGTTAGCTAGCAGGCGACAGTCGCACTGCGCCTTAAACGAAGCAGGCAGATACAAAACAGCGATAAACCGTTGTCTAGTTATTCATACGCATGTAGGTTATAGGTACTCAAAGGTCAAATACATATTTCGTTGACCAATAGTTAAAATACTGACCCATTTCGATAAGACTACGGTCCTTCAATCAGCAGTTCTGTGGCAGGCTGGAGAGGCACCTTCTTCCGTGTGGTTGACGTGTCGCTGAACTATGTCGCCAACTCTCGCCTCGAGTTTGTTTTGTTTCGCAGCATTCGACACATTTAAAAAAAAAGGATGGTTAACTATAAAATTAACAAATAGCAACGAATAGGTTTTAACAATAATAATAATACAGTTAACACATTAACAGTCTTTTAGATTCAAACACTTGAATGTGCTTAATAAAAACATAAATATCTTCATCGAAAGTGCTGCTCGTGAAAGAAAGATTCAGCTCGACGCTGTGGTACAGGGTACGTTCAAGAAGCCAAAACGGTATCCTGTTCCCAAGTGTTCAATAGCTATTCTCTGTTAAAGGGAAGGTGACAGTAACGGGTGAATTGTTTTGAATGCAACGCACATCAGACGAAGGAGTTGCCCTCTCCAAACAGCATCACATTTATGACCACCTCAGACAAGAAAGATTATAAAAGACAGATGTGAACGCTGCTACGCGCAACATTAATTTGATGCAAAATGCAACCGTTCTGAGCAGTAAAGAATAACTTTATAATGCGGAAATTGCTTTAAGCTATAATTATCAGCATATGGACCTGGTGCCCGTTGGCTGAGACATCATTTACAATCTGTGAGGCTGACGAGGCGGGACCGCCGACAGGATGGTGGAGCGGTCGGACCGAGCCCCTCTGCTGGACTGGGAGGAGGTTCCGTCCGCGGAGAAGCCCAGCGGAGCGGCACCGGCGTCGGTACACACCAAGGAGCGACTGGCGAGCCCCTCCAACAGCCGTGCCCCATCAGGATGCTCCGCGCCGGGGCTTGGGTGGAGCAGCGGTCCAGGGGGTCCCACTCACAGCAGGTCTGTATCCAACGCAGACGGCTGCAGCGCCCCACCCGCGACCTCCAGCGACCCGACGGGCGAGGATGAAGCCCTGCATTCCAACAACGAGGATCATCTCTCGGATTCAGGATCGATGGAGCTATCCCTGCAAGACAGGATGGTGAAATGGGAGGAAAAGGACCAGATTGTGTCGGTCTTTGTGGTTGCGTTCAATACCAGATCAGGTGGGACATCAACTACACCAACATGGAATTATCATTACTACATTAAACTGCCGACAAAATGAAGGGAAGGGATCACGTTCATAGCCAGGAAGAGATAAAAACAGATGAAGCCTGACTCGTCTAATGCAAGCAATATTGTGTCTGACGCCCAAAATGAAGAGCGCGTGTTTTTACCAAGTCTGCAGAACCTTCTCCTACAGGTGTGGCCTTTGCTGACCCGGCAAACACGTTTAGAGACATTATTAACATTATTAAAAGCCACCTCTCGCCTAACAAGACAAGTCAGGATGAGTTATGTGATGGAAATCAATCACCCGGCTGTTTCTGCAGAGCAGCTCTATACATTTTTAATGAGGGGTACGTTGAAGACAGGCTGAGCCCCTGTGAAAAAGCAGCCGATCAGGTTACTTCGTAGAGGGCTCATCAATTTAAGAATCCTAAAATGAGACGGTTCAACATGACAGGGGGAACGTGGCTTGCTTGCGACAGAGGAGATTCCCTGCAGGGTGGAGCTGCAGGTGCTGTATGATTATGCAGCACGTCAGATTGACACGAGACCAGGAGAAAAGAGTGGAATTATAACAGATTATGACAATACTTTTAAAATATTCGCTTAGTGGAAGGGTCACTAATAGCAGTACTCCTCCACCACCATGTGACACAGTCTAATTGGAGCTTTGACAAATAGGAAAAATACGGTATATATTTACAGAAAATACAGTAGGAAGATCTATAATATCAAATATATTGATATATTAATAGAGTTGGCTGTGGTGCGTCATTATATGTGTACCTGTTGAGAAAAACATCAGTATATTATTTAATTATACAAGATGAAACAGTGTGTAACAAATTGCACAGAGCCATGGTTCAGTGCTCACACCAAAACATCTAGTTTGTGCACTCTAAAAGGCCACTCTTATGTTAAAATATACCCGCTTCCACATCACAACAACATGTGAATGTTGTGTCAGAGTGTTGGCAAGATGAAAAGCTCCACTTCTGCTTTACCTGAAGAGGCGCAATGCACCCAAAAACACTTCAGGTGTAGTTTATGTGCCTATAGGGTTAGAAAAACAACTTGCACCAGGTAAGTATACTTACCTGGTGCAAGTTGTTTTTTTTAAGGGTGTTATTGTGGCAGAAAAGGGTGTCTGGCAGATTTCATATTCAAATATATTAAAATATAGCAGAGAAGTGACAGGAAATGGGGGAAGAAACGAAGGTTAAACATGCAACAATGTCATTAAGACACGCCGACGGTTCCTTTTTTTTAAGTGAACAAATGAAACCTAAATATTTCCTCGTTAATTTCTGAGTCTACTGAGTGAACCAGAGCAAGTAGAGGATTAGGATTCATTTTAATACTTCACCTATAATAATGTGGCATAAGGCTGAAGGAGTGAATCATAATTTGAGAATTTCTTACAGAATTTAGTCAAGCATCAAGGAGCCACATGATACATCACAAAGCATTCTGACTTTGTGCTTCAAATGGGATGTAAAATATATCGTGACAGAATAATGTGGTGTCTCTAGGGGCCTTTTACTACTGGTCTGTCCGTACAGGAAATAGCTTTGATAGGCACTTTGCACTGCACGGTACTTAAAGCTAAATACTTTAAGTCAATAACTGCTGTCAAAGTGGTACTAGAGCATATTTTCATGTGTTCAGCTGCAGGTGGATGATACAGACCTGTAGGCCCAATCTGAAGAATGGAACTCACGCTATCGGCAAAAAGATTCCACTGACTGTTAAGTGTAGCTAATGATTACATTGGAAACCACCTCCTATCAGACCGTATTTGCTCAGCTGCCCCTCGAGCGTCAGTCGGTCTGTGTCACTGTGGTGTCATGAGCATGAAATGAAATGGTGATCGTATATTTACCGTCTGGTGCTTCATCTAATCTCTCTGTTGTGTGGGTGTGACAGGAAACATGCTGGAGTGGTGTCTGCCCAAAGACATGGACCTGGAAGGAGTGGAGTTCAAGGCCATCGCCAGCGGCTCCCACCGGGTCACCACAGACTTCATGTAAGCGCGATCAGGAGAGGAAGTTGTTCACCTTCTTATTACATCCTGTAGGACATTACCAAGGGGAGGAAGCTCATTTTCTGTATTAGGATGCGGCCCCATGTCTTCCTCCTGGCAGGACAGAGCGACACAAAGTGTTGCCTGGCAAAAAAAAAAAAAAGAAGAAGAAGTCCAGCCATCTGGCAGAGCCTTTGCTTTTCATGACTCATGGCTTCGCCTGTCTCCCTCTCTCCCCTCCGTCCATCCACAGCTACTTCCGGAAGGGCTCCTACTTTGGCCTCGCCTGCTTTGCCAACATGGCGGTGGAGAGCGCGGTGGAGAGGGGGGCGAGGATGAAGTCGGTGGGGATCCTGTCTCCTTCCTACACCCTGCTCTACCGCTACATGAGCTTTCTGGAGCACCAGGTTAGGTAAGAGGAGCGATCTGCTGGGCAGGAGCCGTTGCGTTCACTGAACTAAAGACTTCAGAAAAACGTCAGTGTCACAAAATAGTGAAAAATGCAAACAGTCACAAAGTGACAACTTAAAATAGCTCGGTTCATCCAACCGGCGCTTCAAATCCCAAAGATACATTTAGTAGCAGTTCTGGAGTTTTATCACCGAACACAATCTTTCTCAGGAGATTGTGGAATTAGATGCTTTCCATGTTTTCAGCACACTTTTAAGGACTTCCCCTGTTGGCTTAGAAGTTGAGATTTAAATTTTAAGTGTCTATTAGTTCATAGAACAGAAGCAAAAAACCTAATTTTAAGAAGCTGGATCATGTATTTTTTATTAGATTTTTTGCTTAAGGACTTAAAATGATTAATTGATTAACAAAGTCTATTACAAGTTATTATTTTTTTTGCCTCTAAGAGTTTGTCCCAAGACACTACTACCACTACTATTACTATTATTAGTAGTAAAAGGTTTCAAGTATGGCAATATGAGTCCACAGGTAAGTTCGCATATGGCCACTAGGGGCCGCTCGTGGGCCTTTATGACCCTCCTCAGCCTAGTTCCTCTTCTTCTCTCTTTTCCCTCATCTCAAATAGAAAACTCTCACACTTTCCGTGACTCCCGTTTTCTCTCCCTCAACAGCGCTACACTTCCATTATCCTGAAAAAAAACTCCCCATTAATAATGTTGCTGCTGTGTACAGGGCCGTGAACTTCGGTGTTTCATCCCTAGATTTGTCACACCGATGTCACACTCTGTCTTTGAGCACAGCTCTCTCTATATTCTGTCCCCCTCTCTCTCTCTCTCTCTCCCCTCTCCCGTTCCCACACTGCCAGACTCGCCTGGCCTCCAGTCATGCTGCGGTCACGCTCCTTACTCATCATTACCCACATAGCTCGCTCCAGATACCCCATCTGCTGACTGCCTTGGCAGTTATATAAAGGGCCCAGTGTTGGTCATGAGGTGGTTAAGATATTTAAGAATGTGTGGATACGCTCCCCCTTTCTTTTCTCTATCCCTCCTTCCCTCTATTTCTGACCTGTTATGTGTCCTCTCTTGGCACTTGCAGCTAACAGAACTCATCAGCTTTGCAGGGACATGCTAAGGATGCTAATAAGGATAGTAATGATAAGATGGAGATGTGTCTTGGCATAGAATAATTGCAGCCTTAAATATATATATATATATACATACATATATGTGTATATAACCGGTTGTACAGTAGCTGACACATTAAAGAAAACTGCTTGCATGCAGACTGAAAGCTTGTTTGCATTACTTTTGATAAGCAATTATCAAGCAAACATGTCAAACATTTGCTGGTTCTGGTTTCTCAAATGTGAGGATTTGCTGCTTTTCTCTATTTTATGTTAATGTAAATTGAATATCTTTGAGTTTTAGACTGCTTGCCAGACAAAAAATGGCAAACTTAAAGATTTTAAGATTAAAACCTCATGCGTGAAATCAAGCAATGAGCTGAATAGAATCATTTATAATTTGATAATGTATTGTATCATAACAGACTGCTGCAGGAATTATCTTTTATATATTTTATATGACTTCTTTTTTTAGGTGAGGAAATAGATGGATGTGGGTATCAGGTTGTACGGTTTTGTTTTTATGATTTTGTTGCTTTGTGATATGATGGGAAAACTATAAATACAATATTATTAAAAAGTGATTTAATCCCAGATGAATAGAATAGTGAGAGTCAGTCACGATCAGATAATATTCTACTTTAAGAGAGGTTGAGTCTACAATCAAGACCAGGTTCAGGTGCCAAGAAACCCACATACTCTATGAGTCTAAATAATCAAACTGCTGAACAGGTAAAAATACATTCATACACATCTGAATGTAACTGAAACTGTATTGTGATTGTAGGTTTTCCTAAAAGTAAAAAGCGAATTTGTGAAAATATTTAATGATTCACTGAATGTCGTCTTCTTTTTTTCATCCCCCGCCACAGGCTCCAGCTTCAGGCCCCAGGCCACTACTCTCCCCTGGAGGCCTTCTATGAGGACAAGAGAGCACTTATGCCCCCCAGTGGTGATGGTGCTGTCACTTCATGTCCAGCCAATGCCTGGGGAGCAGCTATCAACCACTGCATGCACCCTGAGATGAAGGTAGAAAGGACATTCACACTTCTACAGCTGGTGTTTTTCACACTGTGTGACTCAGTACCCTTGTGCGCCTCTGTGTTTGAATACCCGTGGACCAGATCACCCACCCTGCAGGCTGCATGTCCCAGTTCATCCGCTTCTTTGGGGAGCAGATCATGGTGCTGTGGAAACTGGCTCTCCTCCGCAGACGCATCCTCATCTTCTCCCCTCCACCCGTGGGCGTGGTCTGCTACAGAGGTGAGAATGTATTCATTTCAATAGAAGTGTAAATTAGTATTTTGACATTTTGGGAGTTCATTTTCATGATTTTACTTTTTGAAGAGCTCACACACACACACACACACACACTGCGGAAACTGTCTTATTTTATTGTATTGAGTCTGGGCATTTTACATCAGCGCACATGCAGTTTCTCTCCAGCTGCATCAGTGTTGGACAGCCCACATGTCATGCACTCATTCACATCCTACGTCGCTCTCCATCCCTCCCACACTCGTGCATTCATTTTGCTAATCTCACCCTCCACCCGCTCCTCCCTCTCAGTGTACTGCTGCTGTTGCCTGGCAAACATCTCCATCCCCGGGATCGGCGAGGCTGTGCCCGAGTTCCGCCCCTTCTTCTACGTTAACGTGGCCGACATCAGCGCCCTGGAGAACGAGCTCTCCTACGTGGCGTGTAAGTGGATGCTCGAAGCATGTTCAACATTTGTGAAAAGCCCCACTGAAAAAGGACTAGTTGGTCTAACATACATCTACTGCAGGTACGAATGGCATCTCAAATCTTAGAGGTCCTGTGTGTGTGTTTGTATGCTTAGGTACAACGGAGAAGATCTTTGAGGAGAAGAAGGATCTGTATGATGTGTATGTAGACAATCAGAATGTAAAGACCTACAGGGACGGCCTGAAGCCTCTGCTCCGCCTCAGCAACGCCGACAGGGAGAAATATCGCAAACTCACTGAACAGAGGTAGGGGACACCACCAAAACCAGGACTACCGCTTTTACTTCATTACCAGATTGGGAATTTAAGGCCAGACCTATCGACTAATTTAATCTACTAAAATGCATCAGTGAGCCACACTGTAGCACCTGATGACTTGTTCCCTCATCACGATGAACATGGCCACTGTCACTTATTTTGAGTCAATCACACTATACACCGTCCTGCTGCTGTAAATCCATCAAAATGTGGCATCTGTGGCTGAAAATAGTCCCCAACTAATGCACAGCATTTCATCCTGTTGAGTAACATTTGATAAAAACTACAGTGCACACCTGTTTGTCAATTATTTAAGACTTTGTTTTTTAATGTATACATTTGTGAGCTGCTTGCACAACGTGTACCACAAGCAGGCAATACATATGTTGGTATACATCACAGATTGTGCACAGTCTCTTGCAGGTTTTTAAAGGAACAGCTAGAAATAAAGTGTGTGTGTGTGTGTGTGTGTGTGCAGGCAGATGTTGCTGTACTCCCAGGAGGAGAATGGTGACTGCGTGTCCAGTGAAGAGGATCTCTTTATCCTGTAAGTACAACATTATTCATTTAACCAGCCAGTGGAGTGAAAACTCTGATTAACCACAGTAAGCAGAGCAGATCTCTTTTCATGAGAACGGTCAGCACAGTGGCAGCTTAGAACAATTGAATCAAAGAGGTAATGAGGCTGACAGAATCTCCCGCCCTTTCTCCTCCTCTCACAGTAACTGCAGGGAACAAATCTCACAAAGGGCACACAAGGGGGACAAAACAAAAAGGGGAAAAGTCAGCTTTATAGATGTTTTGTATCAAGTATTGTATTTGTGGAGCTGGGTGAAGAGCCATGTAGATCTACTCACCCTTCTTTCTAAATGATGATTTCTCCAGGTTTTTCCTGGAGCAGAACAACAGGATTTTCCAGACCCTCGGCGAGGTGGCAGGGAGCCCCGATCCCACGCTGACCCAGGAGAGCGTGAGGGCCATGGGTCTGGATCCTCATGGAGACAGGCTCTTCCTGCTCCACCTGCTGGAGATCTATGGCTACGACACCCTGCTGGTGTCGGAGCAGCTGTGCTGCAGTTGAGAGATCATGGACAGCTGGCTTTCCGCCTTTTATCAGTGCTGGTTTTAAAAAGGGGGTTGATTCGCCTCAAGCTAACGTCAAGTGCTGCACTACTGGCTTCTTGGAGTCTTCAGGACCGTTTGGAATTTCTCTGGAAGAACTTTTTTGTTGTTGTATATAGCCCTGTGCTTCTTTTGTTCACCCTCACAACCTGCTGGAAAGAGCAACAATCATCTTCATGTATTATCACCAAGAGTAATGTTGTCAATTCTACTTGGATACATTCTCACGGAGGCTTAGGATGGATTACTTGCCCTCGGCTGATTAAAAGCGATTCTCTGGATCGGATACAGCTGCAGTATTTCAGCACTGAGCCGTGTTTGAATGCCATGGATGGCAGGTCCATGACGATTAATCAACACTAAAGTGGCCTGAACTGTACTCGGACAGAGAGCGAGAGACTTTTTCCAAGATGAAGCCAGTGATTTGTGGATATTCAGCGAACAAAACTTGTACCAAGGACTGAGGTATGAAAGAGAAAAAGAGAGGTAGCCGTTCTGTAAATACTCCTTTATGTATAGTGTGTTTAGCATATGTGTGATATGGGGTCCGCCTCTCTGCCAGTGTTGCTTTCCTTGTATCAAGCGCTGGATTCAAACATCTCATTTTTAAGCTTCTATGTCCGAGGCCTCAAGTAAGGGCCTCCTTACTTGAAATCGAACTCACTACGAGCACGTCCAACCACCCTCGTCTTCAGGAGCCATGTCTGCAAGCACAGCTGTTTCACTGGCACGTGGTGCGACAAATTGAGGAGTTTGTCATTTAATGTAAAGACAAATTACTTTAAAGACCAAATCAGATTTTCTAATGATGTCGAACAGGAAAAGGTGAGACGTCCACGTGGACATAGAGGCTACTTGAAGTGGCTTTATTTGCAGCGGCGCTGTCCGCTGGGCCTGCAGTGGTTACACAAAGAGCCAGTTTAGTCTTGAATGCTTTTCTCAGATGTCCAGTTGTGTTTGCAGCTCTAGCATCAACACAGAGACGGGCCTTCAGTGGGCCAGTTCACAACTTCAGATGATCCTCTCAATTCAGAGACACCGAGTTGGTTATTTAACAGCTCCCATCTGCAGCATAGAGAATCGGTTAAGACGCAACACTAGAACTATTTACGCTCCGTACATTGTGAAGCACAGCAGCATATGCTTTCGGCTTCGTCAGTAGAGAAGTAACATCATGTAGCGCATAAGTGACATAAAAGAAACAAGGTTCTTGGTTATTCGGAAAGGAAGTGAGAACATCAAAGCTGCATTAATCTGATTTTGGATTGTTACAATTTGAATGGCTAGTGAAGTAGCGAAGAATGGCCCCTAATTGAAAAAGAGACATTAGCATTAACATGGAGTCATGTTTTTTGTCTGTGAAAAATAAAAGCTTTAAGCTGCTCGACTTTCTTCACCATTGTCAGTCTGTGGGTATGTATTTTGGACTAACCATCATTACATCACTGCAATGTGAAAATACATGCGCTGGAAAAAAAAAAAAAAAAGACGACAAATTCTATTGAAATAAGTCAATCTGAAAAAGAAACTTTTTTTCTTCCCCATTGAAACATATCGCAGAAGCTAACCCGGTGATTTGGTTACTGCACACAAACGACACAATGTTATTGTGTCGTTTTATATTTTACGCTGATCGTTTATTCTGTTAAATGTGTTATTTAGACTTTCTTTAGCTGTTTATCGTTTTTGAGTGTAAATATTCAATTGCTGTATCTGTGAAGAAATGGGGTCAGTTGAATGTGTTTTATAAGACAAATATGATCCCACAGAGCCTCTGTATCACTGAACTCCTCATGCAATCGTGTGTCCGCTGTGAGAAAAACAACCTCGAGCTATTTCTCACGCCACATGGCATGGCACCTTAGACTACGTTGTACAAAGCTGAAGCAAGCATCCTTGTAGGTGAAGGGATAGTCCGACTCATGTTAAAACACCTTCACTTTATTTACTTTACCGTAAAAAAACATTTCAGAAATAAAGTGCATCGCCACCGTTAAGGGAGTCACAGTTTTCAGTCTGAATATTGTCAATAACAACCTTTACATTCCTGAATTTACTCATTTTATTAAATGTTTATTTCAACGCTACCGTCTTTAACATCAATGGAACTTGGTCTGTTGTTGTGTGTTCGTGTACTTTCCATAAGTGCCTGATCTCAAGCATTCAGGAGTTCTTTTCATTGTTGCCAATGATGAGAAATTCCTCACCAGTACTCACGCTTCCATCACTGAAACTACCAGTAATGCTCCATCTGGAGTCATCGGTGTTGAAGTCGTACTGCCTGCCGGTCACCGCAGCCTTCAGGACGTTCAGCCAGCTTTGTTTGAGGTCCAAGCCATCGCAGGAGAAAGTGTGGGTGGTTTTGGATTGTCTTAAATAGAAACAAGGATGACCCTGGAGCTTCTGCGGGGAATCCTCCACACTATAGCCCAGTAGCGGTATACTGGATAGGGGCTTCACATCCTGGAGATAAGGAGTGGATGAAGGACAGGGACAGAGAAGCAGGCGGTGGATACAAAGGCTTAAGCTGTGCGGGATATTTAACCCTTCATATGTCAGTTAGTTTACACAATTGAATTAGTTTCTGTGTACCAACTACTTGGGGGATTGTTTAGATATTTTGTAGATGATTAGCACCAACATTGATTTTGATGCATTGTTTTCTGCAGGAAACCAGGAACACAGCATGTACTTGCCCTATAGAGCGCACATGAGAACATGGCTCAATCTGGTAAAAATATTTTAAAACTTCAATTTTAAAGTCAGGCCTCTAGATTGAATATAATATAATAGAACGCATGTCTCATGCTGTACTGGTTGTGGGACATTGTGTATTTTTGTGTATAAAATGCAATAGTAACATTGTCACATTATTCTTCATCACAGAGATCCCTACCTGTGGGGCTGTGTACAGGTGGAGGAGCACAGGTTCAGACCGGGTGACAACAGACCACATCTGTTGCCAGGTCTTTGGGTTGTCACCATACAGCAGGAAGCCACACATCACGTAGTCACTGTAGATTGGAATCTCCGACTGAGAGAAAACACAATGCGTATAAAGACTTAGATCCATGTTATGTTGTATTTGATGCTCCTAAAAAGACTGACACACAAGGCTCACCTCCAGTATCCTTCTCTTCTTTCCCTCCACCTTCTCTCCTCTCTGAGCCGACAGGATGGAGTAGCAGACTTTGCACACTTTGTTCAGCTTGTTGCCGTCATACTCTAAAGCCGCTTTGTTGTCTGAACACTTCCCGCACACCACCTAGGGGAGCAGAGAAACCGTCACTGCTATCGTGTCCTTAAAAAAACAACAAAAAAAAAGAGCTTTCGCCTGTATTGTGTGTTCAGTACAAAGCTGCCACTTCACGTCACTCACGCAGCCGCAGGCTCTGCAGTGATGTCGTCTCCTGGTGAGTGGGTTGAAAGGTTCCTTGCATTTCATACACAGGGTCACCTCGTTGTCCCTGATCCAGCGAGGGGCCCGTCGGCCGAGTTCCTCCGTCTGTAAAACACACACACACACACACCAGCTGGATGAGTTTCTGAATATATTATTATTACTACTACTATTATAATATTTCTGAAATATGATCAAACTTACTGATTCTTCTACTATTAGCTCCTTAAAAGCCAATTTGAAGGTTTGATGATTCTTCAGGAAAACATCAATGGCTTCCTGAATTACCTGGAAATAAAACTTGTTACATTTTTTTGAATATTTTTCCTAATTCATGGCATGTTTAATATTTTGCACAAAACACTACATGGAAATACCCCAGTACCTTTATCCACTCATCTCGGTCTTGTTCGGAGCTTGAATAAACAAAAAACAATTACACATTTGATGCACTTTCTGTAATTAACATTTTAAATCACTAAAGATTATGTTCACAGACTACAATATGTTGAGTCATTAAACATGAAATCAAACACATCTACTTTCCAACTAGAACATGTAGATGTGTTGTCTAACACATTGACAGGCAGGCGAGTCTACCGTCAAAGAAAAACCAAAAGCAGCTCAACTGGTATGAACCCGCCCACTTAAACTACGCACACACACACACACACACACACACACACACACACACACACACACACACACACACACACACACACACACACACACACACACACACACACACACCTGGCCTGCAGTTCAAGGGTCCTCTCCTTTCCAGAGACCTGGAAGGTGTGCGAGTGGTCTTCATTGGTGGTCTGCTGCACCTGCATGCCATCCACTCCGATCCTGCAGCGGACAGTAAAACGCTGCCCAACTAGGCTGAACTTAGGAGTGCAGCACAGCAGAAAGTTGTTGAACTGTGGAGGAAAGTTATAAACCGTGATCTACAAGGTTCCTTTTATGAACTGCGATCCAAATTAGAGTCACATTTTATGGCATTCATCTCTTGAGTGACTTAGAAAAAGTGAAGTTTAAAAATAAAACCCTATGATAGAAAGGTAAAGACAGATGTTCGAGGGGTAGATATGAACAGTCAAAAGGTTCTTGGCAGATTATGGATCGTTGTCGGTCCAAAAATGCCCAGAGATGTAGTTTGTCTGTTTCTAACCAGGAACAGGTGCCTCTCCATGGCGGATGTGTTCCTGGCAGCAAGCTTGAGCAGACGTCCTTCCCTGAGGAACTCGTTGGTCGGGTTGATCACCTCCTCCTCTCCAACCATCTCAAAGATCTCCAGCAGCCGCTTCCGGCTCTCCTACAGGGAAAGCAAGAGAAACGCTAAAACACATCCGTCGGCACACAATCAGCAATTTTGTCTGGCATATTGATAAAACTGGATTTCATTTATTTCTGTCAAAATGTCATTACAAGAGCATGCAGTAAAAGCATACAACTTTGATGTCAAAATCATCCAGTAAATATAAATCCTAGCTATACAGCTGTGGCATTCCAAATTATATAATCCAGATTTTTAAAAAACACAACAATAGATGGATCAAAATCACAATATCAGGATCACTTCTGACAATATAATGCGTTGTCTGACCGTGATGATATCGTACATGATGTGGTGTGACATTGTAACGTACAGCCTTGTGGATGGCGCTGTTCGAGTGGGTGGCTGCCATGGAAATGATCTGCAAGGATTCTGCGGGAGGAGACAAAGGGAAGAGGTTCATTCTGCTGATTAAAGACATAACGACCCATCAGAGACAGACTGGACCTTTATGAGGGAAAAGAGGAACCATAAAGAAATCGAACAAGTATTCTCACAGCAAGGATATCGGTAGACTGAACAATTAAACTAGTAATAATGGTACAGCATACGTACTGTGAGCAAGATCATAATCTGAGTTTTCCCTGGGCAGCTTCTTCAGGTAATCCCTGAGGAGCATCTCATAACGTGGAACCCGCTGGACTGGTTCCAACATGTGGTGCTGCAGGGTCAGGCTGCCGCACACCTCCTGACTCTAAACACAGGACCACACGTGCACAACATCCCGTTCAGAGAACCGTACTTTCAGATGCATATAGGAATAAACTTACCCGAGTATGCTTTACCTGTATGTCCAGGATGATATTTCTGAAGACAGAGGAGCGTTCACTCCAGCTCCTCACCAGCTCCATGGCCTGGTCAAAGTTCCTGATGTAGTCGGCATACATCCTCAGGAAGGGTGCGTGTTGAAGCAGAACACTACCCAGGCCTGGGCTCTCACACCTAGATTTGGTGGAAGAAGGTCCAACTAATAAGATGTAACTAATAAGAAATGACTTCGAGGGTAAAGTGTTGAGTTTGTACAGTTTCCCAAATTAAGGAGACAGAAAATAATTTGAGAGATGTAAGCCTTCATATTTAGTGTTTTGGTAGCAAGTCCTGACGTCAACTACGAGCCTCTGCCACAGCTGTACTCTGGACTTGCTTGTTTGTTGCCTTCAGTATGTTCAGTTGGGGTCAGGTGATTGCTTCAACTGGCCAAGAACAGTCTACCATCTTGCCTTAACAAATAGATTCATCCTGCTACCACTGACAGCTGTGGCATGATCAGGAAACTCCTAAACAATGACAGTGTGTACCTTTGAGGAGCTGTTGTCATTTATAATAGTGGACCAAATAATTTCAGTTGTCACATAGCAAGTTGACCTTTAAATAGCTACTTTTACACTATAGTAATGGGCATGACGGGACTTAATCTTGCTGTGTCTATGAAGTGAACACTCACCAGTGGCTGATGCAGTTCTCCAGGTCAGGTAGCAGGAACTGGCTGTGGAAGGAGTAGATGGAGGAAATGTTGGAGAAGATATTTCTTATCACGTCGGGAGGAAACGAGCCGCCGCCTGCCTCCTCCGTTAAGCGTGAGCAGAACACCTGTGGAGGAAGTTAGAGAGTCATGACGGACTCAAATTCATTTTACACTTCACCCTAAAAGGAATGTAAATAAAGACAAGTCTGTTGAGAACGTGGCGATAAAGGAAATCCCTGCCATTTCCTTCATACCAACAAGAACTATGCTAACCTAAAGGAGCATGTTGTATCCAATGATAAAATTAAGTGGCTCTGGTTGATTTCGTGGAAGAAGCCACGAATAGATTATCACACTGACCTGGTCGAGCAGGTGGAGACGAGCCACGTAGGCTCTCTCTGTCTGCAGGAGTTCATTGGCTATCTTGTACAACTTCTGCTCTTGGTTCTCGTCATCTTTTGGCTCGCTTCCTACTCTCTCCTTTCTCATCTCATCATCATTTTGTTCACCGTTAGACTCCTCCTGAATCCTGCCATCTTCTGTCGTTCCAGTAGCCTCGTTCCACAGGCAGGAAGACTTGGAGCCATGTCTTGCTGGTATCTTGTCTTCTTCCATGCTATCATTTATTCCCAGTCCATTCACTGCTGTGCAAACTCCCCCCTGCACTATGCCATTCATTTGTCCCGGGGAATGCCCTTTGCCGTTGCTTGACAGATGGGCTTCACTTTTGGCGTGACTGAGTCTATGGTGAACTGGTGCTATGAGGGCGATGTCTGACCCGGTGCAGCTGGGGGATTGCAGCGGTGCCAGTGGAAAGCGTTCAACGTTTTCAGTGGGAATCCTGCAAAAATAAAAGTCATATTCATAAGTGATTGGATTCTATATAATGCAATCAATGCTACAGGAAGTTATTTAGGTAATCATGGTGCAGAAACCGACCAAATTAAAAATCCAACCTGCTCTCGTCCAAGTAAACAATCAAGTCAGACACGCTCAAAGATTTTCCCGCTCTCTTCTTTTTCCCCTCCATGTTGCTGCTTGGGATTCTGTGCAGTCCAAGCCAGGATTTAGATTTATTGGAGAGGCTGTGGCTCTTGATTCTCCCCTGCAAAGGGCTGGGGGTCTTCAGTAATCCACTGAGAGGGCTGTGGTTCCTTGGGGACAATGTAGCAGGACTGTGCCCTTCTACTCCCAATAGGCTACAGCTCTGAATGCCTACTTTGCCTGGACTTGGAGATCCTAAAAGTGGACTGCTTGTCATGTGTGGAATCCCCTGTGTATGTGCGGCAGAGACTCCATTCAACAAAAAGTTCCATCCTCCACTAATTGGACTAGCGGAGCCTAGACAATTCTGTGCTGGGCTGACACAGGAAACAGAAACTCCATCACCTCTTTTCAGACTCTGGTCTTGCTCTGTGCCGTTCACTTGTTGACTGTGGGCTGGAGCGTGTCCTGCCTTGCTCTGGAGGTGAGCCGATTTAGAAGGCACTACAAAGACATAGACGGCACAGTTGGCTAATTTATGATTGGAGATGCAGGTCCAGTATAGTCCACGAAAACATTCAGGTAAGACATGACGTGATCTCAAAGAATAACGAGGGATTTAATAAATAACTTGAAGTAACAGACTTGCATTTGTTTTTCATCTGATGCATTTAGGATACAGGACTTCAGCCTACCATGTGGTCTTTCGTTGTCTTCCTCTGCACCAGGTTTAGAGTTTGGTTTGGATCCACAGACTCTGTCACAAGCGCTGCCACAGCTGTACGAGCCGCACACCCCACTGCTCACCTCTAAAAGAAATACACAGTCACTATTTTAACCATGCAGATTTCCCCCACACTGCATGACAATGGCTTCCATATACCGTACTTATTTCACACTTTACTGAGGCTCCTACAGGGTGAACTATTTAAAATATAAAAAAGGTCAATTCATTCGGTGCCAACATTTCAAGTGGAAAAAATCAAAATCTCTGCAAAATCGTTGTTTTCCACTTTAGAATCTTGACTACAATTTACTACTTTTCAACTTTAAAGACTTATTTTGCTGAGTCCTTGGAAACTGCATACACCATTTCTGAGTGGATGATTCAGAGGTCTTGTTCCTCCCGAGCCTTCAACTACTAACAAATATCACACATGCACATGGAAAAAGGACCTCACGCTCACCTTGCTGTTGCTAATCTCTTGGTTGTATTGCTCAAGTGTTTCTTCCGCACGCATACAAACTTTCTCTTTCTCTTGCGTTTCATTTATAACAATTAACAAGTTCAATCTTGGACTGAAGACTAAATTTAGTTTAAATTATGAAGTACACAATGTCCCAGGTAAGGATTACTTTTTGTCCAGAATCAAAAAAAAAAGGATTACACTGGTTTTGTATTTGATCCAACACATTTCCTCAAGAAGAAAAACAAGTAGTATGCATGTTTCACTATACTCTTTAAAATCTGTTTGACTGGCATCCTTACTTCACAACAAATAACTACTTTCACATTGTGCATCTCTTTGTTTTCTTACCTGCTGTCTACATCCAAACTCATGCAAGATTATCCATAACTTGTATAACAAAGTAAAGCTTTGCTGTTCACTCCTGGCTTCACTGAAGTGTAACAGATTTGTTGATCATGTGGTGAGGGCAAGAAGCCTACTTTCTCAACACTGTAGTACTTCTGCTTTCTCACTTCTCTCGTTTCCCCTAACCTGAGAGAACACTACAAAGAGACAGATGTATATGGAAGACTATGGGTAACTGCTTTTAAACATATTCAAAAGTCTATAACATTTGAGTTGTTCCTTTTAGAACAACTAAGTTAGAGTGAATAGATACTGTTGAATAAAAATGTTGTGTGCATTAACTAAGTTACCGTGGTAGCCACATTTCCAGGTAGCCAGATGATTGATTCTAATTCTTACAAGAATAGTTCAACAACACGCCTTTTTGTTTTCTGTGTCTAGTATTTGTGCTAAGCTAAGCTAGCCAGCTGGAGCTTTATATTTAACAGGCAAAAGTAACGAATATGGAACTACTCCTTCAATATTTTTTAACTATCTTTGAACTGAATCCAAAAGCACTAATCTATCAATTTCTAGCCTCTCAGTTGTGATTATAAAAAACAAACAAACATGCATACACACCAAGTGAACTCAACTAAAATAGCATATACTGATGTAAGACAGGCACGGTGTTGATGCCCTTGGCCCCCTCTTACACTGCAGTAATCTGGTTCATCTGGCTGGTGTGAACACAGACAATTTCCTGATATATTAGAAAATATACTGATTATATTTTGACCGTGTTACCAAACAATAACCACATATCAATTTATTTATTTTTGCCACAAACTCCACTAAAACCAGCCCATCCATAGTAACTACAGCAATAGCACATTTATTTTTAATTAAATAAAGAAGGTACTTCACCTGTGTGTGAAGAGAGGCAGTCCATCGCAGCACCTTTGACCTTCCGCCTGACCGCCACTCTTCTGAACTCCTCCGTCTTGGCTCTGCAGTTCAGAGTCAAACTATTCCTCTTCTTCAGGTCAAACATTGCTACGAAGACGCTTCAGTTCCACCTTAAGCCCGCTGTTTGTTTCAGAAGACGGCAAATTGTACCGGAAGGAGAGAGGGGGAGCGACGCACCACTGTGTTCAATATTTCACGTGCTTAATCATGCATATTTCTCCAGCTGTTTGAGAAGCCCCGCCTCTAAATTAAATCCCCACGCGCCCTCTGACAAGCCCACCGGAGGCTCTGACCAATCCGCTGGCGCGCAGTCAGTTTTCACATTGTCAAGGGATCACATAGATTGAAGGGTTATGGAGAAGGAAAAACGACTAATTTCTCAATGAACAAATTAATAAAAGCATTAAAAGGCTAAAACAAATAAATAATGCAGGAATTGAAACTACTATTATTTAAAATAAATAGATAAATCTAAATAAATGAATAAATAATTTAATTTAAAAAAAGTTACGTAAATATTGGTATACACAAAATGAATGAATACATGTATTTGAATAATTACTGTCATTTAATTAGTTATTTCAGTAATGTTATATTTCTATGCAACTGTAATAATAAAAATAATAAATACAATAACAATAATCAGTGCCGATCAATAAATTAGTCAACTAACACAATAAATAAATTAGTAATGTTTTTGTTTCTTTCTGTCAAGAAAGAAATGCGCCCGATATCAAGATTGTATATATTTTATATATTTGCAAACTGAGTATATTTGAGTTTGAGATGTCACCATGGGATCCTGGAAAATGTGATATTTATATCACTTTCATGACATTATATAGACCAAACAACTGATTGACTAATTGAGAAAATTATCGTAAGATTATTCAATTACAAAAACAGCTGTTAGCTGCAGGTGTAGTAATAACCTTACAGTACATTAAATGAAAATTCTTTAAATTAAACAGAAATTATTCCCAAAACAGTGAAAATAAAGAATGTATAAAAGAAAAGGTCTAGGGCTGCAATTACATCTTATTTTCATTCATTAATCTGCAGATTATTTCTCCGATTAGTCAATCATTCATTTAGTGACTAATAGAGTGAATTTTAGTTTGAATAGACTCATTTAGGCCGACTCAAAGAATAGTGAAAAGGTCCCCATCACACATCCTATGAGACCTAAGGTGACGTTTTCAAATTCCTTATGGTTTTCTTCCGAGAAAATTCATAAATTTGTGGAGCTGGAACCAGTTTGCATTTTTCTTGAAGAATTATGAGTGAAATTAAAAATCATTCTTCAACATATGTTTCCGTTTATAACCTACGGAAATGTTGTGTTAATCAATAAATACAATAACTGAAATATAAATGGGCAACTGTTCGCATTAAATAAAATAATACATAACATAAAATGTTTAATATTAACGTATAGTGGATGTCATTTCATTCTGCACCTGATCGCTGAACTGTTGGAAAGTGACTCTTCAACTCACAAACAAAGTGCTGGATTCAGAAACAACACCCGATTAATAAAACAACCTCTGAACTGTGGAAATCTTCAGGAACAAGCTGTTCAAGTGTCAAAAGAAATGGCCTTTGCTGGTTTACGCTGCAAGAAACACCTGCTGAGCATTGGCATCGTCCGTGTGCTGGGTGAGCTTTATGGTAAAATATCAGACCACATGTGAGAATTATTCCTATTTATAGTTATAAAGGAGGAATAACATGACGTGATATTATATAATACCATATAATAATGTAATTAGGGTCAGTTCATGCTGACTAGTTTAATGAGGGCGCCATTTAGTGTTGAGATGGCGACATCTGATGGCCGTTTTCGATATTACACCAGTTGTGGACGAATGTCTCACAATGTATGCTATTAGGGCTATTTTACATAGAACACGAGAAATAAGGTTAGTGCAACTAACTTAGCTAACAATAGCTGACTCTAGCTTTAACAAGCATTTGTTTATCACCTCATAATCAATATTTTAGTAATCAAGTAATCAATAAAATAATAAATTCATATTTGTAATTTGTAATATTTTGTAATATACAAGCATACCCGAGACAGTGCATTTCTAACCTGGAGCCTTGCTGGTTTTTCAGAAGGACTGGATGGACAGGTGAGCACACAACACGCCAAAGAACATGGCTAGCTAATGATGCGTTCAAAGACAAGATGAGGTAACTAAAGTCCTTTGTTTCAAAAGACTTCGCTAACAATGAGGGAATATAGTTAATGACAAGAGCTTATGTTGTGTTTGGATGACTGAAAAGGATTTGAGTACCAATAAATTCATAAATAAATGTGTAAATACAGGAATAAATAAATGCAAAAATAAATAAATGAAAGAATGAATGAATGGTGAAATAAATACAAAAATAAATGAAGGTATGAATTAATACAATTATAAATAAATGCAGAAATAAATAAAGTTGAAAGTTGATAATAAATACATGATCATTTATTTATATATTTCTGTAAGATGATGAGGTAGGAAATACTGACAGTTATATAGGAATGTGTTTATTATATCAACATTTATGTATTTCTACTTTATTCGTACCTTAGTCATTTTTCTTGGTAGCAATGGCTGCCATCGTTCGATAATATAGTCGCAATTTTGATATTCAGCTGTGAAAATGAATGCATGTCAGAAGTGGGATTCGAACCCACGCCTCCAGGGGAGACTGCGACCTGAACGCAGCGCCTTAGACCGCTCGGCCATCCTGACTGAAGAACGACTTTCACATCCATTCATCAGAATCTCTCTCAGATAGACAGAGCAGCCTCTGAAGAGGATGTGCGAGAGTTCAAGTTGTCGTTGGAAAGTTAATTATAATACATTGGTGCTGCTCTTGACGCCTCTTGCACTAGCAGATGTTCGCCACCAGATGACAGTCATGTACTTACATCATGATCATCATTTTTTTTAGGCTTTGTTTTGCATTCATTTTTTTGCTCAACAGTTCCTCACATTACAACTCATTAATGTTACATATTGGCCTATAATTTAGGCTTCAGCTTTAATATTCTATTCTATTCTATTTACTTCAGCAACAGGGAGGGTACCGAGAGAGAGAGAGAGAGAGAGAGAGAGAGAGAGAGAGAGAGAGAGAGAGCTAGGCTGTGTGAGATAAAGCAGCTCGGCTCAGGCAGCAGACGGCGGCCCGAGCCTCCGGTCCCATCTACCGTTATCTCCCACCCCCCTTCATTTACATTCTTCCTCTTCCTGTTCGGCTCACTCCTTTCCTTTCCGTAGCCGGCTCGGAGAAATGTCCGCCAGACCAGGATTCTACCAGCAGGAGCTGAACAAGACTGTGTGGGAGGTTCCGGAGCGGTACCAGAACCTGACGCCTGTGGGCTCCGGAGCCTACGGCTCGGTGTGGTGAGTGTGTGTGTATGTGCAGGGCGGGCGGAGGGGCGAGGCTGCTCAGCCACAACATTGGCCGTACATCGGTCATGATGCATCAGCATAGCGATGCGTGTGTGTCGGCCGTGTGGGAGATGAAGGAGCTTGTGGAAACTGATTGTTTGGGGTTTTATTGTTGTTAATTAATTTTATTGCGAGCGTATTATTATTATTATTGATATTATTATCCCATTTCCTATGCTGCTTCGGTATCAACGGTCTAGAAAAAACATAAAATAATAGTATTGTTTCAATATGCAAATTAATATGATTTCTTTCTGTGTAGCCTACTGCTGTCAGACATATATTAAGACACGACACACACGCACACACACACGCATACACACATACACACACACACACACACGCACGCACACACACACACGCACACACGCACACACACACACACACACACACACACACACACACACACACCTCTAAGGACCCTGCAGAGGCTACTGTCCTGGGACTCTAAAGATGCATGCCACATCTGGAAAGGGAAAACCTGGGCCCAGCTGCTCTCAGTGCATAAACATGATGCAGTCTGACACCTTGAAGCCTTAACAGGTGCATCATGCATGCATGCATGATCATCTCACATATGTCATACACATGTCTCCTCTCTGCATGACACTGTGTGTGGATGCAGATATTTCCACTCCTGCAACATGCAGCTGCTTAAATTTTGAAGCCAATTTCGTGTCAGCTGGTGGGTTTCTCGTTGCCATGGCGATGTGTCATGGTGATAACCTCCTCCTGACAGTCGATATTAATTAAGCCGTAATAGCAGGCGGACGGTTACCTATAAGGAAATGTGGAGCGAACGGTTTGGGCGGCTGATCCGAGTGGGATGATCACATTTTCAGAACATGAATAAGATGTTTGGATGTTGGCAGCTCCCTGACGGCAGCGAGATGTAACCGGCCTGAACATCTTTGAAGGAGAACCGATTGAGACACAACCGAACAATTTATAAGACGCTTTATAGATGACGAAGAATCCTCGTTAAAAGCTTTGTCCTGTCACCTGCGCAGTAAATTCAGTCGTTGACGACGCCCCCTGACTCAATATGCCCAATTGAGCCTTTTTCAGACTATGAGAAAAAGAAAGAAAAATGTGGGCCAGCTTTGCCACGCTGTATGAGGTCCAAATCCTGTGATGCTTTGTACCAGGAGGATGAGAGAGGAGAATGTTGGCGAGTCAACATTTCTCCAGATGGAGCACTCTGTGCTGTTTAGGAGACACTCTGGAATAGGTTGTAAAGTTTGGATTCGTCGTTTTCTTGGGCTTCCTCTGTGTATAGTGAAGAAGCATCGCTAACTAACACTGAACATTTTGAGATGAATAAACTGCATCTTTATTCTCACTTTGGCAGGACAGGATTGCTCTACTTCCACCTTCCTGGGATCATTTATTTTAGGATTTGGTGATTGTCAGATCACAAACACTACAGTAGAGGCAAGACCTGAAGCTTACATGCTGGCCTGTTCAGCCCGAAGCTCTCATTGCCTTCGGCTGCATCCTCAGAAAAGAGCTTATATCCTCACAGCTGACTTCCTGTCAAGACAGATGTTAATTAAGACACTTTCTGAATGTGCTTGTCTGCTGGGGCCCCAATTTACGATTCAGGCCCCCGCAGGAGTATTTTGTGCGTAAACATCTTGCCGATATTGCAGCTTCAAAGCTCAGAATAGCACAGAAGTAAAAAAATAAAAGTAGAGAGCCGGGTGACGAATTTGCTTTCAGCTGTTTCATTCGCCCTCAGGAAGATTATTTGCATTTGGCATTTTTTGGAGAAATGAACTGCCACGGTTGAGGTTTGATTCCCATTTAGGAGTCCCGTGCCACGAAGGCGTGTGCAGCGTTATCAAAGCGTTCATTCGATGGAACATGAAGCTGTGTCTTTGGTGACGAAATAGAATAACGTTGCCATAAAGCAATGTGGCATTCGCTATTCGGGAACTTTTCTGATTTCATAATAGGATCATGAATAGGACTGTTTTTTAACACTGTTAATATATATAAAAGTGAATATATTTTCATACAATTGAACCGTCAAGTTAATTCAGCTACCATCCCTGGTTGGGAATCACTGCTCTAAAGCCTTGGTGTCTGGAAGTTCTGTCCTGCCGCACAGGAAGTGATGTGTTCTCTATGTGTCTGGTGTCTTTGGAATCGTCATCAGACCTTGAAGTGGTATAGACGCAGACTAGCAGGTGATTTTCTCCTCCTGTTTTAAGCCATCACACAGACAGCATGATGATCACTGGTGAAATGCCTCCATCTTACTGAAACTCTTTCTCAAATGATACACACACACACAAAGGGCATTCCTCCACACACACATACCACCCGGCATCATTGCCCTGTCGATCTCCAGCCATTGTCAGGAACTTTTCTCAAGCGGCTGGGGGATGGGGGGGGTTCAGAACACGACATATGTATGCATGTGTCGTTATGGGGGGTTAGGATCGTCCCACAGTCTACCTCTTGAGATGCACAGTGAAAACGGCTCTCATCATCTATCTCCCGGTGAACCCTCTTGAGGCCGCAGGCCTGAGGTCAAGGATCCGACAAGCTCATATAATCCATTACAGCTGAAGATGAAGAATTTACACCCTGGTCGCCCGTGGGAGACGGGGAACCGAAAGACGTCGTAGAGTTTAGAAAGAGGATAACACAGCAAGTGTAAGGGAGTATTAGTAAGGTTTCAGAGCTGCAAAGCGCAGACACTAGAGAGAGGAGTCAGAAATGCAAAGCCTGTTTAATAATTTAACACGCTGTGCCTCTTGAATTTTGATAAGTCATGAGACAAAAAGTTTGGAGGACTGAACGCTGTGATATCCCCAGCCTAATCCAGGCTCATTGTCTTCTCAGTGTTCCGCCGTCAAGCCCTCATCCCATCCCAAATATTCTCTTTTCTGCTTCTGGAGACAAAAAGTGGGCCAATTTTGGCCCGGTCGAGAACAAGGCTGCTTTCATTTCATGTCACCAAATGTAACATCTGTTCAGTAGACCGGAACTCTGGCACGCAGCCTCTCATTTGGATAGCTGTGAATAAAACATGACTGCTTCATTTTGTCAGATTGTCGCAGAAAACTAGATTGAGGTTGTGATTTGCTATTTTACAGTCTTTATGCTAAACTAAGCTAACAAGCTGCTGGCCCGTGGCTTAATATTCAGCATACAGATATATGAGATGTATCTTGTCTTGGCTCCTGGATAAATGGTAATGCATTAAATTGGATGCAAAAAACAGACCCTGTGGACAATAATCTATAGAATAAATTATAATTTCTTCTTCACTTGCAACAGTCAATACCCTCCCCCCATTTAAATAGATGCAACCATGTAGGTTTTACTCTTGATTTAATCAGAATGAATCACGTTAACTGATAAGACCAGAACATGTACATGAAAACACATTGGTTATTAGCTGCCCCTTCCCCCTCTTCCTTTCTGAAACTGTCAGTGCGTTAAGAGCTCGGATATAACCCACTAACAAAAACAAAAACAGAGACAAAAGAAGATGAGAGAAATCGATGCCTTGGCTGGGCCCTGTGCGCTGACAGCAGTGCAGGCAGACCCATGTATGGAAGGGAGGAAGGTATGTGTGAGGCAGAGAGGCCTGGTTCATGTCAGAGACGGAGGAGACCGGCTTGCCGTCCTGGCTTAAGCCCGGCGGGGACATCCGGACCGGCAGCAGGGGATCGCAAGACACATGGAATGCACACAACCGTGCAAGAGTGTTGTTTACTCGTGCATGTAAGCATTACAGGTCACCATGAAATGATACTGTCATATTTACAGGGAGTTTCATACTGGGGAAGAAGGAAAAGAAACAGGAGACATGCATCATTAGGTGGGCACTGTCTAACGAAGACCACATCCTGTTCCTGCTGTGGACTGAATTTTTTTGCAGGTTGTCAGGAATAAAAGAAATTCAAGGTTAGGTTGTTGGCTTCTTTCTACTGTCACTGAGCAGCACTTGAAGAGTAATCCACTGCTGAAGAGTCAGTAATCGCACCCACAATAGAATAAAAGTGCTGTGCAGCAAGACAAGGTGGGTTTTCACTGAGCAGTTGTGGCTTACAGGTTGTTTTTTCACCATAAAAAAACCCTCATTATATTGCATTTTAATATACAGTGTCACTGTCTCCACAGCCCGCCCTCAACTAAAAATGACAGCTGAATACTACATGTCAAGTATTTTGCTGCAAAAAGCTGTCAAACAAGGTAGTCAAGGGATAAGGGAAGCTCAGGTTTAAGCTGAGCTGGTGGGTTTGGTCTTTTAAAAAGTACACCTCATTACTGAGGAATTCCTGAAGTGGCCCTCACACGTTAAGATGAACTTCAGTAGGAGATTTTCCCTTTAACTGATCCAAACATCAGTCAGATGAACTATTGGTATAGTCCAAATAATAGAGTTTATACCCGTGCATCGAGTCAGTTCTACATATAAATGTACAGTATGAATCTTCTTTTCACTCAACTTGAAGTGTCCACTTTTTCCAGTCAGTGTTTCACTTCTTGCTCTGTTTCTTCATTGCTACGCAGCGTTTCACAATTCTCCCCCGTGTTTCCTTCCTGTTTGGCAGTTTGTCTGTTCCTCTGTTGGCTGTATTATTACACTACTGAGAGTGTTGAAAAGCCGGCAGGACTGAAAAGACATTGGCACCACAAAGGCAGCGGCACCAGAAGCAGCAGCAGGGCTCAGCGTTCGATGTGTGGAAAGACATTTACATTTCAAAAGAGGCAGATGAAATAAAACCACCGCACTTTTACAATATCTGACATCCGCATCTCTCTTGTTCCACCACATCCTCTTTCACCATCTCCCCCTCTTTCTGCATTAGTCAGTCTGTCTTCCCCTCAATCATTGATCACTAATATATACTCTCAGGATCATCAGCTGATACCAGGTTTGAAGAATAGTTTAGCATTTTGGGGAATGATAGGGAATAAAGACTGGGGGAAACAACTGGCCTGGCTATGTCCAAAATAAGCAAAAAGCACTTCTAAAGCTCACAAATGAACACATTGTATCTCATTTGTTTAGTTTCTGCAGAAAACGGCAGTTTGACGTTTTTTTGTTGTTGCCTCGAGACTTAGCCTCGAGACTTAGCTTGTGATGACAGGAAACGGCGAAACAGCTGGCCTACCTCCTTTCCAAAAGTAACAAAATCTAAGGAAGAAGACGCCAAGAAATTGACACATTAATTGACACATTATACCACAAATAATCGTTTTGACACATTTTGTACCGATTAAACAAACAAGATGTAGTAACATGTTGCTGAGTCGGCTTAACATGTGGTGGTAGGTGGATTCTCTAAGCCTTGGGAAGAGCCAGCCTATAGCTGTCCCTCCGTTTCCAGTCTTTATGCTAAGCTAAGCTAACTGTCCCCTGGCTGTAGCGTCATAATTACCATACAGACTTTATTTCTCCCCGTTTTCTCTCTCTCTAGCTCGGCGTATGACGTCGTCTCACGGCAGAAGGTTGCGGTGAAGAAGCTGTCCCGGCCTTTTCAGTCCCTGATCCACAGCCGCCGCTCGTACCGGGAACTCAGGCTGCTCAAGCACATGAAACACGAGAATGTTAGTGCTCCTCGTGAAAATACCCAGAGATGGGCAGACTCTGCATGTTTCCGCTCTGTTATTGATCAGCTCTGTCTCTGTCTCCGCAGGTAATAGGACTGCTGGACGTCTTCACACCAGCTGCAGCGTTAGAGGACTTCAACGAACTGTAAGTCTTTTGTCCCTTCATGTTATACTGCGAGCCATGTCCACCTTTCAGCAAAAATGCAACGTTATTAGAGGGCAGGGTGGCAGTGGTGGAGGCGATCCTTGGGGATTATAGGCATCACTGTGTTCTCCTCTACTGACACCTCCCAAGCCCTCCTTCACTCATGCGCTCTCCCCGTCTCCAGCTACCTGGTGTCTAACCTGATGGGCGCAGACCTCAACAACATCGTTAAATTCCAGAGGTTGTCAGACGAGCATGTGCAGTTCTTAATTTACCAGCTTCTACGCGGCCTCAAGGTAATTCGCAGCATCGTGATACACCCGCTTGTATGCCATGCATGCATGATATATGAGTTAGCATGCAAATAATGCACCAGTGATTCCCAACCGCTTTTGTCTGATGCACCACACAGCCCTGACAGAAGTGGTACCCCTCCATGGACTCTCCCTGTCATGGTCCAATAAATTGATTTCAAACTGTATGTTGTGGATATTATTATATATATATTTTCTTTATTGAATTGTCAATGTTTAGGTAATCTCTATAGATAGATATCTGCATAGGAATGCAGAATCTGTAGGTAACAGGACGAGATTTTGGTATTGGAGGCCGAGTAGTATTGATCAATCACGGTTGAGCAGGCAAACAGTCCATCTGGAGAGCGAAAGAGGTGGAACGAAATTTGATTGGTTTAAAATTAGCTGTAAACTCGCTACTTATGATTCAATCTGGTCTCTCAACTCCAACTCCATTCAACAAGAAGAATTCTTGTTCTGGATATTTGTTAACTCGAAATCTGCTGGCTACGCCGGAACCGCAGAAATATTAGCTGTTGCCCCCAGAGGCTAAATCATCGTCAGACCGATAGCAGATGGTTTGCGAGATTGATGTTTACGTTGCTATAAATTTGCCATCTGTCTACCAATTTGCAAACCATTTATCCATTACTTTAAGCTAACTGTCTAGAGACTCCTCCGCTCTCTTGCTTACTAGTTTTCTTCAGACGCTCTCAATGTTTATGTGTTACAGCAGACTATATCAAATTAAAATTTCTATATTTTCTTTAAATATTTGTTGAGCTACAATTTTTCCATGTATCCCTTGGCAAGTGCTGGTTGAGAATCACTGGTATACAATGCTTACAGTGAGTGCCGCCTGTCAGCAGCCTTTCTGTCACAATTTGGACACCCCAGTCTACATTGAACCAACACTTGCTATATTTATATTGAGTTTGACATTGTTATTCTTTGTGGATTCTGTGCATGTTTACACTGAATCAATCCAGCAGCCGGCAGGGCCGCCTGTTCGGCCTTCACGGTTACCATGGGACAGACAAAAGCAGTCTCCCTTTAGACCGGGGCTAATATGGTGAACTGCACTGTTGACCCCTGTCTCCCTTTATGTCCCCTCTCTCCTCCCCCATCCTCCTGCTACACCCCTCCGCCTGTCGAACAGTACATCCATTCAGCAGGATTGATTCACAGAGTGAGTGCCTTCTCTTTGCCCTTCTTGTCGTGTTTGCCCATAAAGTTTGAAAAGAAAACCCCATAACAGCATAACCTGGTCTTAAATAAAAAGAAACATACAGCTTTCCCCTTGTATCACCCCTAACGTAGCTATGAGGTTGGACAAATCTTGTTCCAGCTCTTACTTGAGTTTACACTGAACTGTTTTAGACAGCTGAAACATTTATTGAACTGGAAATATTCTAGTATTTTTGTTTGGTATGCTTAAGATGAATCTGTATGAGTGTTCTCTGTGCAAATGTAGTTAAAATGGCCAAAAATAGATTCCAAACTCAGGGGTTTATGCTGTTTTTATATTAATATACATCCCTCTCTCTGCAGACACATCCTCCTTTGAATCATGTTTCTGTCCTTCTTTTGTCTGATCTACTATCTTTTCCCAGGACCTCAAGCCAAGTAATGTGGCAGTAAATGAGGACTGCGAGCTGAGGGTAAGACTGATCTTCAGTTTAAACCTGCGAATCCTTCACCCCAATCTATGAACTCCATAAATTAAAAGAACTGTCCTCCTGTCCTGCAGATCCTTGACTTCGGATTGGCCAGACAGACAGACGACGAGATGACAGGGTATGTGGCGACTCGCTGGTATCGAGCGCCGGAGATCATGCTGAACTGGATGCACTACAATCAGAATGGTAAAATGCCACCAAACTATAGACATTTAATAAGCTTTTTTTTTCAAACACAAACTCAGTTAAAGGATTAAACCTCTGTCTTCTGTTCCAGTTGATATTTGGTCCGTGGGATGCATTATGGGAGAGCTGCTGAAGGGAAAAGTCCTTTTTCCTGGCACTGACTGTATCCTTTATCAGCATGGCGAAAGGCCCACTGCTATTTGCAGCTTGTTTTCCCCTCTTAGCATTAACCTTCCATTACCTCTTTAATGTGCACTGTGGACGCAGACCTCTTGTGGATTTGCATTACAATCCCGGGCCTTTTGGAAGGGGAGGTGTGTCGACAGAGAGAAGTGGGGAATGAATGGGAGCGACCACAAAAGGCTGAATTATCTAAGTTGTTGTATTCTGTGTCTTAAGAGCAGAGCCAAAACAAGTTTGATTTACTGATCTTTGTGGGACGCTGACTAGAAAAGAACGCTCAGCAGAGCTCAGCAAGTAGAGTTTCTGCGTTTTCCTACGAGACAAGATAATATGACGGGTCAAGTCCTTACTGCCCTTAACCCCTCCTGCACTAAGATATTGACCAGCTGAAGAGAATCATGGAGGTGGTTGGGACTCCGACGCCCGACCTGTTAAAGAAGATCTGCTCTGAACATGTGAGAGAGGGAAGAATGAATTGAGGGGTGGTTGGGAAAAATAGATCTGATGTAATATTGCTTCCACCGACGCAGGCAACCTGCTCTGATTGATTTGTCACTCCATTGACAAGGCTGTTGATTGAGTAGTCAATAAGTGTGGTGTTGGGGTGATTGATCACTAACAAATCATCCACATTGTCACAAGAGTTGAACACTGGTCTCTATTTGCAGGCACAGAAGTACATCCAATCTCTGCCCTTCATGCCCCAGCAGGACCTGGAGAAGATCTTTAGAGGAGCAAATCCACTGGGTGAGTGATGCACCACGGATTGTATTATCAACTTCTTAAATTCAATTGAAAGGCTTCGAATGGCTCAAGTTGTTCTCTGCATATCGCAAATGAGTAATCCAGTTATACGGGTTTGGCCCTTTGGGTTTCAAGCTTTGTCTCTAACCTCTCTGTCTGGTTCTGTCTCTTGTTAGCCGTCGATCTACTGAAGCGTATGCTGGTTCTGGACTGTGATGGGAGGATCTCGGCCAGCGAGGCTCTGTCCCACCCTTACTTCTCACAGTACCACGATCCAGACGACGAGCCAGAGGCCCCGCCTTACGACCAAACGCTGGAGAGTAAAGACCGAACTCTAGAAGAATGGAAAGGTGATATATGATTTATAACAGTGTATAGACTAGAGCAATGAAACGCTTATTTCCACTGTTGTCCTTGATCAACTCGGTCTCACTCCCAACTCAGACCGACGCTTGGTCAGTGGCCTCTCAACGTCCGACGCACCAGGCAGAGAAACTTCCGTAGTTTAAAGAGTGAGATAGTCCACACAGGGTGGATGATGGAGGAAGCCGATGAGTCGAACAAACACGGGACCTTTTGTCCAGGAGACCGCCGTCCGTGTCCTGTGCGAAACTAAAAGTAAACGCTGACATGTTGTCACGTGAGTTGTTAGTCACATGAATCGTTAGTCACTCGATAATCATGAGATTCAGTTAAGTTAACCACATTCTTTTTATAAACCTAAGTGGTTAATTTGAAAAGACACTATGCATGTAACGAGTGGAAACTGACACGCTGTCCCTGCCATGTCCAGAACTGACGCTAGAGGGGTACCTACATCGTCATAGTTTGAAGCTTAGGGGCACTGACCAAGTGTCGGTATTTGACGGTTAGGAGTAAGAATGTGTTGCCTTGTTTTCAGCTTACAAATGGCCATTTAAAATGTACAGATATGGTCTACTTTTCAATTTCTTTCAAACAAATGCACTCACTTTGCTTCATTAACAATTTTAGAAGGGCAGTTTTTGATTTGCAGAGGAGGAAGTTGCACAAATTGACGCCACAGATCCAAAGTGAGCTTCGAGCTGCAGAGCTTTTGCTGATTTTAAGCTTGCATGGCTGTTGCAAGAATGCGTACTACACCACCAAAGTAATATTTGAGATATTTAAAGATGCCATTTCTAACATCATGAATATGATTACGTTTCATTTCTGCAGGGAGTTTTACGGTTTGTGAAATGGCTCAGAGCCGATGTGAGTCATGGTGGATATTTTCTGCATGCTTTGCATTCTTATTTTGAGTTTCTTTGATAGACCAGTGTACCAAGCTGAACAAGCACGATTATAAAGGCACCGAATCAAAGCTTGCACCAGAGGACTCTTGGTTTACATATGAAAGTATCCTGTGTTGTGACAATGAAACTTGAAGGAAGTGTTTTATGCCTTTAAACAAATCGTAAACAGAACTCCTAACATTATTTTTTTCGCTTTATTTCTCTCTCATGTGTGTGCTTAGAGTTGGTATTTGAAGAGGTGAACTGCGTCAAAGCATCCGGCAGCAAGACCGGTAGCCTTCAGGTGGAGCAGTAAGCCTCTTTCAGCTCTGCCTCAACCCTTACCCTGCATAAGGACCAAGTACTCAATGATTGGAAGAAGGAAGAAAACTCTGCATTCCCTCTGCTCAGCGTGACTGTGTTTGATTGCCTGTCATGGGTTTATTTGTGCAGCGGGGCAGGACGGTCTCCACAGGATCAGATGCACACATTGCAACTTACAGGGAGCATTTTAGAATCCGATAGAAGGAGCCTCCCAGTCCACAAAGTTGCTTCCTCTTATGTTTCCGCTCAGTGAGGGTAAAATGAGGAACCATTCAACGGCAGGGATCGCAGAGGGCGTGATGATTCATACGAGGAAGCAACTTCACGGAACTGAACTGTGTAGAAAGGTATCGAAGGAAGAAAAAAACAAAAAACGCACACTAGGATTTCCAAAGCAACGACATCTGGTCCCTCGTCATGACAAATACCATAAGCAGTCAGTGCTTTCATATATGGAATTCATGTTTAAAGGCTTGCGGCGATGCCACGTCATGTCACAAGAGCAGCTTAGCATTTAGCCTGCATACTACTGCATGATTTTTGTGCATTTTATTACTCCAAAATATTACTGGTATTGTATTATATAACCATTAAGACTGCTTATTGCATATGCCACACTGCTATAAAAGCAGCCTGAGGGTCAGAGAGAGGCATTACCAGGACATGTGACCAACTTTCAATCTGTTATATCTTTATATTAAAAGTGCTGTAAAAAAAATTATACAAAAGCAAAGAAAAACGAAGGTTCTTCCTCAGATGAGAGTCATCCTCTATTGCTTACAGAGTAGTAAACACCAACTGTGCTATTAATTACCAAGGTAATTAATACATGCCAAAGCTGGAGCAGCATGACTGTGTTGAAGGTCTGTGTTTACAGTGCGACCTCGCTTGTCATATACAGTTTCAGCGGATTGCTGATATCTGGTCACCTGTTGGCTTTGGCAGCGCCCCATCAGGTTTCCATAGTAGTCTTTTACAGCCCTGGTTTGTGTTTACGATAAAAGGTTTACAGGCATTTTGTAAGCTCTTAGAAATCATGGTGGATAATAATACATCACCCAGCTCCATGCAAGTAATGACACGGTCAAACACTCCCATAAAGCCTCCCATGTTTCCTCATTTTCTTTTTTGTTTTCATGATGCAGGGTGTGCACATTCATTAGTGACCATAGTATAACAGCACTGAGGATGTTCTTTACCTCACTTGTGGGTATTTCAGTAACAGTGAACTTTGTAGCTTATTGCAAGATTTGGACGCCCTCACAATGTAACATTTGTATAAGCAGCATGAGCTCAATCCATATTCAGATTATCGCAACAAACGACTGGCTTCCTCACTGACATTGTGTCACTCATCTTGCAGCAGACTGGAGTTTTAATTCGAACACATTTTTAGGAATAACCTGCTTGTGTTAACCCACAGTGTGCAGAGCCAACAGGTTTTCCAGCTTAACGCTGAAGGTCAAAGTGAAGGGTTCATTGACTGATGCCAGTTGAAATGTTGGGAGATAAACACAGACTGTATGTATTAGGAGCTTAAAGGCTCATAGTTCAGGAGCACAAATAAATACAGTTTATATCTGACTGCTGCAAATGCATTCTCACACTTAATATGTATAGGCCTACTATCTGGACACAAGTTGGATAGCAGGTGTAAAGCAGATATAAGTTTTCTAGAACCTGACCCTCTAATGCCAAGTAGCAGCACTTGTAGCTATTTATGGTTAGCTAAAGAGCTACAAGCTAGCTTTGATTGTAACCTATGCTAGCTGAAATACTAACATACTAGTATAACTACTGTATGGAGTATAAGCTACACATGGTTCGCTGCAGATATGAGATGAACGGAATAAGAAGAAACCCTAGCTAACTAGCCTAGCTAGCATGGTTAGCCAACTAGGTTAAGATCAATTGTATTTTATATGTTGTGTGTATTCCTTCACGCAAGTTAAACTGTGGTTCTATGGCTTGTCCCACTCAAGTCTAACCAAACCAATGAGACTATTTCTGCCTAAAAGAAACATTAGTACAACTAAAATATACATTTTGTAGAACACAAGAAAGGAAACCCACTCTTAGCTACTTTTTCCCTGTAATGGTTGTCACTGGAGTGCTACAAGTAGCCTTTTGTGCCAGTCGTCTATTAACACTGGATGTAAAATATTGAATTTACAGTCCAAGTGAATCAAACCTGTCAATCTCAGTCACGTCAACGTGTTAGAGCTCTGAATGTTAAAGTGTTATGTGCTTATGTGGATGTTGTATATGGGGTGGATTTGAAAAGCAAACTGCAAATCGAATGTATATGTATACCATATGTATGTTACAAGTTAGGTGTGTCTTTTGAATACATGGTGGCATGTGATTCAACGGTAGCCATGAGTTTCAAATCATTAAACTGAATGTCAACTGTCAATTTTAAATGATTCAGATTATTTTCTCATTCATCATCAACAGGTAACATGACTTGGCAAGTCTTCAACAGAATAAACAACATCTGTTCTCGTAACTCTGTTTGTCAGTACTTTTCTTGTCTCATACATTCTCTGCAACATTAAGTCGTTTTGATGTACAACATGGACAAAAGTTGTGACACCCCCGTCCACATAGGCCTACTTTTGGGATGGAAATTATTTTTTAGCATTGTTTCCCTTGTTCCAATTAAGTGAATTATGTCAAGTGTGAATTGCGTGTTTCCACCTTTATGGCAACAGTTTGGGAAAGGCCCTTTCCTGTTGCCTGAAGCAAGTTTCATTAGTTATTCCAGTCTGTTGAGAATGAACATAGCTGCCCTTCACAGAGCCCTGACCTCAACCTCAACCAACATCTATGGGATGAATTGGAACGCCAACTGCGAACCAGGCCAACGGTCAGCCAGGCTCCAAAAACTTGTAGATAAGCCTTCTTAGAAAAGTGGAGGCTGTTGTAGCAGCATATTGTTATCCTTGGCTTTGGGGTGACATATGGGGTGACATATGGACACATACAGTTGGTTGTCCAAATATAGAATAGAATAGTATAGTACAGAATAGTATAGTACAGTCTAGTCTAGTTAACTCCAGTTAATAGTATAGTATAGTAGATAGTATATAAAAGACTAGAATACTATAGTCTAGAACAGTATGGTATAGAATAATACGGTATATAGTAAAGCAGCATAATATAGGATAGTATAGTATAGTATTACAGAAAAGAATGGAAAAATATAGTCTATGCCATAGTCCAGTCAGTATGGTAAAGCATAATACAGTAGTAGAGTATAGCATTGAATAATCTAGAATACAAGAGTATACTATAGTATATCACAGCATAGCATATAGTCTAGAATAGTATAGTAAAGTGTAGTATAGAATAGCATCGCATAGCATAGCAGCAAATGAGATTAGAATAGTATAGCACAGAATAATGTAGTAAAGATTAGTTTGGAATAGTGTAATGTAGAATAGCATATTATATATATATATGTATATATATATATATATATATATATATATATATATATATATATATATATATATATATATATATATATATATATATACATATATATGGTACATAGTATAGAATATAATAATATATTATAGTATAGCATGGCAAAATATAATATATGCTATAGTATAGTCCCGTCAAGTATATAGTAATATTGCGATGACACCACAGGAAATAAAAACAACATCATTATAATCAATCTAATCAATACATTTAAACAGATTATTAAGCAATCTGGACACATTTTTAATGGCATTCTATGATGATCATTAATGCAAAGTTACAGGCTAGTTTGCCATCTCTGCATGCATGTCATTCTAGGGATATTACAGGAGTATTATACGGTAGGCCTATAACGTGAACCTTAGGGTGGGCAGATGTTTTGTGGCTTTTCCCCCACATTGTAGACACACCCATATACTGCCCTGGCGACCAGGAGCCATGACCAACAATGTCTGTGTGTGTGTGTGTTTGTGTGTCCGGGTGTGTGTGTGTGTGTGTGTGTGTGTGTATGTGTTGGGGGTGGCTACCCCGCAAAGCGCTCAAGGGGTCCGCTGGAGGAATTTGCGCCGCACCAAAGTCTTCTCTGCGGGACGGACAGCGAGTCTTGGTCGTTTGGAAATAAAAACAAATAAAAACCTCAGTTTGTTTACATGAGCGGACCCACATCCTGACCTCAGCCTCGTCTAGTCGGTGCGGTATGGCTGTGCGGGCCAGGACGGGATACTACCGACAGGAGGTAAACAGAACCGCGTGGGAGGTTCCCGAGAGGTACCGGGACCTGAAGCAGGTCGGAACAGGAGCCTATGGGACGGTGTGGTAAGTGAGACATCGGCTTTACCGATCAGAGTCTTGGTTGAATTTTGATGTCAGCTGATTGACCGTAGGGTTTATGCTATGTCGGATTATTCAATGAATTTACCAAATGCATTCTCATCCAAAAACACCTCCTTTTGTATTTTCAGAATTTTTGCATTCAGCACTGAGTGGTGGCCCTGTCTAAGTATTTATTATAGTAGTATTTTAAGTATTATATGTAAAGAAATCAACAGAAACGGACCCTATTCCCAATGCATTAGAAACAAACAACACACATACATTAAAAAAGTACCATGTTAGACCATTTAATGAGTCACCCTTACATAAGTAGATTTTTACCTCAATACTTTCACTTGCGTAATCTAGTGCTATTCCTGCAGCAGCAGTGCTGCTGCTGTGGGATATGTTGGTCAGCAGTATCACCAGCTGGCTCTGCAGGGCCTCTCTGTGCATTGTGTTGTATGGACGAGGGTCAACAAAGAGCACCACCCCCCAGTCTCATTGTTTGAAAGAAGTCAAAGAGCCCGAATTAAGTGTACATAGAATGCACCACTGCATTGTCTTTAGTCACAAACAGACAGCAGACATTGTCTCTTGTCCTAGCAAGAAAAGGCAAAGGTGTAATTCATATCCTTAATGGGGCACTGTTCCATTTAGATGCTATTAATTACACTTGGTGGATTTAGATATGTTCAAATGTCTGCCGGGAAAAACATCTTAAGTGATGGAATTTGGACACAACAATTGAGTTTTTGTTGGTGAAATTGAACCCGCACAAGCTTTCTTTTTTTGAATTACATAAGATACCTATGTACGTGTCTGTTTCAGTTCAGCATGGGACCGCCGGATGGGGACCCAGGTGGCCATCAAGAAACTCCATCGGCCCTTCCAGTCTAAACTTTTTGCCAAAAGGGCCTACAGGGAGCTGCGACTCCTCAAACACATGAAGCACGAAAACGTAAGAACGCGCTCCGAAAGACAAAAGAGGGAGAAGTATTTTAAAGTTGCACAATGCATCTTGTGTGTTGTTGGGGTTTTTTTCAACAAGGGGAATAGGACGGCAGCAGGAAGCCGATAAGACAGGTTGAAGGGGGAAAGACAGCTATTTTTATCTTATTTTTGCTTTAATTTCTCCTGATCAGGTCATTGGGCTGCTGGACGTTTTCACTGCTGAGATCGCATTGGACCGCTTGCGTGACTTGTAAGTTCTCGAGCGCTGCCGCCTATAAAACGGGTTGTTTTTCCTCTGGAGTGATCCGACTCCTCCTCTCTCATCCCTGCAGTTACCTGGTGATGCCGTTCATGGGCACTGACCTCGGCAAGCTGATGAAGATGGAGAGATTGTCAGAGGACAGGGTGCAGTTCCTCGTCTATCAGATGCTGAGAGGACTCAAGGTGAAAACCGCTGCCTACGCGGATACATGCACGTTACTCATTAGTTACATTCACCAGCATCCACACAGTTTCTGTTAGAGCAGTGTAAATATGTGTAAGTGTGGTTACCACGTGTCCTCCAAGTAAGGGTCATAAACTTGTTTTTCGCGAGTTGAGCTCAAGTTGCTGATGGTGTCTGTGTCTCCTCTCTCCTCAGTATATCCA
Source organism: Anarhichas minor (assembly GCF_050575085.1). Taxonomy (NCBI): domain Eukaryota; kingdom Metazoa; phylum Chordata; class Actinopteri; order Perciformes; family Anarhichadidae; genus Anarhichas; species Anarhichas minor. The sequence goes on from NW_027466501.1 coordinate 207,792, forward strand.
CTCTGCAGGGATCATTCACAGGGTGCGTGACCTTTGACCTTTCAGACTATGAGCTTTGGGGGTGGGGCTCTTGCTCTTTTCCACACTCGATCCCATTCATCCTGATTCCCACACAGGGAGCTTTGCTTTGTGCGCTTATTTCCATGCCTTTCTAAACAGATTTATACGCTGTCTGTTTCATTTTATGTTGATGATTTCATTATAAAATATTTTACTTTGTTACCTGAAACTCTCTAGGTGTTAACATATAACAGATGTTTGCCCCAAAGCATTCTGATGACTTCTATGTATAACTATTCTTTTGATCTTGTTCTCCAGGACCTTAAACCTGGAAATTTAGCCATCAACCCGGACTGTGAGCTAAAGGTACTCTAACTTAACATGAAGTTGTTTTAATGTGAACATCCCACACACCTAAACATTTCAATGCAACAACTCTGCTTTTCTTTCTCCCCCCCCCCCCCCCCCCCGCCTGCTTTAGATTCTTGATTTCGGCCTGGCAAGGCAGGCCGACACGGAAATGACCGGCTACGTCGTGACACGCTGGTACCGAGCGCCCGAGGTTATCCTCAACTGGATGCACTACACACAAACTGGTAAACCCTCGTCACATTTTGTGTCAACGGGAATGGAGGAAAAAAAGGCGAAGAGACCCCGTTTCACGACGAGAGAGCTGACGCTTTTCTCTCTTGTTGCAGTGGATATTTGGTCGGCAGGTTGTATCATGGCAGAGATGCTGCTGGGGAAGCCGCTGTTCAAAGGAAGTGATCGTATCCTTGACTGTCATCAACACCGGCCTGGTTTTGTCTTAATCATTAAATCATTTAATTACCTATTTTCCTGTTTTCACTGTCTGTACATGTTTACACTAAAGCATTATACAAGAAAGCTCATACTTGAAAGGTAAAAAATCCATGCAACGGATGATTCTTGACCACAGCTACTGCCAGACCTGGACCAGCTCAGAGAAATCATGAAGATTACAGGAACCCCAGCGGCTGACTTTGTTGTGAAGCTACAGAGCCAAGACGTAAGTCGTGCCCTGGGGTCGGACTGACACGCTTAAGATACACTAGATGCACTCACTGTAAAGTTGAAAGCTGGTAGTTCAAAGTTTACTCACTCAAACCTCAGAGAGCTAGTTGTTACAATGCTTTCTAATACTGAGTGTTTGGTTTAAACCTTTTGCTATGAAATGGTCAATAGAAAGACAATAAGTATCACAACAAAATCTTGTCCATACCCATCTTCTCTCTGACTTATAAAAAAGTCCCTTAGCACACCAACCTTTGTCATCCTCTTTCTCTCCACCTCCTCTCTTGACAGGCCAAAAACTACATCAGAAGTCTGCCAAAAGTGCCAAAAAAAGACTTGCACTCCCTTTTCTCCAAAGCTAGCTCAAATGGTACGTACAGTACACTTTAGCCGGGTGTCGGCGGCGTCAAACCCAGTTGTGCTGACCTTGACATGTATGTGTGCCACGCAGCGGTGTGCGTCCTGGAAAAGATGCTGCTCCTGGACCCGGAGCGGAGGGTGAGTGCCTCGGAGGCGCTCGACCTGCCTTTCTTCAGCGAGTACAGAGAGGCCGAGGAGGAGACTGAGGCGCTGCCTTATGATCAGACCATGGACAACACGGACCTGCCGCTGGACCAGTGGAAACGTAAGAAACGTTAGTTATGTTCATTCGCAGGTCATACTCGGTGTAGTTACAGTACCTGCTGTTTGCCAGAGGAGGTCACTGCAGATCTTTGATGGTACGTGACGCTTCTGTGTAACGATACACAGAAGGGGCCATTTACTTAATATGCAAAAGGAGAAATAACAGGGGAGGAAAAGCAGTTTGATAAGTGTTGAACTCTGATATGAAAGTAGGACGGACTCTTGATTTAGAATGGCTGATGTGTAATCCTCTCTTTTCTGTTTGTGCAGGTCACACTTTCACAGAGATACTGACCTTCAGGCCGCCCAGGGACTCCAGAGAGACGTCACTTTAAGAGCACACACGTACACACATTGTGCACACGTACACACATTGCGTACACATACAAATCTGCACCAAAAAAAAAATTCTTGTTGACTTTGACTGTGTTTGTGTAGAAGTAATAATATGATTAGTTTGTTAAAGTTTCAGTAAATGTGATATGCTCAGTTGTTAAGAGGCTCAGCTGTGTGTTTGTGTGTCTGATTATTTATCCATCAACCATAGGCGACATGTTCAAATTCATAAAGCTACTGCTCCTTGAGGTCAGTAAATCCATTATGTGGCAGTTTTCTTTTTAATTTGTCTGTTTGCATTTTGATAATTTAGTCTGATAATGGATGTATTTCGGGAACAAAGGGCGAGGTCACCTTTTGTACAGTACCAAGGTAAATGCTGGGAATGCAGAAGTGGATAATGTTGTCACACACACCATCATATGAACCACTGCAGGGAGCATAAACCATTTCTCTTCATGTAAGGATGTTTAAAATAGTCAATGAAAACAGGGCCAACATAAAGGAATAATTCCAACATTTTATTTTAGGTGTTTATTCTGTAGCTGGAATAAGATGATGCCATGTTACATTTCGTTGTGCGTATGTGTTTTCCAATATGAAATCCCTATTTGTCTGGGACAAGTTCCTTTTTACAGTGATCAGACCTGTAATATTTCCATATTTGGGTCAATCTCCTCACCATTAAACCATCCTACAATCTCCAAAACTCTCCCTTAAACTGACTCTGAGCCAGAGGCCCGAAGACGGGAGTGTAGCTCTGTAACCATCTATCTCATCTGGAAAACTGACCCAACATTCACCAGTAAATAGTTCTTATTTGTTGCTGAGTAAAATCTGCAAAATGTCACCCTCTACGGGGTTTGATCTGCCATCAATTAAGACAGCAATGGATTTGCCATTAGAGTGACTAAGAAGGCAGATATGTTTCTTCTCGGCTCTCTCTGATAAGAGCTGTTTGCCGGGTTAGGGTGTTAGGGTGTTGACTGACTGACTTGTGCAGTGGCTGGCTGTCTATTTCCTGGTGGCCGTACACCTGAGATTCGTACGGGACAATGGATAATACCGTCATATCTAGAAAATACGGAGGACGCTCAAATCTCAGAAGACTTCTCTTGCTGCTGTTTCTGGCGGGTAATACAAGGATTTCCCTTCTGACAAAAGTACCAGTGGAAGAGTTGATTTTTAGTTGTGATAATGTGGTCATTGGCTCAGTGTGTAAGTGCTGATTTTAACAGCTGGAGGGAAAACTTTAGTTTTCTGTGTTTTTATTTGGAAAACTCTTTACTTTGTGTATAATATCCTTTATAAATGTAATGGATCATGAACTACAGTAAACTTTTCAGGTACTTTACTTAAGTTTTCCATTTCAAGTTACTTTATGCTTCTGGTCCTCGACATGTCAGAAGTAAATATTAAACTTTCTACTCCATTTCATATATTTGAAAGCTACTTGAAAGATGAAGATTGTAAAAAAGATCAGCTTTTAAAACGTGAGGTATTGCTGTAGAATTACACAACACTATTTAATGTAGTCACAATTAGCTCCGCCTCAACCAGCTACAACAGTAAAGTGCTACTTCTAATCCAATGATTTAATACACACATTCTTAATACTCTTTCTTACATGTCAAATGGCACTTTAACACTGGTGTAATGCAAGCCCATGTTTTAATTATAGAAGAGTTATGTCAGTAAAGTAGGCAAACGTGAGCTATCATTAGACAAACTACTGCATGCTACTGGTCAGACCGTGTAAAGGTGCAGCAGCAAAATGCTTGAGCGTAAGAGAGGGTGCATTTTATTACTTGCAAATTATAAGTTATTTTTTCTTAATTAATTGGTGTGATACTTCTTCCACCACAGCTTTTTTTGTTCAATTCGAACAAGATATTTGACAAAAATAACTCAAAGGTCCACTTGTTAGCTTTTGGGTGACCTTTCAACCATATCACACCACCTGCTGATGAAGAACGTGTAAAATGGCCGCTGTTATTGGGATGAACCTGTTGGCTTGCAAGCCGAGTAGCTAATTATTTCTTCCACGGCCCTTTTATGACTTTGCGTCCGCGTTTGAGTTCATTCTTGACATTTCGAAACAGCAATTTGACAAAACAACCCACTATTTCCGCTGATGAAGACTCTGTGATTCGATTGAAAGCTCTGGAATAAAAAGCTGGAAGTGGACTCGAGTTGGGATTGTTTAGTCAAAGTAGCATTTCCAAAGCCAAAAACGGACAATGACACCTAATGCTAATGTTTTAGATAACCGTGAATATGTTTTCATTGGCCGTGTAGGCCTTCAGCCAGCACTGTCTACAGATGGAGAGAAACCTGAACTAGAGGACGACAATGAGAGTGAGTGATTTTACATTCAAATAAACAATAAAACCTATATCAAAGATGCTATCTGTATTCATTTGAACCTCCAGAAACTAACAAAAAACCACAATAAATGTATGATTACGATACAGAGAAGTGGATCCTGTCTCTAGATCACAGTGGTAATCGTGACTGGTGTCATTTTCAGACGGAGAGAAAATCAACTGTACAATTGTCGGTCCGGACTACGTGACTGTGGGTGTGCCGAGCAGCGTTGAGTGCGACACCGACTGCCGAGCATGTACTTTTTCTATGTCTTTGGATGGACAGAGTGCCCAGGGTCAGGGAAACGTGTTAACCTTCACTATTAACAGCTGGGCGGAGGCCCTAACGGTGACGTGTGCAGTTACAAGTAACGGCACAGGGCTGAACGCCACGACAACAAAGCAACTGCAAGTGTTAGGTAAGTGACAGCTGATTTCTTTATTTCTGAATGAGATGATGTTAGAGTTGGCGTCTGTGTAATTAACCTATACAGCATATTCACAACTTCTGCGCTTTGTGAACGCCTTTGCTTTCTAATGACTCGTACATTTGTCTTCCTCACACCTTAGCCGGACCTGCCAATGTTTCCATCTCAGGCCCTGATCTGATGCATCCATCGGTGAGCCACACCTACAGTTGCTACTCCTACTGTCGGCCATCTTGTGCCTACGCCTGGAAGACAGATAAAGGCCCGTGGATAAGTGGTCAGGGGAATGTTATGTCTATCACTCCTCAGGAGATGGACAGCTCCAAACGTCTCATGTGCAAAGCCACCAACAGCGTGTCCGGGCTGTTTGTCGTCGCTATTCAAAACATAGCTGTGATATGTAAGTGAACGAGTTTCACTACTATTATTTTATTAATAAGTACATTTGCAGTTTTTGAACCAGGTATTAGCTTTTTCTGACCTCTCCTCACTATCTTTCTTTCAGCTGGTCCATCCAAGGTTCAGATCAAAGGCCCCGACGTGATAGAAATTGCAGAAAAGTACAGGTTTGTGTGCACCGCTGAATGCCTGCCCTCTTGTCGCTACGTGTCGTCTGTGAACGGTCAGACCGTGAGGGGCAACGTGATCGAGATGACGGTGGATCATCCGCTGAAATCGGTCACACTCAAGTGCGAGGCTCAGAACATCGCTTCAAAGAGGACCGCCACAGCCTCAAAGACAGTACAACTAGCACGTAGGGTTTAAACATGCATCATCGTACATCCTCTCAATGCCGTGCGCGGTTACTTGAACCGGTTTCTTTTCTCGTGCCCAGGGTCAGATCGGAACCTGTCCGCTCGTCCTGAAGAGGCCTGGGCTGTGCTGCTGCTGGCCTTCATCATTTCTGCTGCCTGGCCACTGTGACAGGTGAGGCTTACTAATGTAGCAGGGGGAATTATTACATAACTCCCCTCTTTCTTTCTCCGTCTTTGTCTCTGTCCGTCAGATCTTTCTTGCCGTGAATGAATTTGTGATGAAGAATTGTGTTTGAGCTGTGCAGAGTTATTGACTCATGGACCGGTAGTTTCATCACGCTGCTTTCTTCTCTCCATTGGTGTGGCAGGTCAACAGGAGGCCGAACCCTGTTTGAACTTTCCAGTGAGAGGTGTGGAAAAGCACTTCAATATCCAAGTGTGTGAAATGTTGATGTCTATAAATTAATAAAATGCAATGATGACTTGAACCACAAGACTCAGACCTTTTCTTCAGTATCCATATGTACAATTTGGGGCGCCACACAAGCCAAGATTCTTAAAATGTTACTAAATCCATTTTTGTATCTCAATAACTGGATCAACATATCTAATCATCTAATATCTAATCTAATCATATTGTGCTATTACAAGTCACGACTAGCTAGGGAGCCGGAGGGCTAAATAACCGGAAAGAAGGATGGCTACTACCTATAGCTGGTACTACTAACTGTGCCTACATCTTTCAAATAAAATGAAGCGTTTATAGCTAATTGCATTTCATTTTCACACATTTATGCTGTGCTAACCCACTTCAGCAACACGCCTTCAAGCCAACATGTCCTCTTCCTATAGGGGGCTCGCTCCAGATGTGTAACAGCAGGGAAGAAACCGATACCATAGGGAGAGGTCTATGACACAAATAGAAGAATATGTTTGACTCATACATATATTATTAAAGAAAAACAATCATAAAATATATATTTGTTAAATATAATAAGAATATACAGATTCCAGAAATCTGGTGGGGTCCCCAGCATGAATATGTGTGTGACGCTTTCTTTCAACATCTCTTTGTTGCATCAAAATGTCATTGTAGTGGTTTCCATACGGGACCAGACTCAGGTGTTTTCAGTCAGGGCTTCTGCTCAGGTTGGTGGGTGGAGCTTTGCTGGAAATGACCTAAAGCCAATAAACCTAAAGAATTAATAACAAGTCATAAAGCTGTCATTCTAACAAGGAGTATAATAAGGAGGGTGAGGGAGATGTGAGTCATAATCACACAATAAGTGAAAAAACACCTGTGTAGGTGTGTGTAGAGGCTTTAAACTGGAACTCTTGTGTGGATGTCAAAAGGATCAGATGGTCTTGATGGTCGTGATTCAGCCGTGGCTCCACCTGCAGGTTGGATGGTGATGGAATACCACTGAGATCTGTGGTGAGAAGTGGTGTAATCACACTCAACGGGTCGGCTCATTTCCAACCAGATGAGGCACATTGACGTTACAGGGAAATTTGTGTGTGTCGAAATGTAATCTAAATGGAAGGTCAGCGCAATACCTCCCCACACGGACCACGTTTTGCTGTAATCTCATGTCGGCAAACAGCAGTGACAGTTTAAAGACACACCCAGGGTTCATATCGGTCCACTGACGGACACTTTCTGAAGTGCCTCACTGTGGTGTGTACTCCTTAGTGCTTTGATCAAACAAAGATGTCCTGTAAATCATCTGCGATTTCATTTCTGAGGTTTGATTTACACCTTTTGATGAGGTCATGGTAGGAGAGAAGGTATAGGGACTCTGGCAGTAATTGAAATGTAAATATAATCAACCTTTTTGTTTATTGGGGAAAGTTTTCTCTAATATCCGAGAGACAGTTTGGGAGAAACATTTAAAAGTTTTGCCTCTAATAGATTTGAAATAATTGTAGTTGCAATTATTGCAACTATTACTATCATGTATATCTTAGGGTGCAACTCGTGTTAAACAATTTCAAACTATAAAAATAAAGTAATGATAGTACATTAACAGAACCCCGAAGAAAACACCAAAAACATATCAGATCTGTCAGGCCGCTGGAGTTAATCGAGTTTAGAGTCTTTACATCTGCAACCGCAGGCAGAAATGAAAAAGTGACGGAGCCACATGGCCTGGCCTGAGGCAGGTACAAAAGAAACCGCCAACCCACAAAAGACAAAACCACACAACACGTCGGCCGCATGCACGCCCTCTGCAGAGAATAGAGCCAGCTAATAAAGCTACATGCTGCCCTCCTTTGCCAGTAACATGGAGGTCATTTATTGTCTGTGTTTTGTAATTAGCGGGTGATAACAGTGGGCAAGGCCTTTTCTCCCCCATGCCTTATAAGAGTGTGGGTGGTTATAAGAGTGTGGATAGTTGTTGGGATTGTCTGCAGCATCATGGATCATCACTCAGCCGGTCTGCTGCTGCTGTTGCTCACCTGTTTAACAGGTAAGAGAGGCCGCCCTGCTCGCGTCAATCAGCATCTCGGCAGTTAAATGCTCATTAATTCAGACATTCTTTACTGAAAATTCTTCTGTGTTGTATGAGCGACTGGAAATCGATTAATGTTAATGTATTCTCTTCTCTCATAACCAAGGTTTTTCTACAAGTGACACAGGGGAGGATGGAACCATGGGGGAAAACCCATGTAAGATCCTTTTAATTGTGATTCTCACGCATCAGCAAATGTTTACTTTCTTTGCTCTTTTCTGACTCTTAACACACAGGCTTCATTTCCCTTGAATATTTTTGAATCGGAAGAAATGTGCATCCTCGTGTGTCCTATTGCAGACGGGCCGTCTTCATTGGAGATCGATGGGGTCAGTGTGGTGACAGTGGGAATCCCATATTATTTCCAGTGCAAGGCCTTGTGCTTCCCGGGCTGCAAGTACAGCTGGACCAGGGGTAATGTGACCACTCAGGGGCCCGTGCTGAGCCTGCAGCTCCTGCACACGAAGCCAACGGAGACCCTGACCTGCACAGTGGTCAACCCGGCAACAGGGAAGTCAGCATCTGTCCAAAAGACGATGCAAGTGACGGGTATGAGTGATGACCAAAGTGAAGTCGAATTCATGGGTTCTCTAAGCGGCACTTCCTTCAACCAAATCTATTTCCAAACTTTGCAGCTGGGCCATCGGACATACGGATCAGCGGTCCAACCTTTCTGACTTCAGGAGTTAAATCCAACTTCAGCTGCTTGGCCAGCTGCTACCCATCCTGCAGCTACAGGTGGACTATTTCCTGGTATGGGGAGACACTCCAAACTTTCGAAGGCGACACCGTGTCTTTCAGTCCATATACCAGCACCATCATCTCTGAAAGTCTGACGTGTGAGGCTGAGGACACCGTCTCACATCTCTACATCTCTACGACTCTGACGCTGCCGGTGGCAAGTATGTGAAAGAGCTGAATGGAAATCAACCCCACCTGTTATATTGCATATATATATATTTTTTTTTTTGTAAAATGAGCACAATACATTCAAACTCCTTGTTCTGAAACTCCTTCTTTAGGTGTATCTGGCATTAGCATAGAAGGTGACACCACAGTGACGATGGGACAAACGTACACATTCACATGCATCGCGGCATGCATCCCAACCTGCAGCTTTACGTGGAAGTACATGGGGACGACTTACCAGGGAGACCGAATAGAGATACCCATCTTGCATGAGGGGGACAAGAAAAAGTTTGCCAGTTACTTTGAGATCACTTTAAGCGACTACTCTAAAATTGAGCCTCTGACCTGTGTGGCAACAAACTCTATATCTCACGCCAGTCTCAACTCCACGGTGAACCTAACTGTCATTGGTGAGCCTGCGGCACTTTGATTTTTTTATGAAAAAAATAAAATTGGTTTTAGTTAATCACATCATGTCTTCCATGTTCATTCTCCCTGTGCAGACCCCATCTCGGTGAATCCCACCTCCAAGGACCTGCCAGTGGCAGGCAAGTCTTTCTCCCTGCAGTGTGATGGCTCTCAGAACCCAGCCTCCATCACATGGCTGAAGAACAAACAGCCAATGCCAGCCTCTGGCAGAGTGCATTTCACCCCTGACAACGTCACGATGACCTTCGGTCCTCTCCTGCAGGCCGATGACGGTTTATACCAATGTGTGGTGGCACAGGGGGGGCCCCTCATCCAGTCTGTTGGCTACAAGATGCAAGTCAACTGTGAGTATACACAAGGGTCGTCACAGCTGAGCAGTTTTGAGAAGTGTAGCTGTAGATCTGGTGATCCGATGATCGCTGCTCTTTGAATTAAATGTCCAATGCCAAGTCCAACTACTGACCTCCCACTCTAGCTCGAGCTCCTAGTAACAATATAGAAATGCCTATCCCACAATTCAATTAAATAAACGCATGCAATAAATAAAATGCCTGAAAGTAATTATGAAACCTTGCAAGCCCCATACGAGTCTGTCTGTCTCTCCCATCTCCGACCGCAGATGGGCCGTCCTCAGTGGTGATCAGCGGGGTCGACGTAATGACTTTGGGAATGCCGTATGAGTTCCAGTGCTCAGCCAGCTGCTACCCGACATGCCAGTTCAGCTGGACCTGGGGTAAGGAGACCTCTCAGGGCCCGAAGCTGAGCTTGCAGCTGGTGGATCCGGCGCCAACGCTGAACCTGGCCTGCACGGCAGTCAATCCCGCTACGGAAACATCAGTCACCACCCAAAAGATGCTGCAAGTGATTGGTAATTTAAAAAATAAAGAATGAATTCAAACTCAGGTTTTTTTTGTTTAAGAGGAATGCCTTAAACTAATTTCCAACTTTTCAGTCGGACCAACAAATATACATGTCAGCGGTCCAGCCTTCCTGACTGCAGGAGTTACATCCAACTTGACCTGCTCGGCCGACTGCCACCCCTCCTGCAGCTTCTCGTGGCTCGTTACCTGGATGGGGGAGACGCTCATTACTGCACAAGGCAGCACCCTTTCTGTCACTCTGCCTGCTAACAATTTCCTCTCAGATGTAATTGTGACGTGTAAGGCTCAGGAAACCGTCTCACATCTCGACATCGAGAAGTCCCTGCAGCTGCAATTGGCGAGTATGTGAAAGAACTTACCTCGAATGAGAACAACAAATAAGCAACAAACACGAGTAACATCCAGAGTATCGTTTAAAGGTCAAATTGAAGCTAAAGAACGGGGAAGTTTAGAAGCACTTATGAGACACTGCTTTTACTCCTTAATTGCATTTTGACTACGCTCATGTGGTAGAATGCATCTGTAAATGTTGTACCACAAATCCACCTCCTGGATCATTTGAAGTAGAGGATTGAGCACAATACCTTCAAATGTCTTCTTGTCATCTCCATCTGTAGGTTTATCCAACATCACCATCACCGGAGACAGCGCAGTGGCAATAGGAAAACAGTACACATACGAGTGCTTCGCCGACTGCACTCCGTCCTGTGATTTCACTTGGACGTTCATGGGGAAGCCTTTCGAGAACGATCGGCTGGATCTCACTATTAGCGACTACTCTAAAATCGAGCCTCTGACCTGTGAGGCGACGAACACTTTATCTAACGCCACCATCACCGCCACTATGAACCTCACCGTCACCGGTGAGTCCACGATATTGCTCCCACAGATTTCTTTTCATTGGTTTGAGCAATGTGTTACGGCACCGGTGGACTCTGGCTTCCCCTGTGGTAGATACATGATAAATGGCCCCCTGGCATGCTGCAGGAGCCCCTCAGACAGTCCGCCACCGTGATATACTGTAAGAGCCTTGTGGCCATAGTTATTATTCATCGCTTTTGCCGTCACTTGATATTTGAATATTCTCTCTGCACAGACCCATTCTCAGTGCGGCCCACCTCCCAGGCCCCGCCGGTTGCAGGCAAGCCTTTCTCTCTGCAGTGCCTTGGCCCTCAGCAACCCGCCGACATTAGCTGGCTCAAGAACCAACGGCAAATGCCAGCGTATGAGAGGGTGCACTTCTCCCCTGACAACACCACGGTCACCTTCAGTTTTCTCTTGCGAGAGGACGATGGGTTGTACCAGTGTCTGGTAGTGGAGGGGGAGAACCGCACCATCCACGACAACACGCTGGTGGCGATAGTTGTGGGTGGAACCCCCACCCTGTCTGTCGGCTACCTGATGCAAGTAAACTGTGAGTATACCAGGGTCGGGGATCTCAGTGTGCTTGTGGCCTCATTCATCAGTACTTAGTATTCAATAAGTTGTCTTAAAACACCCAGACGGGCCAAATGAGGTGCTCATTGAGAAACCCAACGAAGGGCCGGTGGGAGAGGTGATGTTGGTTCAGGCTGGATCCACAACAGAGCTGCGATGTGCAACCGACTGCTTCCCCGTCTGCCTCATCACCTGGTTTTACGAAGGCGCGGTACTGTCTACAAATGCCTCCATATCCTTCACACCTGTAATACCTCCGTACGCGGCCGCCCTCTCCTGCATGGCATCCAACCCGGTGACGGGGCAAAACAGCTCCGCTGTGACCGAAGTGGAGGTGCCTGGTAAGCAAATATCAGGGGTTGAAGTAAGAAATGATTCCCCTTCAAAAGATCGATGGACTTCTTCTGCATCTCGACGCCTGTTTGAGTCGGTTTTTTGTGGCTCTTCTCTTACAGACGGACCGACGTATGTGGTCATCACCGGACCGAGGGATCTTGAAATCGGGGTCACGGCGAGCTTCGTTTGCTCGGCCGACTGCTCTCCTTCCTGCAGCTTCAAGTGGACCGTGTACGGGCAGACGATGGCGGGTAGCGTGATTGACATCACCGTGAACCGCCAAGTCTCCAAAGAGTCCATCAGCTGCCAGGCTGAGAACACATTCACCGGGGAGACGGCGACGGTCAACGTGACAGTCAGTGTCTCAGGTAGGCTGTCGCTGGAGGATTTGAGAGGATTTAGACAAAGTTTAAAACCGTTATCCGACTCTGATTTATGCTCTTTTCCCTGTAGATCCTCACTGGTGCGGATGTTGAAACACTGGAAGAACACTGCACTCATTCTTCAACTATACATTCTTCTGATCTGCTAAATGCTCGGCACACAGCGGAGCGCAAAGTTGTAGTTTGTTAATCTTGTTATTAATGACACTCTCTGTGCCCGTACGGCTGTATTTGCTCAAGCATTGTGTACTCTGACTGTGATGGACTGGCGACCTTGAATAGGGCGTTTCCCTAACAGGGTCCAACCTCTTTGTGACCCTGAAACAAGATTAGACAGCTATAAAGAAATGATGATGTGTGCTTGAGTAATAACTTTTGGGGGGTTTTAATTACACAAAGCTAATCTTATTTTCTTTCATGATGTTTACATTTGTCTTGCCAAACACTATGCACTATTATGCTTAATAAACAATGAACCTCTGTACTTTTTCTGATTACCCAGTGCCAATTCATCACCGTGTGACACATCTGAGATAACGCAACACTGATTTCAAAACAATTTTTACCTGCAGTGGTGATTATCAACAACAGCCCACCCCCCCCCCCCCCCCCCCACACACACACACACACACACACACACACACACACACATTACAAAATACACCTTTAATTGTTGTTGATTTAAAATGTGTACTTGCAGAACAGAGTTCTCGACGGTCAAACTGAGCCGGTTTAGAACGGGACGAACATTCAAACAGGGCTCACAGAGACCAACCAATACTTGCGCTGCATTCAAAAAATATTGGGAAGTTGGAAACTCCCACTTCCTGTTAATGGAACGTCCCTTCTGGTAGGGGTATGATCGCCTAGTTGTTTCAGGTTTGCATGCTGATACATTTATGGAAAACAGTAAATGGTTAAACACCTACACAGTAACATTGCAGATTTTTTCAAGTAAGATGATTGATGACATTAGCTTTTGCATAAGGAACAGGATTCTACACTCCGTCTTTAACTCTAAAATGCACTGAAGTCAGAATTACAATCAACAATTTGTGAATTTCTGACTTTAGAAAGTAGACAACGTTGTATTTCCATAACACAGCAGTTCAACTGAATCAAAGTGAATTGAATGTAAGTTTATTCAGTGGTAGAATATAACAACATTGTTCCTTTGGCTTTGAAAATTATGTAGTCCTGTGGTTTAAAGTCTATAGAGCTCACGGCGTCACACACCGTACTTCTTCTGTAACGCTGCGACAGATGATCCCTCCAGCTCCGCTTGGTGAAGGAAGTCAAACAGTTCTTTAAGCACTGGGGGGGGGAGAAAAGTAGTACAGCACATCATCAATATGACTGAATGAGTGGGTGAAAAGTATCAGTCAACCGCAAACGGCACGTCAAGGAGACTCCACCTTTCTTCTCCGGGGACGACAGGAACATGACAGCCATGTCGAAGCGCCTGACACTCGCCAGGCTGCTGAGGATCTCCAGCGTGACGGCGGCTGCTTCGTTCCTGCACGAGACTGCTGTTAATGCGCGGTGCACACTATACTACATGCATAAAGGGGAGGGGCTGGACAGAAAGCCAGATCTTCTAGACGCATCTTTAAAAACTCACTTGATATAGAAACCGTGCAGTGTCCTCAGGAGCTGATTGAGAATGTCGGGTTCAAGGGAGTTGCGGAAAATGCTTGTGAACGCCTCGGGTTTGATTTGCTGCGAGACGAGAACAAAAAACAAGGACGACTTTTAACTTCAGTGAGACGTAAATAATGCAGGATGACCCTGACATTCAGGCTGCGTCGAGCACCAATATGTGTGTGTGTGGAATTCATCACAGATATTGTATCTAGTAGTATTGAATCATGAAAAGCATAAAAGAATTATCAATAAACATCCATTCCACTGCACTCAGAGCTCTTAGACAGGAGACTTGGCTTAATCTGCATATGTCAATACCAACGCTGTGCTGACAGTATATACTGTCTGAACATGCAAATATGACCGTGTCACCAGTAAATGATTTATTTGTATTCTACAAACACGCAGCTCACCCTCAGATATCTGTAGATGACTTCGGGCTGGTTTCCGATCGTGCGGAGGTCGGCCTCCAGCTGGAAGCTGCTGGTGGGCGGAGGAGGCGGGTCTGCTCCTGTCGAGGTGGGGGGGCTGGCTGGCGACGGTTCAGGAGGATGAACGGCTTCCCTCTGCGCCGGCTGTTTGGTCTGCCTGCTCACAGGGAGTCTGGGGAACAGAGGCAAAACATCTGTTTACAGGCCGAGAATAATCACTCCACAAATGACTACCACGTTCTGTGCTTTACAGACAGAAATGAAATGTAACACAGGAGAGAGGCGGCGCCACTGACTGGTCAGACGTGTGCGAGGGGAGTTCTGCTATCTCCTCAATCTTGATCATCTTCGCGATGGGTGACGTCGACAGCGGAGACGATTCATCCTCAGCCTCCTTCGGCGCCTCCTGGACAAAGAACTTGGACCCACCCGACTCCACCTCGGACACCGTCGCCTCGCCGCTCACTTCCTCGATATCGATCCTCCTCAGAGGTTTCTGAAGAGCAGCGGATGTTCAGAATCAGTCAAATGCCAAACGATCCAGATCAAGATACCACGAGATGAACGTTACAGAATCCAGATGTCCACTCTACATGCCACCTGCTGGGCAAATAATGCTAAAGCATGTGGTATACATGAGGAATAAACTTCCAAAAGTTAACTAATGAGAGTCAATGATATTAAAGATTAACTTTATGTCAATCAACAAATTGATTTAGATCACATCAGTGTTTTTAGCACCAGACCTGTCCACTGATCTCTGCCTTTACTACCTTCGGTGTAGCACAGAATGTATTTGCATCTAAAAAGACTTCTGCACTGAGGGGAAAAAACTCACCGTTGACCGCAGATGTGTTGGTTTGTCTAGTGGCTGAACGGTTCTCCTCTGTGTGCCGTCTGGTGTCTGGAGAAGGCCGCTGGAGGTTACGTCCTGACAACAGAATGACATCAAGAAAACAGAAGTGAAGTCTGTGGAAGATCAAACCTAATAAAGTCAGACCGAATTCAAGCATCTCTGCTGATGCCTGTTCTCATAACGTGAGGGACTTAAAACACAGAAGGGGAATAAACTTCAGTCTCTAAGAGGATCTTAAAACATACAATCTGGAGTTTCTGGAGCTCATTCAGGGCCTGCTTGTTCCCTGGTTCCAGCTTCAACACCTCTTGAAAATCTGTAACACACACACATAATATGTTTATATGCAACTTAACAGTCAATAACAATGATTCATGTTCATATTATTTCAGTGCAATTTGCTGGCAAATCCCTTTTTGGTCTTCCAGACGGTTAAAGAAAACAGACAAAATGTAGTTGCTGCGGTTGGCCTTTGAAGGACAGTGCTGTTCTATTCAGCACCTTGTTTGGCCTCCTCCAGTTTCCCTAAAGCCACTCTGGCGGTGGCACGACGGGCGAAAGCCTTGGAGTAAGTGATGTCCAGAGAAATGGCTTTGGTGCAGTCCTCCTCTGCGTCCTTATACCTGCAGCAAACAGAGAAAACAAACAATGGTATGTCTGATCACCTTTTCACTCTAATAAACAAAAGTGTGCTGGAGAAAGAAATTCGGGGGCTTACTTCTCCAGCTTGAGGAAGGCCATGGCTCTGTTGGCGGGCAGCAGGACGTTCATGCTGTCCGCCTCCATGCCTCTGCTGTAGCACTCAACAGCCGCTTCATACTTCCCCTCTTTGAAATAGGCGTTCCCCTGAAAGGCACATTTGGAAAACTCCATATATTTCCATATAAACAGCTTGAGTTGAGAACACCTCACTCTTTTGCATGTTCTCAAATGTTGCCCTTATAGGCCACCTTTGCACGCTTCTTAACCACAGCTAGAAAAGCTAAAAAAGTGGCAAATAAAATGGCAAACACTAAACCACAGCTTACTCTGTCTTTCTGTACAGCCGCCTCCTGTCGTCTCTGCTGCTCCTCCATCAGTCTCTGCTGCTCAGGGTCGGCTGTGGGAGCCTCCTGTGTCTGTGGGGCTCCACTCGGGGCGGCTGGTGCCTGATGACTGAGAGTCTGAAAGCAGCCAAGGAAAGAGAGGAAATAAAAGAGGAGACAACTTGGTAAAATAGGCTAACCCCCCCAAACCTTTCCCACTCACCTCTTTGATTGTTTTCACTTCATTCTCTGCTTCCCCGTTCCCGGGGTCAAGCTTGAGAACAGTCTCATAATCTGTTCAGAAACAGATTTGTGTTGTTATCTCAGCGCGCTCAAGTTAAACAGATGTTCTCTAACCCAGTTAGACAGTTTGTCACCTTCTAAAGCAGAGTCATATTTCTTCAGTGCAAAGCGTGCTGCTCCTCTCCGTGCATACGCTTTGAAGTAGTTGCTGTCCAGAGCTATCGCCAAGTTGCAGTCGGACTCTGCCACAGCATACCTGCAAGGAAAAAAGTTGTTGATAATTTACAGGGGAACAAAACCTCTTTCTAAACCACACATCCTCCTAATGTTATTACATGTATTGAAAAAACACTTAAACCATCGTTTATAGTGCAATACAGCAGCCTCTTAACCTACGCCGCTTACTTTTTGAGTCTGAAGAAGGAGGTGGCTCGGTTTGTGGGAAGCACAGGGTTGTAAGGATCTGCAGCCATCCCTCTGGTGTAACACTCGACAGCATCGTCGTACTTCCCATCCTTGAAAAACGCGTTACCCTGAACATCAAAGTATAATCTGCTTTAGGAAACGGTAACTTTTTCTTCTCTTGGGTTTGTTTTATTGCAGTACTTCTCATACAGTGTTTACCTTTTCTCTTTCAGACAGCGCTTTCTCTTGATCAGCTGTCGCTTCCTCGCAGTCGGACTCATTTGACTCTGCAGGACTTTCCTCCTTATCCATCTCGGACAGAGCTTTGTCCTGCGATCAGAGAAGCATTCATCTTTAGTCAACTACTCCATGACCTCACCGATCATGTTGAGTGCATTTTTTAAGAATACATTAGCTACCACGTCAAACTTGTCCCACGATCTATAGTCGTATGCCTTTATCCTTGAGTCTTCCTTGGGCTCCTCAGCCTTTGCGTCGCCTCCGCCCGTTGGCTCCTTCTTCTTCTTCTTCTTCTTCCTTTCCCTCATCTTTGTTTTGTAGTCTTTGTTGCGCACAGGAGGGAGCGTCTTCTACAACAAAGAGACAACACACTACTGACACCTGAAGATAGCCCAGAACATTGGCTACTTCTGAGATGTGTACAACAGCGACAAACCTGGGCCTCCTGAAGTCCTCCCGTCCTCAGCTCATCGTCCTTCTTCTTTATGTCTGTCTCCCAGCTCTCCAGGTCCGCCATGAAGCTATGCAGATCCTCCGCATTTTGCCGCACCTGAAGCTGTAACTCAATGGCTTTGTTTCCCCCGGACATGTTTTTTTCCTGTGAAACAGACATTTGTTTGAGAGAAACTCTTAACATTTGTTGCTGTAGTTGTAGTATTGAAGTCGGTGTTGCAGTCAAGAGGAAAACACGAGCATCACATTGTCATGCTTTTGCGCGGCTAGCAGCTAGCTAGCTAGCAAAAATACCAAACAATTAGAGCAAATAAAGAAAATGTAAGAGATAATGTAGCTATTTGAAGATTGTAAAATACCTGGCACTTGTTTTTCCGGCTGATAGGTACAGTTAAAATGTAGCTGCAGTTATTTTGGCTAAATAATACAACAAAATGTGTCGTTATTCATAGCTTTCTGTTTACGTTCGGAGCCATGACACCTGGGTACCAGCAGCCTTTGCGCTGCTGAGACTGGGCCAAAGATCGTCTATGTTACAACCGCGCAACCGATCATTTATTACAATAACATTTTACTCAGGTGTCAGTTTGTAAAAGTCCGCAAACAACCGACCGAAAAGAAAGCTGCACATGACACAGTTATCGGTTTGATTCGTGGTCAAAGGACGTTGGCATGTTTGTGGTTTTATCATATTATTAACTGGTGCAGCCCTCGGTTTGGATTATGTGCCCCCCCCCCCATGACTGTCTACTGTTTGGTGGCTCGCTTTTGGCTTTGGTCCACGCATTGCGCTAGGAGGTAACGACCTGCCTACACGTTCCGAATAGATGATCTATACTTCTCTATATCTCCAACTAAACTGCGTTGGGGGAACAAAAATAATTTAAATGTATTTTTATATTACATTGAAGTGAATTTTATTTCCTGACTTGTTTTGTATGAGAACAATCAGATTACAAATACATATTCCCATTAATTTACCTTTGACCTCTTGGGACCACGTGATCTACCAAACATTGATGACCTCTCCTGCTAGCTAGCTAGTGGTAGCTAAACTGATGCTAGCATTTCTCACAATGGAGCAGCCTAAACAAGAGGAGGAATATGGATACGACTTATTCCCGGAGAGAAACTCGGCAAAATACAAGGGCAGGTCGCTCACAGAGAGCCTGTTCACGTTCAACCACAAGTGCCAGGTCATGCTGCAGTTCGCGACGGAAACTAGTGAGTGTTGTAGCGAGCTTGTTAGCCCTTAAGAGGGAATGTCATGTCAGCAGGGAACAGCGGATATCATGTCTGACTAAGAGGTTGCTGTCAAATGTGTTAGTGATTTCAAATACCCGTGCAATGTTGACATTATAGCCACGCTGTCAGAATAGTAGCATCGTGTAGCATTAGCTAGTCTCGCTAGCACTGGTTTCTGTCAGTGAATGCCTCATACATTCAGCTCTAACTGTTCTCTCTCTGCTTCTCTGAGGTCCGTATGCCAAACTCCTCCTCAGTGCCATGAAAAGCTCAGGATGGTATGTTTGATTTAAAAATGAAATAAGTGTGTTTCTTTTGTTTATTACCTTCCACTGTAAAGCTCATAACCCAGCAAAAAGCCTGGGACTTATAGTTTATCAGATTATAGTTTTGCAAATGCTACTAATGTTATTACTATCTATTTAATAATAATAAACATGTGGTAGTTTGTAAGTAATAATTATCATAATGACTAATGAATGAATAATAAGGATTTCTCTCAAATTAAATTGAATGTGTCCTTTAATCGTTTGTGTTTTGAGCATCTACTACATGCATGCACAAACATTGAAATATGTTTCATGTTTAATTGCAATATCTAGTTAATATTGGGTAATTCTGGGTACTTTAAAGCTGTAACTGTTACACAAAAGAAAACAAATTAAGATGACTATTTTCTCCTCTCAACGCAGCAAAGTGTTGAAAGACCGACATTTCTCCTGTGAGGACTGTGACGGGTCAGTCAGCGGTGGCTTTGACGCGGCGTCCTCTCAAGTAAGAAAGAGGGTCTTGGCATTGATGGAGATAAAAGCCAGTTCTGATGGCGTTAAGAGAAAGCGACTGCTCACCAATAATGAGCTTTGCATTTTGCTCGCAGATTGTTTTGTGTCAGAACAACATCCACCAGCAGTCCCACATGAACCGAGTGGTCACGCATGAGCTCATCCACGCCTTCGACCACTGTCGGGCCCACGTGGACTGGTTCGACAACTTAAGACATCTGGCCTGTTCTGAGGTGAGCGACAATATGTTGTATGTACTGTATGTGCAGTGTAAACATTGGTGTGATTCAGTTTCAGCTGTGTCTTACAATCTTCGGCATTGTTACTTTTGTCACGAATCACCAGTCAAAAATGCGTACTGATGCCATTGTAGTCTCTTTCTTTAGGGACTATTTTCATCAGCGGATTGATACACATTTGGTGCTCTAGTGTGTGTTTACTCTTAACCTTAAGGTCCCTTGAAATCACTTGGAGAATGCAGTTTTCTTTCAGTCTTTGATATGTTCCCTCATAAACACAATGTATCCACAATGTATCCACATTTGACTGAGACCTGGGAAAGGGGTTGTGATAAATCTCATTCATCCACATCTCATTTTCTCCGTACACTGTTTTGTTGTGAGTTAGAAAATGATGTGCCCATGTTTTCATTAGAATTTCAATAAAAAAAGTTATTATCCTGCCTAAAATTTGCGTTTGCTTGCTCACACAAGACTTTTTTTGTGTCATTATGTCAGATACGGGCAGCTAACCTCAGTGAAGACTGCTCCTTTAGCAACGAAGTCTCCAGATTCAACTTTGGCTTCAAGCAGCATCATCAGGTACCCGCGCTGGGATAAATGTGACTTTTGCTGGCAGGTATCAGGGCTGTGTCTGTAGTCTTAACACTGTGATCGTGTTTTTTCCCTCGGGACAGGCGTGCGTCAGAGGCCGCGCCCTTCGCTCCATCCTAGCTGTGAGGAAAATCAGCCGACAGGAGGCGGAGAAAATAGTGGACGAGGTCTTCGACACGTGTTTCAACGACCACACGCCGTTTGGACGAATCCCGCACGGCAAGAAGGACGCTGGGTTCGCCAACAGAGATTATGAGAACAGAGATCGATATTATGCAAACCTTTAGTGTCGACCTGTTCTCGTTTAACTCCCAAGGGTGCTGTGACTGGCGGTGACGCTGACAAACGCTCGGCGGCATCAGGGCCCTGCTCAGTATAGAAGCCTCAACAGAATGACTGTCAACGTTCAAATCCCCTCAGTAGGGATATTTGGATAATGATTTGTCCTTGGAAAGGAAAAGAATGCGGAAGAGTACATTTCATGTTCTACCTTAATTGTTTTTATACTAATTCTGTATAAAGGGATTGTAAGGTGTGAATTATTAGATGAGGTCCCAGTGACTTATTTGCCATTTGTTTTTATTTGACCAATGGGTGCTTTTAAAGAAATACAGGATTTGATTTTTGTCCGTCAGTGTTTGCTGTGAAGGTCCTTTGCTGACAAATGAGGATGTATTTGTTCTTCATCTTGTTGCCACATTGACCTCCACTCATTTCTTGTAAATAGAGCAGATTGTGCTTAAATTAAACCAAATCAACTTGTGTTTGAATTAAAGTTTGATTCCTCTGGAAAGAGTTGTTTGTGAGGACAAGGGGGGGGTGTTACGTTCAACGTTGGTGCAAAATGTTTGACTTTGTGACTTGCCAAAGAAGCATAAGTATGCGCATTGCTGATTATAACACCTTTTATGTCTAATCCTAAGAGAGAATTCTTCAAATTAACATGTGAGGCAAGTAATATAAGTAAAGATAGAAAAGTTCTTCCACAACAACACGGTCAACTTTGTTCACATCTGCGCCGCAACTGTAAAATGTCACCGCTGACATCTTTATTAGGCATTAGCATTTAAAGGATCTCGTATCCCTCCACAGAGATTAATGAGGGAAAAGTTATAAGGGAATTAGCCTCATAATCCCCCTCCATTCCTCCTCCTCCTCTTCTCCCTATCTCAAAGACAACACCCTCTGCATTGTAATCACAAAGACACTGGCTGTGTCTGCTTTTGGAGTGTTATATGCCACTTATCTCAACATTCTCCTCTTAGAAAACACTACAAAAACGGGAGATGAGCTCGAAGGACAAGGCGAGTGGGTGGGATGACGTGCAAAGAAGATTAGGTTAATTTTAGAAGCTTAACAGAAAATGATAAAAAACCGCTTCGAGGCAGTGGGATTAATGTGAGACAAACAAGAAAACAAAAAAGGGAATGATATTTGGATTTGTGCAGTCATACACTCAAGTAGGCTAAATAAATAAATCATACTAAACAAAAGACTGACTGCTGGAATTGTCCACATATCAAATGCCAGCTACTAAACACATTTGATACAATTAGACATGTGGAACAAGATTGTAAATTGGCTTATTTCATGCTCTTGTACTGAGTTCAGGTCAGGATTTAAGGAATACCATAGACCGGAGTCCAAGACCTTGAAATAAACTCGCATTTAAATCTCACAAATATATTCAACGTAAAAATACTGGAATCAAAGCAGTTACAGGTAACATCTAGCGATGAGTTTGCAACCAAATGAAACTTCTCCCGTATGCCAAGCGAGTAGGGAAACTACGGTAGCTGACAAGAAAGCGCAAGTGGCCCTATCTAGAGCCAGCGTTTGGTTTGACCCTTCTGGGCTACTGTAGAAACATGGCGGCTGGACTCACTCCATATGTAGACATAAACAACACATGCTAAGATAACGTAAACATAACTATTCTTATTTTTAGGTGATTATACATGCAAGAAAACATACATACTTATTATATTCTATTTCTGCCTACACACTGTCACTTTAAAATAACCGCCATGTAAATGTTATCCCATCCCCAAATTGCTTAATTGCTGAGTTGTTAAAAACTACAAAGGATGCAACCTCAGTGATAGCTATACTGCCAGCTTAATTATGCTACTCTCTCTGCTTAACAATTTAGTAAAGTAGGCCTATATTTTGAAGACAAATTTAAGTGCAACAAAGCGTAAATACACATCAACTTATAAAGGTCTTACGGGCAACATGTTAGCAAACAGTTGCTTATTAGCAGACACCTAGCACATTTAAAGTCGTGTTTCAGGCCATATAACGAATGCAAGTCTGATATTAACTTTCCTTTTAGCTCTATTTTGGTCTCTACCAACTGCTGAGGGAACATCTCTGTCTTTAGCTGCGAGATACTTCACTATGTTTACCAGCTGGTGGCTAACTTCGATTAGCAACTAGCTAACTTCTGTGGGTCTCACATTACAGTCATTTCCTCCATAAATACAAACATACAGATTAGTCCAGATTTAAAGTAAAATAAGATGTGTGTACGCAGCAGTATACAGAGACTGCTGCCAAAAAAGCAGCATGTTGAAGCAAAGACATATAGTAAGAATGTAGTTAAAGCACTATTCCTCCACTTCCATCCATTTGACATGAGCAAATTTCCATCTGGTGTATTGCCATTTAGTGTTGAGGGGCAGTTTAATTTTCCTCATTCATGTCTGCAGTACCATCTCAGTCCTTTGGATGGCAGTTGGTGCCACTAATCCTCATCATCAGGACATCCAATCCAAAGCAAGAAAGAGCTGGTACTGCTTTATTGATACATATAATTTAATCCATTTCCAGGTGAACGTTGGGCCTTCTATGAGCAGCGCTAGGGCGCAGTAATGAAGTTGCCGCTGCGAAGAGTGACGACTTTCATTATTCCATCTATTCAAGCAGGCTGCACCCACTGTGATCTAATTAGGATGCTCCAGCAACACTGAATTCCCTTCACTAATCTGCTGTAGGACAACACATTAACCCCGAGAGCACTAATGAACTTGTCTCATTAATTAGAATAATGCCAGATTTAGTTGTAGCGCGGAGAGGCGATGGAGTGCGAAGACACCCACATGCCTTTGTGAAGTTTTAAGGTGTCTGCTCTTCACGGGGGTGGAGTTGATAATGAGAAACTGCTGAATTATTTAGCTGTACAGAGAGATACGTATTTCTGGCCCTTTTTTTTATAAGGAAGACCATGAATGTTTCTGCACAGTACATATTTTCAGAATAAAATGAAAGTGATGAGCTTTGGGGAAAAGATGTTTGACACACACATTTACTTCTCAATGTCTTGGATGACTTTGGAATGAACGTGAGCCGACCTGGGGAAACGCTGGTTGACATGGCATCCTTTGGCCAAGGTGGTAATTTTTCTATCCCATCTCAAGCACTCTGGGGAAACACTTGAACAAAGAAAATATATTGAGTCCAGTCGCCTGTTCTGTAGCCCGAGGAGAACAATCTTATTCAGCTGATTGAGGACAAGAGTGCGTCTCTAAAGATGGCCGCCGTGAACCTTGTTTTATCAGGCGACAGCACATCTGAACACAGGTATGTGAGGATACATATCCAGAATGAGGAGTGGAAGAACATGAAAAAAGACAAAATGAAGAAGACAATACTTGTAATAGGCATACAATATATATATAAATATCTATCCAACTTTATGTACTGGATGTATGCTTCCTTGCACATTGGGTCACAGTAGAGGGTATGTTATCATGGGCAGTGTGTGGGCATCAGGGAGGTTATCTCTTAGTAAAACTTTATTTACACAAAAATATCAAATTATCAACAGAGTATAGGATTATGAAATATGAAACAATATCCTTGTTTACATCATAAAATAATGAATATTCCTACTTTTTTCTATCCATAACTGCCAACAGATCGCATCTATTGTGCATAATACAGTGCATGTGATACTTTGGGATGCGATACATAATTAATTATGTAGTTAACACTAGCGACACTGACTGTGGAAGAAAAAGTTGAAATCATTATAATTCACAGCACAAATCCTCTGGAGGCGAACCTTCTAACCTGACAATTAACTTCCCCAGCAGGGAAGCACTGTTTGAGACTGCAGCGGGGGGGGGCATGTATATCAATTAATTATGTGTGCAAGTTGAGGATTAATTAAGGAGCTGTTTAAAGTTGGCAGAGATCATCTTGGTATTTGTAAAATTTTGTGTAATTTAAACGCAACCTTTTGGCACGGCTCTCTCAAAGCAAGGACATCTATAACCTGAGTATTTGGTTGGTTGACTGCAAATCAAAAAAAATAGAAAGAAAGACTAAAGTTAACTATTTTGTAACCTACCAGTAAGCCTCAAGTCTTGGAAATGAAGTCCAGAGTCCTGATAAATCCCAAATATTACTGTAAGGACTTGAGACAAAGGGCAGAGGAAAAGTGAAGCTGGAAGCATTAGGGACTAATAAGGGAATGAGATGCAGGTGGGGAGGTGGGGGGAGAGGCTCAGGTGAGGCGAATGGCGGGAACAGGGTTGCTGCAGAGCAGGAGGGAGTGGTGGAATCTGAAACTACAGGAGAGTTAGTGATATGGCATGAGTTAGTGATATGGCATGATATGGCATGTCTAATGTCATTTTGTGTATTTCATGCATCTCAGGTTCAAGGTTAATTCATTGCCGTTCTACAACACGGGGTCGTGGTGTTTTCAGTCATTTAAAGTCAAACAGAAAAGGAAGGAGGTGGTGAGTTCGTTGTGTGCCCTTTTCCCACGTCTCAATAACTGCAGTAAGTCGAGGGATTTGTGGGTGGCACACTGAATGACGTTTATTAGGACTGAAAGGACAGGAGATTATATCAGGAAATCCCCCTGAGACACACACACACACAGTGGATCATCTTGATACTGCTAAACATCCTGTGGAAGAGTTGAGAACAGGTTTTGCATGGTCAGTCATACAATCTCTGAAACACGTGTAGGCCAATCAGGTGATGTCAATGTTGTTAAATACGATGATGTCATGAGATTACACTACCAAGCTGTTTGTTTTCTCCTCTATTTCTGGAAACGTCTACGTGTCATTTTCTCATTATGCAGCACAGATGAGAAGGGTTCAAGTAAATTAGCACTGGCAGACGGCTACCTTTCACTGCAGATATGTAGATGACTTCTACAACAGTAATTAAAGCATGCTGGCATTTGAATCCCCATTTTGCTAATGATATGCATGGTATTAATTAGGCCTAAGTGATTAACATAACAACCGCTGGACAATGTCCCGGGGTAAGAGCAGGGCTGATTTTCTTTTTTATTAGCTCTCCCTAAAGGTGCGGCCTCATTAATAAATTCTAACAGCCAGCTCTGCTAACCTTGACAAGTAATTTAGAAGTACAATTTAATAAAACTCTGTAGACTGAATTGAAAGCTGAGGGATATGTCGAGAAAGTACAACAGAAAAACTGTCACAAACACAAGTAAACTGTGAAGCAAGGAGAAGAGATAGAATAGAACCAAACAGAGGGGAAGAGAAAAGAATATAACAAGATGACAGAAAAGAGAAGAATAAAGTGCAGCGAGCATCACCAATCCAGTATTAACCTATGTTTAGGAGTGGATATGTGGCTAATTAACCTTGACTCACTTTGGTTTCTCCCACAAGTGATGTTTGTGCTGGCACACACAGTTTAAGATGAAAACTATTTATATATATTAGCCCTAGTTGACGTAACAGATCTGGATCGCTTAAACCTGCATTAACTGATCACTAAGCAGCACAACAAATGTAAACACGGCGTTGATGGCACACGCGTTAGCTGATAATTGCCTGTTTACTCATCCAGCAGACATTGAGCAACATTAGCATTAATGTTTAAACTTGACGCATGTATTCTTGCTCCTTTTAGCTTTGTTTTGGTCTCAAAACAAACTCCTGAAGGAAACATTTGTCTTTTAAGCTGCTACCCGTTCACCGGCTAGTTGCTAACTTTCTCAGTCTGCTGTTTGGTGCAGACAGCGGGTTCATCAGCGGGTTTCTTTTTCTGAAAACAGCTTCCTGCTGCGGCACGAAATAAGGTTGATGAGAACTGTGAGACGGAACCGAAACAGTAAAGTTGTGGGCCGTGACACCAAAACACTGAGCTGAAAGATGCTAAAACGCTCCGTAGAGTTGAGGGGAATCTGCAGAGTTTTGGGAGGATTTTCTGTGTCAAAATATTGATTAGTGCAGCTTTAAGAAAAGGGTTTTAACATGGATCAAGATGGATCTGATCCAAAACTATAACCTTTGTCGTAAGAGTCAGTTATGTTCAACATGGAAGAGGAAAAAACAAAAAACACACTACCAAGAAGGAATCTGTTTTTAATAGACCAAGAGGTCAGAGAAGTGGTCTGGAGATTTGTCTCGAGTCCTGCAGCCCTGTGAAGTCATCTAAGACCGAAATCTCTGCTCCCTTTTAATTCTTTATCATTCGAAACTCCAAGGACATCGGAGGATCACCTCATCCTCCTCTCCGCCCCATTTGCGAGATGCATCCGGCCTTTCTCCGAGCCGAGCGGGCGGCCGGTGGGACTTCCAATTCATTGAAGGGAGGAGCGGGAGATTGCCTGAAGGGTCGACTCCCCTCTCTGGTGAGCCAATTTGCTTTGACCTCTCGTCCCGTCTCCTGGCGAGTGCAGATAACTGTCCTCCAATCTGGTGGCTTTGTCACGGTTGAGTTCTGTCCGCGGCAGAGCAGCTGAACCTGAACGCCCACAACCAGAGGGATTACCGCGTCTTCACTGAGGACCTGTGCGAGGGGAGGATTGATGCCATATTCTGCTGACATTTGCCTGTCTCTGACACAGTAGAAAGGAATTGGGACAGCAGAGTGGGAAACAGCCCAGTAGAGTAGAAATAGCCCAACTGTCCTGTTACTGGAAGGTCAAGGGTTTGGTCCCTTAAACTGCCAGGGTGTCCTTGAGCAACACAGATGTGAAGACTTTGCTACAATTACACCTCCGTTCGACTTTCTTTTGCCAAAATCAGTCCGGTGACATTTAGTTCATTGCATTTTTGGTACTGTTCAGTAACAAGCAGACCAAGTTATAAACAAAGGTCACATGATGCACAAGCACATGGTTAATCGGACAGGTTAGCGGTGTTGGTCACGCCATATTTGATTCAGGGTACCAAGCAAGTGTTTGGGTCCTGAGAGAAGCAAGACCGTTAACAAACTAATGTCACAGTGTTGCCATTGATCATCAGAGCACTACTTTAAATCTAAACGAGAATGCATCTTCAACTCTCGCAGCAATCTGTCTAATTATCTTTTCCCCCGAGTTAACCTGCGTCGGCTCTACCTCAGCATGGGGTTCGTTATCCAGGAGGGTGAGCACGGCTTGACCCCGCATCTTCACTGCACATCACACTCATTAGACGGCGGCGGGGCCAGGCAGGATCAGTCGCTATCCAGCTTTTAACATCGCGCCCGGCACTATTGATCAGCCACTGGATCGGGGACTTTCCGCAGCCTGAGCCTGCGGGTAATTAAAGAGTAAACTTAAAGAAAACATACAGAGAGTATAACCTGAACACACTCTATTTATCTCACATAGTCAAGCGAAAGAAACACATTGATCCTCTAGTGAACTTTGGTGACTTTGGTGAGTTGAACAAAGAGAGTTGTTTGCTATTACAAAAGAAGTCGGCTTGCAAAGAGGGCCCAGTCAGACTCCCTTCAGATCTCCAAATTCGCCAATGCAAAACATGTGCAAGCGTGTATGAAAATCAGTCTTGTCAGGTCATTGCAACCACACAAAAATATAATATTCTAAGTCTAGTAACTGAATATGGCCAAATGCACATCGGCATGTCTGTCGCTGCATATTTTTCCATTTGAGAATCGGTCCTGGGTTTAAATTCCAAGCTTGGGTACTTCACTTTGGTGAAACTATCAGCTTCCCCTCCCCAAATCCAAACTGGATGTGTGTATGGAACCACTAGAGGTCGCTCTGATGCTGCTTCCTGTTTCACACAAGCAGCCCTATGGGTAAAACTTTACATTACACCGGCCTCAATCCAATTTATTAACGTGTATATAAAGCTCAGAAATTGTATCGCAATGTAAACACAAATTGAACTTCAACTTGTGCTTGTGTGATGGAGTGAATACACACACACACACACAGCATATTGGAGGTGTGGCAGTACAGTAGAATTAATGATGTGCTTTCTTTTTAAAGCCCCCATTAAGTTAACAAACTGAGCACATTTAAGACTGAATTGAAGTCAGAACGAGACGAAACATTTCTCACTAAAAGTATTTATTCTAAATGTGAGTCTTAAGTGGCTCATCCCACAGTTCATTAGTTAAAGAAAACACTCTGATTGGGTTTGCCCCACAGGACATGGCGACCTTTTTTAAGTTGCCTCCACACGCAGTAAATCTTCTGTCTGCGTGATTCAAGATTTTGTTGCTAATAAACGTGTGCATGGACCGTACCGCTGAGTCCGAGGCACATCTCACTTTTATCTGCAACCCTGCCTCCCAATCCCCCAGATCCTGTAACCCCCCTCAGGAAGACAGGGGTAGAAAAAAAAACACCTCTCCAGAAACCACTTCTGATGGAAAACGCAGCTGTTTGCAAGTTTGGTCGCTGAGAGAGCATGGAAACGGCTTGTAAGGCATGCTCCGACAGTACTGTAGGCCTCCTGGCAGACTAACACAGGGGCACAGAGCTGTGGTTTCACGTGGTTCAACATGCTGCATGAGTCACTGACCAGAAACATGTCCCATGCAGCATGGTGAGGCTCAGTGGTGGGAGCGGGCCCAAAAACAATAAGCCGGGAGCCTGCGTGATAACATATGTGCATGATGCCCGGCATGCCAAATCCATGTGAATGCCAAGAGGAGCGCTTTAACAATGTCATAAGGGATGAACACTCAGATAGAGAAAGTTTAAGTGACAGCAAGGAGCTGATCCGGATCGTTACCAAGCCCAGAAACAGAGATGGATTGGGAAAAAAGAGCTTTTCTCTTATACAATTATAACAGAAAAAAGAAATGTCAGACCAAAATGACTACGTACTATCATAAATTGAGCCGTTAGATCCAATAAAAAAAAATGAAAGCTGCTCTACTCTATATTTCTATTGTCACAATGTATGAAAAGACTATCTATAATGTTAAAAGGGAGAATAATATAACGCCCGACTCTCCAGTTCCATCTGGCTTTTTTGGACACTGGTCCAAATGCTCTAAAAATCCACTGCACAGTATCTCTGCCCAGCACCAAACAGGAAACAGGCAAAGTTAGTGACTAGCTGTTGAGTATAGTTGAGCGTTTAGCAGCTAAAGAGACAGATATTTCCCTCAAGAGTTGGCGGAGACCAAAAACAGAGTTAAAAGAGATTGAATAGTGGATTCACATTCATAAAGTGGCCAGAGACAAGACTTAAACAGGTATTTTCTAATAATTGCAATGCAGAAACATCACAATTTCTGTGGTTGAAAACCATTTTATTGTGGTCAAGTCTGAGAATGCAGAATTCCCCTAAAGCTAAATTACATTTTTGTGTTTTTTATTTGTGGTGCTAAAGAAAGACGTGTTTTTATGTGATGTCGGCTCCATTATTCAGACTCGCTGCGGGGAAGAGAGTTATAACATTGCACTCACGAGAGGGTGTTTTGTCATTTCATTAAAAACAATGAGAGCCGGTCGCCGTCGAGCCTTTTTCTTTCAAAATGAAGAGTTTTTAATATCCCACTCTTCCCCTTTTAGGCAGTTTTGTGGGTGTCAAGACGGCCGCTGTAGCTATGGCGAGACGATTAAAATCAGGTGTTGCTGTATGATTGATGCAGTGTGTGCCACATATGTGCTGCTTTCACTCTGGTAATTAGGCCTACAACACTTTCAAAAGATGTGGAATTCGCCTTTTGATGTACGTTCGCCTGCAAGGACTTTTAAGAACTCAACGGAGGACCATCTGGGACCGAAAAGAAAGTCGCTGGTGGGAAAAAAAACAAACAGAGTCACATTAATGTCTGAACATGGCATGTAGCAAGTTCTTTGAAGACCTTGGATGAGACTGCATTACACCATTACCAGTTTGCACGGACCAAGACAGTCATTGAAGATCAATTTGTACAACAACAGTAGAGTAAAATAGACCAAATTGCAGTGCGAGCACAAGACCGGTGGAGTTCTGAGTGAGGAGGCGTGACAATAACTTTACTGGTTACTTTAAAATCTTGCTCTACTGATGTGCGTAGTGCGGCTGTCATCGTTTTCTCCTCCCACTTCTAAAAATGCTGAGAGCAATAAGCCCAGACATGTTCGCTGGGGGGGTAGTTGAAAGGCATTCTGGGAAATGTAGGAACTGTCAAACCAAAGTGGAAGTAGACAATTCATGTTGAGGACAATAAAACGACACTTTATTAGAAATATGATGGAGATTTTCTTTGCAACTGTTCCTAGGCTTCTTATACAATGACCAGTTCTTTCTTTCCAACACTTCACTAATGAGACCAGTTTAATGAAACATCATTTGTGCATTGATTAAATAAAGAAACATCACATCAGCAAACTAATTTGCTTCAATCCTGCGAGTCCTTGTCATGAAACAGCAGAGGAATCTCAGACGCAAAGCAACATCTGGCTGGTTTTAAGAGTCATGGACAGTTTGCCGCAGGTGGTGGTGGGCGGGGGTGCATATGGGTTATATGGGCCGTGGAAGTTTAAAAGGGTCAATACATTCAGATACAACAAAACTGTGCCTCATGTGGAGAGCTGGAGAGCGGGGGGGTTGGGGGAGAATGGCAGAATTTGAAGGAAAAGTCTGCATTCTTTCCATATTAACAAAGATCTTTAATGATTCTGTAATAGATTTTACACAAGTACCGCAAGTACTACAAATACTATATTATCAGACTTTTACCTGCAGAAGAGAGGAGGTTTGAGGAATATACAAGTAGTTTCACAGGAGCACAAAATCTATCAGACCTCTTTGTTTTCGTGCTTGAAAATGTGTCTTTGTTGATCATAGTTTGGAGAGTGAAATAGCCATGAATGCCAAACAGTTCGATGGAGTGAGGGAAAAGTCCTGTTTGAGGCCTGCATGGTGGAAACGTTGTTTATGCTCTCCTTCGCTATGATGGAAAGTAATGCTCGGCAGCAATTTGTCCACCTGCACCTCTGAACAGCGGGCTTGGTAACAATTACTGGTCCAGGAAAGAAAACATTACAGAGTCATTACAATAATGATAGTAATTCAGGCCAGGATAGATGTAGCCTCTCCAGGCCTTCTCTCCTCCTTCTCTTTCTGTCCCTCTTTTCCTTTCCCACCCGTACCTTGACTTTACCGTATCGGATGACCCTTTTCATTGATGCTTGGCTGTGATTGGAGTTTATAGCCCCACAATTCACAAATATTACCCTGGAGACACACTTTAGCGTAGGAATATTATAAAGGCTCTAAAGCGTACAAACTTTGAACGAAGCTACGTCGTAAAAAACATCTGGATATTTTCAGCAAACAAGAGCGACATTTGAATGTCCCCCTGTCCTGATCAGGGGGGCAGCCGGAGCCCCCCCCCCCTTGCCCGCCTGGCGGAGTGTTATTTATGTTTCACAAACTGAACTGACGGTGCCAAGACATCCAGTCTGGAAAACATTTGAAAATCTTTGTTATGAAGAGAGCATAAAGATGCCTGTCCTGGCGCTGGGGGGGGGGGGGGGGGGAGATGGCTCTCCGTTTTCCATCTGGAGCTCGCTGAGTCAGTGTGGGAGGACGTGTGTACGTTTTCAGCACAACAGAGCCGATGATAAAATATCTTATGAAAAAAGAAAAAATGGCTGCAGTAACTCTTCTGGGTGGGCCCGCGAGCACATGTCAAAGCCTGCGAGGGATTATTTTTGTATTTCTCAGCACTTTTTTTTTTAGCAGAGTTAGACTGATGTATAGGGCCGTTAAATATCAGTCATGATGTTCTGCTTTGATATGAAGTTTTAATATTTTATTCAGTTATTTAAACTGGTTTCAATCAAGCGAACTTAAACATCCCAGAGTTCAACAGCTGCAAAATTGTGTGTGCAGCCTACGTGTTACTATTATTCTGTTGTTGTGTTTGGTTTTTAGAACGCTCGGCTTAGAATTGTATTCTTAATGCTGTTTTGTGGATACAAAAGAAAAGCTTTTAGCTCAAGTTGAAATATTTTCAACTCGTGTGGATGCGCGCCATTCCTTTGGCTGTTTATGCAATCGCGCTGCCTATAACATCCACCTCGTGTTCTCTGTCACAGTCACACACGGTGAATTCTGAACCAGTCTCTGATTGGCTGACACCAGCAGCCGGTCACACCAGAGAGTGGCACAGCTAACAGCTAGCTAACCACTAAAAGGCTAGTCAGCTGGGTAGATGCAAGCTCCCCGTCAGTCACAGTAGTTCTCCGAGCATGCTAGCTAGTAAAGCTACATCGCTAACGGTACGATACGCAACAGAGGAATTTGAACCATCGACTCCTGTCTAATTGTCGACAAACCATGTGTCTTTAGTGGAGCAGGTTATAGTCTATCATACATTGACAATTAAAAATGAATGAATTGACCTCCTACAAGATGAGCCCTTTAATGATGATACTTTGTCAGTGTGATTTCAGAGGCTTTACCACTCTGACAAAAATAAAACTCTGGCAATAAAACTCATGTAATGCACCAAATATCATCTATCAGCGACTTCAAACCAAACATATCAGTACAGCTTTCAAAAGCAAATATTCTTTTTTTTTATAGCTGCTTTGATTTTCAAAGCGAATCATCCAAAGACAAACTATCCATCCAAACTGCAGTCTTTCAGTGCATGGATCAGGCTCAGACGGCGCTGGTCTGAGGGGAAAAGTGGGAAATCCCCCTCACCGAGCTGCTCCTATGCCGCCTACTAAAGTCGTAATTTCTCACTGAAACCTTAACCAAACAATAAATATTCTACAGCTCAGTTGTTCTAAAAAGCAGCGCTTGTTTGCACAACACTGCCTGCCAGAACACGCTCGCAGGGTTCACTGTGTGTGACGGTACTGGGCAGTTTGATTGTCACACACCAGGTTGGAAAGGCAGACGCGTATGGACCTCTTTTTACTTACAGAGACGCAAAATCTGGCTTTTCTTGTGGCTATTAAACACACAAAAAAGCATTTTTTGTTTGTACATGGCTATTTTAATCTTTGTCTGTATGCGTTTGAGTTTAAATGCCCCAAATGCTGGATCCACATGAGAAAAAAAAAAAAGCCAAGATTGAATTCATCTCATGTGGAGGGGCCGGCCATGTTGTACTCATTAATGACTGGCACACATGAAGAAAGTATGAGTTAATTGCTATGACATTCCAGCCAACATATAAACTGTGGCGGTCCAAACATTCATTCCCTGAGAAGCTATCGAAAAATCCCTTCGAGATGTAGGCTAATAATCAGTCCAAGGTGAAACTTTTGTTTGGAAGCGTTACGTCCCTTAGTGAGATTCAGCACAGCAGGTTTCACAAACACCATTTGGCGGCTCTGGGTCTCAACAAATAGTGGTTCACTTATGAAAACACTCACACCCTGTTATCAGATTGGGTCTACAAAGAGCTCTCAGCATCAACAAAAGGTGGAAGATATTTCTTCTTTTTAAAGAAAGAGGCTCGATTAGCGTTGTGTCGTGTTAGGCTTTCTCCTATCCGTTCCCCACCCCCACCCCCCATCCGTCCTCATTCCTTCCTTTGCTTTCATTTGTTCGAGCTGTCGACAGCAGGCTTGGCCTGAAATTAAAAACCTTTAGTGTTTGTTTGCTCGTTGTCAGTGCGAGGCTTTTCCCATCATTCCTAGGCACTGCATCACTCACGCCTTTTGAAAACTGAGTTTGGTGGGGTGGGGCGGGTGGTGGGCTCCGAAAATTAAAAAAAACAAAACACCACAATCCCATCCTCTTTATCCCCCATGAATGAGAAACTATATTTTCATATTAAGTGTTCAAATAATACGTAAATGCACTTTAATTGTCCAACAAAGACATCTGACTTTGCATCTGTTTTCAGCTGAACTCCTGTTATGTTTAAAAATGGTTTAATGGTTTCATTTTTACCCATTTTGACATTTAAAAAGTGTAAAATTGGAAAGCTAAACTAAATATTTGCTAACTGGGATTTCTAACTTATCAATATTGCTGTTTAAAAAGAGATGATTGGTTAAACAGAGGTGTTAAACAGACAGGTTTTGATGTATTTGTGAGTGGAGGGGGTCTCTTGGCTCATAGTCTGGGGTCAAGCACGCACTCAGTGCCAGCGTGTTTGACCCAGGAGCGTCTGAAGTGTTGATTCTCCAGGAGGTCAAAGGTCATGTGGAAACTGATGACTGATAGACTGGTCAACATTCTACTGTTGCAAATGTTGTCAGTGACATTTTTAGGCCACTCAGTCTTTATATTTGCTATCACTGTTTGCTCTGCAGTTTTCCTCCACATGGAGTTTTGTGCAATCATTTATATCTAGCTTTCACCAGCTGCTGCCCGAAGTGTGTAATGTCTACTGATACAGAGACGGAGCACCTGCGTAATCTGACCACCAGAGACGCCCCGGTACGCAACCAAGGGCTGAAACGCGAACAAAATGCCTGTAAAAGCGTCCGATTTCAGCATGTCAAAGGATTATTTTAGCACCCTTTGTCTACCAGGCGTGCAGTTGATAACTAAAAGTTATAGTTATAGTTAAAGGCATAGTGAGTGTCAGGATCCCACAGGTTTGCCATATTACCGCTCAGTTTGGTCTCTCAAAGGCACATTTGTTTGGGTTCAGCAGCTTATAAAAAATCGTAGTTTTGGGTTCTTTACTGTGTTAGTAGTGCATCCCATCACACAGTAGCTTTTAGGCATTTTTCTGTTGTTTGCTAGCAGACTAAAGTGACAATCAGGCACATCCACGCAGTTCAAAGTCAATGGAGAACCATGAATTGTGTGGAGTTATGCGCTCCATCTTTAGTTCAAGAATTGTCTTTGAGACGTGAGTGTCAGCCTGAGAGGAAGAAGACTTACAGTGAGACTATGGAACCTTTGAAGGAGGAAATAACACATTATTCATCTTAAAAATAAAAAGTTTAGTTCACAATTAACAAAACGCACCCGTACTTGGTTCAGTATACACAGTTTTGCTGCCCTACTTGGTCTGGTATGACCAGTTGTATTGTGGCTAATATTAACTAAAGTTAGCAGCATTTATACAGATATTTTTGGCGTGGGAGCGTAAAGTTGCTCTCTGGAAAACCAGGTTTCCTGTAGCCAGTAAGAAAAAGATGAGAGACCATGATAACCAACAGCATGAACAGCATCTTAATGGATAGAGCAAGAGCCCACATGCTAATAGCATGATGTCGATTTGAGTCACAGTGCAGGTTTTGGACATGCTGCAACACAATACTGTGCATTTATGAAAATGCGCTGCTCACAAATATTTAATCACAAAGGCAGCCTTTCTTTTTATTAGATTGCTTTTACTTCACATAAGTTTAGGATATTCTCGTTCGTGGACCTTCATTCGTCTGTTTTCATGTAATGTATCTTCCCTTGTGTTGCTATCTGTGCATGTCTCTGTTCGTATCCACTCTGACAGAGATTTCCAGACACTGTGAAATGGGCTCGAAATAATTGACAAGATCAATGCAGGCTGCCAGCAGCACCAGCCACCATGTCACAGCTCTCTTTGCATACAGTGAAGGAATGCAACGAGGCAGGAGCGACAGATAGTGTTGACAGGAAGACCGGAAACCACCTGGAGTTTAAACTAAACTCGCAGGGTCACCTTTCCTCGTTTTTCGACCTCTTGTGGCTCGTAAAAAAATCCCCGAGGGTGTCCACCCTCCACCAGCCTGGACACATCCTGAGTGTTTGACTAAAGACAGACAACAATTAATTTTCTCCTTATTGGCAATTTGTTTGGGATTACTTGTGAGGTGCTTGACACTGGAACCATAGGCAGGTTTGCTCAATGTAGGTTATGTGCTGCTAGCAGTTCTGACTTAGTGTGCATTCCTGAAAATACATATTTGAGATATAATAAGTAAAGCTGTAAGCGTTAAAAAAAAAGGAATGGCTAAGAGTCCCAGGTGCAGGGAAACAGCTTAGCCTCTGGCAGTTTTGTTGTCTATGCTCATAAATCTCTAACTCTCATCACCTCAAGGCCTCACACCTAACACCTACCCATCAAAATACACATCACCAAATACCCCAAATCTCAAAAGCCGCCTGGAAAATGCAGTATGAACCCAACTTTGTCAGACATAATGTAATCTATGTACACCCAGGGAAAAGTCCAGTAGCCTAGACAACGACAAAGACTATTAAAGCTGCACCAATATATATTTTTTTATACTAACAATGGATCAAACGAGTTTCGCTCAGAGTGTTAAACCCACAGAGAATTATCTCCCAAATGTGCAGTTCCTTTATCCTCTACGGAGCATTTTATCGTCTTTCAGCTCATTGTTTTGGTTTTGAAACCCGCAAATTGACTGTTTTGGTTCTGTCTCCAAGCTTCTCTGCTTTTTCTGCTGGTTCTTTCACTGTTTTTAGTGGAAGAAAAACCCTAATAAACCCACTCACTAACTGTCCAGAACCAAACAACAGAGAGACTAAAT
Source organism: Anarhichas minor (assembly GCF_050575085.1). Lineage (NCBI taxonomy): Eukaryota > Metazoa > Chordata > Actinopteri > Perciformes > Anarhichadidae > Anarhichas > Anarhichas minor. Next base: position 245,023 of record NW_027466501.1, read on the forward strand.
GAGCTACTATAGCTTGTTAACATGGTTAACATAGCTTCATACTTTACAACAAGTAACGGAGTGGTTTAATATTCTCATCTTTCAAAAGAAAGAAAGCGTTTGTTTCGCAAAATGTCACACCCTTTTAAAAGTGCCTGGACTTTACTTTTAATGTATGTTGGCCTTCAACGAGGCCACACTGCCAGAGCCTTTTCTATAGATGTGGAATGTCATCGCAGCCGCCATCCCTCAAATCAGTCTCTACATGCTGACATAACCTGCAGAAAAGGGAAAATTGGACTCCAACTGTCCGGTTCAACTATTCTTAATTGGCTTTCCTCTCAGTATCAGTGTAAAACCTTTGAAAGTACAAGGCTGAAGATTTGAGATTTGGAAAGTGCCTACAGACAGCATCTTCCTCCAATGCCTCACAGACTGTGATTCACAGCCCGGTTTCGGTCTCAGCCATTATGGTAGTGTCTTTTACAGGCTTGGGGGTGTCGGTTATTGCCGACCACAGACACACAAGCAGCCTGACTGATTTAGCTCTTTAGATTTGTGTGGAATTAGTCACAGTGGAGGGCTAGCCGGAACAGCGGGGAGTTCAAGACATTGTTGGGAAAGAGAAAGCCTGGAGTGGGCGGGTCTTTTTTTCTTTCTGGTTTTATGACCCCTCAGGTTTCCACCTGTGCTGACATGGCTGAGACTTTACAATAGTCCTGAGAGAGTTACAAGCAGCCGGGTAGAAATTCCAGGCTTTTCCCCCCCCTTTCTCTTTCACCCCTTTTCCTTTTTTCCTCTCTTTTACTGGAAGGGTGGGGTGGGGGCCCCAGTTATTGTGGAACATTTGTCAGGCAGCCAGTTGCAGAGGCAGGGCCAACCAGTGATTTATGGCAACATCTGCAAGATGCAAAGCCATTGTATATGCTTTTAATCATACAAAGAGCCCTGACTGGATTGGAGATTGAAAAGAGATGGTCTGATGGGGTCTGATGGGGTCTGATGGGGTCTGATGGGGTTTTATGGAGTCCGTGCTGGGATTCACACTGATGGCAACTCGTGTGAACGTATTATATGACCGTGGTATTTCTGCAGCTCGGCATTTCCGAGCTGAGGTCGGCTTCAGCTGGTGTTTGCGCCAGGCGAATGCCGGTGCTGTGATTCGATATGGTCAAAAGATTCTCACCGAGCTTGAAGATAATCTGTGAATGATCGAAATGTTTTGTCACATAAGAGGGAAACCTAAAATGATCCTCCAGGGAGAGAGGGAAAAACCACCCGCGACAGCAACACAACACAAATCTTGTTGGATTTGTCTTGTCAACAGTTTGAAAGTCGGACCCAAAGTGAGTGTGACCTCGCATACCGAAAGCTGGGGTCCCCTCATTTTTTAAATGTGTATATTTTAGCATTGACAAAGCATATCTAATGTAGAAACGAGCCCAGTGGTCCTAAAAGTCAGACACCCGTCCTCCAGCTGATTTCCTGAGCTTCGTCACAGAGGAATAATAATTTCTGCAAGCCGCCTTTAGCTATTTAATATAATAAACATCTGTCTGCATGTCACCACATCTGGCAATATTGAAGGCAAATTAGCTACAAAATCCAGAGTGTCTGGCAGTGAGATAAGACCGTGGCATGCTAAATTCATTTTCTTGGCTCGGTCCCTGGGGTGTGGAGAGCAGAGAAGGCCTGGGGAGCTGACCCTGGATCAGTGTCTGACTGCTAACACTCCGGGGTCAGACGATGTAGATTAGACGCTGATCTGAGAACCAGGGGGTCATTGGTGGTCTGGAGGAATTGTCAACTTCCTGTCTCATTTCTTCTGGACGCGGAATCAAAGAGGGGAAATTATTCTGCAATCTGGCCGGTGTTTTGTTTTTCCCCCCCGACTGGAAATGTGTAGTATGTCGCTTGTTGCAGACTCGGCAGGAGACTGCAGGCTCCACAGCGCCTTTTAAAAAGTGGAAACGCCTCAGTCGCTTGCTAGGCCACAAATTGTTTTTTGGTTGCAGCAATTTCAGAGACTTTCCTTCAAGAGTAAATAAACCATTCTGAGGGGAATTACATCCACCCGCTTAATTGTAACATGCAGAATTTAGTTAAGTGTCAAACCTTGCCTACAAAACAGGGAATCATGTATTGTTGAGAAGAGCGTTTGAATCCACCACTCCAGCTGCTAAACTCTAAAGGAGGAAGAAACTCTCTACCCACAGTTGCAAGTAAGTGACCTTGAGCAAAGCAGTTGAAGGAAAAATCCCCCCAGATGTTGTTACATGGTTAAAAATGTCCAACAAAACACAATCCAGGAGATTTCAGGAGTCATCCAGGAATACAGGAGTAATTTTGTAATAAAACATAGCACTTTATCTGTTTTCCCTCAACCTGCCAGGCCTACATCTGCTTGAGCCAGAGATTGTCTTCATGTCTATTGGCAACTCCTGTAAAACATGTGTGAGTTTAGTTGATGAAGAGCGAGAGTATGCCTCCACTAAAAAAAAAAAAAAAACCCTGTCTGGTCCATATTCCTTTATTCTCTGTGGGTGTAGAAATGGATCTCAAAGTCCCTTCTAACAATATTTTTCATCTAAAAGAAGCCTTCGTTTTTCATTTAACATAGTTTATAAAATGCTTAAAGTTGCTATAATAAATGTTTTTCTATTTCAAATGGATCAAATGACTGTGAACCAATAGAGAATCATCACCAGACTCTGCCATGCATCTCAGTTCTACGTAACATTTCAACGTCTTTCAGCTCATTGTTTTGGTTTTATGGCACACCTAAAAGAGTGATCAGGTTGAACCAGTAGCAGTGAAAGAGACAAATGTTTCCCCCAGGAGTTGGTGGAGACCAAAAACAGAGCTAAAAGGAGAGTAAATTCACCAGGTGGCCAGAGACACAACTTCAAATGAATGCTACGTTGCCCCATCCGTGCTTTATGTGTAAATAAGCCACTGTTTGCTAACATGTTAGCAATGTTACCGTGATAAAGTTGTGTCATGTCAGTGTTGTGCCAAGTGTCCAAGAAATCAACTATAATGTTTTAATATCCTGTCCTCCGCATTTAGCTAATTATCAGCAGTAGCAAGAAAGGCATCGTGGATTGCTGACAATGTGTTCCATAGCGATGAAGTGTTTTGTATGTTGACTTTTTTCTCAAACACTATGACTATTGAAAGCAACTCTGTCTCTTCTGGTCTGACATCTATCACCACACTGAGTTTATCAAGCAGCACTCCCCGGCCTCACTTATCCGTCCTGGAAGATCCGGTTTGTCAGACATGGTTTCTGCTCTAACCAGACACGACTTCACACTGGGATAACATTATTAGGCAGACGTGGACTGGTGCTTGAATGTTGCCTCAGCATTAGCAGCAGCAGCAGCTGTTTCCCAGGTGTTTGGATATGTGTGTGTGTGTGTGGCTCCACCATCTTGTCTTAATCGCAGCCTCCTCAAAGAATTGGCAAGACTTCCAACAAACCTCCTCATTCCTTTACAGTGGGGTAAAGGCATAGAAACCGGCGCAGCGTAGCCAACAACCAGGTGTACTTAAACATTAGTCAGCCAGAAGGATGGGAGCGAAATAACACGTCTTACAAAAGCAAATCTCATCATCAGCATTTCCAGACACAAACTGACACAGACCTTTAGGTTGCATATGATTATAACAAAAAGTTAATTTTACTACTTTTTTCACTCCAGTTCTCTTCACGCTGCCAGATTAAATGCAAGACTGAAACTGCCGCCTTTGGATGGGGATCTGGATAAATCCCCATCCAAACTGCTGGCACCACCATCGGGAATCTGCCATTTCGTAAATAAACTCCACTGTGGCCGGCAGGGAGCCGCAGGGCGCTTTCCAAGTGCAAGTTTCAACAGCTAGTCCCGGCGCACAAGCACACCTTTTTCCCCCCGTGTTGGAGAGGAGAGGCCCGAATCAACAAACCACCAGGCGAGAAGGCCTGGGGGGGGGGGGGGGGGGGGGGGGGGAGGGAGGAAGAGGGGATGAGTCATCCGGCAAACAGAGAGAGAGTTAAGTTTGAGCTATATTGTTCTAACAACCAGCAATTTGTGGGTTAAACATGAATTACATATAATAATTTAAGTAGCATTTAATTAAGAGCGTCATTATTAATGATAGCGATTGCAGTCGTCTTATTCACAATGGCGGTGAATCATAGCTGGAGTAATAGTTCCAGCGTACATATGGGCATGTGAGCATGGTATTATTACTTATTTCTAAGACAGACTTGGAAATTCTGAGCACATATTAAAATATCAAATATTGCCACTGCACCTACTATTACTACTACTACTGCATTTTAATACTATAATTACCAGTACGCTTAATACCGATCTCTCAGCTACTACTACATTACTACTACATGGAACCAGATTGTGATAGCAAACAGTTAAACATCCTCTCTGTCTCTGTCTCGCTCTCTTGGTGGGGGGGCCTGACTGATGACAGACCTGAGGCGTCCTTGGCGGTCTGTGGTTCTGCTCTAGAAGGCCAGCGTTCAACACCCACCACCAGCAGCACCGCGTCCTCGAAATCTCAAACACACGTCCTGCACGATGAAGACGGTTAACATCAAGACTCGGAGCTCTTGAGTGAATGCAGCAGCACACATTAAAGGTGTTTTTTTGTTTTATTGTTTACATATGTGCAAAACATTTGCTTCATTCAAAGCTAGAATAACTGAATAGGCAGGGCTGCAAAATACTCGTACACAAAAAGGTAAGCAAAAATAATGGAATCTGTTTATATACAATTTACAAAATATAATAAACTTTATATAAAAAAATGTATATATTCATCTATATTATTTAGCTGAAGCTGCGTCCTTGACGAACAGCTGCTAATATGCTCCTTTTTACTTTTCTCTGGGAACATCATAATTGTCCGTTACATTCACTCGTTGCACATTTCAGGAGTCTTTTATTGCAAAAGTGTCCATTCAGTGAGGTAGAAGTTTTCTTTTTTTGGTCGTCCTCTTCATGAGTCACTCAGCTAAGTGATCCGTTCTGCTGCTGTCAAACGGCTGCTCATAAACGCTGTCGCTCCGGTCGGAGGCCGAGTCCTTGATGAGAATGTTCTCCTCCAGGTCGGAATCGGCGTCCGGAGCGGCGTAGGGGTTCTGGTGCAGAGTAATCCCATTATGCGTCACCAACGGCGGGGGGAAGCCCGGGTAAAAGTCCTTATTAGGCCTCCAAGGAGCCTTCCCAAATGTTCCTGAGAGAGAACGGGGCAATGACAAGTCAGACCAACGTACAGAGAACATCCGGAAAAGTTCGGGGAAAAAACGATCGACTTAAGACCTACCCATGAAGTTGTTGGAGGGGGAAAGACACTCGTGAGGCATCCCGTAGTCGTTGGCTTCTACCTCCTCCGCAGATGGCCGGCGGTCACTCTGCTGGGGAGGGGGGCCGTGGTGGAGACTGGCGTTGGGAAGCTGCATCAGGACCGAGGAGGAGCAGAGGTCAAAATGCTCAGACAGGAAGTAGTCCCTCATTTTAGAGTTGGTCAGGCTGCCGCTGTAGGAGTCGATGCAGACGGGCTTTTGATCGATGGAACAGCCTGAATGTAAAAAAAAAAAAAAAAGGGAAATATTAGTTCCTTTAGAGAGTGAGAAAGATAATGATGACTGTACTTCAAATATAATATGTTATATAATGTTCTACATCAATAACAGTCAAAGAGTAACATTTTCTATTTAATGGAAGTATTATACAGACCTGTGAAGACTTCTGACGGGTCAGCGGAGTACATGTTCTCTCGGCGAAGCAGTGAGCCGATGGGACCTTGATAATGGCAGAGCAGAGGATCGATGGCTGCCTCCATGTCTGTTTCACTTCCTGTATCAAGCTGACAGAAACCTGTATGGGTTGAAGGAACCGTATCGTGTAAGAAAAACGTGACTCTGCAAAGTGATTCAATTTAAGGACAAAGAAGAAAAGGCCAGGTGTTTTACCGTTCATGTCTTTAGGCTGCAGGTAGAAGCCGCTAAGTGACGAAGCCATATACTGATGGCTGCTGCCGCTCTCTGATGGGATGTAGCCGTCCTGTCTGTCGGAGAGCGTTCCCTGGGAGGACAGGTAGCTGGGGATGTCGGCGGGCAGGTTGGTCTCATCTGGGAGCGCAAGGACATAAAGTTATGTCACACACTTTCATTTTCTATGAACAGATTCGGTGATACTTCTTCAGGGAACCCTTTGTTGACCCTGATAAAATGAAGGCTAAACTCCAACAACCATCATGCACCGACCTGTGTTGGTGACGCTGCAGTCCTCATTGCGTCGCCGGGTGTGATAGATGATGACCACCCACACCAGCGAAGTGCCCACCACACAGCACACCACAGCTATGATGACGATTCCCACTGTGGTCCACCCGTCGCCGTCCGATCCGGCCCCGCTCACCATGCCGACTCCCCCGCCGCCCTGCACTCCGGAGTCACAGTTGGGATTTGGTATGACCGCCAGCCGAACGTTGCCCCTCTCTGTGCCCAGCGCGTTGGACATCTCGCAAGTGTACTTCCCGGCGTCTGCCTCCGCAGCGTCGACGACGATGAGGAGCTGGTTGGCGGCTGCGAAGAAGTGGCGCTCGGTCAGTACTAGGGGGCTGTTGTCTTTGGTCCAGTTCAGCCTCGGGGGAGGGCTGCCGCCAGCTATGCACTGGAGGACGGCGGTCTCGCCCTTGGCCACAGTGCGATCCATGAGGGGCCGCAAGAAGGAAGGTGTTTCTGAAAGGAGGACCACAGCAGCAGAATAGAATAGAAGTTAGTGTGACAAGGAACCAAAAATATCAGAATGATTCATGAACGTACAGTCTACTTTTCAACTTAAAATCGAAGCTCGAAACAAAGAGTTCCTTTTTGCCCCGAAAGTGCCGCTCCTCACCTAGCACAGTAAGCGTAGCGTTTGCAGAAATGGCTCCAGCTGTGTTCTGAGCCGTGCAGCTATAAACGCCGATGTCCTCGGTCTTGACGTCCACTATGAAAAACACGTCGTCCTCCGGCATGACGTGCATACGGCGCTCGCGGGCGGCAGGGAAGTCGGTACCTCCGTCTTTCTGCCAGGCGATCTGAGGGGAAGGGTGACCAACGGCGGCACATTCCAGCCTGGCTGTTGCTCCAGCACGGATACTCAAGTCCATTGGCATCTTGGTGAAGGAAGGGAGCACTGGAAATGAGATAACGACATTATATTAGAATCTTTTAAGAATTTGATCAACCAACCAACCAATTGGCTTCTCCCATCCCAAACTTACTGTTGACAGTGAGTCTGGCCTTAGTGGAATAGGACGATCCAAAGTGGTTGGAGATGACGCACTGGTACTTCCCCTCGCTGGAGAACTCCACATTACGTAGCTCCATGGTGGTTGTATACTCCGTCACCTCCGTCTCGCCCCCCGTGCCTCCCTGCACCCGCAAGTGGGCCTGGTTGTGGATCTCCGCGTCGTTCAGGACCTCGTTGTCTTTCTTCCAGGCGAAGGTCATGGGCGAGTCACTGGAGCTGGCCGCCGAGCAGACGAACGTCACGTTGGTACCCTTGAGTGCCGACTGGGTCTCCGGCTGTACGGTGATTTGAGGCTTTGGGAAGTCGTCTGGGAAGATAACAAAAGGGAGAATTTTAAATGCCTGTATAAAACGTATGTGTTCAGGTCTGGAAACGGCTATTTAGCCATGTCTGGTGCATTTTTTGGGGGGGTTTTGATGGCAGATCTGAAAGGGGAAAAACTGAACTGAAATATGTCCTCAGTAGATCTCTATTATGGTAACGAGGAAAGCTGAAAACTTCACCTAGGACATTTCCATAGCGTTCTCTTCACAAGGCTCATTAGCTTGACCAGGAGCCGGGGAGGAAAATACTGAACAATCTGGGTCAGCTCGTAAATGGAAAACCTGTGTGAGTGTGTGTGTGTAAAGGTGTTACTCCAAGTGAATGCATCACTTACCACACACAAACTCCTCTTGTCCGACGGCGAACACGCTCCTGCCCTTCAGCATCTGTGGGTGGGCGCAGCTGGCGTTGACGCAGGGCAAGAAGGTTTGTTCTGCCACCCAGACGGGAAGCCACTTCAGCTGGCAGTCGCACAAGAGGCTGGAGGTGTTCAGACGCCTGCCAGGAGAGAAGATACCAAAAAAAAAAAAAAAAAAAACTTAATTCACATAGAAATATCACTTTTAAATGGTTGGTTTTCAGTGATTTTCGTCTTGAGAGGAATCTACAGAGGAAGGTGTGTTCAGCTCAACGCCATGACACGTTAAGTCGCAATCATTTTGGAAAAATTAAAAAATTCCATTGCATGGCTTTATACCAGACACTATCCTGTAGTTTGAAGGAGACAAAGGAACCTGTGAAGCCGTTAATAACACTGAAGCAAGCGCTGTTTGGTGCTGGCTTTCCCAGCAGACCATAATGAGTCTCACCTGGTGCTCTGTCCCACATAAACACTGAAAGACTAACTAAAGCCGTCCTTAAACATGCTCATACTTACAGCTCCTGCAGGTTCTTCATCTGAGAGAAGGCGTTCGCCTGGATGGACATGATGGCGTTGTTGCTCAAATCTCTGAGGAGAAAAGAAATTAGGACTGGTAAGATGGCAGCTTTTTTCTGCGTACATCAGCCGTATAGAGTGAAGGCTACAAAAACTTCAATCGAGAGGGGGGAGAAAAAAGTCTGGGCTCCAGAACAATAAAACTCTGGGCAGCAGTTTGCTGTGTTAATCAAGAGAGGCCTAACTCTGGGCTGCTTTGAGCTCTGGCAGCGGCTGGGAAAAAACTCTAATTAGAATCAAATGCAGCTGTTGTGCACACACACACATACACAGAGAGTTCACTCCACTTGCCTTGGTGATCGATATAGTCTGGCACACATGTAAAGATACTAATGCTGGAGTTTTTTTTCTCCATTCCACATCAAAGCGGAGGAATGGGAGAAGACAGTTTGGGTGTACGGCTCTAACAAACAGCCTGTGTGTCTCCGTGTGATTCACCCTGCTTAGTTTACAGCTCGGACTTATGGAAACAATCAGTGAAACTCGAGGCCGACTCACAGGTGCTGCAGCGCGTCCAGGCCTGAGAAAGACTTCTTGGTCACCGAGCGGATCTGGTTACCCTGGAGAAATCTGGGAAAAAGACAAGATTCTAATCAATTTCAAACTTTTGCTTCATGTTCCATAAAGTCACCCGGTCCAGGCTGAAACATCATGTTAACGTCAATAGTGAACTCACAGTTTTTTCAGCTTGTCCAGAGCAGAGAAAGGGCCATTCATGTCTTCAATGGGCCAGGAGATTTCATTATTTTGGAGATCCCTTTCCGAAGAAAACAAAGACAGACCACCTTGTAAAAAATCCACACCCAGAAAACAACTGCACTTGCGATGGTAATAAAACTTTATGCGGCTTTACATTTCTTGTGAGGGGGGAGATGTTCGAGACTTTCAAATTATATTCAAAGCGGCTCCATGCCTTACAGGAAGTTTCTGCCTGGACTTTGCGGCGCTTTTAAAAGTCTGCAATGGCTTTTTTCTGTGTTGTGTAGAACTAGTTTACAAGGAAATGCTGCAATATAACATGTGTGCTGCATTTTAAACTTAATTTGAGGGGATAAATATACTCTGCATGCAATTCAAATATGTATGAGTTACCCTCAAAAGTGTAGCCACAGATCCTCCAACTAACATCTGTGATATTTTATATTTCTATGGGTCTTTCTGTGAAAAAGAGTTAGATTTCTGTTGCTAAACCCTCTGCTTTTTGTGAACTCTAATCACATTACCTCAACAGTGACAGCTATTTTCATGAATATGTAAACCTGCAGAGCATTGCTCCTTAATATTTGCCAAGTTATAACTTAAGTGTTAACTAACTGCCGGTTTACACATCACTAAAATGAAACCACACAAACCCATTTTTAAATAGAGAATAGTTAATTCTAAATATTTACACCCAGGAACTGCAAGGTTCGTGAAGCTAACTGAAGCAACTAACAAAGCTAACGTTAGCTTCGTTTAGAGTAAAGAGTAGACGGGAGGTTGGCCAACTAACATCTTACAATTAACTCTAAAATACAATTTTTCTCCATAAATTCATAGTTAATTTGGCTAGCTTAACCATCAACCTCTTTTACTCTTCATCCTTGATGCGTCAAACAGCGAGGAAGCTAACGTATGTTTTGCTAGCGGGTTCAGTTTGCTAACAGTCACATCTGGCAGACGGTAAATATTTAGTAAAAAATAATCTCTTCGCAAGAACCAGTTTGTGTGTTTCAATTTAGTGTTACATAAATAGATAGATACAGTATAATGTAACTTTTTACTAAGTTTAAACTTGCTGGTGCAACCAGCAAACGGAAATTAGTCTCTCTGCCTTTACTTTAATGGATTTTCTTAGCGGCTCTACAAGAAAAAGCTCTTGCTGTTTGATTTTGAGTGACTGAACCTGACGATTATGGTTCACGTTGCCCGAAACATCTTCCGCTATCAAACTCAAAATTGTGACGGCTGAAAAAATATGGACACATTATATAACTGCTATAAAAATACACCAAGCAACTTCATACACAGCATTTGAGTGCTAAATCTCTAAAAGCCAAGAATTTCGCAGAGAAATTGCCTCCTTTGATCCCTCAGCTGCTATAATGCTTTCAAACTGCTATTTTCCTCCTCGACCTGCCTGGTTATGGCTGATTGAGATTGAGGAAGGGTGTGTGTGTGTGTGTGTGTGTGTGTGTGTGTGTATGGGAGGGGGTGGTAGATTTGAAGCCCTGAAGCTATCCATGTCCACCTAGCTGCACACCTGCCCTACGGTGACCTCAGCAGTGAAGCTTACATTTGGTTCCAGTTAAAAAAAAAAAATCCCAACCAGGGGAAATGTTACGGAGCCCCTCTGTGGGAAAGGGGGGGATGGGTGTATGTGGGTGTGGGAGAGGGGGGTCGGGCGGAGGAAGGGGAGAGATGGGGGGGTTGTTGAGGTCGGGGTTATGCCTCTCGGAGTTTTTTTTTTTTTTTTTTATGTGTGTGGAGAGACCTCAACACAGTAATCTATTTCACATCCCCAAAACAAATCAGGCAGGATATTTCCTCTCAGGCAGCGGATTGATGGTTGAGGGGGCTTTAAAGAGGGTGGGGATGGGGGGTGGGGTGATCGCACTTACTTTTTTTAGGGACTTGTACTTGCATTAAATGTTATAGATAGCTGAAACACTGAATCACACAAAGTATCTACTGAAAGGAATAGTTTGACATTTTAAGATTTGGGCTTATTCCCTTTTTCGGAGCTAGACTTGAGACAGGATTAGCTGAGATTAGCACAAAAACTAGCAAACAGACTGCCAGTCTTGATCTGTTAAAAGTAAAAAAAATGATATGTCCTCTGTTTGTAATAAAATGAAAAAGCTCTTTCCAGAGTTGAGATCAGATTTTTGGTTCCGTATTTATTGCCTAGATGTTTAGGTGTGAGTTTAAAACTGACTACATTCAGTCTATTTGACTTCACATTGAAAAGACGAGTCACTTCAGAGTCAAACACGACAAAAACATTGGGGAAACCTTTTGCACAGTATTTTTGTATGAAACTTTTGAATTTAACTCACAGCATCTGCAAGTTGGAGAGGCCGCGAAAAGCCCCGTCTGCAATGAAGCTCACGCGGTTGTTTCCGATGTGGAGCTCGTCCAGCACGCTGAGGCCTACGAAGCTGGACTCCTCCAGTCTGGACAGATGGTTGACGGAGAGGTCGCTGTAGGACAGACAACAAAAACATGTAAAATTGTGATTTCAACTTGTTTTGTACGAGTTTGAGGAGATCAATTTATGCAACAAAACAGAACTCGGGAAACAAATGTGTTTTTTTGAGTAAACTTAGATGAGAACAAATCAAATAGCTGAGCAAGTCCAGCCAGCCAACAGGCGGGTTGTTTACTCTCAGCTTTGTGGGATAAGAGCGAGAGAAACACGGGGTGGGTGGGGGGGGGGGGGGGGGAGAACAACAACCTATCTGTGAAAAACACTCCAGACACTGCAAACACTGAACTGACCGCTGCTGTAAACAAGAGCCACAACAAAGGACATTCAATCTGCTTCCAGGAATGTGTGTTGATGAGGGGGTAGATCGCAGACGTTTGTGGGTAACGTAGTGTTTGACGCAGAGAAAGACTGCGACTAATAATGGAATTTCCAATAAGAAGAAGAAGAAGAAGAAGAGGGACTTCCGGAGGCCGGTGTGTTGGTTCAAGTGACGGGAGAAAAGAGAGGAGGCAAAGGGGTGTGTAACATGTTGGCTTAATGTTGGCACTCACTTGCAGAGCATAAGAGATGCTGCTTTGTCTGTGTGTGTGTGTGTGTGTGTGTGTGTGTGTGGTGGTGGGGGGGGGGGGGGTCGGCGACAAGAGGAACTGGAGTGGGAGGAAGGGCAGGCGGGAGTGCCAGAGGGGAGGATAGGGCGACACAGAGAAGTGTTGGGAGTTCAGAGTGTGAATGGAAAGTGAGGAGGGAATAATGAGAGGGAGGGGGGGGGGGGGGAGAGGTGGACTCACAGCTCGCTGAGTTTCTGGCAGAACTCCCAGGCGTCGGGTCGGATCCTGCTGATGGCGTTGTGGCCGAGGTGGAGCTGCTGCAGAGTCAGCAGGCCGTACAGCCAGCCTTTACTCACCTCCGTCAGGTTGTTGTAGTCCAGCTGCCTGCAGGCCCACACACACACACACACACAATGAGACCTTATGACACATTTGGAGGTACAGAACTCGATGCACATCGCACTAGACTTTGCTTACAGGACTTCCATGTTGCCGAGGCCCCAGAAGGCCCCGTCCATCAGGCGGCTGAGGCCGTTTCTCTGCATCTTCAGGGAGCGAAGAGCGTGCAGGCCGTGGAACGTCAGGCCCTCCACCCTGCGGACGCGGTTCCTGCTCAGCTCCCTGAAACACACACACACAGACAGACGAGTAAGCGCACAAGCACAAGCAAGGAAAACATACAGATACTTTACAATGTATTGTATAATGTAACAGTACCCTAAAACATATAGCATAAAGACCATGTTGGAACTCACAAAATAACACCAACTGGCCGACAGCCATTTTTCCAAAAATGCCAATATATGAGCAAATTAGATATACTGGCATACAGATATAGTAGTCAGTTGTCAGCCAATCAGAGAAAGCCTTGCCATGGAAGAGAGATAGCGAGGAAATTAAGCAATGTTTGTAAATTGTAAATTTACAGGTGTTGGAGGTTGGGCAGCTGGAAGAGCTTCGCCGGGATGGTGGAGATGCGGTTGCGGTTGAGCCGAAGAACCTGCAGGCTGCTAGAGAGGTTGGTGAAGCAGCCCGTCTCCAGTGATGAGATACGGTTGTTGTTGAGGAACCTGAGAGAGAAAGATTCATTTAGGAGACACAATAAAAGCCGTATTGCAACCACAGAAACATGCATACACTTTTGGGCTTTTCCCACCATTCAGACCCACTTGTGCATTTTGAATGTTCAACACGCACAAACAGAACTGGAGACACTCACAGGTTCTTGAGAGGCAGAGCGGGGAAGGAGCTGGCCTTTACTTCCACGATGTTGTTGTTGCTGAGGTCGAGCGTTTCCAGGGCGAGGAAGGGCCTGAGCTGCTCCACAGAGATCCTGGTGATCCTGTTGTTTGCTCTGAAAATACAGACACCGTCGCTCCAATAAATGACAAAAATACTGTGTGTTTGGACTAGCGGCGCACACTGGTGTCATGTTTCCAGATATGCAAACAGTCAAGTCCCTCAATTAGTGTGTGGTATTAAAAAAAAAAAGAAAGAAGGAAAACTCTCACGCGCTTGTAAAGCTGCAATTTACCACCCAGCGTGCAACACAGTCGTACTTTTTTTTTTTTTTTTTTTGCTGATGTTGCATGCATATTTCCAGGTATGCCTACAAATTGCTCGGTATGATCAATGTTGCGAGCTCTTCAAACCAAGTCCAAACAACCTTTCGGTTTAGCGATGTGTGATTTTGTTTATAAGGTAATTACCAACAAGGTATTTAAAAAGGTAACCTGCCAATTACTTGGCTGATGAATACCATTCCCTCAGTGAAAGCATGCCTCGGCAGAGGCCAGCAATTTCCTGAGCTGCACGCCTCCTAAATTGCAGTGCAGGGACTGCTTAGTTATAAACAGAGCCCGTACAGTGCCCTCTTTGTGTATGAGACTCGGCAGTAGAGAGAGAGAGAGAGAGTGAGGGGTGGGGGGGGCAGGAATTCCCTCCAATGCACCAGACTACAGGCCTCGTTTTCAGTATTCATTGCGATGGTTACAGTTCCCCCCCCCTCCAGCTACACCTTACTGACCAGAGAGCTGTTAGTATTTCTGATTCACTTTTCCAGCAGCCCCTTGAAAAAACAACATCGAGGACAGGCTTCACGAGAGCAGCAGCTGTCATGAAACATTTAGACGATTTATCGATTGACTACCGGTTTCCTATTTCTATAATTAATGAATATATGCAAAATCAGGTACCCGTCTATTGACACACACCTCTCAGGTCTTATACTCATTTCATCCACCTCAGGCAGAGAGACAGCGCGGCACCACGCTGCTGTGAAACGGAGCTGTCTCACCTACTTCCCTGTGAGGTAACACCGAGAGAACTTGGTGACCCGTTTCCCCCACACACACTGAATGCTCTCAGGGCACGTATCTCGTAAACCGGGTTCCCCATCTGGAAAGTCTGTGTCACCTTTTGGCAATCTTCTGAATCCAACGCACAGAGGGGAGGATTCACGAGTCGACTAAGACACAAGACGGATGGCAGTTTGGGCAACGCCGGAATAAAACTCTTTCTGATGCACTAGAAGAGTTTAAAATCAAATCATTGCTAGATTAAATTGTTATATTGTTACATGGAGTTTAGTGTATGAACACGGACCAGCCAGCATGCCTTGCACAATGGAAATTGCACCATGCCCTTTTGGTTTGCAGGCATGCAGGGCCTTTTCCCTTATCGTGCCACCTTCCCCTGACATCATCTCTCTAAACTAAATACTCAGAAAGTTTTCGGTGCTCAGTCACTACGCGGAGACAGTACAATACAGATCGTTGTCTGCAGTGAAGAAACGGCGCACAGGCAGCTCTCTTTTGTTTGGAGATTTGCAGAGGGCCTTCCACGCACCACGGCCCCCAGGTCCCAGACAAAAGCGCCGCACACCACCTGTATCTCGGTTTTCATGTTCCCCCGACTGGTCGCTGAGAGAGGGGAGGCCGCCTGGTGGGAAAGAACCAGTCTTTCCAGTTTCTCTCGGGTGTGTGTGTGTGGGGGGGGGAGTAAAGCCACGGAGCGAGAGGGGCTTGCTGCACACTTCCTGTCTGTGAGGACGAGGAGACAGACCCCGGAGTTCGAGTTGGTATCAGAAATCTGGCCACGTTATTATTCCATAATCCTATGAGCCCTCTCCGATTCGTTACGGCTATTCTGCAGCACTCTTCTGTAGTCAGCCATGAACTCTGTGTGACTGCACGGCCAGACAATTGCGAACTCATTTCCTTTTCCCCCTCTCGTCCCCACAACAGCTCAATGAGTGCTCCTCGGTCTCCTCCACGCACAAACAGGCCCCGACATTGTACACTTCAATGACACACACACTTGAAATGTGTGCATTCACTTCGCTATCGGATAACGTGATTATAGTGCCATTACAACTGTGGTTGCAGGGCTTTGCTGCAGTTAGTGGAAGTCAATAGAGGGCGGGCCATGTGTCAATAACAGCCCAAGGCTTTACAAGTATTGATAGAATGCGTACTCATTATTAAACTGAGGCGGGAAAAATCAATGCTGTTGCGCTGCTCTGATTACAACCACACAAAACGATTCCTATGCATGACATAAAGTCAGTGTAACACTCTTGTTTTTGGATAACTAACTAAAAACTCATTATCTGCACATGTTCCCAGACTTTCCAGACCTCATTAGAACTTGAATATCTAAAATGTTAGAGGGTAAAGCCTTTTTTTGATCCATGATGGAGAAGTTTTTTGTTGTTGTTGTTGTTGATTTGTGTTTCCAGCGAAGCACAGAGCAAAATCGAATGCTTTTAATCGGGGAAGTTCTTTAAATGGAAAGTCGCTTTTTCTAAAACCGTCTCGCTCATAGTGTGTGTGTGTGTGTGTGTGTGTGTGTGCATATGTGTGGTGGTGCGTTCGTGTGTGGTATTTCCTATTGGAAAAAGAACAGAGTTTTGAGAAGCCATCTGATGACTCCCTCTCTCTGCAGTGGCGCCTGTAATGAAAACCAGGGCTGCGATCGCTGTTGAGACGCCATATTAAACTCTGCACACATACTGTATATCTCACTCAGATCGCTGATCATCTGAACTCGTCGGCTCGCAGTCGGAGCAGAGAGAGAAGCAGGGCTGCAGGGCCCTTCGCACAAAATGACAGGGGAGCTGTAGAATTCTTGATGTGTCAATGTGTTTCTGTAGTGCGCAACTTCAAATTATGAATGCTGTGTAAGTTCATACATACATTTTGCATTCTGATTTATGAAAATGTGTCCTTTCTTTGTCGCTAAGCCCGCTTTACTGTTGCGTGTCTGCTCTGTAGAATAAATTAAACTTTCTGTTGCTTTATCAAAAATCAAAGATCAAAAACAACCAACAGATTTATGAAACTCTTCGTTGGTTGCAGCCGTTGCTGAATCCCCATCGCCCATATATCTATTATGAAAATGTCACGGATTATTACTATAATCGCTGCTGTTTTGGTTCGTAACTCTCATCTTCAACAAGGCTCTCATTTCCGTAGACATACCAAGAGGTTCACCTAATCAGACCTGGAATCTCCAGGTCATTTGTTGAACCCCCCCTGAACACAGGCAGAGGGATTTAGTGGCGGCGGGGTTTACCCCCTCCATAAATTCCTGGGAAATTGTTCAATTAATTAAGATGATCACGACTCAATTACTACCAGCTGCAGGGTTATTGCCGTTTGTTTTCACTCGGAGCTGCGAGGTCAAAGGAGTCGGCAAGAGCTGCCGCGATGTCTGACTGGCTGTTTGAATAAGTGGTATTCGATACCCCGAGGTCTTTTTTTCCCCTCCTCTTTACTACCCTCCCAGTACGGAGGAACTGAAGGAGGGAGAGAAATTATGGAAAAATCACACTGCGCAAACCTAACCTGAAGGAGGAGGGCGGCCGACACACTCGGTGTGAGTGAGAGAGCAAGTGTGAATTTGAATTTCTTCTTTGTGTGTGCTCCGTTTCTTCATATTGCTCTGACTAATTTGAAATAAATTATGCTCCTGACTTCACTAACCGACAGCAGTTTAATGGATTCACAATGTGCTGCCTTTTTTTTAGGTTTGTGAGGGATACTGATGTTTAAAATGAAAGCAGCTCATAGGCCTAACCATAGTTCTGTATATTTAAATGTGATCCCTCCACAAAAGGGCAGTGTAAGCATAACTTACAATATATAATTATGGATGTCAGTCATATCTTTTTTATCAAAAGAGACCATGGAATTAGCTAATTATTTGGAGGGATACCATGAGAAACTGTTGCTTACTAGCTTGTAGCTATTAGCTAGAATGCCTATTTAAAACTCAGGAAGGTAAATAAATTAGCATTAGCTATGGTGACGCAAACTATTAGTATTCCTAATTTTATCAACTTCTTGTATTTCTGATAAAAACACACCCTAATTTAGTTCAATACACTCAGGTGTTTTGCTGCTTACTGCCTTACTTGGTCTGGTACGACCAGAAGCAAATGGTGGCAAATGTAAGCTAATGTAAGCTGATGTTAGCAAAGTTTAGGTGGATATTTCTGTTTATCTGACATTACTGAGCCACTTTGGTGACTACTTGTGCTTCTGTTACACTACATTTTAGTGTTTACTATGTTACACTAGATACTAGATTATCAATTGTGGCCACAGTGAGCGTGGTTCAACAAAATGGTACAAATGTAGTTTATTAGCAACAATTCATTTTACTGATAAATGTTTGTTTGTAAAATGTCCAATCCCGAGGGAGAGTATACAATAAGACATCTTATTTTAAAATAGGAAAATCTTGAGATGAATAAGTGTGTTGGATTTTATTCTGTAACTCGAAGTTCTCCGTTTACAAAAACATTTTTGTATTTATCTGGAGCATGTTCAGGGAGAGTTAACATGACTGACACGACTTTGGGTGAACCAAACTGAACAACAAATCATATAAAGACATTATGGTTTGGACAAAGTCTGGATTTGTTTGTGCAGGAACTCTGCAATTTAATCCAGAGTTGCTCAAGGGAACATGGGCAGCATAACAAAGCAGCAGTGGCAGATGAACCGCTGACCTCTTTCTAACCATTAAGGTAACAATGCGGCCATTCACACCAGGTGATATGTGGAACAAATAATGAAAAAATGATCTTTTTTCTTGGGCCAGTGGAACAAATCCATTTTTAAATCGAATAAAATCCGAGTAACCGCATGCAGTAGGAAAACTTACATCAAGAAATACACAAAACAACCCTCAAATAAAGCAGTCATATATGATTTCTAAGGTGCAAAGAGCTTGCCTTAGGTAAAGCAAACACCCCCGCTCATTGTCCTGAGCTGAAACTTATAGCTGGAAGTGACACTCCGGCAATAAACGTGCAAACAAATTGGCGTGCCCTGTGGCTGCCGCGGAGAGTCGTGTTGGGGCTTGATGAGGAATACGCCTCATCGAGCCGGGAGACGGATACATTCTTACACAATAACTTAACGTTAGTCGTTGTTTTTGGAGAGACACGCCACAGAAAGCAAATCAAATTGTTGAGGTTTCACACACTAATATCTGGGGTTCTTGCGAAAGCACGTATTGCACAACAAAATACCAAGGCATCTTCTAGTTAGAGTCTGAGCATGACCAAATCTGACATGTCAAAAGGTTTTCTTCCCCATGAATAATCTCACAGTATCAGACACTGCTGGTTCATGTTTCTGCTGCACATTAACACAAAAACTGGGATTAATTGGCTTCTTTTAAGTGATGTGCCGAGATCACATGATGGTTACATTTTCAGGGAGCTCGTGGATGCTTGTTTACAAAAGGCCACACAGAAACCTGCAATCCATCCACATAAAAAAAATCACCAAATTTGGATTTTCACATGACGTTACGTCGCTGCCCCCAGGTTTAAAAATACACCAACAGCAGCAGCAGCCACCAAACAAAACATTTCCATTTCTGTTGATGGTATTTGTCTTCGCCCACGTGACCCGTCTGGGGCTGGCTGCCATGTCTCAGACTGCCCAGTCTGGGAACCGGATCAGCCAAAAGGGTTTGCTCTCCAAAGGGAAAAAGTGTGTGTGGGGGGGGGGGGGGGGGGGGGGACCACTTCCCAGCTCACTACTTTAACCAGCAACGACAACTCTGGCAGAGGATTATCCTCCAGACCAGGCTGAAGTGAGAAGCGTTCATAGAAACTTCAAGAAAAGGTTTTACTTACAGAATGAGCGTTGTGATGTTCGAAGCATACGGGCCCAAATCAGGTATTGCGTCCAGGTCATTGTGGTTCAGCTTTCTGTGCACATTGAGGAAAAAGAGACAGTTTTTTTCCACATGCAGGACAGTGATGGAGGCTGTTTGGAGAGAGTGCTGAGAACACAAGGCGTACTCACATTTCACTTAGATGTTGTAGTTTGGAAAACAAAGTGCCGTCAAGCACCTGCAATTTGTTATGGCTCAGGTCCCTGTGAGGGGAAAAAGAAAAAGAGGCAAAAATTAAGGGTAAAGTATACACCATGGACTCTGTTTCTCAGCTGCTGTAGTCTTCCATTTGTAAACGTAATTACATAGAAATTCTCTGTGCTATTGTGCCTCGACACTGTGAACAGAGGGCATGCATCACAGAAAAGTCACTGTAATTAAACCTGATGGAGATTAAATGAAACAGAATGGTCAGAAAAAGTGAGCAAGAATAAGATGTATTGCTGCCATACTGTCACAAGCAGGAGATTTCAGATATCAACTAAGAAACTGTCCGCCATCTTTGTTTTCAACAAATTTCAAACTACGTAGTTCATCTGGTTCTAAATGGACTTTATTAATCTGTTTCTGAGACTGGGTGTCACTGAATTCAAACTGGAGACATGTCACTTCAGGATGAACTACTGAACCGGCACCAGACTGATTAAAGTCATTTTCTTGCAAATGAAAAAGTCCAAAACAAACTTTTCATCCCTTCCTTTCTAACACAGAAGAGAACCTCATGGATGCCAAAACAGCTCGCTTCATATCCAGACCTCCGCTGAGAAGCAGAGCCAAAACAGACAAGCTGATAAGTTATTGCGCGGCGAGATTCTCTTTGTGCTGAAAGGAGGCCGAAACCTGGCGAGGGAAGTCGATAAAAAGTCGAGGAGTCGAGGTTTCAGCACTGGCCGATGTTTGGACCAGATCTCTTCTCTGGTGTCTGAACTTCCAAGCAAATCTAACAGATTTTAAACATGTGTTTTTCATTGACAGCGGGTTTTAGTTTCTGTCTATTTCACACAACGCCTGGCCTTGGACTGAAGCAGTCTTGGCCGCAGCTCACTGGGGGGGGGGATCTCTTGTTTTTGGTTTTGCTGTCTGTTTTGAAAAGCAGCCTAAAAAGCAGCTCAAGGAGTCTGGCAAGCGGGGCCTCGTGCGCCATAAAGTGGTGGAGTTATTGACGCTGCCGCGCACGATCAACGCTGCGGTGCCAGACACTTTTTTTTTTTACACCCCCTCACCCTCTACCCTTCCTCCTCCTTACCTCCCTCATCTGGAATCCATCAAGGAGCTCTGGGAGGAGGGGAAGAACCTATCAACTGGTAATGTATTCACAATGCCGGGAAAAAAGCGAGAGGGACGCCTTTCATACGTCTGAAACACCCCTGTCGAAAATTCTGGGGCCTGTTTTTGTCCTTTGGTGGAAAGTTTCATAAACCACTCAACCAGAGTTTTACTCCCCCCCCCTGCTGCTTTTCTTTCCAAGCATGGAGCTGTGTGTTGTTGTTTTTGTTGCTGGAGTTCCAGCGCTGGGGGCCATATGGGAAAGGTGTCCTATCATACTCCCCCTAGATAAACCCTAAGTAGCTCTGACACTTCCACTTCCCTCACAAAGCGGGCTCTGAGCGGAGCAAGATAACACGCAGGGCTGCGTACAGGCTCCGGTCTGTATCTGCTGGCCGGGTGAAAATGCGCAGCACCGCTTTCTTATCAAAGACTGAAAAGTGAATAAATGAGCCACTTCTTTAGGTCACTAGAGCTGTCAGTAACGTTTTAGATTACGATAATGGGACGTAAATGTCTCTCTTTGTGGCTGAAGCCAAAGACGTGAGTTAACGTTAGCCAAAAGTTTGAATGCAAAAGAGCGAACGTTTGCAGAAATCTGAATAGAGGCGGTGGTTCTCATGTTGTTTCCATTAGAGGCCGTGACATTTGTGATTTACGGAGGCCAGTGTGACAGACTTTAGCTTGCTAGCTACAATTTTTTTCACCAAAAATAAGCATTAGCAAAGTACTTTGCTCCTGGTCATTAGTGTTACCCGGTCAAATAAAATATTTTGTCCAAAAATATTTTGTCCAAAAATCCTCAGAAAATATCTGGAACATTAAAGTCTTAATAAGGGAGTTCGTAGGCTATAGCCTACACCTCCAGAGGTGTGATGTTTTTTCTTCAAAAGTAAGAAGTGTCCTCGTTTCGTGTCATTCTATGAATTGAAGAGCTCTATAATTATTACAAAATTAAATGGTGTACCGGTTTACCCTTAGTACACATATTGTTTATGACACAGGTATGCTTGGTAGCTCCAACCCGGGTATGTTAGCTAACGTGGCGCTAAATCTACTTCCTAACTTACTTCCCGTCTTTATTACTGAGCACTAGTGATACCTGGCCAAATAGATGTTCTGTAGCTGTAAAAAAAACAACAGCATTCCTCTGATAAATGCTCACTAAAGTCTCAAGGGAGTCTGTGTTTACAGACTCCAGAGAGAAATTTGTGTTTCATTTGACTTCTCCATGGATTTAGATTAATGCACATAATGTTTTTAAGTTAAAACTACAGTCGTGTCTCATTCTCAAACTTAAAAAAGTGAGGCGAGATAAAAATGTGTTGCCTATTTCCCCCCCCCCCCAACAACCTCCCAGATACTCATGACTTGATCCCACTTCTTCTAGCTCTTCTCCTTCCTACTTTCTCCTTCCCCCTTTTCTTTCTGCGAGCTTGTTTCGAACTAATCCTACAAGCTCCTCCTTAATCAGTACCATCGCTGGCTCTGGAGTTGCTAATTCAGCAGAAATAATGGGGTGCTGGAAAACAAAGGGTCGGGCAGTTTAAGGGATTTAAGATGTGCTGGAGAGCCACTCGTAAATTAGCATGCTAGAGTGAAAAGAATTTTTCCCCCCAGAACTTTTTTTTTTTTTTTCATTTTCTTTGGAAGGCCGGCCTTGGTTATGAGGCTCAGGCTGGGTCTGTTTTCTCTGGCAATGTCAAGTTTCCAGAGCAGCACATTTGTGAAAGAGAGAAAAACTCAAATTCTACAGCGGGGCAGCGGCTTCGACAAGGCACTGAATCAAGAGCTCCAACAGCCGAACACAGGGCGATAAATATCAAGTACTGCAGCTTAACGCAGGGCAATAAAAAAAAGTACGCATAATTATCTGTAAAGGAGAACACACCGAGGAACATGCCATTAAAAGTTGTGTTTGGTGTTTTTCTGCTTCAACAGGCCGAGCTCAGCCTCATCTCATCTTGTGGAGCCAGAAGGCAAACAGGAGAGTAATGGAGACATTACTCAAGGAAGCAGTCCAAGGCTGCACACAGACTGCATCTGATTGATGGCTTTTGAAGGCCTGGAGGTGTGCGAAGCTGGAACCTGAAGACTGATCTGACGCCAATCCTTTGGGAATGCAAACGTGGACGTAAACCACACTGTCAAGACCATTATAAACATTATGGGTGTCTATTAGTTGCAATTGTGTACGCGCTACGTGGGAGACAGACTGACAACTTCTAGCCAAATAGTGTTGTAATTACTACAAAAACACTGCTAGTAGCACCATTACTACTACCTGTACCCTACAGTGATATATGAGACCGCCTGACTTTCAAAGCCCCCACCTGCAGGCACCTGGGAGATTTATTCAGAAGTATTTACACGTTAATGGGGAGGTTAGCAGGGACTGACAATTGCACTTTGATGTGTAAAAAACACACACTGAAAGGCTGCTTGGGCTCCCCTGTTGGCCTCGAGGACCCTGACATGCTGCTGCAAGGACCAATGTGATCAATAAAACCCATTGAGACACATTCATAGATTCATGACTGGGTGTTAAGTCGGATAAACAGGGTAGATTTGTTGGCCACATACTCTTGAGCAGATTCTTCTTTCTGTACCTTCAGGTGAGGGAGGAAAAGCTGTGCAGAATTAACTGACTGGATCGGATCTAGATTCAAATAAGTTGCCAATTTTTGTTTCTCATGCAACACTGTTTACAAGCCATTCCCTTTTTACCACTACAGGAATGTGGATCATCCCATCGGTGCCGAAGGGAAACAGATAAGCAATGCGTCCCACAAAGTGCAGAGGTGTGAGAATATCTTCCAAGCAATTAACCAATGAATTAAAAATAAATAAAACGCGTTATACATCACGGTGTTATGGCACGCAAAGGCCCTTTAAACTGGACTCACAGTTGAACTGTCCATTCCGGGATCTTGTCTGGAAGGTGGCCCCTTTTCAGCCGACTGCAGTCCAAAAGCTCCCCGACGCACACGCAGGGAGGGGGACACGTCCTTGTGTGAGCAGCAGATCCGCACTGTAGCCTCAGAACCAGCAGGAAAACCACGGAGAACCTCGCAAAACTGCGAGCCTGCGTCGGGGAACACATTTCCCCTCCCATGGCCACACACAAGAGAACACCCCTCTTGAGTTTTCTCTTCAGATGAAGCGCAACCAATCCCCCCCAAAAAAACAAAAAGTGAGAAATCACCAAAAAAAACTAATCCCAAAATCTGGTGCGGGTGATCAACAGTTATATCCAATCCCTTGTTGTTCTGAGGATCGTAGATGTGGAATTTAAAAGAAAAGCGGTCTTCTGAAACTTGCCCATTCCGGTGGAGAAACTTTTATTTTTGGTGCGGTGCGCCTCGCTGCTGCTGCTGTTGGGGCAACTTGTGCTGTGCAGGATCCCCACACAGCGCAGCGTGAGCACACACCAGAGGTATGCGGGGGGAGGGACCACAGGGGTGCATGGGACATGTAGTCCCTCCATGCTGCCGCCTCTCAATCCTGCAGGTTTTTACCAGGCAGGACAATGTGTAAGTAAAAAAAAAAAAAGGCAAATTACTGTTTTCTTTCCAGATTTAGAGTTTTACATTAAACACGCTATGTGCTCATCCACATAGCTGTTGTCAGGGGAAATTAAAAATGTGAAGATGTTAAAAGAAAAGCATCCTGTTTTAGTTTCTAACTGATTTAAAGTCCCCTTTAAAATTGCTGTGTGTAAGATTTTACTGTAGCAGAAACAGTAGGCGCATGGCTTACTACAAGTTCCCCAACACAATGTTCATTCACAATCAGCTCCACTTTAACCAGCTACAACATTACTGCTTACATTTTAATATGCCAATAACTCAACACATTTTGATTTAAATGTATAATGTTCTTACATTTGAATTATAACCCCTATAATACTAATATTTATGGAACATTTGGAATGTAGGACTTTAGGGCAGCAACTAACAATGATTTTTTTTTAAATAAATGGTTTGGTCCATGTCTGATAACAGTAAAAATAATTTCCTATAGTGCTAAAACTGACACATTACAATTGCATGTTTTGTTTGTAAAACTCCCAAATATTCAGTCTATTATCAAAGAGGTTGAAGAAAACTAACACACGTAGGAGCTGGAACCAGGCTATTAAAAAAAAAAAAAAGCAACGATTAAAAGATTAAACCCAAATAGCTGCCGGTGAATTTTCTGCCAACAGATCGTTTTGACTCTACTTGCAAAAGAGTATTTTCCATCGAAGTCTTGTTAGTTTTGCACAAGTAAAACATCTGAGTACCTCTTCCATTACTACTCTTGATTGCTCTTGAAATCCAAATATTCTCCCACCAGGAATCAGTGTGCACATAATTCATGCAGTGCTAATTGGATAGAAGGCCAACTTCCACCTTGCTG
This sequence comes from Anarhichas minor, assembly GCF_050575085.1. Lineage (NCBI taxonomy): Eukaryota > Metazoa > Chordata > Actinopteri > Perciformes > Anarhichadidae > Anarhichas > Anarhichas minor. The sequence continues at coordinate 270,169 of NW_027466501.1, forward strand.
TAGGACACAAAACAACCTCATTCACCTTAAAGGCAAAGTCACTAACAGAGGCTTTAATTGATATTCCACACTTGAAAGCCAATTGATATTTTCTCATTTGCAATGTAAAAGGCTGTGTGTTCTTCTTTCATTTCCACATTAAAAGGCCCTTCACGGGATATTCATGGCCAGGCAGATGTGCCGAGTCCCCCCCCCCCAGGCAACGTGTTCAACAATTTCCTGTTGACCTAGGTCAGACTTTCACTGTCCGCTGGCACTTCCTCTTCACAGTGAAGACACAAGCTCATTAATCTGTTGACACACAGATGAAAGTCAGACTGAGCTTAATGCTAACTGAACAAGAAATAAATGTCAAAGAGTCACTTTGTATATTCACAAAACACTTTAATAGGACGCGGAGAGAAAAAGTGGCTTATCTTATATACTCAGCTCTGTATTCATTAAATGTGTGTATCTGTATCGCTCTCAGCATGGGGACCGATATGTTGAGGTGTGCGGTCAACAACCGCATGAGATGACATTTTCAAGCATGAAGGGAAACAGTAATCTGCAGTTTGGTTGCTCCAGGTGGTTATTCCTTGATAAGTTCTTAGTACCAGCTACAGCTAGTTTCTACCAAACAGCCTGATGCAAATTGGTTGCTAATATCTGCAGCACTGGCCAAGAGGTCACTGTAGCATCACAAGCTAGTCTGATGGCGCTGACAGACGTCATTTGTTCATTTAGCATGTTTTGTAATTTGAGGTATATTGTTGTGTTTTTGTGAAACTTCCCAGTGTACATCCTTATTGAACAGCATTTAAACAAGTGTAATGTCAGATGTGTGGACTTTATCCAATTAGCTTTCTGTAGAATATCTATAGCACTATCCTAGCACGGTAACACAAGTTTTGTTTGTTAGTTCTTCTCTTTCAAAGTACCAGTGCTACATTTGTGAAACCTTTCCTTTACTCCACTACATCTGACAACTTCGGTAAAATAAATATTTTGCATGGTGTATTTATAAAATATCTGCGGCACTTTGCAGTTTACTTTCTACATTTCGCAAGTAGGCCAACATTTTGGTGTGAACACTTCTACACGTGTTGTGTTGTTTAATGTATTTTCCAGTCATTCTGATCACCATTAACGAATTAATGTTGTGGTTGGTTGTTGGGTTGACAATAAACATCTATTTAATGCACCATCCATCAGTACCAGACATCATTTTGAGTAAATACACGTCAGTAGACTGAATTGATTTGGTGTGAGGCTGTTTCTTTGCTCTTACAGTGCAGCGGATTGGTGATAAGCTTTTTAACATTGTCTTGTTAATGTTTTATTGCCTCTGTAACAGCTGCTCAAAGGTTCGGGTTATCCTCTGGTCAGGTAGCCAACTACTTTGTGTATTCAAAAAACCAAAGGGCAAATGGGGCAACTACAAAAGGAAAGACCCCCCCTGCCCCCATACTGCTTATACATAAAATGCTGCATACACAAATTATTCTTGGTAAAAGATTTTCCAACATTAAAAATAACAATTGTTTTATTTAACATTGTTTATGCCTGTTCCAGCAGCTATTAAGCAGTTTCTAATGGCAAAACACAGCATGCAACATTTTCCTGCTGCTCCATTTGCTTTTATCCTGATTTTTTAATTAAAAGGTGTCAATAAATTGGATTGTGCCAGAAAAGAACTGGGCCGTTGAACAGAGTATCGATTCTATACTTACGAGACAGAACGTGTACGTCCTGATTTAACTTTATCCTCCTGAAAAATAATGAAAACTTTATTTCCACTTACTGCACGTTATGGTCTGTTACATCATTAATATGAACTTATTAGTGCGAGGAGCCGTTTAATTTAATTTGAACAAATGATTCAATTTAACATAAGAGCCACGTGGCGTGATTCCAATTGGCTCATCTATAACAAACTGGCAGAAACATAATGAAATCAAATGAACATCTGACCGCAGAGAAAATGTCCCACTCGACTCAGCTGACCAACACAACCGATACTAGCCTACTTTTCCTTGAGGAGTCTGGCGTTTTTTTTCAGCGCCCACAGTGTGCGGACTTCTCAGCGGGGGAAAAGCAAACAAAAACACAAACTTAGCAGGTATCTGGGGCAGGAATGGGATGTCGTAGTGATTGATTAGATCCCTGCAGACTCCTGCAGGACTTTGGGGGAGCAGATGGGGGGATCGCACCGTCCCAACAGGCCCACTCATCGATGGGCTGATTGCTTCCTCGTGGTCTCCTCTGCCGAGGCCTCACGCTGGAAACCAACTCCAGACAGCAACGACGCTTCCCTCTAGCTTGACAAGTTGTTTAATCTAGAGACCAAGGAGAAAATCCCTTCTTGAAGTAAGTGGCAAGAAATCAGACAGGTTGAGTTCGTTTTGCTGTCTCGAATCAACTTGTTTATTACTTTTATTTTCATCCTTTAAAGTTCTGAACAACCTGAAAAGTCTGCCGAGCACCTAAAGGGCCTTTCGCATCAGCTCTCGCCAGCTGTGGGCCCCTAGAATCGTCCCCACAACCGACGGCACTGATCCCGTTAATGCCCTCTCTCTGCACAGCGTATACAGTGTGCAGCCGCTGTGCCTCAGCTCTCACATTCCTCTCTCGGTGAAATCATATTTTCTAGCCGTCGCTGATTTGTTTGGTCACGGCGACGCCTGCACGATAGATGTTTTTCTGGCTGTGAAACACCTCCCGTGCCCCTCACTGCCCTCCACCCCCACCCTCAGACAGTTTGGAGGATGGTTTAGAGGTATGTGGAGCTGTGAGTTGTTCCATCAGACGAGTAGCAGCGCCAGAACCTCTGCAGCCCGCGTGAAGGATGTACAGATGTTGGCAGTGAGCTCGCCGGGGCCGCTAATGCTGCGCGTGGCTGGCCGCCAGATATTATACTCAGAATAGTAACGGTGCTGAAAAATGCCTACCCATCATCGCTCCAGGTACCACTCTCTGCCAGTAACAACATACAGTCAAACAGAGTGGCATGGAAGGTATGTCTGTGTGTGCATATGTGTTTTCTATGGATATTGCTTATATAAAAAGGCGGAATAGCGGGGAATAGAAACCATTCCATGCATTGATTTTCAATTTTGAGACAGTTATTCATTCATGAAAGGTAAATGTGACATTAAATTGTGACCTCTGCTAGATTTTCCATTGATTTAGCTTTGGCTTCTATAGGTGGCTCTTTTCTTTGTTGGTTGAGCCAAAGCTACTCATGTTAAAGCTGCTCCAATCAATATTTTCATATTAACAATGGATGAAATTAATATGTACAACATGAAAGGGGCCGGACAAGCAAAATATTATCACCCAACTCTGCAGTTCCTCTCAGCTTTATGGAGCGTTTTAACGTCTTTAAGCTGATTCTTTTGGTTTTTACGGCCCACAACTTGACTGTTTTGGTTGAGTCTCACAGCTCTCATCAACCCAATTTTACAGCTCCCCACCCAGCTCCAAACAACGGAGAGACAAAGTTAGCAACTAGCTAGTGAACATAGTGGAAGATGTTGCAGCCAGAAAGCAGATGCTTCCCAAAACAGAGGCCGAAGGTTATGTGATTGGACTTGCATGACCAGAAACAAAAAATGCTCCAAAAGAATGCTAATGCTGATTTTTGCTCACACGTTCAACTTATCAACTTTAGAAGATGATTATTTGACAGTATTGTGTTGTGTTTAGTGGCCAAGAAAATCTGTTCATGCAGGTAACAGCCCAGTTCTTCTTCCGTTTATTTCACACTAATCTCATGTATACTGTCTGCTGCCACGTCAACTTCTCACAGGAGGTCTAGAGAAAATATTGTGGAGGAATTTGGTTAATGAAACTTTTGGGGTTGCTGAGGTGGCCATTTCTTTTGTCAGCAAGTTTGAGAGCTGCAACAGAGCAGTTGGTTGTAAAAGAACTGTTGCCTAATCTTCTATTATTGTAACAATCTGCTGTGTCTCTGCTTTTTTTTCTTACTGACTGTTGAACTTGATCTTATCCCAAGCTCCATGAGTTTAATGGGATGGAGGTCTGGCTATTAATTCAAAACAAACCAGAAACATAAAACAGTTGGGGTTATTACTTTAAGTACATGTGCATCATGTCTGAGGAGGAGAGGATCTTTGTGCCGTTCTGCGTTGAGGTTCATTCCAGGTGTCGAGCCACATTCATGTCCTCGCTGCCCAACACAGGGGCATTTAAACGTCAGAACAGTGTATGTGTTGTCGAGGCTGAGCCTGTGTGAGGTTGATGTTGACGGGTGGCTGAGAGGCTCCAAAGTGGCCCGTGTTAAGGTCTGCGTTGTGTGGCCGCTGCCAATTACAAGTCCCGGAGCCCGAAACAAAATGTCTGCTGTGTGAACCGGTCAGTGGGGATAAATGAGGCAGTGTGTGGCGCTCGGTTAGGATGCCTGCCTCTCGTAAGTAATGGGACGACTGACTTTGGCACGGAGTGTGGTGGCCCAGACTGATGGCCATACGATTTGTCAACATGTGTCCTTTCACCCCATAATCCCCCCCCCCCCCCCCAAAAAACACACACACACTGCCTGGAAACCAAGCAAGAGAGACCCAGTTTTTTTGGTGATTTGGAGCAGGTTCCTAATCCTGAGCTTGACAATCTCGCTCTTGAGTGTAAAAGGCCATTTCACTCCTGATACGGAAATCATTGCTGACATCAATATCAGTTATCTAAATGTGGAAAAACAACAGCAAACCCAGCATATATGCATTCACCTTGGATTCAAGGTCAGCGTAAATTGGACAATTTGCCTGATGTTGGTATTGATTGTAATTATCTTCCCCCCTGAGGTGAAATTGCACCTCATTTGTAACATAGTTTTCCTGTATTTGTTAGACTGGCGTGCTTTTTTTATCCAATAACAACCCGTCTGACCGAGATGCAGACAAGTCAGTTCAATATCCAATTTAACTTCCCTGTCAGCCTTTTGCACTTCCCCCCCTCATTGGCACACATGGAGAGAGATACTAATCAGGGCCCGTACGGTGCAGTGGACGAAAAGAACATGGTGCAAACTTATTTTTACTGGTCAAAAAAAGGTAAGAAAAGACCAGCAAATACGTGTGCTAATGCTGTGTTTATTCCTCTGGCCGGAATCCTTCACTTGTCCACTTCAGCAGATCTTCTAGATGAAGAGGATGCGCCTTTGTATCCTTGGAACCTCGTTAGCATTTTCTTCGTTACATGTTTTTCTATTTTTGACTATTATATCTCAGGCTGCTCTATTAGCGTCACGGTTATCCAACTCCAGAGGACACGATCTCCTAGAGAGACCTTTTAATCAGACTCTTGTGTGCGTCGCTTCTCTCCTGACTCCGTTGGTGTTCTGCCAAACAAGGCAGCAGTCACTCCAGACCTCCTTCCTGCTGAGAGCCTCCAACCCCCCCCCCTAGACCCCCCACCTACACTTAACTCACCTCCCATGCTCCTCCTGCCAGGAAGAATCAGCGGTGGGTCCACAGCGGTGATAAAGAAAGCCCAGCTGTTCAAACAGTGGGGGTGGTTGGAAGGACGCACCAGCATATTTAACTTTTTTTCTGTTTGCAGAAATCAAACCTTATGGACATCAACAGACCACCAACTAAGATATCTCAAGGCCTTTATTAATATAATAATAATATATTTTATAAATATTGATATGATCTTTAATTATACAAGCTAATTGAAGCCTAACTGCAGAGAAGAAGGAAGGTTGGATTCAAATGAGGTTTTGTTTAATAGATGTTGCACAAGAGAGACGCTGCAGTGTCCCTTATTCTGCTTTGGGCTAACACAAAATACATCTCTACCTCTCAAAGACAAAATGAAATTCATCATGAGCGAACACAAATATGAATGCAGGTTTGTCTGGAAGGAATCTCCATCATATGAGTTATTCAAGGAGAGGCCAATGTTTGGTCCACGTGGTGGGTACACAAGTAAGACTGAGGGTCACACATTTCATCCCGATAACTTGTTCATCAACAGCCTCAGGGCAAAAGAGCGAAATGAATCCTGTTAGAAAAAGTCAACACACTATCCAAAGCCTGTGTGATCCTCTTCACCTGCTGGCCGGAGGTGTAAAGGGAACAGAGGCCTGCTTTGGTATGTCAGCACTATGATGCTAATGCATGAGAGGGGCTCGTTACATTAGCATTTCAAAGAACGCATGTCAGATTAAACCGCATAGCCGTCAGGTCAATGATGGGTTAAAAGGGGTCATTGCTCAAAACAATGTGTGGTTAATAGGTGACTCATTTTGAATGGACTAGAGAGGAAGTGAACATTTCTAATGGGAGATAACGGGGGAGAAAGCCTGTGGGGGCGAAAGTGTTTTCAGTTAGAGCGGGACACGTTGGGCCGAGCGTCACCAGACTGCTGGTTGTTTTAATCCAGGGAGGTCACTTTTACACACATTTCTGAAAGTCTTATGTAACACCGACATCAAATCACTTATATGCACTTGAAAATGTCTCGTGAATAGATATGTTGGACTCTGAGCGGCCCTGAATGGATCGATAATTCAACTTTGAAACTTTACACAAACAACAAGTGGTTGACATTATTAGTTGTGATTGGGCAACACCCCTCCAACTGCCAGGGCAGACTCAATCAGCCTGATTATTAGTGGTGTGTGTGCTCAGCATTCAGGTAATCAGGGGGGGGGAGCATCTCTGCAGCACCACAGGGACTCCACCTAGCCAGCCCCTCACCCAACCTGTCTCCCCCACAAACCTCCCGCTGCTTGTCTCCTGAAGGCTCCCCCCCCCTCCTCCTCCCCTGTTTCTGCATCCTGACCTATTGTTCGGTGACCGACGAAGCGCGGCACTCAGGCTTGAGCTCTTTGTTTCCGGAGCGGCAGGAGATACCTGCTCGACCACCTGAAAGAAAAGGGCTGTGTAGGGGAGGGTATATGTCTTTCTTTGATATTCTGTTATATTCCTTGTAGTGCTAAAAAATATGGAAGCAGTGTGAAGGCAACAAGAGAATATTTTTCTACACTCAAAAAAAGTATTTTAATTCAACCTTCCTTCAGTTTTTTCTTCCCTCCAGTTACGCTTCAATTAAATAACTAACAACGATGGGATCAATATTCATCTAATATGTCCTCCCGCGACGTGTTAGCAACAAAAAACACAAGCAATGTTCAAACGATAATCAAGAGGCAGTTTTATTTCTTAGAATGTGCTATTGGAGTCTGGTAGATCCCTGTTAAAAAGTGTTTCAGGCAATCAATGAACAATACACTGTTACCACTAAAAGTATCCCTTCATTGTAGTATTAATGTAACACATTCTCACTCCCACCTCCCAATACCGGTGCCCGTAAACTTCAGACTATGACGCTCTAAATAAATATAGGACAACAAAACCCGTCACATGATATTTTAGGCATCATGGCATTTCTGTTTTGTTAAATTTTGTAGTAATTTTAAGCCAAACCAACGAACCCAACAAAGTAGTTTTGTTGCCTAAACCTGACAAAATTTAGTTGCAGCGTTTGTTTTGTGTCTATTAACAAAGTTAACCATGTGTTTCAAACTATCCAAAACTGCGACCGTAATCCGTGAGAAAACACGTTTCCCTCGAAACGTAATTAAAAATGCAGTTCAGTTGTATAGGAACCTAATTTTGTGGGAGAGGGTTAGATACTTAAGACCAATCACTGACAAGTCTTTGCATATTGCTGCATGAAGCCTATACATCACTTCAAAATGACTGCATGTTTTTTTCCAAAGTACCTGCCAACATTAGTTTCTGCAGCAAGTACGTATAGGAACACTTGGAAATCTGGCAGAACACACCAAAAAAAATCAAATGTATGCTTGTTTACAAGGCAAAATTATGCAGAATGCTGCCAAAATGAAACAAAGACATGTTGACATTTTCACTCAATTCTCAATTAAGCCCCTCCCAGTTCACCATTGCTTGTTAATCACTTAATATGGCAGTAAATGGTTGAGTCCCTCTTTGTCTTCCGTACCACAGCCCCATGTGTTTTGGGAAATGTGTTTATTTGTCTTGCCAAGAGTTATAAAGATCGATATCACTCTTGTATCTGTAAGCTAAATATGAAACTACAGCCAGCTACTGGTTAGCATAGCTTAGCATAACATACAGATAGGAAACAAAGGGGAAACAGCTAGCTAGGCTTTGTCCAACAGACTTTTGGGCGAGATTGTCTTGTCAGCAACTGTTTCCAACGCCAAGAAGGAACTGCGAGTCTCAACTCTTTTGTCTTGCTTGGAGTAGTTGACATCTTTATGAAAAGTGGACTAAATACAACAGAGGTTTGTGGCGGCACATGGATGTGAAAAGCAGCATGAGACAGATGGAGGGTGTCTATGGATACAGCTGTTGGATGTCTCCTCACCGCCTCACCCCCACACCAGAGGGAGGTGTTGAGGTGAGAATGCGGCCCTCCTCCGGGCTGCAGCCCCTCTGACCCAAACAGCCGGGGTCTTCGCCGGCTTGGTGGAAACAAGCTGTCAGGAGAGGTAAACACCGAGGTGTGGAGAGAGCTTCTTCCTTCGATGGTCTCATCAGTCACACGGGTTTAAATACGGCCTTAAATGAGGAACGCAGGCTGTTAACTTAAACACCAGCCGACACAGAGGAGGAGTTACGATGTGAGAGGTGATGTGATGATATCAGAACAGGGCCCTGCTCTTCCCACCAGTGTGTGAGGGTGATTTCTGGTGCATAGTGACCTCTAGAGGTAGAGAAAGTGGAGAGGAATTTGTTTCCCCGTCTGCATTCACTCAGAGCTCCAGGACCCCTCTTTGCTTTATCTAAATCTCCTCATGTGATTTACCTGCATTGCTGTCATCATGGAGAGAGGAAGTGTCCATGAAAAAGGGTTCAGTGTGGGTCTTTGACAGGAGTCAGTGGTTTCATGATGACTTAGACTTACACTCTACAGATGTTTCTGAACAGAATAAAAATAAATAATATTCCCAATCGTCCCACGTTCTTATAGAAATGAAAAGGAGACAAATATAAATAATATTGACATTTTTTACCCCCCTTTTCCTCACCTTTGTTTTCATTGTTCTTTTCAGTTTTTCTTTCTTTTTTAATCTTTTTTCTTGGATAATTTCGCTGGTGTGCAGGTGCAATTGTTGATTTCACGATTTGTCCTTGCTGAAGGCTTCACATCAAAGCGCATCAGCAGCTTTTGCAAATCAATAAGCTGTAACCAGAAATCATAAAGATTAACATCGATAAAAATGAATTCACTGCAGGAGAAGTGCACCTGTTTCCTCTAATGCAAGTGTTGTAGCTCTATAACTTCATAAATACAAGGACAACTATACTATAATTCAAAATGTATCAAATGTTTATAAAATGCAAAAACAAATCTCATTGTTATAGTTTAGTTTCACATATCTGCCGTCCTTGAACAAGCTCATCCACACAACAAGAATGTGTAAAAATAGATCCTAGGGTTCCGCAGGGTGCACTTACAGTAAATGTCCTGTATGAATATTAATGGCAGGCGGCTGTGGTGTTTCATTGGACTCAAACAAAGCGGTGCTGGCTGCTGAACATTTATATTTAGTACTGTAACGTTCTCTGTCCAGTCTCCACTGTTACACTGTCACCTCGCATTAAATGATTTGTTTCAGTTGCTTTGAGTCTCTTTTGCACATTTCACCTGATGAAACCAGCAGATATTTTGGGAAAGGTGTTCTTTGGTGAGAATAAGGTCAAATCCCAATGTCTCCCCCTAAGGCCTTAAACCCTGAACCCTCAAGGATTTACTGACGTGACCTGGTAAATGGTTGAGTGTGAGAGACTGTAAGAGCTTGAAATGGTTTAAATACCAATGGGCCAGCACTTTGCTGCAACATATCAATGTCAATAATTATGATCTACAGTTGTGGGTATTTATTTTATACTTTTACTCCCTGATTTGATCATCTTCCAGGCTCTTTCCTCACAAGTTCAGAGGTAATTCCCAATAATATATTTAGTTGTTTTTGTCGAAACAGCTTCAATGACGAAATTAAATATTTGATGAATAAATAAATATCCTCTGATTTTATGTGTTCTTTTTGTTCCATCTTTAATCCTTAATTTCTTAGTTTCTGTGTAAATTAAATATGACATGCTGTACAAACATGTGCTGTGCTCTTTTTTTTTTTTTTTTTTTACGTATCCATGCTTCCACTGGTTAGCCCGTGTTTAACATCCCATTGCAATGAATTGTGGGTAATTTCCTTGGGCAAAGTCTGCAACTAATGCTGATTTATGGAAAGGGTTCATAAAGGGCTCAAAATGTCTGCGAGAGAATCAAACACTCAACGATTTGACAGTGGGACAGAACTAAACCCTCACGGACTTTGGGGGAGCGCGCCTCAAACTCTGTGAGTCCGTGAGGGTGGAGATTGAGATTGGGCCTAAGTGAAAAAGTCTTCTGCCCTCTGAAAGGAATTAATTGAAGGACAACCTCATTTGTGACCCTTAGAATGTATTCCCCACACCGCCCCCTGCTGGTGGGACATATCATGTCCACCAGTGGATCCCTATCGATGTGTTGTCCTTGTCTCATTTTTCGCGCTGCAAAATCGCAAGACGAACTTGACTTTCACTGGACTTTGAGGCGTAGTGAAGATTGACAACTTCACATGTATGAACAATATATCGGAGGACTGTTTCATGTCCATTGGAATGTGCTGAGACTTGCGCCCACTTTGCCTCTGACATTTAACGAGCACACTAGCTCGTTACTGTAAATCACGACACCTGTGTGACAACTGTGTTTGCATTTTAGTTGACAGTAACTTGTCTTTACGATTCGTATTTATTTAAGTCAAACACATGAATATTATTCTTAGTTGTATCAACAATACAAACTGAGGAGGCTGAGGTGACAGAGGGAGCCGATCAGACAAGCAAACACAGATGGTTGTTGGGTTATAGCCTCATGTCAGCAAGCTGCTGTCGAATTGTTTGGATATTTAAAACTTAGAGAAATATAAAAATAAGTATTAACACAATAGATGTCCCATCAAAATCAGAGGAGACATTGTGAAATTGTGAAGCAGTTTCAATGTTAACACAAATGTTCATAAAACAACAGCAGTGTTTGGATTCAGATTATTTTTTGTACATTTATCTCACGGATCATGTTCACCCTAAATCCCTTCGAGTCTCATCTATACTCTGTTGTGAGACTAAAAACATATTTCTCTTGCGAGCCGCACCTCTAGCTCAACGGTGCTGGCTTGTCTGGAGTTTCTGGTGGGACTTTGGGAGCGCCGTGCTTCCATAATCTGAGCTGCACTGTTTGTGTTTTTATCCACGACCTGGGAGCTTTTCGTTGACACTTTCAAACTGTGAGGGATCATGTGAATTCTCACCAGCAGCAGTGCATGCTTTTTGCTGAGATGAAAGTGCTGTGTAGCCCTCATGGATTTGTTTGGTACTGCAGAGATTGTACATATGTATTGAAAGAAGTCAATATTAAACAGATGTTTAATCTGATAGTGATTCATCTGGTTTTACAAAATGTACGGTCAAGAGGCATAGACTAAATGTGGTGGCCTATCACACAAGTCAAAAATGCAACTGAATGCATTAATATTTTAAGTTATACAATCAAACAATGGTGGCTAAACACACCCACCACGATAGCATTTTCAGCTAGCTACCTAGCTGAAGCTAACTTCATTAAGCTACACCGGCTAGTGCATGTGGCCTAATGTTAATCATCCAAATACTGTGCTGCTACTGTCGTAGCAGTAAATTCAGCGAACACATTTTTAGCCAGGAAGCTAACGCTAACAAAGTCTCACAAAGTGCACAGACACCGGGCTTTTATTGACGTATTCAGTTATATATTTTTGACTTGTCTGATAACCTTTTACTACATTCTGTCTGTTCTGGGAGTCTATACAGGCCGGCTACCAAGGAAAGTTAAACATTAAATATTTGAGAGTAAAAACATACAGTGATGATGACATTACCAGGGTTAAAGCTATCCTAAAAATGTGTTATTGTTGTGTAAAGAGCTGTTTTAGGACAGAGTAGTGCACCATGTGAGACTAATCATTGTGTTTACATGGGGGGGAAAAAAGTTAAGAAAAAAACACTGAGACATAGAAAATGTAGAAAGAAATTCACTGCAGGTTTTCCAGTCTGTTTGGTCGCTCCATTTTCAGAGATGAACACCTGAACTCTTGTTTGTTGATGCGATATTTAGTAAAAACCCCATCAGGAAGGAAAACTTCAGGATTGAGCATGATTACAGGCAAAATGCTGCTGCAGCAACTGACAGCCTTGGCAGTCCAAGCATGTTTGGCAAGATGTTGAATTACTAATGACCATGGTGCTCTTAGTCAAGATGAAATATAAAAAAAGCATTTATAAAAATCGCTTTTAGAGCCTATCCCTGGTCATAATGTGCACAAGTATGACATTTCTTGACACGTAACACCTTTGATTGGAGCAGGATATATTTCCTGGTGCAGGTAATCCATTGTGTCATTTGGTCACATGCCATGATTCCCTGTGCATACAGTACTGCGTGTACACACGTCAGGCTGCATCTGAACGTAAGGGCAAATATTCCTGACAGGATGGAAGAAGAGGGAGAGAGCATCTCACTAAAGTTATTTTCAACAACTTTACTGATGCGTTTTTATGAATGAAAATGTAATGATCAACCTCTGGGGCAAGCATCGTCTGAGCTAAAAAAAAAAAAAAAATACAGTGTCCTCTTTAAGTTTGGTTCATCTGTCCAAGTGAAAAAGGATGCAGCTCACAAGGCATTATGGGTAAAAGAGAGATACATGCAGTCGAACAGACTGAAATTGTGTTTTAATTGTTGTTTAAATTCAGCATTTTCTTTTTAAGTGGCAGGAGACACCACAGAGGAAGAGTTCATTTGTTGGATTGCTTCTGTATCTCTCTGCACCTTCATAACAAGCCAAGTAACAGCTCTTGCCTTCTTATTTCAGTTTATCGGATTTTTCATTTTCCATATTGGTGACTTCATATGACACCCGTTGTTTTCTGTGTGCAGTTGTTCTTAAATGTCTTCTTCACATTCGGCAAGTCACTCTCACCATATGCACCGCAGGCTTCACTGTGACCCCCTTCACATTAATCCAACGGGATTGAGCTCAAATGACCCAGATTGAGTTTTTCCACCGGGGATGCCAGCGGCTTTACGCACGCAAAGAACATCTGATAATGAAAGAGTGGAAGTCAATGTACAGAAAATCTATCTGCTGCCTTTCTGAGCGACATTTCAGCTGCTTTCAGTGCCTGAAATTCAACTGGACATTGGACTTGTTTTCAGGACATTCACATCAACTGACACTGACTTACGTCAACACTTCATTCATAGCATTTCATTTTTTTGACATTTTATGTGGCCAAACTAAGAATGAAAATAATCACTGTGTTACTTCATGTCCAGGTGACAGAGCTATCTATCAGATAAGTGCCAGTGTTTTCACCGCCTGCCTGGGACACGCCAGAGCAGAGAGAAACAGTGCAGTGGGCCTACATAGGAGGAGGGCTGAGGAACCGCGCATGTAACGAGTAACGAGTAACGAGTACTGACTGAGTGAATCCTTCGGAGCCGCTCTGGACTAAAATAGACGCAGGAGGCAGGCAGCGCCGCCCTCCACAGCCCGCGGGAGCGTCACGTCACACAGCGGCTCACTCAGGAAATTCAAACACAAGAGCCTTCCATAACAGACACGCATCTCTCTGATCCAAGGTCACACCGAGCCGGCAGCCTGCACAGGACACACACACGCGCACCTTCATCCCACCTCAAAAGGTAAAGTATCATTTAATGTCTGTTTATCGCTGATGTCGCTGAAAGACGAGCCGCCGCTGCCGGCAGGATTAACCGGGGCTTTCGGCGTTGTCGGGATGCCGGGCGGTATGCAGAGATGAGCATGTGCTGCCATGAATGAGAAATATATAATTAATATACATATATATTAAGTGAAAGGGCTTAGCGTTAGAGCGCGCGAGTGGATGCATTCTGTGATGCGTTCAGGAGCATTTTGGAGAGAGAGGTGTAAATCCATCTCCACGCTGCCATGCCGTGAATTCCTGGAGGAAATTATTTCGTTTTTTAAATTTTTTTTAAAGCTAACGTAACTTTGAGTGTGAGCGCCCGGTTTAGTCCATGTAGGCCGTGGGCATTTAAACTGGCTTCATCCGGTCCCTGTCCCTTACATCAGCAGCATCATATGATTGGGCTGCAGTGCTGAGGAATCACTCTGCTGTTGCATGCCGGCCTTTGCCGCCTACTTCCCCTGATGGGAGTCCAACTTTTACAGGTTTCCTCCAAATATCAGCAAACAGAGAGTTTCATTTAGAAAAATAGTTCATTTTTTTTTCATGAGTCAATTTGGCACAAAACAGCTCACCAGGTCTGCTGGTGAGAAGTAAGAATAACTTCATGTCACTGTTTTCCTCTGGAAAATGTATCAATGCTCTCTGTTTATTTAGACTGAACAGGAAGGTGAGTCAGATATTGAAATAAACCATCAGCTGTTATTCACCTCTCTTGCTACTAGTTGGCTGTGGAAGAGCAACTAAATCATCTTTAAGGGAGTTCAGCTAATGTCATTTCTACTGAAGAGCAGCCACTGTGGCCAAATGTAACAATTACAGGATGTGACTTTGAGCTAAATGCTAAAACAAAATGTTGGAAAAAAAAGAGTCATTAAGTCAGAGAACCGACTCGTGTCAGCAAAACTGTATCATCGACCTGAATTTAGCTAATATCTGCTAACATCAGCCTCCACAAGCTAATGGTCAAGTCTGCATCAACAAAACGGTGGAGTATATTGAAATGTGTCGAAATTTGTTTTATTTTCTATTTCAAAAGTGACACAATTTTGATTTATAAAGTAGCTTAAACACTTTTTAAATATTTTTAGAAAAGATACACCACTCTCATGTCTGTACCCAAAATATGAGGCTACAGCAGCCAGCAGCTGGTTAGCCTAGCTTAGCACGGGTAGCGTTACAAACGGCTAGCTGGGCCCCGACCAAAGCTAACATTATCCACCTGCCAGTGCCCAACCTCACAAATAAACACGTTATATCTCCTTTATCTACACAGACTGAACTGTAAAAAACGACACGGTGTGGTTTTATGGGTGTCTGTGCAGGACTATTTCCTGGCCAGGTGCAGTCACTGCCTGGAGATAAGCTAACCTGCTTGGTGGCAGCTTCATAACTGCCGTACACACGTGGAAGTGATGTCAATCTTCTCATCTAATTGTCGCCAAGAAAGTGAAAAAGCATGTTTTTCTATCATTTAAAAACAACACTGTAGCTATAGGAGGATCAATACACAGTTTGCATCCGCTTTCGCAAAGTTTTCTTGTTGTTAAGGACATTTTGGAAGATTTATTTCATTTTTACATGATGCCGGTAGTGTTAGCAAAGGCTCCTTTAGACCTGTTTGGTGGCTGTTTGAATCTAATCAGAGATGGGGGGTTGCTCCTGCTGACCTCCAGGTGTTCTAGTACCTGGCCTTTGGCCGAAAGGTGAGATGGTTTGCATTTTTATGCTGCTTTGTTTCGGCCTTGTTTTTCTTCTTTAGCACTGTTTTGCATGTAGTTTCAGTCTGCAGGTAACACACGGCCTTTTGTTGTGTTTGTCCACACTGTATGTTTCTTTCAAAAGCAGTGGCCTCTCTGATCATGTTTCATTACTCGGCTGATAAAGGTCCACATTTTTGCCACATTTCGTTGTACTCGCATAGTATATAATGAATGACACTGACAGGGTTGTGCTTTTGTGTAGCTCGTGGGTATGAATACATTTCTGTGGGTGTTTTTTTTTTTTTAACCTTTTTATCAGGTTTCATGGTCTCTGGGGGAAGTTTGTGGTGGACACAAACGTGCTGATGTGTGCTAACAACACCTGATACAGAACAAGGCATTGTACTCTACTTTAGGAACAAGTTACTCACCTGACCTGGAATCTAACCGCAACCCTTTAGTACACCCATAAAGGTTGTACAACATTCTCACAACTAACTAACTTTTTTAGCTCTGTTTGCTCTCGAAGAACAGCGCCGTCGTCCTGTTGTGTAACATTCAACGGATTTCCTTACAAATGTGACACCATGTCTTAACCCTGATAACAGATTAAACAAAATAAGTAAATACAAAGACTGATAGAAGCTGACACACTTGCGTTTCATTAACATTTTTGTTTTAATATTAATTACACTGACGTCTCAAAATGAACGGGATGATTATTTATTGTTGCATCTGTAAATCTGTCGTCAAGGAAATGAGAACGTAAAGGCCTGAAGTTTGTCCTGTTTTTTTTCTGTATGATTTCTATATTTCTTTATTTTTTGCCGTTATTCAACAGTTGACAGTGAAGAGGTCTGACATGACAAAGGTCATCTATAACTTTAGTTTGGATATTTTGGATAGTTTGGATATTTTGAAGCTTAGATCATATTAAAGAAAAAGAGCTACCGATAAATCGGCCAGGTAGATATAAGAGTGTTTGCTTATTGGCGATATATCAATAAGTAAAAATAATTTGCAGTACAGGAATGCCTAACTAGTTTTTTTTTATAACCTTTTTTTGTGTGTCATTCAGCACTTTCTGTTTAATCTCCATAATCTGAAGGTGCTCTCTCAAATGCTAGATCACTTTGAGCACTCGTGCATGCTCAAAGTGCGGAAACGTAAATGTAACGGAGACCGGTCCCTCTGACCTCCCATGACGTGTTCAGAGGCGTGGAGAGAAGCGGGAGCTTTGGATTGGATGTTGAATGTAGGTGTTGACAGGCCCACATGGGGAAAAAGTGGAATGAATGGACTGAATCCCAGCATGCTGTTGTATCCACAGAAGTGTAGTTGTGTGTGGGTGATGCAAGGGTCACTGAGCTGCATAAATGTGCTTTTTTTTATGTCAGTAACTCGCAGGTTGGGAGAATTATTACGTTTTTGCAGAAGCTTGCCATCCAGTTTTAACGGTCAGAGGTGTGTTTATGGAAATCTATCAGACCACTTGAAAGTTAATTTTTTAATCAAGGTTTAGGGCCTGACCAATAAGTTGAAACGGTATTAACGTCTTCGTATATTTTATGGGACGACCCCCTGTGTGGTGGCCCTTTCTCGTCTCAGAGAGCAGCTTTCAGAGGGAGCCATTGTTTCGGTGGCATTTTGTTGGTGCTCGAGATCAAGGGCGAGTGTGTTTATGGGGGGGGGGGGGGGGGTCACGGTAGTGAGATTAGACTCTGATAAGAGGAACGAAAGCACGTGGTTCGGCCAACACCCACCGTGTTCCCGGTTGGGTTAATGATGAACCGTTTGTACAACAAAGTGAGAACTGTTACTCCAAGGTTACCTTAGAGCTAATCCTGCGTTGCCACAACTTGAAGTCTCTTGAGAGTTTGGTGGGTTGCTGACTGTAGAGGTCATGCTTCCTTTTGTAGAGTTCGACAGGGCTTACAGCACCTGTTTTATCTGACTGGTATTTAACTGGAACCGTTGAATCCTTCTGCTGTTCAAGGTCTCAACAAATATTACGAGGCAGAGCCTGTAATTTCCAAGATGCATATCGTAAAAGGTATACAGGTACAGGAGTGGGAACGTCCTCTTGCCCCCGAACTCTCATTAAGTCACGTTCCCACCTCAGCACCTGTCAGTCGGCTAACCTTCTGTCGTCCTTCATTACAGGACAAGTCCCGCAGAGCTTCACAAAAGCCCACATTAAGACACCATTACTGAGTAATCACTGGCCGACTATCAGCGAAAGTAGGAAAAAGTGAGTCCACTTAGCAGCTAAGGAGTCAAAAGAAAGCTTTAATCAGTGTGGGAAATGGAGGGGAGGAGTTCTTCTTCCTCTGAATGGTACCCTTGCGGTTCTTTTCTTCCTGTTTTAATTGCTGGCTCCAAAAAGTCTTAACTGTATTGAAAACTCTGTTTAAAATTCTCTCAAAATACAAAGTTTGTTAATAATTTAGAACTTTTATCCCAACCGTTTATTACTGAGTTTTGTGTTCATCTTTTATTCTCATGTATTTAAACCCCTGGCAAAGGAAGCTTTTAAGTAAATGCATGTCTGTGAAGCCAAAGGCAAACTTCCACCTGAGTGGATATTTAAAGATGTCTAATCTCATCTAATCTAAAGCTCGGGTAAACCCAAATATACGCAACAGAAACAGAAAAAAGTAGGGAGTACCTTTCGAAAACATAGCGTAGCATTTAGCGTCTTTGGGGGCTTACAAGGAATCTATAGGCATGGTGTGTTTTAACACATTTCATGTTAGCTGGGTGGTGTTGTTGTGTAAAGGTTGACTAGTCCCACCTCAGCTCCACCCACGCTTCCCAATTTTCCAAAATTCAGATTTGTGGCTTCAGAAAGGGCCACGGTAACAAGCGTGAAACCTAAATGCAGGTTTC
The DNA here is from genome assembly GCF_050575085.1 of Anarhichas minor. NCBI lineage: Eukaryota > Metazoa > Chordata > Actinopteri > Perciformes > Anarhichadidae > Anarhichas > Anarhichas minor. The sequence goes on from NW_027466501.1 coordinate 288,575, forward strand.
AGAAACCCATCAGGGACTTCTCATCTCTTTGTGCATCCGCTGTGGTTGCCTCCGGCCTCTCACCTTGACAGCCACACCCGTGAACGCCTCCTTCATTTAAACTGGTCTGAAATACAACACTGAGGTCCCAGCTTGGCCCCTGTTGTGAATCAAACCGGAGGAGAGCCTGTGTCTGTCCATGCTACAAAGAATGCAGTCTTTCAGGCTTTCTGCCAAGGTACTTATGCCCTGTCCACACTACTCCGTTTCTCCTTGGATGCAGATTTGTCAAATAGAAACGATCTCCGTCCACACGGGAGTTTCAGCATCATTCTCGAGTTGATCTGCGTCCACACGGCAGCCGTCGAAGGCGGACAGCACGTGACCATTAACTACACTGGGCATGCGCGTGACGGTGTAAACAGGAAGTGAATTGCTTGCTTAGTTAAAAAAATAAAAAATACTCTCTCTGTCTCTCTCTCCAAATTTACTTTAACATCAACACTTACACGTAAACGTTTACTAGATTATGGGTCCATCAATGTGGTCTCTCACTCGTTTCCTCCGTGTTGTTGATGTCTGTTCTCACTAGTAGCTCTGAACGTCATGTCCGCCTAGCTAGCTTCTAAGCTAATTTTAACATTACCGCCAATGGAGAAATGCTAACCGCGATTAGCATTACAGCGCTGCGGGTCTATCTCTCTCACATCAAATGTACTTTAAAATCAACACTTACACGTAAACGTTTACTAGAATATGGGTCCATACATGTGGTCAACACACGTCTCTCACTCTATTCTGCTCTTCCTTCGTGCAGGAAAGCTTAGCAGATCGCTAACAGTAGATCCGTGAAATAAAGACCATGGAATCCATAGAAGAGTTTCAAGACTTCAGTGTGAATCTTTATTTGTAAAACTGTGGAAGCACAATATGAAATATGGCTTTACGAACTGTCCCTATACACATTACACGAATACAAAACAACAATCCATGATATAGCCAGCATGTAACATGTCCGCCTAGTGATGTCACACAGACAGACGCACACATGAGATGCACTCCTATAGTGTATTGCTGTGTAGCGCAACCTGATTAGCTTTTGCCAGTTTGGGGTGATTTGATTATAGAAGCACTATTTTGGTCCCTGAACTCCCTGCCTTCTCCGCGCTGCTCACTCAGCTCTGTTGTTTGAGGAGGCTCAACAATTTCAAAGTCCAGCAGTCATCTCAAGTACATAAAGGGGACACTGGACCAAAGAAAAAACCTGTGCTCCACCCAGCAACACACAAGGATAAGCCTTTAATGTGTGTAGCAGAAATCTAATATAATATTCATAACTCTGTTTTAATTAAGCAGTGTATAATCACCTGAGACTCGTAATGTTTTCCTTAGCTTAGAAAAAGTCATCTGTATCTACTTGGGGAGTGGGTCCTCTTCCACGGAGTCTGCCATGTTGCACCTTTTTGCGTTTTTACCTCATCTGAAGGTAGGGATGCGGACCGAAACTCTGTATTAAACGGGACCCGGTGCTAAATTATTAAAGACCGGAGACATCACTGGTGCTTTTTATTAGTCCTTGTTAATGTTTCCCTGTAATCACGCTGCAGCGCACATCTCTGCTCACTCTGTCGGGCTCAGCTCCTCCAAGTACTCACACACACACACACACCTGCGTTGGGGACAGTGAAGTGAACCAGGTGAAGTGAAGGATACTCGAGCTGATGACGACTACGCTCGTTTCGGTTACTGCAATAAAACATTTGCGAGTAAGAAGCCAATACTTTATCAATACATCTGTTCAACAAACATGAACATGTAAACAAAAGTGAAATCTAATTCAATCAGCTTTGTCCGCAGGCTCTCATCCACCGCTGCTATGTTTACACAAGCACATCATGACGTTTTTATGTGGAAGGAAATGAAAATAATATCCCAGCGGGGATTGACAAAGTTTTAATTATCAGACATCTCGACCAACAAGTGCTGCTGGTTGCAGATTTAGAACCTAATAGTGGGTGTGGACAGATAGGTGGCTCCCAACAAACCAGACCGCAGATATTTTGAGGCACCTTTGTGTCACTGGAGTTCAGTTTGTGTTTTAATACACCTGTGCTGGGATCGCAGCCCGTTGGTCACGCCTCTGTCTGCTGCTCTCTCAGTCAGTGGGGTCAAGTGAAGGACACAGAGGCACATGATGAGGATCTGGGCTTCTAAAGCGAAGAGGAAGTGTTGACATTGTGGAAACTGAAGGGCGACTTTGCTCTGTTTGACTTCTTCGGTACTTAATGTGGTTGATCATAAACTAAATTTGTCGAGCTTGTCTGGAAGTGCGCCTTCTCCCCCATCCTTAGCTGCTATTTTATGGTCAATCGGTTTTGAGTTTCATATTCGAGCCCATCAACTTAAGCTGCTTACGAGTTCTGAGGTTTGTCAGTGCATTGTCGTCACGTTCAATCAATCAAAACCAGTATCTATGCTGAGTGCTGCTGCTGTGGACAGCCTGTAATCTGATTAGCGTGGATTAGACTTTATGGAAAGGCATAATCTCCAACTTTGATTAAAGGGGCAACACAACGCATATACACAGAGGATTATATTTCCATGCACCAGGCCAGTTTTACTTTAGTTGTGTTGGTCTTTAGTCATCCACCCAGTTATAACTAGGTATAATAACTAATACCAATGTTCCAACGCAACATTCCCTATAATGTGTAGGCAATCACCATCACAAAATCAAAGCACCAAACATTTTTTTGTTTGTAAATGAAAGCATGTTCCACAAAAATTCATAACCTAACCAGTATAATTTCATTCATAATGTCCCATTCTGGAACACATTTTGTCCTTTTTTCTGTTCCCCGTTTGTTCGTCCATTCAAAAATGTCTGGGTGACTCAATTATATTTAATTTTTATGTAAATAAACATCCCAAAACGAGACCGGAGAGATAATAAATATTTGTATATTTACAATGGATGAAATGTGGAAGGTGTCACTTGTAGTGATGACGAAGGTTATGTCAAGCTTATTTTAGAAGTTAATGATTCAAACCCATGAACAAGTTTACAATTATTTTGGTGGCACTTTCCAGCCTCCATACCGCCAGCAACTCCACCTTATTTCCTCTTATTTCTTCAGTCCGTATAAAGAACTTGAGTAACAAGTTGATTTATTTTTTTAAATACTGGCCAAAATGTGCGAGTCATCCCGCTGATGGCTTCCTGTTGACACGTAGTAGATCTCAGTATATTGTGTGTCACCACAACATCACAACCTGATCAGGCGGGAGCGGCATCATTTATTGATGTTGGTGGCTGGTGTTCATGGGTAATTTACAGACTGAAGTGTCCATTTCCCTTGTAAGGCTTTGATGTTCTTGAATGAAGCATGCTGCTGTAAGATGTCGACTTCCACCAACATTATTATATCGTGTTGGTACCCGTCTGCCAGCAGCAGGAGCACCAAAGCAGCTTAGTTTTACATTCAGATTCAACCTGCTCTTATGGCTGCCACAGACAATCTCCCGGGTGAATTCATAATGCAAATTGCAACAACTTCTTCTGTTTTTGTTTTTTTTACACCAGATGTCATTCCACTGGGAATACAATGGCTATAGTTAAAAAATAACTTTTTCTAAAATCATTTTTCGTCGTCCACACTGCAGCTCTTTGCTGACATTGTATCCATTGTGAGTGGGAGCCCAAAAGAGAAGAAAATATGCATTTTCAAATGTAGCTACATTAGCATGGATAAGGAAGTCTGATATAAGACACACAGATTGTTTAAAAAAAGAAAGAAGAATTGTCCAAATTGAAGCAGCAGAGGCCGAGATGACTTTTAGACCCTACGATAGGCTAAGATTCAAAAAGTAGAGGTCTTTAAATTCCCATAATGCAACCCTCGTGACATCAGGCTGCAACCCTGATTACACAATCAGGAGTGTGTTTTCAACTTCCTCCAGAGCAACAGAACACAATATACTGTACTTCATATATTATAAAGTGAGTAGTATAACCATAACAAGTAAACTGAGCTTGATGTGTAAACCCAGTGCATGGCCCCTTTAACGTATCTGTTCTGCTACAGGTAGCTGTTGCAAATCAGTGGTGGCAATTATTAGCAACCACATCTAGCTCTGGCAATCTCAAATCACTTCTCACTTGTGCTGCTGCAACGCAAACACAAGGAGACCTGTTGATTCTTCCGCCGGCTGTTCATTTATGTGAAACCCAAACTAGCTGTCGTCATCTCAGGCCGTGGTTTCACTTGTCTTTTCAATGTTTATCCGCCGTTTTACAGGCGCTTTGAGGCACTTTGACCACCAAATATGTCCCATGGTGCATCACGTCACAAATCTGCCATTAAAAAGACAAGTGTAACCACGTCCTCAGTATGCACCCTGAGCTAATTATATAGCTGTAAGTTATTCGTGGCTGATTAGAAAGGTGACGCTAATGAGGTTAGAAAGAGCTAAAACACAACAGTTACACATGTTATACTATGGTGTGTGTGTGTGTGTGTGTGTGTCAGTTTGTGTGTGTTTTCTCTACGTGTAAATAGGCAGTGTTTGCATTGTACACAGCAGCACCTGCTCTGAAACGCCTCTATCAGCTGACAGCTTCCGCCTTGTTTCCATTACTTCAAGGTGAATACTGTGTGGGAGTGCTCTGGTCTCTCAGGTGAAACCCTCTGAAACCAATGCAGGATACGGACCTCTGGTATGTCCTTGTCCCTCTCGAGTCATATTACCACTGGCAGCTCGTCTAAATAAAGGCGCATATTTATTTACCACCTTTAGAATCCCACACCTGTCTTGTGTACTGTCAATATGAGCCACACCTGGTGATCGGATATGTACTGTCAGTTGATGATCTTTGACATTTTCCTAAGACACGAGACACAGAATGCTGGTGGTGATATTTCATGTTCCTCTGTCCCTTTCCTGTCTTGTCGTTGCAGTGAATAGTCAGCGTTGAGGTGGGCCAGTGATGCCGCCCCCGTCCACAGGTCCCCCCGCCGTGCCCCCACCAGACGGCGGTTGGGGGTGGCCCGTGGTGTTGGCATCTTTCATCTCCATCGGCTTCTCGTACGCTTTCCCCAAGGCCATCACCGTCTACTTCAAAGACATCCAGATCATCTTCGATGCCTCCTACAGCCAGATCGCGTGGATCTCCTCCATCATGCTTGCGGTCATGTATGCTGCAGGTGAGTTGATTTTAAACTTTATGGTATTTTAAAGTTGCGGACATTTTCATTTTCTTGTGGAAGCAAATCTAATCTAAAAATCACACTGCGGTTATTTGTTGAAGTCTGTAAGCCCCGCCCCCCGCTGCTACTCCATCAAGCTGTCAGAGCTACCGTGGAGCCCACACTGTCACTAACTGCACTCACTAGTAAATATGATCTGAAATTTCAGAAAGAGCCAAACAGAATGGTCTACAATATGCGTTTCATTTATTATAATAATAATAAACTATAATGGTGCTGTTCACCCCGGAAGAGCTTGAATCCAGGTTTCTCACTATGATCCTTCAAATCACAATGTTAATCTTTTTTTTTTTTTTAGGGGAGTCTCTTTGAGATTTCATTCTGTTACACGCGTCGTGGGGGATTATTTTTCTTGCACAGAGGTGGTGCGCTGTTTCCTGAGCAGACACTGTTGTGATTTACTCAACAGTGTTTGGTCTTGTTGAGCTCTTGCTGGACTCGTACACTTTGTTTGTTGTTCAAGGGATAGAGATGGAAGTCTGTTGTGTCATCAGATCGTGACCTGGATTTTGAAAAGCACCGCAGCACAAGATGCAGACACGGCGTCGCATGCTGAGCCACAAAACCACCACGTTCTGCCAAGCTGAAGCAACAAATGAGAATGTATATCAGTATCAGAAACCGACATAAAATGTACCTGTTGGTAGAAAAATGGCATTTACTATAAAAGCATGCAAAAAAAACGATGCTTTGTATAAATTCAAAAGGGATTTTAAATGTTATCGCAAATTACAACGCCTCAGCTGGTCTTGCATTGTTGAATAAGAATCCTTTGAAGGCTCAGAATGTGTTATCCGTAGGTCATCCTCTCCACCTTATTGCGCTGATCACCTGCTCTATTTTCCCACTTTGGCTTCGGCACCCGCAGCTTTCTGCTTGGCAGTGCCACGGCTGCCATCTGTCCACGCTGTAATCCTCCTGTCACTCGATCTACTGCTGTTGTCCCCATCTGTACCCGGTCCACAGCAGTGCTGGAAAGCTCATTTCCCGTGTTTTATAGCGCAGCTTTCACCAACAGCACTAACGGCAATTAAGTAACTGCTTCACTCAAGACTGTCTTCCTATAACTCTGAGTAGCACATGGACTAAAGACGCTAAAGTTTTGTTTTGTATTGTGGACACTATCTGTGAAAAAGAACAAGCAGCAAATGCTGGTAAATGAGGTTAATCAGTTACTGCCATGCTGACTAGTCCCTCTCTGAAAGCTCATTAAATCATGCAGGTCGGTGTCCGGGTGAACATCCTCTGTTGCACCGGACACTCTAACATCACCTGTAATGGAATTTTTTTTGAAGTTACGGACCACCACTCTGCTTCAGCGAGATTGTCTTCTTGGCATGTAACTTCACTCAAACCTTTCGTTGTTTATTTCCGACAGCACAGCTCTGCAATGACACAGCGTTTGACAGCTATCGTAATATTTGGGTCCCTGCTGTCGCTGTTGTATATATTTGCAGAACCGGTAGCCTTGTATAGCAAATGAGGGTGTCTATTACGCTCATGATGAGATCCCTCAAAGTTGAAAAAAATAATAATATTGGAACAAAATATTCAGTTTTTGGAGAAAGAAAAAGCAACTTGGCTGACCTCTGACCTCCCCGAGAGATCAATCCTTAGTGTGTGTCGGCCACGTCACGGTTCTGCACTTATCGCCAAGTGCTGCTTTAGCTTTTCAACGACTGTATGTCATTATCATGTGGTGACGGCGTCAATATGTGCAGTTACTAAGCGAGCGGCTCTTGTTACTCATTCATTCATATTGATTGCACTCATCAGCTATTCATTAAAACATCTGCTCTCTTGTTCTGCCTCTTACGCTGATGAAGCAATCACTGTTTGTGTTTACACAGCTCAGTCATAACTGTGAACCTGCCTGATAATGACCGACAGCCTCAGACACCCAGTAATATTTATCCAATCACTCTAAATTGCAGAAAGGACCTTTTATTCCTCACTACTGTCCAGTGCAAACATTATGTCTACAACCTTTCACAAACTGAAAATATAAATCAGGCTTGTTTTTAGACAGAGATTCATAAGCCGAAGGGGTATGTAATCCTTTCATTTCAATATTTAGATGACTTAAAAATTGTGAAAAATGACGACGCAAGTTTTTCAATCAACAATCAGAAGGTTTAATACAAAATACATGCAAACGTTTCAATCTTTTACATAAGACACAATACTGTTTTTATCAGTCAACAATAAATTGATTGTTTTCTGTCAGTCGACTATACAATCAAGTTCCAGATTAAACTAAAGAGGTGCACTCCGCCCCATGTGTCAGACCACAATCAGACCCCAGTCATATTGTTAGTGCTTATGGTTGTGGACATTTTCAACTTGTTACTTCCCACTATTTCCCCTATGCCTTCTTCCACCATCTGCTTTCAGCACAAACTCTGTCTAAGCTCTCTTTGAAGGGTTGGTCTACACATAATAAAATGCTATGGCAGCTTTAAAGCGAGTCACTATAACTTTTGAAAGAGGGAAATAACAAGCCTGTTATTATTAGTTCATCATAAATTGAATGAATGGTCATGATCATTAGCCACAACTCGATCTCCGTGTACAGTTGGTTCAGTTTCTGGACCAAGATTCAGATTCAGAGGTTTAAGAGCCATCATAACCGCTCAGCTGTGTAGTTTTTTGCTTTTTTGTGACTCTCCTGCCCCTATGGGACTATAGGAAGCAATGCAATCTAGTCTTTATCAACTAACAATGTAAAGAAACTGATCCCCCGGACTCTGAACGGTTGCTCAAGCTTTATACCGTAACTTTAATATGTGTTGCTTCAAAGACATCACTCAGGGTCATGTTAATGCAGTTTCTTTGCCTGACCTTCTAGTGTAATAAAGTGTTCCAGTTGCCTGAGCGTCCATGCTAATTAATTGGCAAACAGCTTTTCCAACAAAGACATCTTTTTTTTTTTTCAAGGATAGAGAGAAGATCAATAATCCATAATAGCTATATGTCTTAATTATATATTATAATGTGCTGCTACTAACGTGAAATAATAGACAACAAGGGCCCTTTGTTCTAAGTTGGGTATAAGCTTATAAGTGAAGTGAGAGCAGGCGTGTTTCCAAGCTCTAAACTCCACATGACGGCACTAATTTATTATCACTCTCTGTCCTTTTGAAAAGCAGGGTTGGGCGTTCTTTCAGCTCGACCCTTCATAGCGTTACGTCAGACCGCTGTGAAGCAAGCGACCGTCACTCATTCCCTCAGGCAGCGCAGCGAGGGTCGCTCTGCGATGACGTCTTTTAAGCTGCAGGCTGCGTGTCCGTGTCGGATCAGTGTCGCTAATCCAGAGAGACACAGAGAGAGAGACTTGACCTTGGGGCGAAGCGGCATGAAAACAATGCACGCCTGCATTACATTCACTGTCAGTGAATAGACGCAGGTAGATGCCAGGGTGCTAAAAAAAAAAGTAAACACACCTGTCAAGTGGTTTATCATGAGGCAAAATGAAACTGCAACTTATGTTTGTATTTCTTCTATACATTTTATTTGTCATGCTTGTCTTTGGAGAATACCAGGTGCCATTAATTATGTTTTTATTTCCAACTTGATGAAGACTCAGTCGGTGCTTTAAACCATTATTCTCAACTGCACAAACATTATTTTTCTCTTTGCTCTGAAAAAGGTTTTCTTGAACGTGAATTTACTCTTAACTGGTTGAGCAGTTAGACTCCGCAGTCTTTTACCGGGCTTGTTACTATAAATTACATAATCCATAAAGCATGCCGTTAACCGGTCTCATCGGGACAAAGGTCATCCAAATGTTGTCAGTGAGCTCTGTAAGTTCTCCAAAGTAACGGAAAGATTGTTCCAGAGAAATATTTGAAATTGCTATCACCAATATTTTTATGTTGACATATGATTAACTGATTACATGTAATGTGAAGGCCGTCCCTTGTAGTGACAAACCCACAGAGAATCATCACACATGAGTTCCCCTCATTTATACAGGGCGTTTTAGCGTCTTTTGGTTTAGCATTAAAATAATGACGTTTTGAATTACTGCTCTCATTTGCGTCTGGTGGTAAAACTTTCCGTTCTAGATAACCATGTGTGATATGGAGCCGGCAGCCTCCCTGTCACCAGCCCACTTCTGTAACCTTTAGGCCACCATGTTCAACATCATCCAGTGTGATTCTGCCCGCTGTTAGACAGCTCTAAACTCCAAAATGTGTATAAACTTTTATCACAATGCCTGCAAATATCTGTGTAATGGGCTGACTGGACACCGTGTCCGTGTCCCCTCGCTGCAGAGCGGCTTTCAAAAGCAGTTTGCTTCCATTTCTGTCGACTTTATCCTCTTTGAAGTGTGATGGATGGCCAGCATCCTCGCGTCATCACGAGCTGCACCGGCCTCATCTCTGCAGCTCACATTAAAGGGTCGTGGATAAAAAAAAATACGGTTTGACACATTTCTATATGTGTCATTCCCTTTTGGGATCTAGGTGGTTATATTTAGTTTTGGCTTTTGTCCACTGTGAAATGTAGTCCACGCCGCATCTGGCCAGGAGATGATAAGCCTTTTTCAAGGGAGGTAATGTGCAGGCTCAGGGGCTTCCTCATCTCGGCCGATTCGGGTCCGGCTGAGCCCCCGAGAATACCGATCGCTGCGCTGGATGCAAATGAGGGGGAACTTTCCTCCAAGGTCGAAAAAAGATTCATGCGGAGCAAATTAAGTCAGATGACTCCTCGCCCGTTGTGGCTTTTTAAATTGCACTGGGCCTGGCAGAAATGTGATACATCTTATGGCTGGTAATGAGAGTATTATTTCAGAAAAATACATCTTTCATTACTTTTCTCCCTCCCCGTTCGATTTACACCTCCTGTGCTTAAGATTGGGCATAGGGCGAGGGGACGGTGTCAATTATAAGATGCAGATAAGTGCTTCGAGCAGCCACGGTATTCATAGGATGTAATGTACCGAGATGTATGAAACTGATCAAATGCTCTCATACACTGCAAATGGAGAAATTTAAACAAAGAAACACAGCACAAATATAATTTAAAATATAGAGTCTTACTCTTCTCTCAGAAATTCAGTGAACCGAGTCGCAAAAAATTCAACATCTCCCAGGAATACAAACGAACTTCCTCAGCCCAGAAAGGTATTGGCTTTTCTGAAGTTATACTCATGATTCACCTCATTATCGACTGAACAACATTTACAGTGGTGACTGAGAATACAGATGCTGAGTCATTGCAATTTGAATGGGTTTGGTCTTTCTGTCCGTCATGTATTCTGTGGCTGTAGTTTTCATCCCTACCAGTCGTGCTAACATTTTCCAGCTGCACTCGTTGCAAGTTAATTTTTCATTTTTTTTTCCAGCCCACAATTGAAGTGCTCTAGTTCAGTGCAGCAGGCTGCAACAAAAAAACTCTGATAAAGCAACTGTACGCGACTTAACAGCCCACTGACAAAGTTAGCAACTAGCTGGTGTAGCATTTAGCTGCTAAAGAGACACAATCTGTGATCGGTTTCGGGGAGGAACTTTTTTTCTTTCAACCATAGGTCCTCCATGAAACTGCACACAACAAGGTCTGTGGATTATCTTGAGTAACCGGGTCACTAGAAAGAGACGTTGCTGTTAAGTTTTTCAGATGTCTTTTTTTGGCGCTTTAAGCACCACAAGCAGAGTGCCATCTCATCCCATTATATTGGAGAGGAGGCAAACATCTCTACGGCCGATATCTCGAAAATCAGGCAACTCTCACCATAACAATCTAGATTGATAAATAGCATTACAGGTAAGAGGAAAAATATATATTTTAGGTTTTGGGGGGAAATGCCCCTTTTTAAATACTCATTCATAAATTTGATCATCACATAGGTTGTAAACAAACCCTGACTTCTGGTACCGTAAGTACAATCTGTCACAGTTGAACCAGGTGGCTGTGCAAGACCCAACGCACATTTAATTTAGGCAGTTTGGCTAATAATATTACAGTTGACCTTTTTGTTTTCACTTTTTATTAAGTCATTTAGATAATATAGTTAAAGTGGGGATTCGGTCACAATCTAATTAACCTCATTTAAGACTCTTTCTGCCGGCACTCTGTGACAAAAATATCTGCCTGAATATAAACATAACCGACTACAGAAATGAGAGAGTGCTTTGTCATGTGTTCTTTTTTTGGCTTGTATGAATGACTGGAGAATAGACTGTTGATTGATGCACCTAAAGTTTTTTTCCCAATATAGAAAAAGCATGTTTAAAAACATACTGAATAGAGACTGACAGTCTTGTATGAAAGTCTGTCAGTCACTTCGCTTAATTTAATTTGGCACGAGGCGATGGGAGTGCCGTGCTTAAAAATTGAAACCGCTTAGTTGCTTCTATAAATAGAAGCGGGGCTCCCGCTGGCATACAGCACTAACCAGATTAAATCATTATGCACTCACTTTCAGTTATCCTGCCTACTGTAAACATCCGACATGTGTGGGTTGATCTCATCGTTTCCCTTTGGTCCAGGTCCCATCAGCAGCATACTGGTCAACACATACGGCTGCAGGCCCATCGTCATGATGGGGGGCTGTCTCTCGGCCACTGGCATGATCCTAGCTTCCTTCTGTACCAGCGTGGTGCAGCTTTACCTCTGCATAGGAGTTATTGGTGGTAAGTTCATCTAAGTCCATTTGATGAGCCTCTACTTCTGAGTAGCAGGTTAAAAATAAAAGCGTTGTTGCAGGAGCAGGACTATCTGTTCTGGTTCTTGCCTTAATTGTATTATACTGGTTTAACATGATTATAAATACTACTTAAAACTTAGTCTTAGTACAGGTTGACAAATAGCAGGCTACAAAGCTGAAATGTTTCCTTCCCTAATTAGGCTTCATCAAATGTTTTAGCCATATTTCACATATTTACTGTAGATACAGCACAACTATTATCCCACAGCCCATTTAAATCCAAATGAAATGACTAATCTACCATCTAATGATCAATACTCACATGTAGAGAGCAAACTGTGCCATGTTCTGCACCAAGGCTTTTAAATGGGGCAATTCATTCAATACTAATAATATTAAAAAGAATATTACTTAAAGAAGCCTTTATGGCATTTCATTTGAAAGAGGGAATGTGTGGAAAAAGGCAAAGCCTTTGGCTGACGCCGATTATATCATTGGGAAATGTTTAACATCAATAGAAAAAATACTTTTTTAGATTTACTCCAAATTATTGTTGGAACGACTCTTTGCATTACAAATTCTAAATCTTATCCAGCCATCTTTGTATAAGTGAGATCGTCTCTCTGGTTTAACATTCTGTGAGGCTGCATTGAGGAATGGTGGTGCTTTCAGCTAAATGCTAACACTAGCATGGCAGCATGCTCACAATGACCATGCTAGCATGCAGATGTTTAGCAGGTATTATGTTTTATGGTATTATGTCAGCATCGTAATTTAGCGTTTAATGATTTCTAATTGGCGTCAACCTCAAAATACAACTGAGGCTGATGGGAACCTCATTAGTTTTGTCGGCACTTATTATAAATCGCAGTGTTGGACAATCCTTAGAGCCGTGGTGCTAGCATGGCTAATCACCCATTGTTGCTAGCTAGTTCTTAAAGCAAGTACGTCAGAGGTAAACAGTTACTTGGTTTCTTTTATAGGTCAATAGGAAGTAAAATAGATAATTTTTAGTGTTCTTTAGCATTGGTACATTAACAGTTGCCGCATAATTGTTGCTTAATTAAGTCTATCATCTCTGCTCATAGGACTTGGACTAGCCTTCAACCTGCAGCCAGCACTGACTATGATAGGCAGATACTTCTGTAAGAAGCGTCCCATCGCTAACGGGATGGCAATGGCCGGCAGTCCGGTGTTCCTCAGCACCCTGGCTCCTCTCAACCAGTACCTCTTCAACCAGTTCGGCTGGAGAGGCAGCTTCCTCATCCTGGGTGGCCTGCTATTGAACTGCTGTGTGGCCGGGTCCCTCATGAGGCCTCTGGGGCCACCGCCCGGCAAGCTCAAGAAGGACGAAGAGGTAGCCGCCATTACCACCACGACAAAGGAGAAGCACACTGCCTGGCAAATATTAAACAAGTACCTGGACTTGTCCCTCTTCAAGCATCGCGGCTTCCTCATTTACCTGTCGGGCAACGTCATCATGTTCCTGGGCTTCTTTGCACCGATTGTCTTCCTTGCAGCCTTCGCTAAAGACATGGGCGTGGATGAGTACTCGGCGGCCTTCCTGCTCTCAATTCTGGCTTTTGTTGACATGTTTGCCAGGCCCTCAATGGGGCTACTGGCCAACTCGCGCTGGGTCCGGCCCAAGATCCAGTACTTCTTCAGCTTCGCTGTGCTGTACAATGGAGTGTGCCACATCTTTTGCCCACTGGTGGAAAGCTACACCGGTCTGGTGGTGTATGTGATGTTCTTCGGCTTTGCTTTTGGCATGGTCAGCTCAGTGCTGTTCGAAACGCTGATGGACCTTGTTGGGCCTCAGAAGTTCTCCAGTGCTGTGGGACTCACCACCATTGTGGAGTGCTGCCCGGTCCTCATTGGTCCACCTCTAGCAGGTACGATCAGTCCGTCTGAGAGCATATTTCATTCCATTACATGCACGGTTTTTGCCTGTACTTTCAAGTGTTCTTAGCTCTTCTGGTTATTAGAGTTGGTTCACAATATTAATAAGGCCCAGTCACACCAGAAAGGGACCGTGTTTTAAGAAGCTTGGTTGTGACTATTCGCAGTAGCTTGTTGGCAAACTACCATCAACCTGTGAGCTAACTGCTAATATACGCATGTTCATCAAGTCACAAAAGCTCAATAAGATAGCTTGGTTGCTAATGGGACAATATGTTGAAACAATACCAGTGACTTTTGTTTCTTCTAAACTCTGCCGTAGGAGAGTTTATACTCTTGACAGAGGGGGGGGTTCAGAAAATAAGATGAGATAGCTTCTCTTTTGCTGGGCGCTATAACTCTCTGCTCCCTAGAAGATCAGCATTGTCAAGATCGTATGTCGAAGTTCATCAAAATTCACTCAAAATACTTGCATGGATTTACTTCTTTGCAAGCAAATTGCGATCATGGCCATTCCATTAAAACAACATTTTTAAATGCAATTATGACCAGGCCTTTATTTAAATGGGTAGATATAATAATAGTTGACATCTAGCCATGTTTTTCATAAATTACATCTCAGTTCTACGTGGTAATACTTAAGATTTTATAACTACGCATCTTAAAACCTTGTGTTGTCTTGCAGGGAAACTGGTGGATGTCACAAAAAACTACAAGGCCATGTATTTTTGCTGTGGCGCTGTCGTGATTTTGGCCAGTATTTGGCTCTTCATCGGGAACTTCATTAACTACAGACTCTTGGAGCGCGAGCGCAAGTGTGCAGAGATGTACAAACGGACTGAGACGGAAGATCCGGACAAAGTTCTGGATCAGAAGGAGGCTGACGGGGAAGCCCAGGCGTCGGATGAGCTGGTCGGCAAAAGTGAAAAGGACGGTGAACCTATGCAGCGGGAAACCAACATCTAGATCCCTCTGCTCCGCCAACAGCTCACCCTCACCTCCGTCCACTACGATCAAACTGAGCTCCAAGCCAAGAGGTGCCTCTCGGCTTGGAGCTCAGTTTGATACTAACTAACTGCCAAAGCAACAACTGAAGGAGGCCGTGAGGCTCGATATCCGTTTGTCAAAGAGCATCAGCGACTATAACAGAAATGTTTAACCACAGAGAAACGTGTAAGATACTGCATGCATATGAGACAAAAAGTCTGAAAACTGAGTGGAAAACAGTGTAGTACTAACTGTATAATGTTTTTTGCCACGTTCACCTCATATCGGATTTACTGTAAATACAAGACTGCAACAGGTGGGAAAGTACATTCACATCAGGCACCTAGTGGCAGTAACTTTCTGTAGGAACTCCAAAACTGATAGTTAACATGGCAGCAAAACTATGGATGTTGCAGATGCAGATAACTAAACAATGAGTTAAATTCAGTCAGACAATCCACACTGCTAAAAAAAAAAAAAAAGTTATCTGTTTCAGTTTGTTTATGGCTAATTTTAGTTATTGCCATATGTCCCGACAAGTTCAATATTCCAATCCGTAGCAACAAGAGTCATTCCTCTCTTCCTGCTGTATCTTCCGATATGACGTGAATGCAGCATCAGCGTGTCGCCACTGTTCCAACAGCACCAGCAAACTGAATTCATGCTCAATAGTCTGAATAGTCTTCTATCCTTCACAACACACTGAACTCTTGGTACTCGAGGGAAGGTTAAAGGTGAAAAGTCAACGGCTCGTGCATTCCTAACGCTGCATTCACACCACGAGAAAAAACTCCTGATGACTTGTTGGTTGTGTTGCACGCGGTGTGAATGCAGCGTTCAGCAATCCCAGTGCACCCGGAAACTGTCGATCCATCTGGTTGATATGTGTCAAGCAAGAGCTCAAAATCCTAATTGCACTGTGTATTTTAAAATGGCATTCGGGTGCCATAAAATTCCCACTTCCAAAAATAATGAACAGATGTGTTCACAGCTGGGGACGCTGGTTGCCCCGCGCATTATGCTGCCCGCCTTCGCACTGTTACGTGGTGTCGTTAAAAACCTGCGCAAATGTCCCACTTCAATACTTTCGATCAAGTCATAAACGCTTCCTGTACGTCGTCGAGCGTTCCGTTGTGCACTCGTATAAAGTTTGCTGAAAGAGAAATGGCCCCAAACAGCATTTCAGAAAAATGCTGCGATTAAACGAGTTTAATTATGGTTGAATGTAATTTCCTCTGTGGGCCTTAACAAGGTATTAATGACCAAAAACCATCTGCATAATAGTGGCATTTCTACACACAGAGCCCATGAGCAATATCATTTCTCATATTTTAATGCAGGTATCCAGGGAAATGTGTTTGTTGTGGACAGCGCGACACTCCGTTCTACGATACATTGCCTTAACTGTAATGTAAAGAATGCTGGGGGAGTTGTACGGTGAACTGTATTATACCAAGCTGATCAACCTCTGTGTTAAATGTGACCCACTTTCTCTGCGGTGACCAGTGTCGTGTGCTCCGTTTGTCTCCTGACATATCTGTGTAAATGTTAGCTATGAGATTCCTTAATGTTCTGTAACTAACTCACTAACATCCACACCAGTATGTTGATATGTTTGAAGGAGTACTACTGATGCTACTAATCACCCAATGCTAATGAGGTATACCAGTGTTTTGAATCGTATTGTGTGCAAACGAGTGAACATATCCACGAAGCAATTGAACTGAGTGTCGATGTTGTCCAATATTCTATCCATTCCAGATGTTTCCTAAATGTCGCCGGGCCGTTGATGGGTTTTTGGCAAAAAAAACCTGCGGCTTTGGTTTCAAATGACCTCATGGTGTCCTGTCTCCGCTGTCCCATAACAAAGCCAACACATTTTAATAACAAATGTAATTTTTCAAAGCTATCATGAACAACAAAACAATGTAATTGTCCCTTTTTTCTCTCCCCCCCCCCCCCCCGCCCCGCACTTTGAATATATGAATGTGTATTCTGTATAATGCAAATGGATGTCCAGCTGTGTAGCAGTGGCTCTCCACCGTGTGTGTGTCCTCACCTGGTTCATTACAACCAGACGCTTTGTTGCTGTGAAACCCCCTCTGGTTCATGGCGGTGTTTGGCTGGATGGATTCTGAGGGCGGGGACATTGTTGAGAATATCTGCCATGACATTTAGTGTAAATACGATCATTTCTGAAGGATTTGCACACCTGTTCTTCATGTTTCCGTTCGGAGATGATCTCCAGCTAAATGCTGTCAGGTCAGCTGCTCAGATTTATTCTCCCATAATGCACCAGTATCTCATGCTGATATTAGACAGTATTTTTGTATTGCCGTGTCTGTACCTTTCCTTATAGCTTTAGTAAATGACTAACATTGAAACCTTATGAATGTTAACTTATCCTGCTTGCACTTCACTAGTGGAAAGAGATGCGACTGAAATCAGATGGCACTATGCTCATTGTTCACGATGCCTCTCAGTGAGGGAGATAGACTGCTGTACAGTCACTTTCTACCGAATAACACTGCCCCCTGCTGGTTCCAAGACACCTAGACCAAACGGCACAGGAAGCCAAGCTTCCCTTCCAACAGAACACACTCCTGTTTATAAATCAGCTGTAATGATGATCAAACACGTTTTTAGTTTTATGGGGGATGTAAGTGCATCAGTACCTTTTTTACTTTTTTTTTGTGGAGGGGGGGTATTTTCTATATGAATACACTTTTTGGTATTTATTTGCTCAGTATGCAAAAGGAACAAAACACAACCTTGTAATGGTTTAATGAAACTAAGGAGAATACCATCGACTTTCATCATTGTAGACTTTGTATCATTGTATTGTATTTTTTTCCTTTATAATCAGTAATGCAACATCTGCACAGCAGCGGTTCCCATGACGATCACGCGATGGGAAAGAATTCCAAAACATGATCAGCGACACAAAATTCTGTTTATTTTTCTACAATTGCTGTTTTCTTGTGAACTACTTGACTGTTAAATCCCTGGATACTACTCTACATCTATGAGAAGGGCTCACATGTTGGGTTGGGAGCTGCTGCTTCACAGGTCCCTGACGTGGTTCTCTGCTAATAGGGAGGCTGGTCACCACATACAGAAATGTGATGGTATTCTCCTTACTGTACTTGATATTTGTTCCAACTTGAGAAATTCATGTCTGTGTTTTGGTTCATAACATTTATTCTAAGGACTAAAGGAAAATTGTAATAATTGAATCCAAATGGAGGTAATTGATTTGTTTGACGTGCACCGAGAGCCTTATGAATTATATTGCATAGCATCTCGTATATATTTTTTCATGTATATTTAGAAACAGAGGTTTATTTTGAGGTTCAATTGAAATGAATAGGAAATACTTTCACCCCTCTTGGATATTGTTTGAAGAAGATATTGAAGTGTTCTCTTTAGGAAATGCTCTGGCTGAAAACTGTTTTATTAACTGCTATAGTTAGATTTTCTCCTGATGTGTGGAAGCAATACGTGTAAAGGCTTTAAAGTCTGGAAGAGATGACCCTTTAGTTTCCTGTTGGATTCCATGCAGTTGTCAGCTATCAGTGTGTATCTGGTAGGAATGAGCTTCAAACATTCATATGTAGGCAGAAATGCTGTCATTACAGGGCAGAAGGCTTTTTGTAGTCATGGAGCGAAGCGCTCTGGAATAAGGGTGACGTCTTGCCGCGAGGACATTTATTTTAATTATGTGTTCTGAATTTCTTTTTTTCTTACTCTGTATTATGTGATGAAACTGAATGATTTTTATTGAGATCACAATTTCATTTCTGACTATAAAAATCAGGAATTTTCCAATTCATACGTCCATTTTGGAAAAAGCAGATTTTTCAATAAGCTAATCTCTGCCCCCCTGAGCCAATGGGATCATTTCTGCCTCCATTAATAAGTCTTTTATTGCCGAACAAAATTCCAATCTGCAGGAGGAAGTCTTGCAAAGACCAGCAGGTGTTATTGGTGTTGATTGTATACATGGCGGTTTGCTACCAGGAGGCTGAAGGACTGTTGATAACATCTCTGTGCCTTATTGTGCTACACTGGCCATTGTAAACAGCTTTTTTTGTGAACACAGTAAAAAAAATGGTCTCGTGTCGCTCAAACTGTGACAGTTAGGTTCAAGTCTGTCCTTTCTTCTTGCTGATTGTGTTTACAGTCTTTCACTTTATGTAAATAAACTCATGTAGCTACTCATCCAAAATTCACCCATTTAAGCACACGTGAACACCAGGTATCGTCTAAATATGTCGAAATTATTTTATTCGCTATATATATATATATATATATATATATATATATATATAGTGTTTTATAGGATGCAAATATGTCTGAAGACGTGTGAGGACAGCTGTGTTTGGACCTCGGTGCGGTAGTTTGTCTCAGCAGTGAAGTCAGTCCATCAACGTCCTTCCAGTAGCAGACGCGCTGTGTGCTCTCCCATCAGGGTAAACCCCACCGTATGGCATTGCACCGTCTCTCCCATTACCTCCGTGTCAGAGTGAGGAAAAGTATCACACGGGTATAGAAAACAGATGTATTTAATTAGAATTCTAATTCTAAGAATGGTGTCACCTATCACTGTAGCTAAATAAAATAAAGTATATATCCAAATAAGCCTTTGTTGCCTCATGACTGAATGGATGTTTTATCAAACGAGCTGCGAGAGGGGGAAAAGCTGCTTTAGGCTAAAACCCTTTGCTGTGATACTTTGCATTTCTCTCAGGTGCCTCCCATTTCTCTTGATCATCTTTGAGATGTTCCTACAGCTGGACTGGAGAACACCTGTGGTCAATCCGATTGATTGGACACAATTGGAAACGGCACACGCCCCAGCTGTAGAGACTGTGTATGGTCTCAGCTGGCAGTGCAGCATCAGAGCACAAACCAGGTGGAAGTGTGTCCGATCTCACACATTATCTTAGACAGAGCGATAAAGCTGATAAACCACCAGGCGAAAAAAGCAGAACCACCGCATGGTCGAGGTGTAATAAGCCCTTTAGCATGTCAGCACAATGAATAACAATATCTGTGTGTGTGTGTGTGTGTGTGTGTGTGCGTGTGTCCATTAGCAGTCAGCACACGAGATCTCCTGGAGGGGACCAGCGGCTCTCATTACACTCAAACTGGATCTCCTCCCGCTCTCTTCCTGCTTCAGACCCGCCGATAATGAATTCTCCCTGGTAACCAATCCCAACTCCCAAATCCCCCCCCCCCTCTGTCTTATTAGCATGCGATGCTTCGAAAAGGCTGCGCGTGCCGATGATGGCTGGAGACCCTCAGGCAGAGTTTCAGGCTAGATTTTAATGGGGCGGTAAGGGTCAACCAGAGATGAGAGAACAATAAGCTCCAGTTCTCTGTGATAGACGTTTCATTTGGGGGGGGGGACCTGTTGGGGTTTGAATGCAGAAGAAGTTGACCTTCAAAACAGTGTCAAACTGTATTCCCCGTAGTGCTGCGGAGTTTCAGGTCGGCTGCCTTTGAGTCGTGGCTGTCGGCTGTCACGCTGGCATACAGGCCAACCTGCGCCTCACTAACAGTGTTGTGATAATAGGTTAAACGCTGAGGGGATGCAGGAGGGCCCAGTGGAGATGTTAGCATGCGTTTGATGTGGCGTCCGGCGTCCACCATTAGCTCTCATTCCTCTGATCTCCTTTCTTTTGCATGCACAAACATGAAACAGGACTGTATATATGTTGCGAGTCTGGACGCTTGAGATCTTTTCAGCCACACGCAAATATATGTGTACTGTGTTTCTGCTGGCTCAGGTTTTTTTTTAGCTGTACTGTCAATTCATTCGTGGACGTTTTTCCAAGGTGAAAATGAGCATTTATGCTAATTCTAGGGAAGTTTAGCCTGTAAGATAAAATACATGGCGCATAGCATTACTTCAGTGCTGCTATTATTAGCTGATTGGCATCAGCTGTCTCGTTCATGCTTCACAATCACTGGCTCATTCACAGCTGGGTTGCTGTCAGCTGACTTGTGAGTGACGTCCAATCAAGCTGCTGCAAGTCCCTCTATCACCTCAACCGCCTCCTGAAGTGCTATGTGTTTGGTATTGTTGATTTAGCTAAGAGCTAAGGTCCAAGTATTTGTTTTTAAGGGCGTGATTAGATCTCAGAGCAGAGCCTTCAGCAAATTTAACCATTTGTTGTGGACTTAACACATTCATATTTTGAATCTGTTAAGAGAGATTAGCAACAGAATGCGTCCAGAGAGACACTGTTCAAAAGTGTGTGCTGTTATCCCAATTTGTAAGATCTACCATGGCTTGTTCCTCTTTATCAGACGTTTTGCCCAATTTTGCCGTGAGATGTGGTCTGAAAACTCTTCATACGACATTTCAAACACTCTCTGGCCTTTAATTTGGTTAAAAAAGGGGAAGGTTTAAGGCAAAACACGTGTGTAACAACATGGGAAACAAAGAAACATTTCATAAATCAAGCTTTTCTGCAGCATTCCCAGCCTGTTTCTTTGCCTCAGTATCCATCACATCAAAGGTGGACGAGTCCAAGTGGCTGATACCTGACTGTTACAAAGATAATTTGCAATTGTATGGCTTGTATGTAATAGTCTGTATGACTTGGAAGAAAACTTGGAAGAAAACTGCAAGCATCAGTTTAAAACCCTCTTATCGCGCTGCGCACGTCGACTGTGGGAATGAAACCAATAAACGGCGGCCCCAAGGCGTTCTGACCCAAACTGGACCTCAAACCGTGATGCCCAAAAGCTACAAGCTGCTCCGGTGTCTCAACAAGACACGTATTAACCTTCCCTGCGTTATTTTTCTGTGGAGATCTCCCACTTTGAAGTGCTTCCATTTAACCTTCATTTAACTTTTGTGTCATGCACTCCCAGGCGCCCCACTTTGACAGCGGAAGCCTTTAGAAGTCGGAAAAGGCCCGCGGCTATAGATGGCATATCAGCACATCTGTCTGCTCCGGCGCCAGGTTGTGGAGTGAAGAACTGGCTGTTCGTTCTCTTGCGAGTGTTTCTGCCACTTGCCGACTGGATCTCGCTGTAGCTCAGTGTCAGGAAGACACTTTGAAAAAAGCATAATCCTTAACGTGACGGGGCAATAGTCAGATTTTTTTTACTGGGGATTATTCAGATTCCAACACCAGCCCAGCAAGAATATGAGCTAGAGCAGCGATTCCCTCTAAAATGTGAAGATTTTGCCATGAAAATTAAAGTTGAAAACAACATTTTTCCTGACAAATTTATTTAAACCTGCGTTAGTAGATTTCTTGACCCCTCGGGGGCAGCGCAATTGTAAACACAATAGCGACAGTTGCCTATCTGAACGTCCAGCAGACACAGAGCATTTGAAGCCCTGTTTCTGATCATTTGGAGAACGTAAGTCGTAGTCTTTGGTGTCCACCACCTACGAAGAGGAATCTATTTAGCAGTTTTTTAGCTGCTAAATACTCAGCCATATGTCCAACAGTTAGCTGCTAACAGTGTCCGTCTGCTGTTTAGTGCTGGACAGGTAGAGTACAGTGGGTTTACCAGAGAGTTCTTGATCAATACAGCTGCCTGCTGCAGCAAAATGATGCTGATTACAGCAACGAAAAACAAGGTTGTAAAACCGAAACCATCAGCTGAAAGATGCTAAAACGCTCCGTAAAACTGAGTGGAACTTAAGAGGTGATTCAACTCTGTGGGTTAGTCCCCTTTCTCAGTTAACATAGTTATTTGATCCATTAATATATAAAAAAACAATTAATGCAGCTTCAGGTTGGGTAAAGCTTTCCAGATTTGATAGCAACATGTGGACAAAGAAAAAAGTAGATTTACGGGTTAGATTATATATTTTTGTGGGGATAAAGGCACAAGGATGTCTGGCACTTTACACACACAATGATAACTTGCCACATCCACCGTTATTTTAAAGGCAGTGAAAGCCTATTTTCTCAATCATCCTCTTTTCTTCAGCAAACGGAGCTGAGACGAGCACATACTTTTTTGCCAAAATTACATCAATTTGTGTTTGGGAAATGTCAATACTTTATGTCTGTACTCTTCTTTATACTACAAGGGGGTGTGGCTTAGATGGAAAAAGGTGATGTTTAGGATTTAGTAACCACAGTCAAATCAGAATGTTTCTGAATGCCATTTTTGCTGTGACTGTTACCTGTTTAGTCATGAATGTTTAACGATACTACTACCCCAAACTAAGAAGTCTGTTAATTGACAATCTCAGAAATGCCTTTACCGCTTCTATTCACATGGCTTTCCAAACAATTTGACAAGATCATTGCTGTTTTATGGCTTTGAAAGCATTTGGCCTTCCTATGCGTCACTGTGTGATTATTAAAAATGATTGTGTGTGCTTGCTGCACTTCTGTGATGTCTGTTTTGTGTAAAGCACCTCTTACTGTTTTTTTTTTACATTAACTTTCTTGTTAAAAGAAAAAAAATACAGTTCAGAACTATGAAGTTGAACTGGCTTTACATAAACTCAAACCTGCAACCGTCCTCACATACACGTGCTTTGTGTGTTCGTGTAGCTATGCAGCATGTTATTGCTAATTCCTTCAGGGTATCAGTACGAGAGTCTTCTGGAGAATATCAGCTGGGATTTTGGACACTGAATCCAGATTTTCCATCTAATTGCAGTTTTTATAGCTCTGTAATAGACTTATTACCCAAACAAGTCTTCAAACGGAGCCCTTTGATTTGGGTTACACAAGCGTGACTGCTGTGTGCAGCAGCATCATCCGGCGCTGGGGGGGTGTGGGGGGGGGGGGGGTAATGAGTCCGGAAGGAAAATCTTTTTTTTTTTTTGGAGCATCTGAGGTGGTGACAGGATTTTCTCCGGCTTCAGCAGAGATGAAGTCAGACAGTGAAGATCTGCTTTGCTGCTTTGATCTGGCCTGCCTTCCCACTTAACTTCCGATGACACTGCACTTAGAGAGGGCACCGGGAGCGTCGAGCCTTCCCTCTGACTTATACCTCAGACATATTGAGCCCATATAGGGGAAAAAAAAAAATATGCAGCTGCTTAAGAGGCAAGTAAAAGGGAAAATGTTTTACCGATCAACACGTCCAAAGTGCAGAAGCAGCTCAATATGCCTGATTCTGTATATTCAGTGCATACTCTGAGCGTCTGTGCATGACTGTGCTGCACTCTTTCAGGCACAGAGCTTCAGCCGGCACGTAGAGGGCACTCTTAGCTCGGTTTTCTCTGCAGCCCCACCATGTAAGAGCACTGGGGATGTATTTATAGAGGCGGGCTTCAAAGGAGGTAGAGAGCAAGTCGTGTTGAGGTGTTGTTTTTCTTCATTTTTTTGCTTTTGTGCGACAGAGTCTTTCGTCTTCAACTTTACAGACCTCACAGAAAAGCATGCAATGCTAAACGCAAAATTGTATAACTATGAGGTCTGAAATGTCTCATGACAGCACTGGTTCTCGAAGCCAAAGTCCACCCCGAAGGGGTTTCATGTCGGACAGTTGGGTTTAGATTTAGAAGAGGCTCCAGAATGTGCCGTCAGACTCTTTTTATTAACAGTGAGCGGGAGGCCAAAGCTGTGGACTCTTGTCGGTGCTGAAGGGGACATTTCTGGTTCCTGGGCAGATTTTGTGCTGCACAACTGTCAGCCCGACTATGAAATAATACGCCTCGGGCGTAAAAGCTCAAAAACAAAGAAATGGAGCCGCGTCAGCCTCGGTGTAGCTGTCTGGTTTCCAACCATTGATTTTAACGTTTGATCAGGTTTATCAACTTAGGAAAGAGCCATCGTTCCTGATGAAGTTCGCCATGAATAAATAAAAATAGAGGCGCCAGCACAACACCATAAACAAACAAGGCCGTCGGCAAGAAGACTGGCAGCTTCTACCAGTGAAACTCCCAAAAACATGCCTTTCCTTGGCAGCGTGTCCTTGTTTTGTCCTCAGCGTGTGTTGTTTTTCTGCTTTCACAAGGAAATTACAGCTTATTAACTAACAAGCAAACTCTACACGTTTCCCCTAAAGTCACTGGGTTTCTTGTGTTGTGAGAAATTAAGATAACAAATGAGTTTGATCTCAGGTAATTATGCAAAAAAACAAACAAAGTTGCTTTTCTTTGTTGTCAGATTCAATTCTTTTTTTCAAGAGCTTTGAGTTTTGCACCCAACTTTAATAATATTAACCAGTGGTGGAAACGAACAAAGTACATTTACTGAAGTACTTTACTCTCAGTAAGTGCGACTGTGTGGTACTTGTACTCTGCTGCGATTTTAATGAATAGCAGTAGATATAATGTCAAGAAAAAGATCAGTGAGACGAGAGGACTTTGTGATAATATAGAAGGAGACAGTGAGGTAGCACAGGCAGGACACACAGCAGGAAGTGTAGGGAGCAAACAGCATAAGAGATAACACCCGAAACAACAAGGACGCCACAAACACACCATTAAGCACAAGAGCTACAGTATCTGCTGACACCAGAGCATCAGGAAACAGAGCAATGGTGGTGGAAATTCATTTCCACACTGACACTGCATCACATTCACAGACTTAAAAAAAAAAAACTTTACTCAACCATTATTTGGCCTGGTGAGGAGGAGCTATTTAAAAAAAAAAAAAAAAAAATCCCTTCCCTTATATTCATTTTAAAACTATAGTGTGAAAACCACACAAATCACAGCTGAGACCGACGCACACCCACTGCCTCACATACAGAGGAGGAGGACGGAAAAAAATCAACAGACAAAAAACAATAGACACACCGATGTCATTAATCACGTCCTTCAACCCGCCGGTGCTCGGCTGCCAAAGTTGGACAAAAGTAGGGCACCAGTCTTTTGGTATTTAATTACAATCAAAGTGCTGACACCCAAACTAATATGCTGTGAGTCACAGCAGTTCCTCTGACGCCCCGTCTCCACATCGCCCTGCAGGGGAAAAAAAACACCTGGTCTCTGCCGCAATTGTATTACTCCCCTGTTTTACGTAACACTGTTTGTGCGTGTGGTAATGCAAACTCGGGAGTAGATGTACAAATATTGAAGACTTGGAGCATGCGCGGCTCTGAGCTGAATTCTGATAGCGTCATTAAAGTCGCCCGCCCCGCAGCAGTGTCACGACGGGAAGCTTGAACGTGCAGGGAGGGTTCACCTCAGGCTCGGGTTTGTTTGCCGCCGTCTCCGGCCCTCTCTCTGCGCCGCTTTTCTTTTCACCTCTCAGCTCGCTAAAAAACCCAGTCCAGCTTCACTTAACGTCACATCACATCATCATACGCTGATTCCTGAGTGCGCGCTCTTTTGCATGAATTCAGGATGCTTTTTTTCTCTCTGTTCTTCCCACCAAAAAGCATCTCTCTTGCGAGCACAGGTTTGAGCGAGATGCTTTAAAGCACATGAGGGCCGCCTCCTGACCTATCACACCGCAGGCTGGCTATACTTAGGCATGTCCTGTCCACGGGGCAAGGTTACACAGGATTCATACAGCAGCAGGTTGCATCTTTCATGCCATGACGCGAGGTGAAAAGGTCACCTGTCTGGGCACCAAGTCAGACTGCGGATGAGCAAACTGAGGCGAAACTGCACCAGCTACTAATGGACCTCTGAGCTTGTAATTCATCACACGGATGCTGTTGTGTGTTGTTGTTTTTTGTTGTGGGAGGCATTTGCCTTGTGTTTCCTTACTGAGGTATGGTCTGCGATAAAGTCACTGAAAACGTGGTTTCAAATTTGAAGTATGTCTGTATAACCGTAAATATTCATGACAAAAATTGTCATGATCTTGTTTTTTTGTTTAGTTTGTTTCCTGTTTTATTAATAAGTTCTCCGCCACTTGTGTCCTGTGTTTGTTTGACTTCCTCCCTTTGTTTGTTTTCCCGCCTTCGCGATTGTCGGCCCCGCCCTCATTAGTTTCACCTGTGTTCCTGCTCACCTGTTCCCACTTCCCAACTATATGCGGCCCCTATTTACACCAGCCCGTTCCTTTGTTCTTCATCTGTGTGTCTTCGGTTGTGATGGGAGTTTTGGACCAGTTTGCCTTGGTCTTTGCCGTTATGTTTTATTCCTGCTTCTAAGTTTTCTTTTGAATTAAATCATTACATCGTTTCTGCAAAAGTTGTTGTTTGTTTAATGTCATGCATCACCCGTCATGTTAGATCCCTTGTACGTGTACATACCTTGGCAGTAAATGGTTATGATTCTGATTTGTAGACCGAATGCGTCACAGCAGCTGCGACGAGGCTGTCTCATTTCAAAGACTCCTTGAAATGCCGTCTTCTTTTCCCAGATTCGGAGGATCCAACTGATGGATCCTTCACGGACCAACATATCCCAAGACTCATTGCGTGCCGATGAAGATTTGATTTTAATCGACGTGTGAACCAGCAGCGGGAGAAGCGGTAGCATTCACTTTTAAATGTAAGTATTGGGCTTCAACTCACTGGAATATCACCGATACAAATGATTAAAACATCACATGTTTGTTAAAATGATCAGTTTAATTACGTGACGTTAGTACTGCCAAGTAGCTAACGTTACCGGGAGCTCGTCCGTAGTTAGCCTTGGAAAGCAACTTTTGAATGCCTTCACTTTCAAACTTCAGAGGTTGACTAATATCTTACTGAGATTGTGACGATTTATTAGTTTATACTTCATATTATGTCCATAAACGGACCAACGTGAGATCAGGTAGACGGGTTGTGAACGTGAAATATCACTTTCAAAGTTCAGTAACGCTAGCTAGTCCATTTGTAATATCTCCATTTGACCATCTTGTACTTAAGGTTACAGTTAAATTAGTATTTAATTTACTTTGTTTGCCCAATAAAACACTTTCAGTCATTTTGCAACCTTTTCATGTAAGGTGTGGAATGTCGACAATTATCACTGTAAAGCAATTTTATCACATTGATGTGCTACAATCCTGCGAAGTTTGGATTATGTTCAAAGGCGGCATCTTTTAATGTTTAATGTTTAATTTGTTTAACCACAGTATGGTTGTTGTGGACTTGGCGAATGTTTAAAGTCAGACAACTAAAACACTTATTCAAGGTTGGGAAAAGATTGTGGTTGGTTTTTACCAAAGCAAACGTTAATTCTAGATTTGTGACAAGACGTGAGCTTGGGTCTCCCACATGAACCTCTGCATGTTTACCTTCTGCCTCTTTACATAAAGGCCTTCCTGCCATGGCTCTGTACCTTCCTGATAGTGTGTGATAGCAGTCCAGAGTGGAGAAAGAACAAAGCAAAAGCTTCAGGTAAAGCAGTTTAGCTCCGCCTCTGGGGGAAAAAAGACATAAAAGACAAATGTTGTCATGGCACTCGCACAGAGAGGACGGTCCTATCAATACACTTCCTGTCACGAAGAATTGGATTTGCAATTCCAGCATATGTCTTTGCTAATCATCCACCCCTAATTGGCCTGAGGTAGAAGCTATTCCACTGTAATAAACACCTCTCTGCTCACTATTTAAATAACAATAGAGCATAAAAATGAATCACTTGCCGTGTGTTCCCCAAATTACCTCGCGGACCGAGCACTGTCTCTGCTGCTGCTGCACTGAATCTTCCAGCTCCCGTGGCGACGTGGTTCCTGCATCACCAGGTCAGGTAGCATTGATGACTTCCCGTCCACAAGTTTACTCCCTGGAAAGAGGACCAACTGTTTCCTTGAACCTCTGTGCCTTTTAAAAAATAAATGTTTTATGGATCTAATGTGCTCCCCCTCACCCATCAGCTAGCCTGATGGTGACATGGCCTCCCTGCAGACCGGCTCACACTCCGACAGGCCAACTGTGGAGTTTAGTGCCGGTGGGAAAACACAAAACTTGAGATTCACCTGCAGTCTGTCGCAACAGCAGGACACCTGTTTGGTAGAGTAGCTGTGGCACTGCATGTAACTCTTTTCTGGAAGTTTTAAAGGAGGCTCCCTCGCTATTCATCTGAAACTTATTTCGGGGAATGATGAAACTCAAAATTATATTCTAGCATTTTAAAAATAGAGTACCCTTTAAAGACGCAGGGAAATAAGAAATAGAAGTTGTGTCCAGAGTGTTGGTAGAAAAGCTCTGGTTTAACCCAGCGCTTCATCAAAAAAGCGTTCCCGTTCCGCCTACGTTTCATGTCAACGGCAACAATAGATTGACTACATATCACCACTCAAGCCGTCGTTGTATGATAGACTAGCATCGCCCCCTTTGCCCAAAGAGGTCGTAGCGCTCTGAAATATGACGCTGGGTGCAGCATGCAGCCGTCTACCATCTCTAATCAACAATTGCAAGAAGAAAAGTAACGCTGTATGGACACAATGATTAGCTTCTCACAGTTGTCAGTAGCTAAGCTAGCAAGACAACGAAAATGTAGAATAATGATGCCCTCTGCAGTCCCTTGAGAGTCTCATGCTCTACTGGAACGTTAAGAGGAAGCTGCAGCATGTGTAAATAAAATACTGTAAATAAAATGCAGTCAAATACTCCGAGTTTGACCAACTGGTGAAACTGAAAGAAAGAAGAACTACATAACACCTCGAGACAACTGCGATATTTGTGGTTTTGACGAGCCCAGAGAGGGAAATGTTCAATTATTTGAACTGGAACTATCTGCTGTGTCACTGTAGTGTTTGAACCATCTTTCTCTCTCAATACAAACCAGCCGAACAGCCTCGTAAGTGGCTGCAGTCCTTTGGAGATTAATTCAAATAATCTGCTGCACATCTCTGGCAAAGTGTGACTCAATAGTTTGTTTGTTTTTTGTCACCAACGTCACACTCTGTGCGGACCGCCAAGCTGCAGTGACAGTGAGGTAAATACAGCGTGACCAGGGACCAGCAGGGAGCCTTGTTAGTACTGTCGCCCGTGGACTTGAGGCAAACTCAAAGGACCGGCACAACCCAGAAGGTGAGAGCGGCAAAAGAAGACGTATAATATATGCCGTTTGAAAGGCGCCTCTCTCTGCTCCCCTGGAAGGGGTCTCCTTTTGTTGTGGCAGAACTCCACGTGTCCACGGGTCAGAATAACATTACACTACAAACGGGCTCCCCGGAGCAAGAGAAAGCGGAGGTCTCAGAAAATCTTTCTTTTGCTGTGAAAGGCTCCGTGTGGAAACACACTTTTCTCACTCTTTTAACTGCCCATTTCCATCTCACTGTAAGAAGTTCACTCTGCACACAAGAGTTCCTTCTTCTCGGCTCTATCTTCCCGAAATACGACCCTCACCGACAAACACCCTGTACGGCAACTATCCTCTTATTATATCTCATGAATAATTTAGGGGCGACTGCTTTGTTTCCAACACACAACTGTTGTTGTGCAGCTGTGCAATAAATCATCATTCGGAGCCCATTCATGCTAATGTTATGCTGGTGTTGTTCAGGCAAGATTTGTGTCTGGACAAGCTTAACATGCATCCACACTTCTGTAAGTCTGATCTGATGGATGACTTTATCGCTCGAACGAATCAGATTTAATATATTCCATTTTCATGGTTTTCCATGTGAGGGAAGGCTACAGCAGGATTACTAGATGTAGACAGAGATAGATGTGGACAGAGACAGGTAATTGTGTGTTATCTTACATACTACAATACATGCTGTTCACCACGTTCATCCTTAGTTTATCATTTGCTTATTGGCTCTGAACACAAAGTATTGGACGAATTTACATTTTGACCCGATGGTGCTGGATGAGAAGTTATTATCAAAGTGATTTAAAATTCATCCCGAGCGGAATATGAAAGTCTGCACCAAACTTCACAGCGATCTATCGACTAGTTGTAAAGACCTTTTACCCAAAACTACAAATGGTTTAAAAACACTGTGAAAGTTTTAAAGTTGGCAGATAAAACGCAAACAACTCCCAGATCAGACAACGCCATGGTAGCGACCTGTCAATCACAAGGTAGCCACGCCCTTAAGCACACCTTGCTTTATGGTCTATTTACTCTAAATGGGACCATGATTTACCAAATAAACATCATGTTGTATCGAAGAAGACTTGAAACTAGCCAACAATGTTTACTGAGGTAATAAATCAAGTGAAAAGTGGATTCATTTTCTCATAGTATTCTATACAATCTTACTTTTTTTGCAACCAGAGGAGTCGCCCCCTGCTGGCCATTAGAAAGAATGCAAGTTTGTATAAATCAAGCTGTCTACACAGGCCATGTAACAACTTGTTATTTGCGCTTAAACTGAACCTAAAGCATATTCTTTCTGCTTCAAATCTATTTTCTACCATTTATTTTTGCACTTTTTGAGTCATTTTTGGTAACTCCACAACCTGTACGTTTGTCTGACTGTAGTTTCCTTGATTAAAACAGAGAGAAGTATCCCATCACCTCTAACTGTGAGGCTGTAGTTTCATGAATCAAATGCAGGTGTCGTTAAGGAACAGTCGGCTCCCAGAACACCAACAGATGAATCTAATCTTTTAAAAAAAACATAATTAGTAGAGACGTGACAGCACGTCTTTGTCATTTACAATAGCTTCATTTTCACACAATGTTCTTGCAGCTTTAACAGGTTGCGGTGTTTCTAGTGTTGATGAAATGACAATGTACAGTAAAAGTACCAGATGCCACGCCAAGATCATTATAACTGAACATATCTCGCGGCATGTGTTTGCACAAACACAATCACACACAGGTGCAGACAGGCACATGCCCACACACACACACACACACACCTGTACGGAGGCATCATTTAATAACATAACCCCAGGCGGAACTTCTTCCCGCGTTTTGCTTTGTCTGCTACAGTCTACGTTTTTCATGCAGCATTAGCCGCCTCGCTGCTGTTTCCCTGCGGTGATCGCTAAACCGGACATCAATCAATGCAATGCAACGGCTGCTGAAACACGGAAAGAACTCCTCTTAATTAAGGGATTCAATTTAAACCGTGAAAATTGATTTCACTGAAGGGCCTGCAAAGCAATCACATAAACAAGGTGACATATTCGTGTAATCATAGTAATTAGTTTTGTTCCGAGCCTTTGTAATAAAATTTTACCTCATCACTGAAAATATTTCGTCCGTGCGCTTGTGTTGTTGTTGTTGTGCTATTTGAGGGTCGGGAAATTGAGTTTCTTTCAGAGTGGCGGATTTGCTTCTTCGTCTTTATTTATAAAGCAAAGTTACATTTATGTTGCTGGTGAATTTTGTATTTGTTAAGTGTGTGAAACTCGTTGCACCTTATATGAAGAGGAATGTGGAGCTGGGGTGCAGGCGGCAGAAATGCCCTTGACGAGCTTCATGCGACAGCTTTCCTCACAACTGGAACAGGGCACTGAGGGCAGCACTATCATAAGCTGGTTGAAGGCTGATATAAAGGCACAGCTGGCAATAGCACTAACTGCATATATTAGCCAGGTGGATTCTTCCAACCTGACATGTGAAGTTGAATTTCTTATTCTGTATGTTTTTATCCGAGGAAAGGTTTTGCTGACAAAATGTTTCACAGCAAAAGGACGAATGATATTTCTTCTTTCCGAAGCTACATAGCCTCTCTTTTTAGTGTGAGTTTTAACATCCTGTTCCTGACCTATTCTCTTCTTGTTTTTGTTGATGCATTTCCTTTGTGCCATTAATCAAAGCCTTTATTTTGGCCGTTACATTTTGCAATCAACATTTACTTCATAATGATAAGTTGAAGCAAAAAAGTCTACTGACATTTTCAAATCATTGAGATTCATCCTCATGCGTCCACAAATATCTAAATTAATGTCCCAATCCATCTAGTAGATGCTGAGAGTTCACTGGATAAATGAAAACGTTGACCTGCTGGTGGCACGAGAGAAAAACTCAGGGGATCACCAGTCAGTGGGGTTCATCCTCTGGAGACCATGACTACCTATACCACATTTCATGGCAAGCATCATCAAACATCCGATACAATAATTGTTGTTAGAAGTAAAGTCAGTACCAAATTTCATGGTGTATTTTGGATCTTATATTAAGACATCTGGTAGCTGGACAGTGGACTGTGGGTTTTTATTTTTTTTAAATGGTATCAAGTGAAAATCACTTACAGCCACATTTGATACTCGTATCTAAAATGTTTCCACTTCAATTTGAGAGGGTATTTTTGCAGTGTTGGACCTTTCCAACTGTTCTTTTAAGACCGTATAGTCCCCTGTGATAGAAGACAAAAGGATTTCTAGAAAGTAAAATTAGGTGATTCCTTCGAAGTCTCAACTGCTGTTGGGTTAAAATCTGGCTGTTGTCAACAAATCGCTGAGTGATGGGCACTGGCAAGGTCACGGGCTCCTGTTGGTAACTGAATCTGGTGCTGCCTTCAGTGTAGTAAGACGAACGCTCAGCTCGTCCATTAACGGCGCTGCGTCTCGTAATCCGATCGAGTCACAACTTAACATGTCAAGACAAATTGGCGTCTCGCTCATTCACCGGGCCTGATGTGATGTACAGGTAGCTCCGTCTCAGGAATCTGAGAAGCTAATGAGAAAAAACGAGGGCTGCTTTGATCTCAGGCTTCGTGCGTTCACGTTTTCTGTTCATCCTTCGGTTTGTGCAGCTCGTGTTTTTTGGTTCGGCCGTGTCCTTTGAAGTGAATTGTTTCAGTCGGCCTCTCGCACAATCTGTTGGGTGTTGTTTCTCTTCTATACAAAAAACAAGTTGTTGTCGGTCTCTGAAAATGTTTTCGAGGGAAAGCGTGCAGCTTTGATGGAGTGATGGGTTCCTTCTGCTCTGATCATTAAGTTACCAAGACCACACTGAAACATTGAGGATGTCAGAAGAGGGCCCTGCATTGTTGTCGGTTAATGATGAGCAGCAATCAGCTTCAAGGGTTCTTTGAGAATACGCTGTGTAGAAAGGCTGAATCAGGCTTCAAGTCTAAATCTTTTTTGGCGTGATTACATGGCGTGAAATCTGTCAGTTTCTCTTCCTTAGTACTCCTGTCAATTCAAACCTTTTGTGAAAACTGGTTTGTAAAAATCCTCTTTGGACTATTTAAATAAAACTGTCCAAAGCTGACAGTTTGATTACTATGTGTAATTACAAAATAGGAGGTATAGTATATTAGTTCCAACACTTTATTGATGCGTGTATAATCCAAAGAGGGCACCACCATCAATATTAGAAAGGTACCAAGGGACTTTAAAAATGACAGAGAAAGCACAATAGTAATAAAATAACCCCTTACCCCCATTAAACACGTATTGTTAATAATAGTAATGATGATACAATAAAAGACTAAGAATTTGAAAATGAAATAAAGGAAATTGTATTAATCTAAATTAAAGAAATGAAATAAAAAAATTACATGAAAGTTAATAAATTGAAACTTTTTTAAACTGACCATAAAGACATTATAAAATCACCAAATTCTTCATAGATCTGTGATGAATTCCAGCAGATCGGTCATGTGGTCATAACCGATATTCCTTTTAATAAACCCTTGCCCTATTTTTAGGCCTCTGCTCAAAAATTGGATACCCATACTAAAAAGAGTGTCTTTCTCTAACTACAAGGTCTATTTGAATAATTTTGATGTTATAATAAAGGTAACACTTTTGAGATTTGTTCAGATGTGTAAGTATCAGTGTATATGTTACTGGTTAATAGTAAATGAAGATGGCACACAGCTCAAATTGAAACGTTTCTGGTTAGCCTGAAAAAAACAACCTTTTATTGTTATTATTTCTTTAAATTAGGCATTGGTAAGCCTAAAACATCTCCCAAATCATAGCACAACATGTGAACAGTCTCTCTGCAAATTCTGACTTTGATAAAGGAAAGCAGAAAAAAGTTAGAGAGGGTTTAGTACAGAGGTCAGGCAAGGTCAAGCTAAATTGTCATTTTGGAACCAGCTGTTCCAGCTGTTCCATTGTAATTTTATATACTATATAACTATATATTTCACTAGTTTTATCACTAATAGTGTTCAATCTATCCAAATACAGCAGTTTGGCATCATTTTGAGAGCCTGAATCCTCTCTGAGCCTGTGAACCATGAATCCATCCTCGTCTGACTGCAGTTTCCCAGTGTGTATGTGGGGCTATCTCAGCCTATGATTGGTCGATTTGAGTGAATGAGCCCTCCTTCGACGCGTCATAGTCCATAGAAATGAGTGGGGGGGGGGGGGGGGGGGTAACGTGGGCTTGATTGACAGAATCGTTAGCCAGTCAAAATCAAAACTGCGCCGTGCCTCACCGAGCGTATGCGATCTGTCAAGCATAGTATATTGGTGATCTATATACTTGTGTATTTTTTGTCCTCAATTTACTGTCATTTCTGTTTTATTAGATTTAAATGCTTTGCTTTTTGTCTGTTTGAGCATGTGCTGACTGATCAGCCTTGTTTGGCTGATTAATAATGAGAATCAGGTGTGCAGATCCGATTAAGGTATCATTTCCCAGCTTGGAACTTTTTCATGTGCTTCGCAGGTTGTGTAGTCAGTGCAGTTCTTTTCCTCAGATGGTACAAACGCTAACCTATCGAAATGAAGATGGTGTCAGACATGCCATGCTAGGCTAGCACCCTGCATGGTAGCTAGCTGTCATAAGTGTCTGATTCCGATATTTCTTAATATTTGTCCTCATTATCGCTAAACTGTAGGATCATCAGACTAGCACTTTGGCTCACAGGTTTGAGCGAGGTGTTGCAAACTATACTTCCTGGCTTCCTGTCAGGTTCATTCTTTATTTTAAGCACAATATTATACATAAGTAAATCATATGCATGGAAATGAGTTCACAGTTGGAGGGCTGTCACTTAAATAATGCTGAAGGGATGTTGTGCGTTTTGAGAAGAGCACAGTGGAGAGTTTTCTTGTCACTGATTTTCTGTTTTCCCAAAAGCTCACACATCCTTCATCCAAGTTGGCCTTGGAGGAGGCTCTCCACTGTGACCACTTCAAGCGCATCAAACACTGTGGGCAGTTTGCATCTGACTTGTGTCCTTGGCAGGAGCTGACGTCCAGCCTGATAAAACGAATCTCTATAAATACCATGTTCCTAAGAAGAGAAAAAGTCAGATATACATGTTACATTTGGGTATTTACCTTCAACAGCCTGGTTAAACATGTGCAGTGACAAAATATGTTGAGCAGAGTTTTTTTTTTACAGCAGACATTGTTACTGGTTGAACTCGGGTGCAACTAATCACCTAAATAGTTACTGCGCTGCAAGAAGTGCAGGAGCAGAGCCATCAGTCGTTAGGCTTATTAGCTCCACCTGTGCTTTACAGTGCTGGAGTGTAACCAAGTACATTTACTCAAGTACTGTACTCAAATACATATTTGAAGTATCAGTACTTTATTTCATTCCAACGCTAGAAAATCACTGAGAAATATTGTACTTTTTACTACATTTGTCTGCCAGCTATGATTACTGGTTACTTTTTTACATAAAAAATAAAACATAACTTAACATAACTTCAAAATATGATGCGCTGTAAAAAGATAAGTAATAATAATCAAACGAACATATACAATATATACAATTTGAGCTTAAACGATTTAGTTGAGCAATCAATTAGGGTCAGTTTAATATCTCGTCTTTTTCTGACATTTTACAAACCCAGAAAATTAATTCAGGGTTGGAAGATTTATTTAAAATAAAACAAAAAAAGCAATCTAAAGTATAAGATGGATATACTTTTAACAGGGGAAGAAGAGGAAAAAAAACTCATCTTTCAAACAGAGAAATCAACAATCTGAAGAAGTTATTTTCTTTTGCTCTCTGATTCAGTCAGTGTGGCAGAAGAGTTGTTTTTAAGATAAAGTCTGGCGGTTCTACAGAAGCAGAGACCAAAGAAGAAGAAACATGTATGAAGAGAAACATGCAGTTCATGTTCTTGATAAGGAACACGCTGTGTTGCATACAACCAGTCATAGAGCAGCAAAACAAATGCATCAATATAAAATAGCCAGAGATTATTACTTTTAGATCAAAGCAGCACACATCGTGATATCACACCCTGCAGTGTGGCTGAAGAATGAGGACAGCGTTGCCAACTAATCTGGTGTCCTCCCCCAGAATCTGCTGTCCACCTCAGACAATAACCTCTCTTTCTCTCGTTCGCACCCACCCAGATGTAAACACACAGCAGAAATGGACTCAGGGACGCTGACTGAGAATACGCACACAAACTGAAATAAATTGCACACATACTGAAGTTGTTACCCCGTCCTATTTGTCCTCTCTCATTTTTCCTTTTCACATACTGTACTATCGCTCTTTCCCCTTCACACACACACACACACACACAAGCACCGCAGCGCTCTCCCCGCCTCTGACAAGATACATGATGAACGCATCCACAGTGATTTATAATAACTCACTTCAGAGCAATGCCATTGCAGAGGAGGAAATTGAACAAACAGGCCATGTTATCTGTCACCAGATGACCCAGTTCAAGTTCAAGAAGCTGCCTGTCAAGTACAATTGACTGCACAACTGATATATTAGACCTTAATGGCGGCAGGAAAAAAAGAAGCTCTTAACGATTGCCTTTGCTGGGCATGTGAAGGTCCTGCGGAGGGGTGGATTGCAAAAAGGAAACAAATGATTTCCTGAAGCAGCATCTTCCTTCCCAAAAAAAAAAAAAAAAAAAATCCATCTGATACAGACACTAGCACTGCACTTTGAAGGCAGCGGTTTGATGGCGAGTTAGCTTTCAGCGGATTAAAGGACAGCTGTTGGTGAGA
The DNA here is from genome assembly GCF_050575085.1 of Anarhichas minor. Classification (NCBI taxonomy): domain Eukaryota; kingdom Metazoa; phylum Chordata; class Actinopteri; order Perciformes; family Anarhichadidae; genus Anarhichas; species Anarhichas minor. The sequence goes on from NW_027466501.1 coordinate 325,991, forward strand.
GGAATAGGCAGTTTTTAAACTAGAAATTCAGACATTTGCATTCATTAAGAGGATGATGAATGCAAATCAAATGTCCAGGTGCTCGCAAAAGGCGATACCACAATTTGCTCCAATTTATGCAACACACTTGTAATCGACAGTTCCTCGTGTGCTGAGGCTGAGGAGCTGCCTGATGAGACGACGGCGTCAAAACAAAACGGGAAGAATTGGCGTTATCAAGAAGGCCTGTGAAACATATGCTGCAGCATATGGCAAAAAAAGTTTGAGAAATATCCCAGCACACGGCTGCTTTAGGGAAAAACACATTAACCTTTTTCGCAGAGTGAAAAGGAAGTGAAGGCACAGCTGGGGGAGGAAGAGGTGGAAGCAGTAGAGGTGCATTCAGAAATGCAGTTTTGCAACAGACCTTGTGCTTTCTTTTTTTTTTTTTTTAAATGACTTTTCGTTACAGTGAACCTAATCATGCACTAGCATATCCACAGTGGGGGTAAATCTACAGCAGCCTACAATTGCAAGGGAGGTAAAATTGCAATCAATCGATGTGGCAGGAGGTCCCCGGGGGTCAGTTTACAGTTTCATTAGAAGAGGAGCAGCACAAAAGCTCCACAGTGACCCGGTGGACTTTGAATCTCTCACCACTAAATTATCTCCTGTTTAGCTGACAAAACATACTTTGGGCTCTCACTTACAGGGCTGAGCTTTTAAGTTCTGTTTAGTATCAGTGCAGTTTACACAGACACTCGCCCCGCTGTGTGATTTCAAGCTGTTGATACGCACCTCCACTGACAGACAACTCATGTTTAAGCCCCTTACAGTGTCTGCAACAGTGTACCGCTTTTGGGCTCAGTAATGTTAAATCAAGGTCCACTTTCTTGCTTACTAGAAAAGATAATGTTTTATTATTAACAGATGATATGTGATGATAAAGTCTTGACAAGAGTCTTTGTCGTTTGGACTCTACAGGAAGATTTGTAATGGAGGGGCGTCTGCTCTGAGCAGCAGCAAGATGAATCCCCCCGTGGAGTCCAGACACTGGTGATGATGAAGTGATGATGAAGCTGATGAATCTGCGAAGACTGGGCGGAGATGGGAAGGTGGAGGGGTGCGTAACAGCAGCATGAACGTACTGAAGGTAAAGAGACAATCTTATTTAAAAAGAGACAGCTGATGTCGTGAGGGTCCTGGGACAAGAGGATGTCAAATGTGTACATATTGTAAAGCCCTCTGAGGCTAATTTGTAATTTGTGATTTTGGGCTATACAAAAATAAATTGAATTGATGTCATGATTGACAGCCCCGAACAATGACAGCAAGGAAACAATGAGTGAGCATGTGTGAGGAGTGAATGGCAGATGTATGAGAAATAAACTACGGGCTTAGACATGCACGAGTATAGTCTCCCTGACTGAACTTATGCTCGAGCTTCATTTTGCTGACTGGGGTGAAGATCATGCGACTGAAAGCTCCTGAAAAAGCTAGTTAGTGGACCCTGAGTTAAAATCATAGTTTAAAAATAAAAATTATCAATATTTAAAAACTATTTAAGAGTATTTAAAAAAATAAAACACAATGTTGGCATTTTATCACCTTACAAAGATATGTTGTCATATCAGAGATGTATTCACATATTGGGTAAAGCCCTTGTTGGGCCAAATTCCCAACAAAGGATAGATATTGTAGGTACATCGTGGCATCGGTATATCACATTGGAGAAGTTTATTAATAGAGTCTTGTTTTTTTTCTTCCACAAGTTTCTAGCCCCTTAACACCTCACTTGTCAACTTTAATGTGAGGTGATTTATAGATTAATTTAAGATATAATTAATGATATCTGCACTCTGTTAGCGAATTAGACAACGGTGTGACTTTGCGTTAATCAAGCCTTTCCTAGGGATGTGAACATGAGAGTCAACAAGGCCACGTTTCTACGCTTCCTGACAAGATATTAATAAAGACGTTAACAGTAAGCCGGGTTTTTTTTATGTACATATAAAACTTTTCAAAGTTGGATCAATAATATACTTTAAAAATAGAAGAGCTCTCTGCAGTCAGCTCTCATCTTGTCTGTGGCACATTATTCTGTGAGCTGTTAAGGAAATAAAGACACAAGACTGATGTCAGGATGTTGGGAACACATGCTATATAGGCAAATGATATCCCACTTACATTGTTTCACACAAACCCTGCTATTATTGCAGTCATTAGTCTAAATTATTGACTCATAACGCGGCGTTTCTGTGCAGCCATCCCTGGGTTTAGGCTTTAATTTATATGTAAATGCATTTGTACCCTGTGTATTATTTGTCAGCACATCATTTGCTGAAATGAGATGTGGGATGTTTGGTTTGGAGGAATGTTGATTACAGCTCAGATGGTCGAACTCCAGAGAATAACTCCAATTTTCTTTAACTCGGAACACAGTTTTTGGTGGAATAAACAGAAGATTTCTTTCATTTCAGAAGAAAATGCCTTGACAGCAATAACAGAATGATAAATGTAAGATCTGAAATACGATTACATTAATAATCCCTGTATGGAACAAGTCTGTAGTTAAGAGAACATTTATTTATACATTATGGTCATAAATTATCTTCCAGCAGTAAGGGTGAGCAATAAATATTTATTTACAGTTTGAATACTCAATCATATCCCTAATTAAGCAGTTTTGTTTGGCATTATTTGCAACATAAAGAGTCCCAAGAGGCCGTGATTATACCAAGCTAATCATTAGCGGTCTCAAATACAACTTGTGACAGCCCTGTTGCTGTAGGCAATCAGGGATTTTTGAGAGAAAGTGAGTCCTTAACAACTCGCTGTAGAAGCGGGTTCGGAATTTTAAAAAACAAGGAAAACAAAGCTGCCAAAGAGGCACCGGCTCAATAAAAGAGAACTGAAGTGAGCAGCCATGTCACCTAGAAATATTTGGTAATTCAATTTGCGAAACCTGCAATGACCTCAAAGTTTTTGAAAATATAATTTACGATTGAGCACAAGTACATAGTGATGATTATAATGTTATGTGATCTCCAGTCAAACTTGAGTTATAATATTCAGAATATTACAATGTTCTTCTTTTTGGGGGGCGTTAACTAGAATGGAAAGATTTGAAAGTATTGATATTAAATTAACTGGATTATGAAAAAGGCTTATATACAACAGACAGTATGTGATGTTCCCTAAAGCACATGACTCTGCTAAAAGAAATTGGGCTGCATTTATTGCTAGCATTGTTCAGACTTGGTTCAAACAGCAACTTTTAGGTGACTTGGTGCCAAAAACAAGCCAGCCTTGTCTCCTAAAAATGATGTTCTCGTAGAAGAGACAGCATTGTGAATTACAAGTTGTGAGTTTGGATGAAAACTTATTTTGTTGTTGATTATGTGTGCTATTGACTTATTACAAATAGTCTTTCAAATGAGACCACACAGGGAAGAGGTTTGGGTCGTGGATGGTTAAAAAAAACACAGGCATTCACCCATGACACCGCTAAACATAACCAAGTAAATTACTTTTGTTGCTTTTTTTGTTGCTGTTTTGTTTCAGTTTACAATGTTAACCGCGCGTTTCAAACGGCTACACTGAAGTTTTTCCTTTTTTCACCCACAAATCTGATGGGTGTGATTATTGATATGAGCCATCAGTGATTCACAATAAAGAAAAGCCCTCTAACAGCAAACTGCCACTGCTCGGCTGCTCCAAAGTAGCCGCTGCTCCAAAGTAGCCCGCTGGCAGCAAACCAGACCTGGCAGTCGGCTGTAATCTGCACTGACTCTGCATCTGCACCTCCGGTGCTCTTTGAGCTCAGGCAGAGCAAACACTCCGGAGAGCACCGAATACAAAAGTTGTGGATCTCGCGTGTGCACGTTCGAGTTCGGCTAATGTGCTCTTAAAGACATTTTCCGACCCACTGTGTGCAATGGCTCATATAGAACTGAGTTTCACTGTAATAATCCCTTACAGTACCAGTCTAATAAAACACAGACAGACAGTGGCTTATGAGGAACTTCAGTTACATTAAGCGAAAGATGAAAATCAATCATCAATGACTATGAGGAAACAGCCATTGATGTGAAAATGCAAAGCATTAAAAAAACAGAAATAAAGGTTGCTCCATTACATGAAAAAAAAAAAATGAAAGACAATAAAAGGATGAAAGATTTTTTTTTTTAAATCCAATATCTGTGCAGTGGACTGCCTTAGGGTTGAAGTAATTAGCCTCTGCAGAAGCAACATAATCTCTAAAACAACAGCAATCATCTTGGTACACTGAAACCTTCCATTAAAACCCAATGGAAGCCTTTTATTTATAGCATCTCTTTTATGATGAGGGTCCCACCAAACCTCTTCAATTACTGGCTTTTAAATTCATTCACACACACACACACACACAAACATCATTTAACAATCCAATAACACACGACAGCAGGCCCACTCTAATTCGGCTATGATCATGCAGGGATTTCCTGCATCAGTCGAGTCTGGTGCACAATATTATGCATGCATGCATTTTATATTCTGTGATTCTGTGTAGGAGCAACCGGGCAATAAAACCGGCGTGACATTTTCACCCAGACAAGTAAACACGAAGGGAGGTCTTGCCCGCCGGCAGACTTCCTTCCTTTCTTCCTTCTTCCAACCTTGTTGCGCAGCTTTTTTACTCGAGCCTGTCTTGCGAGGCTCGATATTCTGCGCTCAGATGTAACCTTTTACATGAGAGCGAGATGAAGACAGAGAGCACAGAGGGACACAGTTGACCCTGCACTTGCCCCAAAAGTTGTGAGCCACCTTATGTTCAAACCTGCGCTTTGCAAAACTTCACAAACCTTTTTGCTTTGCGAAACGGCCGCGTTGCCTCCACAAACCAGCTTGTGACCCCATAATGAAACTTATATACGATTAGCTGAACTTAAAAAGGTCTAAGGGGCGTCCATAATCAATTCCTTATTGTTACCTCCCTAACATAAAATCGATGGATGGCCCATCATGAAAGCTGTGCCACTGTTATGTCGGGGCCATGACACAGAAGACGTTCGATTGTCGGCCACCAGGTGAATGACCTTCCTAAGGCTTCTTGAAGGATGGAGATGTTTTTTAAACTAAAGCCCCCTCAAAGTCTGAAAGTATGAGAATGCAGCTCAGATTGTGGAGCATGCAGTAAGGCCGCGTTCTCTGTCGGCATGCTCTAAGAGGTTGAATTGACGCTTCGCTAAGTAGCGTTAGCTGCTATTTGTTCTTATGGTACCTGCCCCCACCAAACTTGCTCGTCCCCATCTCCTCCCTTTCGTCCAAATCTGGTCACTTCTGGTTCCAAAAAATCAAGATGGCAACGGCCGGTATCACAGGGGTGACATGACGGAGTTTATGCTGTCTATGGTGTCAATTGTTGTTTGACACCCACTTTGACAGTATGTTTGTTTGTCAGAATCATGCAGAAGAACAATTTAGCTGTTTTTGAATCTTTAACCGGCATGATGAAGGGTCACCACAGCTGCTTGTGATCAATGTCCACAGGCTGGACTCTTACCGAGGATTTTTCAGGACTTCCCAGCTACGTGCGTGACGTTTGCAAACCGACAACAGAAAGCAACAAAGCCAACTTTCCCACTGTGGCTCAGACTGAAGTTTTCTCCAACTGTGCTGGAAGTGTGACTGCAGCCTAAATTGCTCTTTCCACACTTTCCACGCTGGCCTCTTACTGAAAACCACTGGCCCAGTTTATTCGTCTCTTCAACAATCAAACCGCACTACCTGGTGGGGTTTGAGCTTGAAAGGTGCCGCAGATCCACTCTGTTCAGGCTGGTTTGGGTTTACTCAGCTGTTAACAAAAAAAAAAAACCTATAACAGCCTTTATCCGTCCTCCATTGCGTCCAGACAGTCCCTGACTGTCCATGACCTGCATGAGGCTGTTGTCACATCTCTCTTTCAGCCCAGAGAAATGGAGTTTGACTCAGGCTGTTCTTGCCCTGAATCCTCCAGGGGCTGTATTAAAAAGGCATCGCAGCAAAGTTGACAGGAATACATTTATCGGGATTGTGTCTCCTTTCAACAGGCGGCTGGGGGTGGCGCTGGCTGCCACAGGTCGCCTTGGCTGGCTGGCAGGCCATTTGATCTCCATATCACCTGCACTGGATAGTCCCGCATCGGGCAGGCGCTTCAGACGGAGCCTCGCATCATGGAGTAGATGGAGATCAGATGGGTGCTCCTTTCTATTTCTTTTTTTTTCAGATCATTGAGCACAAAGCTCTTTTTTCAGCAAATAAATCTGTGAGCAGCAATTTCTGTTTTCTCTTCTCCTCTTGCCTTTTTGTCAAGCTTGGCAGTAATTGCCCTGCTGTGAGGCATTCGGGATATGAATGCAGGAGCTAACGACAGCAGTGGCTTCATACTTCCTGCACTCAAATGCTGCGCTGTGTTTTCAAAGCGGTGAAAACCTTTACGTGGGAAGCCATTTTAGCTTTCTGCATTGATTCACTTCAGTCAGCAGCGGGACGTTTCTTTCCTCCGTATATTAGCACCACAAAACTTATCTCAAGGTTGACAACACCTGAAAAAAAAGCAATATGTACTGTTAGAAACTTTGTTGTGACAGGATATCCATCAATCTTTGTTTTTTACCAAAGAAGTGTCTGTGTGACTTAAGCAAGATGTTCCTGGTCCCATGTGTAACCACATGAATCTCTTCATGGTGTTCTACGAGGATTTTAAGAGGCCTACATGTGCAGCCTGACTCAGGTGAAGTGCACAGCAATTAGTTAGTAATTGGTGTGTTAGCATGCTAACATTAGCTAATCACAAAATACAGCTGAGGCTGGTGGGAATTAATTAGTTGTGCAGGTATCTGTTGATAAACCAAAGTAATAAACAAGTTGAAAATCGCAACCTTATGGTGACACCAGACGAAATGTCAGGGGTTCTCCGGAGTCACTTAAGTCTGGGTTAAGAAAAGATAAATAAGTGATCTGAGTTCATCACACCACAGAAAAATGTATTATGGACCATCCAGCCTAATTTGAATGATTGAAAAAATAAATAAATAAAATTAGGTTTCAAAAACACAAGTCGTATTCTCTGCTCTGAAATGCTGAGGACTTGTCCGCTGAAGGTCTCCGCTGTATCATGTCACAGAAACCACTGAGAGTGGATCTTGTGTTTTGTGTTTTATTATCATAAGGCCTGTCAGAGTTTTTGTTCCAGTGAATCGTTGGCTACAAACCGCCGGGATCAGGCGTCGCCATGTTGAGAGCAATCAAAATGCTCCCAATCTCGTATTTAGCACTTTTTTAAATGACGTATCTTATCTGACTTCAATGCAGAAAATCACTGATTGCAAAGTGTGTTGATTGATAATCAAATGCAAGCGTGAAAGTCTGAATACCAGTGCTGCCGTTGTAAGCAACTGCTGACTTTGATCACTCCAACCATCCATGTTTGACTGGGAACATGCCACCACAGTGATATATATACAGTATATATATATATATATTTTTTGATCAAAGAAAATAAATCTATTTTTTTGGTGCATCACGTCAAAATCTAAAATAGATAAATAAATATATCCCTGCTTTTCCAGGCATCTGTGTTGCTGCCACATGAGTTTAAATGGCAGCCGTTGTCTTCCACACAAACACAACTAAACAAGAAAACACAGCAGGATTCCAGTAAACAGCTTAGAACCCGCTGGTTGTGATGCACCATAAGTCTTTCCTTAAACAATGTGATTTCAGAGGGAATTGTGCCGTTAGGAGCATGATGGCTCCTAATGGGTTTTTGTCATCGGAGTTCCCCTTAAAGGCCCTGCGGCATTATACAAACACAATTCGGCTGGAATCTGACTCTGACACCTATTCTGACAGCAAAGTCATTACGAGGAGATTATGAATCAAACATTTAGTCCACAGTCATATTTATGAGATGGATTGTGAAGGGCTCCTGGTTTCTTTTGCATTCAAATAACCTCCTATGGCCCACTCAAACACTCCGCTTTATTAACGCTCAGCCTGACTAATGATGTAGAACGCCCTATTAATTGCTGAGAACGCTACGGATCCCCGCGTCGCTCTTCCCTCCTACCTTTTGGCTCTTGAGAGCGAGAGATATATCTGTTGACATGGTGATCAAAGCCGAGCACTGATGGCACGACTTCAGTGCGAGTCGACGCGGAAGGTTAGGCTCAGAAGGATCTCGGGTTTTTATCACAGAGGAAGCCTCTGAATTCAAAGCAATGAATGCGCCGAGCTTCTTCTCTCTGGTTCTGCTCACTGTTTGGTTTAGAATCAAATATCCAAACACAACGTGAGATCCAGTAAAAACGTATTGATCCCTGTGGATCACGGTATTCGGCTAAAGACAAAGAACATAAACACCCAAAATAACGCTTTTCGTCACAATAAATGCAAGTATTACGCAATGAAAGAGAACACAGGCAGCTGTATGGTTTCTTTTCACCTTAAGAACAACTCATAATAAACATACAGGAACTATTTTATATGGAGCCCCGGAGTGTTCAATATCGAATAATTTAAAGAAGTATGAAATAAACACAGCCATAAATACATTGTGTACAAACAATAGATAACTGAATGAATTATGAAGTGGTTTTAGAAATTATGAAATCTCTACATTTATTACATTTCGAGATAATGAGTTATTTCATTTGTGCCATATTTTTATTTAATTCACATCTTTTTTTTTTTATTTCAAAAGCCTATTTTCAAAAATGTGTTTTTAGTTTACATTGGCATTTTCCCCCAATGAATATTTCATAATTTCATGACAGTGGAGTTGTCAAAAGTCACCACCTCCTTATACCTTTCAGCCAATCACTGCCTCTCATCGCCAGCAACTACATACAAGTTGAACCTGTTGGCTCCTTAAAAAAGAAAAAAGCTGCTGTTATAAAATCCACATAGTACACTGTAACAAACCTCTCCTTTTATTTAGCTTAACAAGGCTGCAAATGCTAACTACCTAGCCGGCTAACTAGGCCAAAAAGATCCAGCTAGCTAGCTAGCGAGATTACGAATCGTATTATCGGCATGACCCTCTCATTGGCTTATTGCCCAGATATACTCAAAAGCAGCTGTAATCCTGCAAATGTCCCCGCTGTGGGACTCAAAAAGGATTATCTTAATAAGATAATATGAAATTGTGTAAATACATACATGAACAAATAAAAAAAACAATTATTTGTTTATTAAATATTGACCGCCCTCGGCATCCATACCACTAAAACTGTCCTAAAACCAAACCAGAGGCTGTCTGAAGCTGTGACCTGGTCGAACATTTGAAATCAATATGAAGGAGAAAATGTTACTGAGGTGCTGTATGATCTCAGTCTGCCTCCTGATCAATATTACACCCTCGTTAGCGAGACAAATTATCCCCGGTCTCAGTGTGCGACTGTGCCGCTGCTGGAATGCTCTGCCTCTCTCTCTCCTTAGCCCAGCTCGTTGCTAATCACACCTAAAAGGGGAATTTTGATCGAGATTAATTGCATCCCTTGAAACCCTGGCTCCCACCTGCCAGTTTGGGCCCTCGCCACCCATCCGGCCCCTGAGAGTATCAGTTTAACCCGAGTAAAACACTGAGACGGCTGCCAGGGAGGAGGAGGAGGAGGAGGAAGGGAGCTCAGGAACCAGGCACAGAGTGGTGTGGCAGTAATGCAGGAAGGGAAGTATCACTGATGGATTTTGGGAATTTGAGTGAACTCGTGTGTGTGTGCTTGTGTGTGTGTGTGAGTTGCTCTTTTCCCCCACTACCTCATATACTACGCCTGAGTGGCTGCCGGATCTGACAGCCCAGCTTCCCAGGATTCCCGCGTGGCCGACCTCTCGAGGTTGGAGAGTTTTGTTGCCATGTGAACCGTGCCACACCGGGAGCTTTATCCCCACCTGAGCAGCGAAGGTGCAATCACACCTGCTGTTCATTCGCTTTAGTCCGGACCCGACCCCAAAAGTTCACTTTGGTGTATTTTTGCTTTTTGTGTCATTTAGTTTGAACAATAGGGTTAGTGAGCAACATGACGCCAGCTCGTTTATTGGACAGTTTTAGTGACAGATGGGCTGCGTTTTAATTAAATAAACTTGAAATTAATTATACATTTGCATATTGTGTAATTCTAGCAGAAAGACGCTGAGAGGCAGAGAAGCAGGACTTTTTTACTGCTGATCAGATTTCTGTTTCAGAAATTGTATTGCTTTCTTTTGGCCGCTGACGTGCGATGATACGCTGCCAAGACACGGATCCTGACAGAGAGAGCTAATTAACTCCTGAAGTGACAGTAAACTTTGACAAATAAAGGGTTGCTGTGCTTTTTATGAAGCTTGGCGTACCTGCTGGGTTTGATTTTTGGTATTGCTCCTTTGCCTTATTTGGGTCGGTTACTTTCTTGGCATGTTTGTCATGTCACCATTTGGAAAACAGTTTTTCTTGTTTAACCAACTCATTTTGTGCTGCAGGATTTAATGCGAGCTGAATTGCAGACCTCCAGGCTTTCATGTCACTCCAGAGTGAAGACTCTTAAGTAAAGTTGTGTCTCTGGGCACCGCGGACTGATGAACCTGTAGCAAATTACTAAATGCCTGTGCTATTTTCTAAGCCAAACACTCATTTACTCTGCAGCATGTAATCGGAGTAATACATGACTCTGTGTGTCCAAGTACCCTTTCATGGATTCACTCCATTCCAGCATTTTGATTGTACTTGTAGTTCTGTTTGTTGTCTCTTGTTTGGTTATGTTTCTCAATTGATGAAGTCCAATGTTCATTCTCATCTTAGCTCTCCACCAACTACAGAAACAGAAAAGGGTCGTCTCATTCTCCTTATTTGCTGAAACTCTATGCCTCCCTGAGATCAGGTGGACCCAACACTTTTTTGTAAGACGTATTTTAAGCTAAATATCATCATTGTTGCCGGAGCTTGAAGACTACAATGCTGACCAGTTGTGTTAAAGGAAAACGAAAATATAACCCTATTTGTGTAGTTTAAGGCCTCCAAGCATCAAGAAGGTCCTCAGCTGGACAAAGTAAAGTAGGAAACACAACCTGGCTGTGAACACAGCCTGAGCGAGCTGCTAAAACCAAACGCACACAAACCAAAATAGACTCCAGACTGACGCTTACAAACGTGTTCTCCAACGGGAGTGCGATAAAAGGGACATGGCGGGAAGCTAATATGAGATATATCCCCGCTCAGATTGTTGTTCATGTCTCAGTTACTTGTCACAGTCTTTGTAACCTCTGACCGGTATAATCTTTTAATATCTGAAGGTGCGTCTGCTGTGGGGAAACTGTGGGTCAGTCCCACTGCGATGGGAGATTGTGAGACAGCAGAAGCACAGTTCCTTCTTGCAGTCTTATCACCGGCCTCATTTCACCCGTAGGAAAATGAAACGGGAGCACAGGCAAGGAAGACACGCACACACTGTACATATAATGGTGCACAAAATCATCCAGCATTCCAGCTGAAAAACTTATTTTTAATTCTACTATTTTCTTTCATTATACAACAAAGTGCTCCTGAAAGTACGAAGTCATTTGCATGTAAAGTGTCTTCACTTCCAAAAACCCCCACTGGGTTTTTATTTTGGCTGCAGGGTAGGTAGACGATGTCTCTCTCTCTCTCTCCTCCCTCTCGCATTCAGACTGCTTCTTGAAATTTGCACATGTTTCTGTCAAACCTCTGGTGTGGGACGGCGAGGAGATAGCAAGGCGAGGGGTGTTAGGAGGCTGATGCAGCTCCCTCTAAGCCTTTATTCACACTGTTCATAACTATTCTGGGAGGAAACCAGTATGCCCTGAACAATATGAGAAAGAGAGAGTGTGCAGAATGTGTCACATCTGTTTTGTAGCTCTGCTATATCCCCAAATACCAGTCAAGTACAAACTTTGTTTCTTCCTGTTAATAAAGGATATCATTTTGGTCAGATTTAATTGTACCAAAATAAAATGTAAATTGTCAAGCAAACAGTTGCCTATGTACATATCCAGCAAACACAGAGCAACATTAGCCTTCATTTGGGTTTACGTTTCTGCCACTTGGTCGTTATCTTACAATACTCTCCTTTTAGCACCATGTTGGTCTCCACCAGGTCCTGAGGAGAATATCTGGCTCGTATTGATGGCTTATTGCTCCATTTTGTTTAATAGCAAGTCACTAAGTTGATCTGTTTTGGGCTGGGCAGGTTTAACGCAGATTTGTTTTTTCCTGTTGAGCGGTCAGACGAAGCCAAAGAATAAAGTCACGGGCCGAAAAAGCAAAACATTAAGCTGAAAGATGCTAAAATGCTCCTTGGAGCTGAGAGGAACTGCACAATTGGGGGGTAATTCTCTGTTGTCACTACGACAAAAAGCTTTTACATTACACATGTGATAAAAATGTTACCACAAAATGATTGAGTAGTGCAGCTATGAGTTTGTAATGCTCAAGTCGAAAATTATGAAAACTCAAGTGACTGAACAAAACCAGAGTGCAGGTTTAGCCTCTTGCAGTTTTGCCGCTCAAAGTGTCAAAACCAGACTGCTGTTTTCCAATCAGTGTTAACAGTAAAAATCTGCGAGGAGTCCGGAGAGCATACGCGAGCGACAAATTGGTTTAAGCACCTCAAGGATCTTGTGGCATGCCACCTGCTCTTCAACACTCAAATTGATGTATTTCAACATTGCCATGACAATAAGTAAATCGCATGCAGTTCACCCGAGACAGAGGTGGCAGCAAGCTGAGCAAATAAGGTGAGAACTATCGCCTTTGCCATTTTCCTTTCTGTGCGTTACCATCATAAACTGATGCAGTAATTACAGACTTTTATTCAAGGAGCGGAGGCCCACAGAGTTAGGATGTCAGACGAACCACAGTGTGAGAGGAGAGACAATACGTGGTGTCGGCGTTTTTTTCTCCAGATCTTCTGCAGTGCATGGTGCAAAGATTTAAAGGAGAGAATAAGCTCTGTTCTCATCACTCCCCATCCGTCTCTTTAATGAAGAAAGATCTAATTCAATCCGTGCCTGTGACACTGACAGTATAGTCGGAGCGTGAACTCGCACCACAACAAATTTATTTTTACATTCCCAAGCTGTGGATTAAAGTCCGAGGCCCGAGGTCATGTTGACTGAGATGGGAATATGTTCGCGACAAGCGTAACGCTGTTCCATTGAACTCGCCGAGATTTGTTGACACGACGATATTCACACTTCTGGGAAAGGAAGAAAGGCCCCTCCCCTCCATCCCTTATTTAGATTTAAGCCTCCCCTGTGCTTTCTCTACACCTCGCATGGCTAACCCATTTGTCAGCAAAAAAGCACATTTCATCACTCTGGCTTTGCTTGGAAATCATTCACCTATATAATTACGAATCGACAAAAGGCAATTTGTACAGTATCTGATTGCAGGTGAAAGACGCATGGGAATCAATATCCCCTATCCATCTTTTCTTGTGGAATTAAGGTCTTAGGGTTTATTCTTTGTCCCAGCTCAGACACCCATATGTTCCCATCTTCTCACTCATCACACTTTTGTTTTTCATTCTGTATTTGGTTATATTTTGTCCTGCTTTCAATTTATTCTGCTTGTTCGTCTGATTCTCACTCTGCCCTCACTCTATATTTCATTCCCTCAACCGAATCGTTGGCTGTGACTGAATTTTTGGATCAATAACATTGTTTTCCGTCTTCATTTTATTGCCATTTCTTTACCTCGCTAGAGTAGTAACCAAAAGAAGTCTGATTGTATAGAAGTCTATGAGAAAATGACCCTACCTCTCACTTGATTTATTGATTCAGTAAATATTGTGAACACAAGTTTGTGTATACGGCGTCGTCCAAATATGGTCCCTTCTGTTCAATAGTTGCAAAAAAAACAAGATGGCAATGGCCAAAATGCTGAACCTGAGCTTTGGGTCTATGCATTTTAACTGCTGATGCTGTGATCTAGTTCAAAGCTCTTGGAGAAAGTTAGCGAGTCAACCTGAAGTTGAGATCATTATTTCCAAGGCCAAAATGCGTTTATGTTTAATAAAAAGTAGTTTTTTGGGTCCACCCAGTGAGTTCTCGCTGTTACCGCCTCCAGAAATATTTGTATGACTGACGCAACTAAATCAAATTACAGAAAATCATAACCTGGCATGTAGTCATTACAGCAAAAGCTGATTGACATCAGGATATTGATGTTAACGGAAAAAGCCCACATTTTTCCATCACTTGCTTAATATTTACTTCATAGGAATGAAGCAGAAGAGAAATACAATATCATTTATACACTGGCTGAGTTTAAATTGTCTACTTTTGGTGATTTACTAAGTCTTGATATGAACAAAACCCAAATGGGTGACACTGCTGTGACTTGGTGACAGCACGTCTCCCGTTGTGAAGAGGAGACGTGGCGTTTTGATGCAGTGCATGTCTGAAGTTGTTTGTACATGGTGTCACCGTCGTAGCGCTTGGGAGTGTGTTCAATTCCACAGGGCAGAGCAGAATCTTGCTGCTACTGAACTTGGCAACCTTGTATACAACGTGTGTGATCGTGCCTGCGCATTGTATTTCGGTGCAGAGATATTTTGTGATTTGTGAGACTACAAAAGCAGACACGAGACACATGTTTTTCTTTGACGGGATAGATTGCAGTTTGATCTTTTATTAGAGGAGGAAACTGGTTCTCCAAGTCACACTCGATTTGTAATAACTTCTCAGTTATGTAAGACTTCTCAAATCACTAGCTACAGAGTGTTTCTGAGAAAGAGACACACAGATTATACAGAATAAACTACCTCTGTCTTTGTATGAAGTTTACATCCCCACAAGCACTTTGCAGTATATGCAATTAGATTTGGAACCTTGCTTGAAATGACCTGCTTCCCTTTCTTTACGTGGGTGTCAGGTGATTGATACCAAGCAGAACGACACAATATGCAGCAGCGAAATAGGGATAAAACCAACTTTCTCTTTGTTTACTGTGATGGATTATCTCATTTTGTTGAAGCTAGAATGTTTAACAGCAGCAAATGGCTTCATCTGAAGGAGGAAAACAAGCACTCATAAAGAAGTGTGGGCTACGGTATCTCCAACTACGCTGACTGTGTGCAAAATCCAAAGGCACGTATTCCTGCCAAACACCACAGCAGTGTTATCCTCAACACAAAAGCATGCAAACGATTTGGGTTATTCTCTTGTTCCTCGTGTTTTCACTTCTTTGCGTCCTGACTTCTGCAAGTTCAATAAAGTCGGATGTTGTTTAGCTAATTTGCTGGGAGAAAATGGGTCTGCAGCTGCTGCTAATCACTCAGTTGTCACGGTGAAGCAGAGCAATGAGACTAAACGGTGGCAGCATTTTGTTTGAAAATCTCAGCCCAGAAATGTCCTACTTGGCAGCAAAGACTGAGATATATACTATACAACATAGATCTGAAATAAAGCTAGACACTAAGTTCAGTTCTGTGGGCGTTCACACACCGAGGTGATTCACCAGTCACACATACACAACGACTCGCATCTCACTTCATGTCATTTTCTTTCCCTCATCTGAAGATGAATCTAAAAACCCCTTTGAGAAAATATCATTCCTTCACCTTTACCACGATCATGACCGGCATACCTAAACATTTTCTCAGTCGCAAATGAATGGATGCAGAATACACTATGTTCAGAAAATAAACTCACGCTGGAAATCCGTATCTTCTTTTATTCATAGGAAAATACTGGAGCTACTGTATGTCTTTCAAAGTTTATAAGTGGGTTGTTTTTTTTACAAGAGAACACATGTGCATACCATTGTTTATATAGTCGTATTTCGTATACAGCAGAAAGGTTGCTGTTAGACAATAAATAGTTACAGTAGAAAGAGCCGAACTAGCTGTTTCCCTCTACTTCGCGAATGTACTTGAGTCTTTTCCTCTAACTCGCGGCAAGAAGATAAATATGCATATTTCTCAAACTATTCCTCTTAGCGCTATGACGTGGAAGCATAGCGCCTACCTTCCGCTTCCCCCGCAGGTAAACACTGTTAGCTCTGTCAGCACGTTTGCTGTCGTTTGCACTGTTAGCGCCGTTAGCACCGTTAGCACCGTTGCCTGCAAGCCGCCGGCTCAGCCGTCGCCATATTGAGAGCCGTTGAGAGGCAATAGAAATGTTCCCAAACTTGTATTAAATCACCTACATTGATTTTTATTCCAAATATTACAACCCCTTTTCGAGCTGTGAACAAAACAGAAAAAGGCAGAGAAGCAGTGATATGCTCTGTTAGTGCTTTTTAAAAGCATGTGTTAAAAGGTCCGTTCACGCTGGAGGTTCATAGAATTTCTACTGACAGATTTCTTTGTTAAATATTCAACAGCAACTTTTCAGGAACAGTGTCCTTGCTACCCAAGATAGTAATACTACAAAACAGCTCACAGTGAATAGTTTACTTTGGTAGAACATGCAGTAATTCCAATGAAAACTCTTCGTGATGTCTGTGGGTTTCACTGTGGTGGAGGTGGAAATCTGAGGTGCTAAAAAAACAATTATAACCAATATCTGCATGGAAACCACTAACAGAAAGTGAGAAAATATGTTGATTTGTAAGTTAGCTGACCCGAACCTTCAAATATATATGAAATGTGTGCCATCTAGGAAACAGAAATACACGGCAGTATATATAGTCCACGATACAATCGCCCCATTTGTTCAGTCATGCGCTATCAGAGACAGAAGGCACATTTCCTTTGCTTCAAATTTCTATTGCATTAGAATGATATCATTTGCATTGTGTGTATGTGTGTGTGTGTGTGTGTGTGTGTGTGTGTGTGTGTACATGCAATTTCCCTCCGTGTATCCAAGATGTGACTATATCGAATGGGAAGTGTCTCTGGCTGACGATAAGAGCTGCAGCTCTACCTGTGGCCGCCTGTCACTCCTCTGTGCTGCTATCGGCCGGGATGAAGGTGACTGAGGATGACAGGCAGCCAAATGCCTTTTCACCTGCAGCTGATTTCTGAACGCAAATGCCTCGGTTTAGACAATTGGGGAACGGGACGCAGCAATTACGCCGCGGCTGACCTTCAAGCTTGTGCATGCGACGGGCGCTCTGTGATGGAGCTGTCACACGCTTCATGCTTGGCCCCTTTTACCTTATCGCAGTCACACTGTTTGAGTCCAAAGGCAAACAATTTGGTTTGACTCTTAGTCAAGTGATCGGATGGAAAAAAAAAGGATACTTCAAGCCAATTTTTGCCTGGTGATTTTTTTTAATTGTGTTCATTTATTGTGGGGAGAAAAGCTCTTCATCACTCTGGACTTCCTGGGGAAATGTCCTCGACAGACAAGGGAAAATGCAGCTAATAAATTCTGCATGTAATGATTAAATTTAAATACAGAGGTCAAGAGCCCTCATTATTTGCACTAAAATATTAAAATACTGTTAATATTTTATGCGGCCAAATATGCAGCACTGAATTCATTTCAAAAGAGAAATGTTTGCACAGAATGAAGTGCTTTTGGGGCCAAGTATGTAAGTGAGAAACTTTTATCCCGGAGCTGAATTCTTAATTTGTCTGTGCAGAGCCTTGCTGCGTCCCCAGGTTGTTCCCACATGCCTCGGTGTCGATGACTGACTCATTGAATCATGGGAAAAACGAACATATTTCTCGACTGAATACCCCAACATACATTGATTTTACTAAGTCACTCTACACTGGTTTAGATCAGGTCTTTTATGTGTACATAAAGCACATTAAACGCAATTTAAGTAGAAATGTATGTTTTCCTAGAGGAAATATAAACTATTATGATAGTGCATCTAATGCGATTGTTTCCATTTTTCAAAAGAGGATAAAAAAAACCTCCGTTGGACATATTTGCTGTAGTTGTTAGCTAGCCAGGCCTCCACTCAGAAAAAGGAAGATAGCTACTGGAGCTTGCTAATGTTGACTGATTCCTGCTAGATGTTACTTTTGCCACATTCGCTTTGTTCAAACCTAATAACAAGCAAGAGAGGGGGGGGGGGGGGAACAAATTACCAGAATTACAAGTCAAAGGTTTTGGCAATTTCTGGCAGGTGAGAGAGTAACAAATAGAGCAAAGCGCACTCACGTTTCCTTTAACCCCGCCTCCCAGCCCTCGGTGTAGCTCGTTCTAAGGAGAACAACTCTGAATTTAGCTATTAGTGCATTTTACAACTTTTGGGACCTAATGATTTAAATAAGGGCTATTCAAGTGTTTGTACTGGGAGATTGATTTACCTCCAGAAATGTATCTGCTGAGATACAGAAGTCTCTTTTACAATTTAGGTCTATGGGAAAAGGCGTGTGGGCCCAATGGGCCCTGGAATTGTCATACCATTTGGCCACTAAAATTTGCTTCAAAGCCCGTCGCCTTTCCTGGGGGCTTAGGTCTAACTAGCGTTAACAGTCTAGTTGTTGCTACGACAAATGACCAGCAACAGGTGACCTCAGCACTCTCAAATCACGACACGGAGTGACCAAGTTACGCAATCACAATGTAATGTAGGGAGTGCTTAAAACCCATTTGGTAGTAGGTGACGGCTAACTGCATGGGCCCCCAGCTGGTTAACACCTTGTTTGGCTGTTGGAATTGGAGCGTAATGCACACAGATATTGCACCAATCTAATAATCAGCACAGACGAACATCTAATTTGCACTCTAACTGTTTTGGGTTATTGCAATTTTGACTAAATAAGTCAGAACTAAAACTGAGGATATGCGGATTTTTTCTTCGGAAAACTAATTCACAAAAATCAAAGGAGACGGTTTCCAGACAGTTTTTCCCCCATCATATCAGACAACATGACTGGCTGACAGTCAGTATCTAATAGACTAATACATCAGTCTCAACCTGTTAATTACTATATAATCACCTCTTGACACACTCAATCACTCTTGCTGATCAATTACACAGACGACGGATGAACTCCACGCGTCTCTGACGGCGCAACAGATCGGCTCCCCCGCAGCCCACCGGAGAGATTCTGCATATAAAATCCAATTCGGCTGTGCTTCATGTTCATGGCCTGCATACATTGGTAGGACAAGTCACGCATGGACAGCAGTGGAGCTTGTCTCTTCTCCAGGCTGATTAGTTCTGCTCCAGAAATGTGGAGAGTGACAAGCTAATCGCAGATGTGGCGGCGGTGAACGGAGGGCCTCTGGAGGGACAGATCAATGATCCACGGGCTCGGCGACGCCAGGAGATGCACGGCTTCATCCAACACAATGTCAACATGAGGCATGCGGGGACACGCGCCAATGAAGACAGGTTGTCAGTCTGGAAGTTTTAACCTGCTTCTGTGTCCAATGACATGACGAAGATGCAACATGTCTTATTACTTTTGGAAGCATAAACCCCTTCAGTGGTATGTGACTTCCCTCTGCGATCACTCCATGTGTTGTTTTACTTAGGGCATGGCTTGAAAAGCGTCCAAACTGGCCCAGGAAACTTGATATTTCATGCCGCTAGTCCACATGTGGAGAAAATGTTCCGAATGTACCAGTGTATGTGGAAAACAGAAACATTTGTGTAAAGTCACCCATGCCCCCTTGGGTGCTCCGCCAGGACAAACTTTCACACCTCATACATTTGCATTTCACACCTTTGCGGTTTATCCGTTGGTCTCTAGACTCCCACTCCGACCGGATGCACTTGAACCTCGCCCGAGCTGTGAAACTCATTTGCTTATTGGGCCATCTCATGTGTTGCCTTCACCCATCGGTGATTTGATGGGCTGCAGGTCAAACGGGTACGATTGTATCATATAATCATATTCTATTTCATTGACAAACTAAAGGTCAGCACAATAAACTTCCAGGCGTTTGGGTGAATATTCCACATGACAGATTGACCTCATTCATAAACTGATTGGTGCCCAATGTAGATAATTTACACTGTGAAGAATTAGATTCTGCTGTAGTTATTATCATTCTTATTTTTGTACTTTTGGCCGTTATTTCTGTAGTTTATATTTTTATTAAACAGCTTCACTGCTGAGATCAGAAGAATGCCACTTTTAATTTGATGATTGCAACTTCAAAAGGCCGAGGTATTTTTTCTTTCTCCTGGTGTCTCACATACTCAAACAAATGATTGTTGCAGTAGAGAGGAGAAACATGTCGTTTGCATAAAGGGACATTGTAAATATCCAGAGCGGGGAATAGTAGTGTATGATGTACTTCCTGTTTGACTTTAATTAAAACAATTCTGCAAAATGTTTTGTGTTGTGAATGAGCATAATAAGGACTGCTAGTAGCTTCGAGGACTTTTGTCATTGTGGATTTGTTTTTAAGTTGTGCTGCGTTAACGAGTCATGAGCTGTTATAAGACGATGTATTTCATACGTGCATTGATATTTTTTCCCTTTAAAAATACAAATGCTTTTTGTGTTCAATCCTCTTTAGTATTCAGTAGTCTACTGATTGGTACCTCTAAACGTAGTACTGTATATATTTTAGTATGGTAAGAAGATAAATAAGAAACATGTGTCTATGATATGTGCATCTTATGATATGCCATCTTTAAGTACGTTTACCTATTGTCGGTTATGTGTGTTTTGGTGTATTCCACCAAAATAAATCAGCAGTAATAATCTGGAGATGAACTCAAATGAGCCCTTAGTTTTAGAGTTATTATAAGTGGCCCATCTGAAGGGCCATATTGGTCCCAGTCTGGCCCTTGGGGTTTTAATGGACCAGAACTACCACAGAAGACAGTTAAACTTATTCCCAGTAGTTATGTAGCAAAACCGAAAAACAATCAGAACAACAAATATCATCATTTACGGTTGTTGTGGCCTGGTCACTGTTGTCAAACTTTTATGTCATGTCATCTGTTACATGTTTGACCAAATAGATAGATTGCAGTCTACTGGATCTGTTGTAACAGAAATCAGGTTTTTAGCTCTGGTAAACCATTGTGTAGGATTTCAGGGAATGGAACATAATATTCAGAACTGGTTTCATTCGCGTATTTTCACCTGAAACTGAGAATTGTTTTTGTAAGCTTAGAATGAGCCGTTTACATCTGCAAGTGGAGCGGCTCCTCTTCACAGAGTCCGCTGTGTTGCAGCGCCGTGTTTCTACAGTAGCCCAGAAGGGACAAAGCAAACGGTTACATTTTTTCCCTTTCTAAACCTGTTTGAAAGTCTGGGCATGCTCTCGCCCCAAACATGACAATGTCACAGGAATATACATTCATTTTCCCAACACACATGTCGGCTCATACCCTGGGTGTGACTGCCAGCGTATGAGGAAAGACTACCGAGTGCTGCAGGATTCTGCTTGTGGACGCGGGCCGTAACAACTGTTTACTCCAAGACGTAAATCCTAATATAAAGCAGAGACACACTTGATGTAAGGTGCTGCCTTGTCCTTCCCTGCCCGTCCTGCTTCAGATGAATTTACATGCTCGCAGTGATTTCCACACTAAACTCTTTCTCGTCTCGTGTCAGGACCGATTTAGACGACGTTCCTGCGACCATATTCGTTTTTTCCCTAATCGTCTTTCCTCACCTGTCCTTGCGTCACCTGTCCCCTACCCATCTCTCCCTCCTCCTCTCGCTCACCCTCCCTCCCTCCCTCTCTCTCTCGGCTGAGTGACTCGTGGAGACGGACGTAATGAGACAGGTCCATGCAGGGAGGGAGATAGAGGCAGTGCCATGAAGGAGTGCCGCTGTAAACAAGGTGAAACATAATCAGGTGAGGGTGGACTGCGGCTCTCTGAGGGCCCGCCGCAGCCACCGGCGCAGCAGCAGCCAGCACTGCCATGCAGCAATACATCACTTTCTCCTTAGAAATGACTTTTTTTTTTACCTTCAGTCAGCTCTCATTAGCTCGCTCACAGTTCAGCTTTTTTTGTTCATTTGCTTTTATGCCGCTCTTTATTTAGCACTGACTCGCCTTATTACTTGTTTGCTCTCAGCCAATTTGATTATTCCTATAAATCATTTCTTACGTCTCAGTCTGTGACCTTTGCAAGTGCAAGTGTAAATTTCAGGTTTAGTGTTCGAGATGGCAAGGTATTAAGTTTGGCTATGGCTGAAAATGCATTTAAATTTCTCTCAGATTGATGGATGTATCTGTATCTAAATCTTTAAACATTTGGTGGATTCCATACTTGGCGCCATCTGATTCCAGCAGACTGAATGGAGCAATACATGGAGTTATACACAACGTATTCTCTCCCATTTTAATGACAACAGCTATGATGATAATAATAATAATTATAATAAACTTTATGCTTACAATGCAACACAGAGTAATTGTAAAGACGAGATCCGTCTCTGGTTTCCACAGACTCCTGAGGGAAATATCTGGCTCTTTATCCGCTAAATGCTCCGCCATGTTCACCGGCAAACCAACGGTCACTAGCTTTGTCCGTCTGCAGTTTGGTTCTGAGCAGGTAGTGTACAGTGTTTTAAGATGAGCTTTTTTTGCTGAAAACAGCTGCCTGCTTCCAAACGGATAATTCTCTGGGATATCGGCTGATTAATCCTGTTCCTGCTCTAACTATCATCACTATATCAGCCTTTGAAAATCTACTATCGTCAACCTCTACTTCCTTGTCAGAGGGGAGGCTGTGGCTCAGAGGGAGAGCGGGTCATCTTGCAATGGGAAGATTGGCGGTTTGTTCCCCGGCTCCTCCATGCTGAAGTGTCCTTAGGTCAGACACTGAACCCCAAATTGCTCACGATTGCTGCTCTATCTATGTATGAATGGGAATTTATTCACCTATGAATGGCTCCACACAAATGCAAGTCCATTTACCATTTGTCTTCCCTGTGTATGGCGGCAGTGGTGGTCTGACCATGCTGCGATTCAAATCAGATGGTTTGACCCCTCAGCGAGGCCTGCAGATGTAGCTCTGAACCGCAGTGACAGATGACCTACCCTAAAGGCAATTAAAACTGGCTGATGGGCCGCCTTTCAACTAGGAAACCCATGGAAATGTTAGACTTCAGAAATGCCTCCCAGAGGCACCGTTTCCTCCGCATTGTGCAGACGGTGAAGGTGGCGAGCTGTGTACAAAGAGGCTGGAGGATCCTCTGATGAGCCGCGAAGGCGTTGAGTTTAACTTCAGAGTATTTGTCCTCATTTAATGCTGAATTTCTTATTTCCAAGAAACTTACGAGCGCATCTCTGGTAAGCACGAGATTTAAAGTGTTGCTTTTGGTTAAATCAACTAATTGATTCGTCGCCAAAGAATTTATATGGTCGAGGACAGCCGTATCGTTGTTGTTGCACTAGCTACAAATTGGTTGTTTGGCTAACACTGGCACATTTAGATTGCTTTTTAAGAGTGACAGATTTGATAAATGTTCAATGGCCCTTAGAAATAAACAAATAAACCTGAAGATATCACACTTGCTTTTAATTAATGAAAGGTAAGGCGTTTGTGTTGCTTGGTTTGCCCTTTGATCACACTTATGTGTTTCAACAGACCATGCTGGGAGTACCATAGACATGCAAAGTGTATTGCATCGTAGAATTAAAATCTCTATAGAAATGTTTCGTCATCAAATGTTTATTTTACCAAACAGCAGTGAGGACAACACTCCTCTGTATAAAGAAGGGTGAGTGTATTGCTGAATGAGAAGTCGGCTAAACTAGTTTAAAACCAGATGCTGCTGCCAGCGCTTCCTCTGCTGCAGACCCGTGTGACCCACACTTCAGCTGACAGCACAGCGCTGTCAGCAGCCACGCAGGCGAGACGCTCCTCAACGTTCATCACTGAATTATGACCAGAATGCACACTGTCACTATTTCTTTGACTTTGTGGAAATCTGATGTTTTCTCATCACAGCTGATGATCGAGGGCACCGGAACGTGAATCTCCAGCATGTGTACAGCCCTGTGCTCCAGTGGGTCGTTGTTGTCGTGCTCAGTGCGTGATGGTGAAAAGATTCTGACGTGTTTTGCCAGGATTTTTGTGAGGTATGCTGCATCACTTTTTTCCAACTAGGTCACACGCAAAATGAAACAGGTGTTTGTTTACACCCAGTGCTCATTTATCCACCTGATGCCCAACATCTGTAGGGTTGGGCCGTTATCAGGCTGATATTGTGTCGTCTGTATTTGGCAATAAGGTGTGTGTGCTGCAGGAATGAGTCCTAAAACCCAGAAATGAGTCAGCATTTTTTTTTCGTTCTGGTTCCCTCGTCTTGAAGTCAGTGGGTTTTTGTGAATGGGTTTTAGGTTAGATGCCTGAAAAAGGGTCTGTGGTTAACACAGGCTTATGAGATTTGAACGTTATTTTCTACGATGTAAAATACGTCAGTATGCACCTCCCGTGAAGTTTGAAGCTTTTACGTGCAAAACGGCGGTTGCTAACAAGTATTTGAAAAGCAAAGATCAGTGACGGTGACTCAGCTTTCCTATTGTTATAGAATTCCAGCTACACTTGAGAACTAACTGTTAGAAAGTCGTGTGTATGAGTGTCGTTGTAAAAGTCAATTGTATGTGACTCATAAAGGGCAGATTTTGGTTCATATTTATTTTTACATTTTCCCGCATTTTCTGCAGTGTTACAAGATCTACCGTAGGCGACTGGTCTCAGTTTCCTTCCTGTAAGAGAAAAATTGACTAATGCGGTCAGCTTTGATCCTCACCACGGCGCTGTGCAACACTTCAGCGTCAACAATAAAGGTGAGCCCAACCACGCGCGTCGTTTGGCTCGTCCCGCCGCTACACTGCTGTTTTTCTCCCAACTCGTGCTATAATCAAGGTTGCAGAGGCTGAATCGATCCAGTCTCCCAGTTCTGCTGTAAAACCATTTATTAAAACATCAAGTACTCCACCCTGGTGGATGTGTGCCCAGTGATTACCTTTGCAAATCAATTAAGCCACCGAGTAATTGATTGGATACGAGTCCGCGGTTCCAGGATCTTGTGCTTTTGGAGCGAGTGAAGGTCAGCGCGTTTGTACCAGCTTTCCTTTGGATGCCTCTCTTTCTATTGAAGGAAGTAGAGTTAACATGGTGGGTTGAATCAATAGAGTAAGGATTGGATTCATGTTTTGGGCTCTCTGTGGGTAAAGGAATAGACTGTAAGGCTGTAATCAGTAAATAGACTTTCACTTAAACTGAGCATTTCTACAATGTCAGATTAAAATCTCAGTCCGTTTTCTGACTGAGAGAAACATGTCATTCACTATCAAAGTGGAATATTTACACAGAGATTGAAGCATTATGATAAAAAACTAATAAATAATAATAACTTTTAAGATGACATATGTGACAGACATGGATTTCTGTGGTTGTAGGAATAGGTTTGACTCGAGGGTTTTGCAATAAATGTCATGCACAGAATAGAACTGGGCCTTATGGGCTTTGGTAGTACATGTGCTAGGCTCTATCTTTACTGAATATACTGATGGGAGTTTGTGGTCAGTGGCCTTTCTCAGGCTGGGAACAAATGAAGGCAGACGGTCAATGAGCCTCCTTCATCCTCCACCGTCTGGATCGGAAAATAAAAGCACTGGGGAATCCAGACAACCTGTTTTACAAAAGCTGAACTCCGTGCAGCATGAAGATGTGAACGTCAATGCAATTAAAACCAGTTCATCCTCACGCCGCCGCCATGACTTTCATTTAAAACAGGTAGCAGTCGGAGCTTAGGTAGAACGCGTGAGCTCTGCTCCACATTAGTGGCCGTATCCTCCAAGGCCTTTGCCATTATACTAGAAGAGGCAGGTTTTTCAAGAAGGCAATTATTCATTAAATTAGTGTGGAAATGAGGTTCTGGTGGTTGTGTACTGATGAATTACAGTGGCCAGTAATTTGCACGGTAATTAAGATTTGAGCTCCTCGCTGCGCCGTAAGCATAAATCACATTTGCAAAGATGTCGGCCAGAATCTGTGAAGCACTCCACTTCGTTAGCGCCAAACTCTTGAGTTCTAACAGTGTTTGAACTCAAACCTTTATCACAAAGACTTTTCCACAAGGTTGGCAGCGTTGTGTTAAGAAGATGGATAGACTAAAATATCCAAAGTTAACCCGAATGTTTTGGACACATTTGTGCAGATGTGGTCATGATACTAACCGTTTGTGAACTCTGGATCGATTCCATTCAGGAAAACAACAATCCTTCCTCCCGCACATGATCGTGTTATGCTTAAGAGTGGAGAGGATGGGGCACAGACGCTATTCACAGACGGGTCCGTTGGCAATGTGTTTTTGGGGGGAGAGTGAGAGCGGGGCAAGGAGGGGCCGAGCCAGTCAATTTGCTGCACACAGCTCTACAATGAAATAAGATTTTACCCATTTTAGATCGTAAAAAATAGATGTCCACTAGTTATTAATCGATCGCGGATGGCTTTGTTTGCTGACGTGGGTTAATCATTATACCTTGGCAGCCAAGTAAAGTCTACGTGTGGGAAACACTGTATATGTATAGCAGTTGTTGTGTGTGACAGGGGTTAACAATGTGATAATAACTAATGGGACAATATGGCCTAATATACGGCCTAATATTGTTCAATTTGCCTTTTTACTTTCTTCTACAGCTTTTATTTGGAGTTGGGTTCAACTGTAACATGCTCTTACCGTAATGCTTAGTATACATGTACCGCAAAACTAATTAGGGGGCAAGTTTGACGATCCTTTTCTTAGTGGAGACTGGCATCTTTCATTACCGTGTCCGAACCGTAACGCGTATAAACTCACTCTGCCGCTTCCCTTCTTTCACTCTCTCGGGCTCTTTCCCTGTCCCCTGCTTCCCTCCGGATATCAAAAAAAACATGCACGCCATACGCACATCCATGCTGATGCACACTCACCCAGGAGATTGTGTTTGTGAGGGGGAGGGACGGCCTAGGGAGAAGCAGAAAAACCAAAGAGAGTCTCAGGCCGGCAGATTAGAATAATGACGTGACAGTTAATATTTGTACTTGATGTTCACGATATGGTCGTTTTTACTACATCCCACATAAAACAAGCCACAACACATCGAGTGTATTCAATATATCGCCCACAAGCTGAAACTGTTTCTTGGTGACTAGTGACCAGGCACAGCGACTTCCTGGAGCCTTGTTGCCTCCATTGGCAACTCTCTGCTCGCTGATTAACAGTTACAGCACCAATACTGGTATTGGTACCCATATTGATTAAATCCTCATCATGTCTGTGTGCATTTTCCTTGATAGGTGAATGGTTGTTAATGTTATTGTATGTGCAGTGCCACGTTTTAGATTCCTCCTCAGTCTTTCCTTTTATGTGCAGTAAATACTTGGCTGGTTTCTTCAATCATCACTAGACAAAGGAAGCTGGCTGTTAAGTTTACAAAGCTAACCACATGGCACCGTGCCACTGTGCTGGGGGAAAGAGCGAGACGGATTATTACATCATTTCAATAAAAAGAGGTTCATTAGAAAAATCGCATCACTTTGAACTGCGCAGTGTTCAAACACTGTAAACAAAACATTGCCCTGAGCAGAACACTGCTCCTGATCGGCATACACAGTACGTGTGCATGTAGTTTTCCAAGATCATTCCAATAAAAATAATTCCCACTGTCCGTGGTTTGGACGGGTCCTCTCTAGAGGACTTTGTGTACAGCAATTGGTGCTTCATATAAACTGGGGTACACAGTAAACACATAGACAAAGGCATCATGGGATACATGAAGGCTAAAGAAAAGACACCACATAGAAATGATGTATTTACTTGAAATATAGTCAAAGCAATCCTTGAACCAATGAGAGGTGACATGCAAAGTACAATGAGCTCAGTCCAGCTTTCCCTGCTTAATGAACTTACATCCTGTGAGATTAGCTCGGACTTTTTTTCCTATTTTCCTTTCAACAGACGGATCATCTCCACAGTCTCTGTCAAACAATGTTTTCAGTGCTTGCCGTTGTTTAATTAAGAGTAGGTGTGCAACACAAGAGCACGCACACTCTAGCTGGATGAAGGAACTCTTCCACTGAGACTTCATTCGGTTTGAGAGACTCGCGTGGGTGGAAGAGAGGAGATACGCTTGCCAGAGAAACGTACAGTACTCCACCAACACACTGAACGCCCCGAGGGAGTTAAGGCGAAGAATTCCTCCTGGATTTTCAGCCTCATGCTCTCTCGCTTTCTCTCCCCCCCCCCCCCCCCCCCCCCCCCCATCTCTCTCCTTCTCATTTGGTTGTGGTAATTCATCATGGAAAATCAAAACCATATAAAGCTCCAGCCCAGAAATGAAGGCTTCGGAGCCCGCTTATAATTGGTTTCCGTCGGGTGCCACCATCCCTATTGAACCTTCTTGACTTCCTGTCCCTAGCAGTGGTACGATAAAGAAAATCCCCAGTAGACACGAAGATTATGACGACGGCGAGAGGACGGAGAAGCCGGTGCGTCTCAAACATTCGTGAAATTACAAGCGTTGGATTTGCTTTCGTCCTTTTCATCTGTTTTAGGAACATACATTCACATGGAATCCTTTTGAACCCACACCAGAGGAGACTCAGTCAGTCAGAAAGGGGCCCTGAGGGCAGAACATCTGTTGGGGCCCTTCTTCCAACTTTCACTTAATTTGTCAGACCTGTAAATAAAATAAGTAATTACAACTAACGATACTAATAATAGCAGCAGGAGAAAATTCACTTCAGAGTAAATTATTAAAATAAATAATGAAAAATCAATACATTAAAAGCTGCTTGAAAGTACTTGAACACTGCTGTATAATAGTTTGTGTCAGACCTCTGCTGTCTGCTTCTAATCCCAATCAAGACAGCTTCTTGAGCCTCTGCGATTGCAAAGCGCCAATGGCTTCGAACGCCATCTGCGACTTTGGCCAGACAGTTCCTGTTGCCTGGCACAATCGCACCGAAGACACACACACAGCACCGCTGCAGCGACACTTCCAGTTGGGCTCCGACAGTCATCTCCAGCCAACAACGTGTTCCCTTCCTTCCTTGCTGAGGAGGGGAAGACCGAGCATGCCTCCTGGTTTTAACTGAAAGCTCTAGCCGAGATGAGAGAGGCTCTCAATTTAGCGTGGCATCTGCTCCTTCAGACGGCATCATCCAGCTTCAGCCTGCAAGCTAATAAAGCAATCCCTTCTTTTCATCCTTGTGGAAGGGTCCAGGAAGTTTGGACACCGCAGCACCAATCATTAGGACTTGCGCTTTGAACTGAGCTGGGGATTACTGGATAAAGGGCTGGCTCACTTACAAAATGGACGATGAAGTTACCAATGAGCAAGTCCGGAACAAACCAGGAACTAACTGCAGCCCAGTGGTGTATAAAGTACCCAAAAGCCATACTTGAGTAAAAGTAAAGATACCTTACTGGAAAATTACTCCAGTAAAAGTCACCTATTAGAATACTACTTGAGTAAAAGTCTTAAAGTATCTGATATTTATTGTTCTTAAGTATCAAAAGTAATTTTCTGATATTAAATGTACTTAAGTATTGAAAGTAAAAGTACAAGTAAATGCTGTTAATAAAAAAGCAAAGAGTCAGAATTATGAGAATTATGAAGTTGATTCTTTTAAGTGCTGTGGCACCATGACCAAGGACATGGAGCTGTGTTGACAATAATTGGGTTGGCTGTGATCCATCCAGGAGCAACAATGTTCAACATAATATATTGTACATAAGTATACTTTTGCATCTACTATGAACTTATCATCATAATTCTCCGAAAAGCAATATGACACTATGAAGGAGTTGTAACAGTGCGTTTATAAGTATGCTCATTCCGACTAGAGGATGTAGAGGGCAAATGCATAATGTTGTGTTCAGCAAAAAATATCCACTTGATGCATCAGGTCAGTGTTGTGAGAAAGGACACCTGCCTTGTAAACTCCTATGGGCCTGATTTGAACACAATAGCAAAGGTTTTGCTCAAGCTGAATCTGCAATTGGGCGACTGCTACCATCATAACTCCATCTGATCATCCACAAAATGACTCAAATATCAAAACATGATCGATACTAAAGCAGCACCGAAAGTAACAACCCAGTCATTACTTGAAACTGAAAAATGTCCTGTTCATCTTCAAAAGACAATTCTACTACAATGTAGCTTCTTTGCATTCTAATAGAATGTAAAGAAGCTACATTGTATAGAATGATTCTATTGAAGTTATTCCTTTTTAAAATGTTTTAGACGAGTCACTAATCACTTTAAAAGAGTGATTATAGCTGATTTAACTTACAGACATGAGATTGATCTTCTCATGTCACTCTCTTTATACAATGATATTAATTCATCCCCGTTTTATTGATATCTTACGAAAAGTTACTCCTCATTTTTCGTGCGTTTTTCCTGCAAAAGTCCAGCAACATGAGTCAGTTTTCGCTTGTTACACGCATACTGTCTTTTCAAAATAAACTTCCATCTTCACAGGAAACAACTAAGGTTTAGGCGATGAAACTACTTAGTTAGGTTTAGGAAAAGATCGTGGTTTGCGTTAAAATATCTACGGAAGTGGCGTTGCTTCAGTACGGAAGTCACGTCACAAATAAATCAACATTGGCTTCTCGTTTCACACACGGCACAAACTGCGGCCTCCTGGAGGAAACACCAGTGTTTGTTTGACCCATCCACCTCTCCTCATCCCACCCGTCCTGTGTGTGTAGTCGCTCGCTAGCTATAGCATGTAGCATCCTGGGCATCACTGGGAATCTAAACACCGCGGCTTTGAGAGCACTTGTTTTGCGCTTTAACGTGATTAACCAATGATTTAACTTGTAAACTAGGACCACTGATTCACCAAACCTGCTTGTTGCAGTCTCTGTTCCACCACAGTCCCCGACGCTGGTCTCATGATTCATTTTGTTTCTAAAGATAGATTTGATTTTGTAGCGAGTAACGAAGGTTTCAGGGGAAATGTATCGCAGTAAAAGTATCAGTTTTCTTTGCAAAATGTAGTGAAGTAAAAGTAAAAGTCAACAGAAATATAACTAGTAAAGTAAAGTACAGATATCCAAAAAAACGACTTAAGTACAGTAACGAAGTATTTCTACTTCGTTACTATACACCACTGCTGCAGACTGATAGTTCCTGAATGTCTCGGAATCAGTGGATGACAACTAACAGGCTTCTCGAGATGACAATGAGACCATGACTAGTAATTACTTTCTATCCATCTGCATATTGACCACTGTCTGAAGAGCTGTTTCTGACTAACTCTATTACTTTCTTACTACATACATATCAGTTACAGTTCTGTGTCACCTCAAGTAAAGTGGTGCATCATATACAGTAGATTCTTTTGGATCTGAGCAGTTGTTTTTTACAGCTATATGATGCTTAGTAAGACGAGACAGGCGTAATCTAACCAAAACACAGTGAGTCAATATTAAAATGCACATATATGTTTTTAAGGCATTAAAAAGATGAACAAAGGTGCAATAAAGACGACTGCTGCTTGCTAACTTACGCCAGCAGATCTGTGAGGCTGTTCTTGGGCACAGCAGTGGTTTGAGCTAAATGCTAACAGCAGCATGCTAACATTTACTAAATAACACAAAACACAGTAAAGCTCAGGCTGATCGGGATGTTATGAGTTTTGTGGTTATTTGATCATAAACCAAAGAATTGGTCAAATTAATTATATCTGATGATGGCACTATGTGAAAAGTGAAGGGATAACCAAAGATATTACAATTCATCCTGGAGGGAACATGACCATGAATCCAAAACATGAAGAAGAGTAGCTGGTGAAATCTTGGGTCAATGATGCGATAGAGTGCTGACGCCGTACGATGGACACATCTCGGCGAGCTTAGCTTTGGCAATATGGAGACTGTTACCCATGAGGGGGGGCATTTTCAGTGGCTCACTTTGTTTTTCTGTCTTCAGCCGAGCCCCTACTGTGTGTGTTGGCATTGGTGAGGATGAGGGGATATCCTGTCATTTGGCTGATGCTTAACAGGTGCTTTGCCGTGGCAGCGCTCTCAACGAGAGAGCCGGCGCGCCACGGAAACGAGCGGGTCATTAAAGTAGCAGCTGAGTGTCCACACGAGCACCGCTGCTCGCCAAGCTTTCTGTCTGCAAAAACAAACAGGCTGTCTGCTGGAGAGAGGGCATCAGAGCTGGAGAGCTGTAATAAATCCCATGGCTTCACACACTCATGAATAGACAGTGAACAAAGGGTAAGGGGGGAGGGGGGGGGGGGTCTGGATTTACTGTCATTGCCCCATATGTTGATTCGAGCAGCAGAGGACGTATTCATTAGCGACCCTGTTATCCAACTCCCCCAACACTCTTAATGAGGTGCTGCTGTGTTGTATAGTGTAACTAATGGCAAACACGGTTTCACTGGAGTGCGTATTCATGCTGACATCAGCGCTGATCTTCAAATGAGTTGTGTCTAGTTCATGGAAATGACGTGCGTATGTGCTTTGGGACCAAATGACGTGAATACACGTGGGGGACTACGTTTAAAACTTTCTAATCCGAATATTGACAAGTTTTCTTTTAGGCATGGCAGGTTTATCTGTATACCAACTTTTAAACAAGAATTCAAATAGCTTTACATAAGAAGGTCAGCAGACTGGCTCACTTACTTACGAGTTGGATAACTAGACAACAAAGGCAATGCTAGAGAAGTACATGAACGCAATGAAAGTGCAAGAGTTGAATTTCAACAAATCAGCCAGCTCAATAGTTCCCCCTACTGTATGTGGAGCTCAGGCTAGTATAGTGAGTTTGAACTCACGATGCAAATATGATGTCTTTGTGAAGCTGCACTGTATTTTAGGGTTTAGAATTGGCATCTTCCTCTCTTAAAGGTGCTACATTTGAAAGTCAGAGCATTAATATAGCAGCAAACCACTATTTGTGTTATGTAAAGATATAGTGGAGTAAAGTCTACCTGAGCAGAGAATCCAGTCACTCTCCCTCTGAGTGTGTGTGTGCAATCTGAGCTTCTCCACACACACACGCATGTTAGTTATCTCCGTCAGCAATGTTGGCGTCGTTTGCACTGTGAGCTCAGAGTTATGCTCGGAGTATGGAATTTAGCACCTTTTAAATCCTGGATTCTTCACACTGTGATTAGTATGTTTTGATCCTCAATAGATGTTCTCCGACTAAATGTCGGGAAAGAGTAGAGTTTCTACGAGGCTACTCTAATGTAACAAGGTAGGAAAAATGATTAATTGTAATTATCTTTGGGGAACTATACGTGACTTTGTTGCTTTATAATATGGAAGTGCCTTTCATTGTCAGTGAATTATCAACACCACCAACACTGTTATAAATGGTCCATCCCGTATGGTGTGAATGTGACATTGACTCACGCAGTGACATTATTGAGGTGTGCCTGCTCTCGATGCTTCTCTGCCGTGACGTAAAAAAAGAACGGGAGAAGAAGACTGAAGGTGACTTGGTGTTATCTTACACCTTCACAACCTTTTCAATAAAACAATTTACCTGTTAACAAAATGTTCCCGTGTTAGCCGAAACAAATTAGTTTTCATCTGGCCAGTTGTTATGAGTGCACCAGATCCCTGAGTGGTGCTGCGTTCTGCCTCTGCAGGTAGTTAATTGCATTCAACTTGTCTCCCAGGTGTAAAATATTTCCTGATGAGACGGCTAGAAAGAAAAGCAGCCAGACTGAGAACCACTGAATTACCACTTATCTGATGGCAAAGTGCTTTCATTTATTCTATTTTGTTTTGTTTTTTTCCGTTCTTATTTTGTATGTCGGGTGAAAACAACTGATCAAAATCCCAGTCATTCACACGGGTCAGCGGGTTGACGCACACACCAGTTTGTCCCTTTTCAGAGGACGCCGGACCTCTGCTGTCTCAACCGTGGCAGCGTCCTCTGTTCCGCCTCTGTGCTTCCTCCAGCAGCATCCTCACCCCCTCCCCTCGGCAGGAACCAGCGCCGCGTCCAAATAGAGTTGTAGAAACGCGAGAATCCGGGGCTTAGAGAACAAAAGAAGAGGCCAAGTTCGAGCGAGACGGAGAGAGTCGGCGAGATTAGAGCCGTCAATCCCCGGCATCTTTAGCACCGAGCGAGGCCTCCTTGTGGGATCAACCGCAAAGTTGTTATGGAGGCGATGGAACTTTTCTCGTCCACCGCCGCAATCTACCGCCCTACCCACTTCCCTCCCCAGCAGCACCATGCCTGGGGGTGAGATAGGTTTAGGCGGGGTGAGTGGGTGGGTATAGGTTCGGTGCTGAAAGAACTTTCCCTGAACTCTTGCCGGATTTGTGTCTCCTGCTTTCATCTCAGGTCACTGTCAGTAGAGGGTTTATCTCGTTAAGAGCGGCCCTGAGATGAAACGGGGACCGCTGCTGCTGAACATTGAGGGCCGCTGCTTCCGGTGCTGCTTTTCTTCTTCGCATACCTTCAGAGTGAAGTTTGCCTTTGTGCTAAATATGGGCCATTTAGTCTTGAGATGAAGTAACCCCACAGTCTCTACCTGATTAATTAACTTGTGACTGGAAAATTCCACGGAGCGTGAAATTGCAAGGAATGAAATGGATTGTGCACAGAGGAAACGGAGCCCTGAAAAATATCTAATCCCGTATTTTATTCTTCATAATTGAATGTGTAAAATAAGAAAAGCCGCAGCAAAGGGAATAGAGGGAGAAACTCTATTATGATTCCGTAGCTTGGCATACATAGCAGCCAGTCACACTGGGAGGAAAATATCTCAGCCGGGCCTTGATGAATACAGAGGCACACCGAGACGACATGTTTGGATCAGTCGGATAAAGACACTGTCAGGAAACAAAGGCGCTGACAAAACTGACAAAAGACACATTCGTTCAGTTCTGATTTGCCACCAGACATCTGACAGTTATTAAAATGACTTGCTTTCACTAAAAAGCCTGTGTTTTCTGGCGCACGTGTTATTTGGTTATTGTCAATCACCTCCGACTATTGTTGTGGTATAGGCCTGTTTTTATGATAGCAAATTCATCCCGGGCTGCCCAGATAATAAAGTCGTAGCGGTGGGCACAATGGCGAAGCAAATGACTGCTTTATCTCGTGGCGGTCTGTCCTTCCGTGCTGCACACAGGTAAGTTTGATGACACTGATGGCTCACTCAAAGCATCAATGCCATGCAGATGTAATGCTCAGCAGCATCTCATTTGCTCTTGCTCCTACCAATTTTCAACCAATTTTTAGCTTTACAATAGAATCAGAAATTTGTGTCAGCGGGCAGACAATGGAGAGACAGCTTTGAGGAGAACTGATTTCTACAGACTTTATGCAGCGCCAGATGCCTTGCTGTTCATTGTATTCTTTTTAATTTGGTTGCTAAACCTTGTTGGAGCACAATGCAAAGCACACATAACTGGTGCTGATACCAATCAGTTTGGTATACAATTAACATAAATGGTTCTACGTCTTCCTAGTTTATTGCTTCCATGTAACTTAGTTGAACTCTAAATTTAGTTTGAGGTCAGCTGGAAGAGCTGATTGTACTTGTGTTTTGAATAGCAGTGTTACTGGTACAGTATAGTACAAGTACCTCTCAGTAGAGGCGGTTTCAATTGTATTTTCAAATCCACTAACAAAATCTGAAATCTCCAAAATGAAATAAAAGTCAGGTATAGCTGAAAAGCCATAAAAGTAATAATCTTTCATATTTACATTCTGGTTGATTTGGCAACACATGGGCGAGGAAATGCACTTTGAGCTACATGTGAGCGGGTAATATGTGAGGACCATGCTGACTGCTTTTCTGGACTCTATGCGGAGTGGAGGATGCCATCTGACTCACAAGAACATGTTATAATGTACAATTGTGGGTTTGGGACTTCTAATTTTACGTTACGCTTTCTTCACGGCCAAGGAAATTAAAGGACAGACGGTCTGATTTGGACGTCTTCCATGCTATGAGCTTAAAAGAGTGCACCAGACTCATTTTTTGTCAAAGCAGCATCATTAAAATGTAACTTCCAATTCCACCCACTGCATGATTTTGGAAATTGCAAAGAGTTGAGGCAAGGGACTGAGAGGTGAAACAACCGCCCACTTTCCTTTGCCTAACTCCCGGCCGCTGAGAGACTACTATATAGGGAGGAGAGGAGACTCCAGCTTCGGAGGACCGACTCAAATTCAGCCAGCTCGAACCCTCGCACCTGCGTCTCCGGAGCGGCCGTCTGCTCTGCTCCCGGCTGCGGTCTCCCAGCGCCAGGGAGCATGGACCCAGCGCTGTGGTCCGAATGAACCGCAAACTGGACAGGTCTCATAACACTGAGACCCTCTTCAGGAAGGGATAGAGCAGACTGTGCATCCTGAGGAGAATGGATCCTTGCTGATCTCCTGTCAGTCTGTAGAAGCCAGTTCTCTGTTCTTCACTGTGGTGTGCTGGGATGGTGGCATCAAGGCTGGTGAGGCCAGCCAACTCAACAAGCTTGTAAGGAAGGCCAGCTCTGTGGTCCGGGCCTGGAACTGGACAGTCTGGACGCAGCAGTCTTGGATAACCTCTCTCAAATGCTCCATGGCGAGCTGTGGCAGATGGGCAGCTCATTCAGCCACCGGATCATCCCGCCCAGGTACAATACTCAGCTTTTCAGGCGCTCCTTTGTGCCCTCTGCTATCAGACTGTACAGCAGCAGTGGTGTCCACAGAGGATCCCATTCACTCCGTCCAGCCAGCACACAAATACACACATTCCCACAGTGTCTGGCACACTGTCTCTCTCCGTTGTCTCCGTTGGACTTGATTTGCAAATGTTACACACTCATTAGTATTACTATTAGTAGTTTTATTATTCATTATATATTACGCTATACTATGCTATTACTATGCTTTATTATATTGTATATCCTGTGCTATATGTTGTGCTATATAGCTGTACAATACTGTACGTTATGTTATGCTATATCAAACATTTCACCTTATATTATATTTGACCTTATATCCCACCGCTGGCACTGTTACATTTTAGGAGCGATCACTTTTAGTTACACTTCCAGATAAGTGATGTAGATGTTGTGGCTCGTTCAGGGGTTTAATATGTTCTCATAACCATGTTGTAATCTTCAACCGTTTAAAGCCAATCCCTGGGGTTTTTTTTCTGATCAGAGGATGTTGTGATGAGATGTTGAGCAGGGTAGAGGGGGGGGGGATGTACCTTCTCTGATACAGAGACACAGGAAGTCCAGTGTTATAAGTATGAGCAGGATGAATCCCTCCTGCTTCCTTTGTCTCATTCACATGTAATCCAACACTGCTGTGAGGGATGTTTCAAGTAGCTCAGGGGAGCAAACGGACGCAATCCATCGTGGTGCTAATTAGAGACGTCTCCGTTTTATTAGCCTGAGAAGGACCGGATACCGTTGTGATGACGTCAACTCTGGTCGGCGTACGTGCTCGGGGATCTATTCCTCATCAGATATCCGATAACTAAATATAGCGATAACGCCCCTGAGGGTAGTCTTAACAACATTAATGGGTGCAACTGTGATGCATCGCCGCAGCACCTACAATAACAGTAAAAGAATGTCCTCTGGGGGAGTTTCAGCATTTATGGAGCAGTTACCGATGCATGCGGACGGAATAAAAAGTATTCTTTACAATCATCAGTATGGTGAACACGTCTCGAGCCAATTACGTTGCTTGGGTGAAACTACAGCACCTGTTGATTGAATAGAGCAATGCCTCAAATTTATTCTGAACATTTTTTATTTTCCATTCCAGCTGTTCACAGCTGCAGTAAGACTTTACCGGCTTCTACCACATGGATCACAGATTCATTTAAAGTATATACACAGTGATGTTTTTCTTTTTTTTCCCATATATTTACTGAAATTCTAACTTAATCACCAGAAGCATTGAAGACTGACATCATAGCCCCCCCCCCCCCCCCCCCCCCCACACCACACACACACAGTTAATTAACAGGTGAAATCTTGGAAAAAGCAGTGCAGGAATGGTAGTAAGTGCTTGACACCAAATATGGAAAGAGACAGAAATAAAATAACTAATCATGAATCAACCTAAATGAATCACAGGTAAAAGCTCAAACTGTTATTAGAGTGAAGAATCATGTTCAGACCCACATAAAGCACCTGTCAGAAGTAATTACAATGTTCAAAGTGGGTGCACTAATTATGGAGTGCTAGTTTGCCAGATGGATGATGTATTGAATATATTAAAAATGCATTGCCAAATTTGTAATGTAATATAATCATTTGTTTTGTATTAAGAGTGCCTAATGAAAGCAGACATTTGTATCATATTCACTTGCACTGCTCATGTTCAAAGTGTTAAGATGTTTAAGTCAGAGGCAAGAAGACGTGATGCAAATGAATTGTTTTGGATGGTGATGTTTAGCTAACCGCTAACAGAACTGCACACACTGCTGTGTCTCGCCTCGACTCAGCCGCAAAAATACATGATTGCTGCTTGAGGTTAGTTGGAGTTGCTGCTACTGTGTCAGGCTGGTTTTAAGGATTTGCTGCCAGCGTCCCGCAGATCACTCGGGGTCATAATTCCGGTTTTCAGAGTTTCGACGGGCGCCAAAAGAAGTTTTGACAGAAAATATTTAAATGCACTTTTGATTATTTAAAAGCCTCACACCACTGATCCCTCAGACTGGCATTTCTTGGGGTGCTTTCACACCTATAGTTGGGTTCAATCGGTCCTGACCATGTGGGAAAAAATATACATTGTAGCATTTTAGTTCTGGTCTGAACAAACTAGAAGAGAAAACAAAGTTATACAGACTGACAGGTAACTCTTTAATTGCACGGTTTTGGTGATTGTCATCTTGCATCATCAGGACCCATGTAGGGAAATCAAATTATGGGAACTGACTTAAATGCTTCTGATGTGTGTACTTATGTTCTTTGATTGATAACTGATGATGAAACCTTATGAGTATTATTAGACAGCAAATTGACTGCATAATAAGATGAATAATGGTATAGTGACAGGGCCCCATTGCGTGCTTCCAGATGACTGGTTCGAACACATAGTGGGAACGTTGGGGAGCGCACGGACACGTGCATGAGGCGTGTTACTGTGGCATCGCTGTACCACCCTTTATAAGTGACATAATGACTTGACTGCGAACAGGTGAATGTGTCACACCACTTTTGATCCTTGATGGCAGATGTTTATAAAAAATGACGATGAACTTGTTACGTCTATTTCTTTTATTGCGTGACGGACGGATGGATAGATGGAATAAAGACTTCAGGAAGCGAGTTTCCATTAGCTGCTGTTTGTTTGCATTCCGGTCACGACTGGAGAAGATGGAGGTTTCTCGGCTGAGACGAAGCAAAGTTTCCGACCGGAGTTCCCAGGCTTGGCTTAAAAGGATTTCAACACCCAGCAGTGAGGAGGCTACTGTGAATCAACACTTCTCACAGCTATACTGCCTTTATTATTCCTCCAGAAACATGTAAATAATTCCATTACAGCCAGTGTCTCATTCCTCATTTGATGGCTTGATGAATGCGTCAGAGGATGTCCTATTGCTGGATGCTGTGTGCATTCATGGAAGGAAAAAAAAGTGGCTTTCATTATTTGTATATCACACATATATTGAAATGTCATACAGACTACTGCGCTGCATGGGGAAAACAAGTTACATGATCAGATCAAAAATATAGTGCATTGTTGGTTCCTTTGCAAGAGACATTCTCCACTTCTCAACCTGATCTCCTCCAGGCCGGGAAAGTTTGGGAAGACTTCGCGTCAGAGTGATTTACATTCACATCTGTATTTCTCCCTCGAACATGCGAGTCTTTTTGTTACGTAAAACGATTAAACGAAGGGAAATTTCTTTTCCCAGAGACTCAATGCGCTCCATTCCCCTGGTGGACTGTGTAATTACAAAACCCTCATTAGATTATGAAACTATACAACATATGGTGAGAGGAGGAGATTCCTTTGATGTGCTCTTGTAATGACTGCAGCAAAAAGAAGAAGAAAAGAAGAAGAGAGAGAGAGAGAATTGCCTGCCTTTGCTTCATTTGAATCTCTTGAAAGAAATCAAAGCGTTGAAAGAGAGGTTCTCTGTGTTTTGCAGCCCCCCACCCACGGACACTCCTCCGCCTCCTCTGAAGTGACTCAGACACCAACCGGGAGTCTGGCATTGACCCCAGAAATGTCAAACTGTTTGGACACACCGAGGCCAGCGGTGTCGCTGCCTTTTGATTTGTGGTAGAATGTTTGTCGTTTTCTTTGCCAAAGGACGCCTTCGGTGAAGAAGAAGAAGAAGAAAGCTTGATGTTTGAAGTCGAAACGTCACGAAAAAACATGAGAAACGGCGCTTCAGGCAGCGCTCGTCTTCTGTTCCTCGGTGGAACACTCTTACACAGGCTCGCTGTTTGGAGGAGGATGGCAGGCTGGGAAACAGAGTCGTTTCAGTTTGACAGACGCAGACAAGCGACAGTGTTTACAGCGAGCAGGCGACGTTACAAAAGGAACACCGAGGTCCGTTTAGAAACCTGAAGAAACAAGAGAAATAGCTCTTTCTCAAGTTGTCTAATTTATCCGTGTCAGTCAAGCGTCTGCAGCTGAAGAACCTCCTGATAACACTATGGCCTCCATTGTGGAAACCTTTTTTTTTTCTTGTGATTTCCCGAAAGAGAAGCATTTATAAATTGTGTCAGCAATGCAACAAAAAAGCATGGAAAATCCTCAGCAGTAATCTGGAGCAGCGCTTCTTAAGCTGTGGGTTGAGATCCAAATTGACTCACAGGCTTGTTGCTGGTGGGTCCCTTTATGGCGAGGATATGAAATTTTTTAATAAGCCCATTTCCCAAAGCAAGGGGAAGCTAATATCTCACTGGGGTCCTTGGCTAAAAACATTTAAGAAGCTCTCATCCAGACAACAAAATGATATGTAATGTCGGGACATTTGTAGGTGAAATAGTGTCATGAACTACATATTCATTTCTGAGAGGATCTTGTCTTAAGGGCACCTAATCTTAAAGTTGCCAAACATAGTGTTCCAAACTAAAAAAATGTCGAGAACCGGTAATGCGTTCCTGAAGCCAAAACTGGCCCCCGTTTTCTCCTACTAACTAACTACAGACTTGCTGTCAAAATACAATGTGTATATTGCTGTAATGAAGCATCAGCTTGTCATTTTGGAAGATTGTTTCATTTTTTTTAAAGCAAAAAAGATTGGCCTCAGAATGGGTCAGCGTGATGTTAACAGATGGTGCTCTTGTCGTGGAAGGCAGGGTGAAATTACAAAAAATTAAAAAGCCGTAATTTGAAAGATGTTAACAAGAAACCAGCAGCGATGGATCTCTCGCAGGGCTGTCCATTTGAAAATAAAGTCACCATTTCGCCTGCTGTTTTACATCAAAACGCTTCACTTCCCTGCACTGTGTGATTTCACCCACTGCGATAACGCGAGTCATGGCAGGCCCTTTTTTTCAGAATTGCTGACTAACTTTGGCTGTTTTTTATGTGATAGCTTGAGCATCCGTCATGAGTGACTAGTTTTGTAAAGGGGACTCAGAGATGACAGATGAGCAGCTAATTGAATCACATTCAGTCATCAGGCGACTCAAAACCTTTTCTTCAGCTGTCGGGGTCTGAAAATTAGGGATTTGTAAATCCTTTTAAAAATGGGCTTGCACTGTTTTTATATGGGCAATATAAGTTGTCCACAGATGTTAGAAGATGGGAGGAAGTAATCATGCAACACACACATTCAGCAACACAGCAAAATAACTGAAAGAGCCAAAGCCATGCCCTTTCTATACAAAGCAGTCCAGCCAACACCACCACTCAACTAAACCTGCTTGTTTTGCCTGTAAAGGTTTGAGTTTGGAATTAAACTCTGGCTATGAGCCATGGTTTCACATGTGTGTCGTGCATTGTTGAGAGAGTTGGATTATAATCAATGGGAAGGCGGGGTCAGATCAACGGATGGAAGCCCAAAACATGGGCTAAACACTGGCTGATGGTACGTTTTTACCTTGCTAGCATTTTTTGAATTGTAGTATTGTAGACATTTTGATTCACATGAACAATAGTAGAGCAGAACAAAGACATCAAGAATTTAAAGTCAATCCAAACCCCATCTTAAACCAGTGGAGTAGCCCTATTTCATCAAAAATCTGAGTTAAGACTGGGCCTGATACATACATACATACATACATACATACATACATACATACATACATACATACCTCCAGCCATGCTAGCAGCTCTGGGAGGCACAGCGGTGTTCCCGAGCTCAAAGCCAACATCAGCATGCTAACATCTGAGGGTCTCCAGCACATGTCATGGCAATCCGTCCAATAGTTTTTGAAATATTTCACTCAAATTTACAAATAAAGACCTTCTGGTGGTGCGAGAGAAGAAATCTGGGCATCACCAAAGTCATTAAAACTCATTCTAATGGGACCATTACAAAATGTCATGATAATAAAACCAACATTTGGACCAACGAGCAGACAGACCAGCATGACCATCCCTAGAGCCACTATTGTGGCTAAATACTAGCCATTCATAGCATATGCTAAAAAGACACAAGGCTTTAGTTACACAACCATAGTTTATTACTGATGTCATCACTTGCACAGACAGAGGAAGTGTCAGCGATACCTACTGAAAGGTGATCAGCAAATCATATTTGAGTTTCGGGAGCATTGTTGCCCAGTGACCAGACGCCGTGTGTTTCATTTACACTGCTGTTGTCTAGAATTTGAACTCCAGAGCTGTGATACAAAAACAAAATCTGGCAGAAGCGGCAGGAAATGCCAGAGTGATTTTCAAAGGGGAAAAAAAACACGACTGGTTCCAACTTTCTGTCTGTTTACAGCTGGTTCTGATCAGTTTATACCGTTTTACAGCGCTGGTTAAGTTCAGCAGGCCTCATAAAGGGTTGTAGTTTTCAAATTGAATTAGGTTTCTTACCCCTTCTGTGTTATGGCAAACGGTATGAATGTAGTTGTATATTTCTTTGAAATTCACCCTGAATATCCGCAGGTCAGCCACATATTTTCATCTAAGTCTGAACTCACGAAACTACACGTCGTTAGAGAAGAACGCCACAATCGACTAATAAAACAAAAATCACATTTTGTATTGAGTATTTGCGATGCTTACAACAAACTGACCTTCTTGCTCACCCTGGTCCACTTGTGATGCACGTCCCCTGTAATGGACATATGACTCTAGAAACGAACAAACGGGCAGCGGTCAGCGTTGCGTTCCACTACAAGCAGTACAATGTCGGAGAATAACTCCTGTCGTCCGGTAAGGCTAATCATATGGAGTCCTTCCAAAAGAAGTGCTGAGTGATCAGTGCTTGATGTCCATAGAGTTCAAGAAGACGCATTCAGAGTTTTCCAAAGATGAATTACACTCCAGAAGAAAGGAAGTCTCTATTTACAGAAAGGTCCTTTGAATTACTTCTCTTTTGATGATCCGACAAAGACCAGAAGTGTTGTTTCGCCTGTGGAAGAAAGAAATAGTGTTAAAACGAAGTCAAAGCCATCAAAGCAGTGGTAGCATCAAAACGCAATGGAAGAAAGTAACCCCCACAAGCAAC
The DNA here is from genome assembly GCF_050575085.1 of Anarhichas minor. Classification (NCBI taxonomy): domain Eukaryota; kingdom Metazoa; phylum Chordata; class Actinopteri; order Perciformes; family Anarhichadidae; genus Anarhichas; species Anarhichas minor. Next base: position 369,396 of record NW_027466501.1, read on the forward strand.
TAGGGGTGGAGGGAAAAAATTGATTGTTAGATGCATTCATTCTTGAACGATTATGACTGAAAACTAACTAAGCTATGGATAAATACGAGCAGAGGTTTGGTGATGGCGGCTGAGCTTGAGCAGACTGAATATGGATACAATCCGACTGGCACCCTCTGGCTTAAAAGCGAACGTACGGGAGCATTTCACTTCTTCTTCTTCCGCCCAACTCTGAAAGGGCGAAGCGAGTCACGAAGCAGATTGCAACTTTTTTTTTTTTTGCAAGGATTTGCTTCCCTACTCAGTCATCGGGAACCAGAGCTTTTGCGCCATGTTGCACACTTTGGAACCGACACACGACATTCATTTCGGCATTTTTACGGACACGGCGATACTCTCCATCCAAACCAAAGCTAAAGTCATGGAGTCAGGGTAGGATAGAAGTAACACGCTATACAATATAGTGTCTACTTTCTCACTCTAGTTTTTAACCACATGTTCCAGAAAGCGCTATTTTTGTACGAGAGCTGAATGCTCATTTGTTTGAAGAGACATCTACACTATTTATTTGTGGATAAGAGCAGCTTTTTATGACTCATGACTCAAAACATGCTGGATTCTGTGTTTTTACTACGAGGATGCTGCTACAGGCCCAATCTAATTCATTTCCCTGTTGGTTCTCTTTGCAATGCTTGGAAATCTCCTCTATTTTTAATTAGGAATCATTACAAATATGCTATGTTTTAAGAACAGCAGATCAAATAAAAAAGAAATCATGTACAGAAAAATGTTGATGCATCAACATGAATCGATAATTGTTTAATAATCAAATCGTAGCCCTCTGAATCGGAATCGAAAGAGGTGCCTAGAGATTTCCACCCCTACAAGCAACACTGAATATGTTAGTGTCCTTTTCATCTATATTGTACATGAGCGCCTGCCTCTCTCTATCTGAGCAATACAACGCCACGGAGCTGAGCACTTGACGTAAGCAGAGACTGATACCAAAAGAAAAGAGCATGATGTACAGTAATAAAAACGACAACTTTATCAACAGAAAACTCAAGCGAGGAGACACGAGACACGCCCCCGCCCACACCGATTGACATGTCAAAGATTTAGGCGAAAGCAGCTACAAAATCAGATGCATTATTCCACCTCTGTCGGCTTATTTTAAATGTTTGCCACGGTGAGAAAACTCATTATCTTCAGAGGAAGACTCCGGCTAAAGGTCTAAAACCCCTGCTAGAGGTCTTTTGAGGATATATACTGTAAAAGAGTTGGATAAATCAAACTGCATGCTGAGCGTTTTGCTTTTTGCAGACGCTCAGCAGTAGTTTATCATATGTATAAGCCATGGGGTCACTGAAATCAGGAGGCTTTATCTCGGGCTAGGCCATTGATGGAATTTGATTTTCTATTACAATTTTTGGCTCCCCAGGATTATTGGAACAAGACAGCCGAGATCAAATGACAATTGTGCCACAATTCCATTTCGCAGTGATATTCTTGTTTTGTCGATAGAAATGGAGCATCCACTAGTCAGACCTCTCCCCGGTGCTGGCTGCAAGTCCCGAGGTGAAGGTAGCTCGCGGCTCCGTCTGTGAGCTGTACAGCACCCCTCGCCGCATCCTGGTGAGGTGGACTTAAGGCCCGCCGCCCCCTCTCTCCCAGTGGGGAGTGACGGGGTCCCCTGCGACTGTCAACCGAGGCGGAGTCTTGAGTTGTTGCTTTTTTAAGTTCCACTAAGTGTATCATGTTTACAAAGTCCTGTTAAATAATCGTGGTTAATTATGACCAAAAAAAATCGCACAGCTGTAGGTTTATGACAATGATGACTATGATGTCTTGTGTGTGAAGTTGCTCTGTCAGATATCTCCGATAGTTCATGATGCTAGCAGGAGGAAAAGAAAAAAATCATCTTAACTGACAAACTGATTTCATTCTACACGGGTCGCACTGTGCAGTGCAGCCCTTCTGTCTGGGTGAAAGACAGTCAAGTGTAAAGGTCAAGTTGAGGAATTCTCTCAGATTTAATATCCCTCCAGAACCTCATAAAAGACTTATATTGGCTTCATGTATCAGCACATCGATCTATCAGTTAGACTGTGATGCAGTATTCAGGGTGAGGAATGCTGGCGAGTCGGGTTTGTGCACCACACCGAGGTTTTCTCTCTCTCTCCCCCCTAGTTCGATGCTGTCAGGTACTCTGAAGACCTCCGTTCTCCTTGAGAGTAAATTGCCTGTCATGAAGCCCAGTGGCTGACTGGCAGCTCCTCTGCTCCTCCAAAAGTACATTCTGGAAAAGACTCTCGAGGAACATAACATAACAACCTTCATAACGACGTCCGCTATAGATTTCCAGCCGTCCGACAGGCGCCACGTGGGTTTGACGGACCGGGGGAAAGCCGTCGCCGAACTTCTAAGGCTCCATTATCGATGCTGAACTTTTGATAGGAGACCGACAGCTCTCCTATCTCGGGTCGTATGACGAAGAACAGGCCCGGAGCAGTTGCCGGTGCCGCTCGGGCACAATGTCGTATAAATCATCCTCAATTATGCAGAAAAAAGCAAAACAATCCAAAAAAGGCCATCATTTGACGAGAAAACCTGCATAATCATATCAAACCCAGAGTAAAGGAATGCCATAAATTTCAGTCGTAGCAGTACTTCGCAGGCCTCTGTACAGGCTGTAATGAATTCTTCCCTTTACGGAGTCATTTACATTCTCAGCTGTCACTGTGATTAATGTGGGACTAATTTGAGAATAATTCCACGCTGAAAAGACAAAGAGCGGAGAAGAAAAACGTCTTCTGAGATGGATCTTCGCCGTGTCTCACTTCACGAGAGGGTGGCGGGTGGGAAGGTGGGGTTCATGAACAGTATCTGAGTGACTGTCTGAAACAGTGCTAAAAATACTGAGAGGAAAACTAAGTCTTCAGCGGGTGCTGCGTTCGTATAATTGCTGGCTGACAAGTGCTAATTTAACTGGCAGAGGATTCATTTCCATTCAGTGCCTGAAGTAAGGTTGGCTGAAAGATTGAACACAGCAGGTGCACGGGCTTGTGTTTGTGTAATTCAGCCGTGTAATTGGCACGGCGCAGTGTCCTTCTCAGCAATATGTTTTGTGCTGTAACTACAGAGCCTGGGATTGTCATAGTATGGCCATTTTAAAGCGGCACTCGGCAACATTTTGAAGTGAGAATCCGCCTGTAAAATCAGCGAAGACAGACAGCAGGGACGCTGCAGATTCACCTTTTGCCCAAATTAAGCTTTACCGTCGGGGCTACTGGGTGATTCCCCCCCCACAAGGGGAAGTCAAAGGCAAGGTGTCACTCAGCGCTGTAGGAACGAAGTAGATTAGCATCAAGGAGAACATAGGATAGAAGGAGGAGAAAAGCTTCTGTATTCATTTGTCTGGCTCAACTGTCCATGAAAACCTGCGTCTGTTACAAACACACATACGAGGCAAAAGGCACATTGAGTCAAAGCATCAGTCACTGAATATTCACAGTGGAGTTGCACAAGAAAACGTTGCACCTTGACTTCCCCAAGTGGCAACGGGAGAACACTTTTGATGAGTTTTGCGGAACTCCTAATTCTGATTGTTGAAGGCAAGGCCAGATGAAAATGATATATATGTTCTACTCTCTTACTTGGTTTACTCTCACTGCATCTCCCGACAGAACGCCACGGTTGAATTTCAGCCTGCATGCACGTTTTCTTTCAGCCTAACACTGTTGAGATGGAGCAGCTGTTAATGGTAGCGAGAACGAGTTTGTCCTGCCCTCGGCGAATTGCAGAGATCAAATGAGAGGAAATAGCGCAGGAGTAAACGAAGGCAAAACACGGCAAAGGGAAATTCATTTTTATTTCCCTTCGCAAAAATCCCAATGGCTTCTTGTTGGGTGCTAATTTCCGCGTCGGCCTGAAAAATGCCTCCCGACAGAAACTCTAAACCTGACACTCCCTTTACCGATGGATAGAGAGAGTTCATCAGATCTGTATAACTGAGAAACTGACTTGCTCCCTCAGTAATATACATTTACAAATATCTGGTCACGGTAGATTGAGTTTGTTAGACCCTGAAGACGAGACATTACATGAAACGTATGCATAGATGACATTCCTCTCAGAAGTTTGCACATACTAGCTAACTACCTTACTATTTAGTGTGCCAGAAAGAGAAGAAATACAAAGGTTGCTCTACTACATCTGGTCGCATTTTTGCAGTATGTAAGCCAACATGCTTTTCTGGCTATTCTGACCCACAATCCTTTGCGCAGCAGATATATGAGCAAGAGGGTCAAAGTTCAGTGGAATATTTTCCACCACACATGTTATGAGGAAATAATATGTCCCAATTAAATGCATACTGCATGCAACAGCACATAAGGCCAGCTGATGTACTAAACGGTTTGTTTTACTTCTTTATTTTACATTTATTTGCATTTCTAAAGCGAGATATGTCATGACTTCTTATTCAAGTGAAGAGTTTAGTTTTGTCGTTACAATGTAATAACCCGTGCTGTGAGTTGGGACCTTGTTGTGTTTTTCTTCTTCTTTCTGTTGCAAAAGGCACTGTTACTACCGGCCGCCACGTGGGGGCTGTAAACGTACAGATTTTAGCGCTGCAGCTCAACCTCTTTGCGCGTCGTAACTCACAGACAAACCCGAAAGCCTGCCGTGTCCTGGGACTTGTAGTAGCCGGTCGCTGCTTTGTTGCCTCTGTGAATTCTCAAAGTGTTTCCAGTGAGCATGAATGCATTTATGACACAGAGCGATAGAGGTTCCACAGGTTTATCTCGGGCTGTTTTCCCCAAAAGCTCTGCAGAGGTGAAGAAGAAAGGCCGACCCCCCCTCGCTGCTTGAAGCAGCCTGCAGAAAGATTTGAAACTGAAGAAACGTGTTCCTCCAGCTGAGATCAAAGGTGTGCGAGATGAATCCGCTGGGTAATGCCGATGCTTTGAACGCGTCCGTGTTGTTGTCTTTGTGGATCGTACACATCTCCACTCGCTCTCTTCTCCGTCTCGGGTGTAGTTACACTACAGGAAAGTGTGCTTAATAATACCCTTTGCCTTGTCTGTTTTAATGAAAATGTGAGGCGACGCTATACGCAGTAAATGGTGTGCAGGCCTTCTTTTTGTGCAGTGAAGTAAAAATGAGACACATTAATGATCCCTGTTGAGAATTCCTTTGTATTTTTCATCTGGAAGTTAGGACCACAAACATAAGAAAAAAAAAAACGTGTAAAACCTTCAAGTATAAAACAGCTTTATTACCTGTGAAGCGTCTGACGTTACCAAAGCTGCTCTTTGTCCGCCGAAATCTTTCCAGGTCGTCCATGTAAAAGAAGACAAGCACAGAAAAGACATGTTTAACTTTCATTCTTTAGGGTCTCAGCAAGATCTGATAGTTACCAAAAATCCATTTCCAGAAGACAGACAGGCTTGTCTCGGAACCCTGGACCACTAAAAGAAAAGAAATTATATATATATAGTATATCCCATTTTGAGGTCCCGACAAGTCCCTGAATCAATAGCCCGAGGCTCCAGGCTCCCGGCTCCAGGCAGGTGTGGTGCGGGCAGTTTAAATAATTAAGTACATGGGAGGGAGGCAGAAGCGAAGGCTACGGGTCGTCATAACACATATGGGCATCGTGTTACGACGTTAAAAGCAGGTAATTGGAGTGACTAATTGGCCAGTTTGGGTGCTCAAAGTGGCCTGAAAGTGCTAAGGAGACATGGCAGCCCATTGATTAAAGGCCCCCGGGGGTCCAAGCCCAGAGTGCAAACATTAGCTGTTTTTAGGTAAAGGCAGGGCACACGAGTGCTACAGAGGCCGCAGCCGGTTGACTTTGAGGAGTTGGGACGTGTGCGAGGTCGGATTCAACAGGTCGGAATATACGGTTTGGATCTTAAACTCACCTTAGTAGTTTTGATCTTGTTCCCTGTAGCACAGCTCCAGCCCTTCAGATCGGGGAGAACTTTGCATTCCTCTCCGTCAAGGCACGGATGCATCTGACACCACCACTTCTGCTCCACTATGGAGGCTGGTGGAGAGATGTAGAGGGCAAAGAGGAAATGGTCAGAGATGTCTTTGTTCACCTGGTCTGTTGGAGCTATTTCAAAATATTTGTTGACTTGTTTTTTTTTTTTTTACATGATGAAAGTGAGATTAAATTCAAAAAGTTATTCTATTTTTAAAATTTAAATTAGTCGAAAATGTATCACAACTCACATATTTTCTGATCTCTGTCAGTCAAACTGTTTCCTGCCGTGCCAAATTTAATATATATGATTTTTTTTATCATTATTTTTGGACATAATGCTGTGTTTGTATTTCAAGCTCACACCCATAACACCATGAGCCTGAAACGAAGCGTCTCCTCAAATACCATCACAGCCGTGTCGCAACAAGTCGTGTCACATTTTTGACAGCTGTCTCAGGTAAATGATGCAAGATTTGCTTTTTGACTGGCAACGCTCGCTTTATCTATTTTGAGTATTCAAGCGCACTCTGTTGAGAGCCTCGCACATCGACGCGTTCGAGTCGGGAACTGGAACAAGAGCTCCAGCCGTCTGAGTGGGGGGGGGAACCTTTTAGCTGCAGTGACTTGCCTCCATAAAGGAGCACATTAAGCTTCTGCTACTCCGTTTGTACGAGACATCATTTCAATTTGGCATATTACAGAGGTCATTATCTACGTTCACGCACCAGCATTAGTGTCCTCTCCTAATGAAGAGCACTGCTATTGTAATCCACACATAACACCGGGGCCTCGCCGAGTTGCAGAGGATGGATGCTTTATGACATGAGGGAATCAATTTGCACCACACTGCCGCGGCTATAGCAGCAGCGTGGTGCGGAGCGTGCGTCGGGTCAAACTGCAAGCAGATGGTGGTTGTGTAACAGCGGCTATTAAAAAGCCACAGAGGTTTTCTCATGAAATGAAATGGGAGTATTGATAACCAGACGTGGGTATAGTGCATGGGATACGTTTCACTTAACGGTTAATGACGCTTTGGAAACAGGAGGGCGGCTTTCGGCTGAAAACATCTGGGAGCAAAAAATAGATTTGTGCTTTTTATTTCATTTTATTTCCTTGATTGTAGCCTTTGGAAATGTTCCAAAAATATTTTGCTTTGACCTTGAGCTCATATTCATTAAGAATCAGTAATGTTTTCCTCATCTATTGATGAAAGTAAAGGCCACACACACTGATATATCATCCGTTATACATGTGTTTTTTCAAAAACTGTTGAAAAATCAAGGAAGTAAGTTCAAAAGCCTTAATTGCAATCATGTGCCAGGACTGAAGAGTTAAAGTTTAAGTATTTTTGAGTGTCTTGCGTGTACTATTTGATGTTCACTGGGAACTATACCATCCTTCGAAAAACAATTTGAATCAAACGAGAGATACAATGTGTTAAATATTGAGCTTTTCAAGTTGCTACTTGGTGGATTTTCAACTTTGGACAGAGCCAGGCTAGCTGTTTCCCCCTGCTTCCAGTCTTTATGCTAAGCTAAGCTAACCGGATGCTTGCAGCAGCTTCATATTTACCATACATACATAAGTATCAATCTTCTCATCTAACTCTCGGCAAGAAAGCAGATGTGTATTGTGCGTATTTCCAAACTGTCAAACTCTTCCTCTTCCTTTTTTTACAAGTTATATTCTGTTGTCGTGGTCCCTTGAGAGTCTCTCATTAAGTCTCATTCATCTAACATCAGGTATAAACAAATCCACTCATGATGTATGTTTTATGATACAATTTGCCTTTTTAAGTTTTCTTTACCATATCACAACACTTTGTCCAAAGTCATAATTCGATCAAGACACTTTTTTTTGGGGAAACTTCACTCAGTCACATCTGCAGGTATTTTCTGTGGCTGTCTCTCTGAATTATAGAATTATACATTCAAATCTATTCAAGTTTTCTCAGACATCCGGAGGTTCATTTGTCCTCGTATATCTAGAGAAGATTGTCTCACACAGAGCTGAGCTAAAGGTAATCCCCTGGTTGCAGAAGAAAGAATAATTAAAAAGGTTAAGTGCCGAACATTTTCTCTTTTTTTTTCCTGAGATCACCCGTGGAGCTTTAAACGGAGGCCAGTGGCTCACAGTTCTAATTTGCAGAAAATGTCAATTCTAAAATGTCAAGGAATAGGTCAGACACGATTGGGTCCAGAGTTTAGCCTGGAACCCGCGCCCTTCAGACCAAAGTGGAGCAGCCACTTCAGCTGAATCGGGGGTAATTCCCTCTCTGTTATCTGTTCTATATCGCTGTGAAAACGTCTCTCTTCAAACAACTGACTTTCTTTAAGTTTCTCGGCAAAAACTACATTTTACACGATAGCGTTTAATATGTACCTTTCCTCAACACTCTTTATCCCTACCATACTGAGCTCGACCGCATCATACTGCAAGTCAACGTGACGTCCGTTAACGTTTAGCCGCTCAGCTCCGCGCTGTCGGCAGACGAGCCAGGTCGCTGTGATTACTCTGAGCAGCATTATGGGAATAAATGACAATATAATAAGTGTCTGATTAAGACAGTTGTTCCCAATTGTTTTTTAAGTTCCTCCACTTATTTTGGACTTACGACAGCATCCACCTGTTGTTTGTAATTGCATCATTGTTTATGGAGTGTTGCATTAAATGCAGTATCCTTCATGATCCTGTGTCACAGTCTCTTTAGTTTGTTTCCTGTTTTATTTGGAGTTTCCTTGCCTCTTGTGTCCCATGTTAACTTCACTTCCTTCCTTTGTTTTCCCACCTGTGTGATTGTCTGCCCCGCCTCTGATTGAATCCTCCTGTGTCTAATCACCTGCACCTCCCCAGTGCATTTAAACCCTGTGTTCCCCTCTCTGTGTTGGTTCGTATGCTTTGCTCTGATCTGCGATGCTTCTCGGTATGTTCGCTGCTTTTTTTTCCTGAATTACCTGATACTACTTTGTGTTTTACCCGTTTAGTTTTTCCTTGGATTTTTTTTAAAGTATACATTTACGGACTCCCCTCTTCTGCAAGTTTTGTTTTGATACTTTTCTCAGACTGTTCTCTATTAAAATCACAGTTAAAGATCCTTCTGCTCCCTGTGTCTCTCTGCATTTGGGTTCGTCCACTGCTACCTTTCTGCCCTAACCTGAGATCTTGTGTCAGTGGGAAACACAAATGCTTTGCACATGAATGTGTATACACGCCGTAGGTGTTCTTGTTTGGTTCTATGACTGACAGCATGTGACCGTAATTAAATGCTCTATGCACTGTAGTGTTCTTCTCTCTTGTACCACTTTTCATTGGACCTCCAGCACCCAGCAGAGCCTTTAAGGCCAGATGAACAGTGAGCACTTTAATCCTAACATTTTGTGGATAAAACAATTAATTAAGAAAATAATCAATGGATTGATTGAAAGTCCAACCGCATATGAAGATTTCCATATTTAAATCCATTGATACTTGATATAAATATGCAGTTATCCCCAGTCCCTTCCTCATATTTCATAAGAAGATCTGTAGTAATGTGCGGTAATAAAAATCACTTTCCCTTTTAGGATTTGTTATTAAGTAATTACCTAATTTTCCCACAACACACTGACATGTATGAATGATCTCAGACAGACTACACTACATGTTTCCCCCTGACAGCATCTTGTTTAAGTAATTTCACTTGAGTGAGTCAGCGTCTGCTGAAACACTTATCGATGATCTCAGCAAAACTAATCCTCAAGATTTGTGGAAAGGAGTGTCAGCAAAAAAAAAAAAAAAGAGAGAGAAAGAAAAGAAGATGGCCCATGAAATATTCAGCCGGAGCGTACCATCGACACACGACGGGGCGGCTCTGGTGGTGCCGGCCACTTGCCCCGGATAGCAGGAGCACTTCACAGTTTGTGACCGCTCCTCGATTTTGTTCTTGTTGCAGCAGCGATGCAACGCCACCACCTCGCAGGTGCCTGTTGGGACATGGTGAACTGCTGGAGAGACAACAGAGAGATGGAATAATCAGTGAGGCTTTGGTGCAATAGTTATTACCCACATCTACACACACACACACAGACACAGACACACTCTGCTGGCCTTGGATTGAGTCCCGTAAGAATATCTCTCTTGGGTCTCTATTGTCTGCTCTGCATTCGTCTAATCTGTCTCAATAATGAAGAAATTACCGGGGAGAGCCGACTCCCAATTTCCTTTTATATGGGGCCTTTTATCACAGGAGGTTCCATTTTCCTCTCTTTATGTGCATTATTCTTTTCTAAGTGTCATTTTGTTAGAGCGGCTTACAGCTTTTTGGGGGTGAATTGCTCATTTATTCACCTTATTCTTAAATAGGGCACTTCCACAAAATTGCCATATTTTTGTGTTCTTACTTCCGTGTTAGAGCGGAACTTCATTTACTTTGCTTACCTTGGTCAGGTTTATCATCAGATTGCCAAAGAAATATTGATCAGTTTATCCAAATGAGGCTCATTTGGATATTTACGGAGAATAATGAATTAAATCAAGAGCTAACAACTTGGCGATAGCTTATAGACAGACAGACAGATGAACTAGAATTTCTCTCTGTGCAGATCTTTCTTTCTTCTTTCTTCTACCCTTCTGGCAGTGAGAGTAATTCCAAAAACAATGTGCAGATGCACTGATATGGGGCTGACTGCTGCATTATGGTAAGAAACACTGAATGTAAATATGTTTCTATAAACTCCACTTTCAGCTCCTGAAGACATCATCGGGGTTATTGTCTCAGACTTTAGAGAGCTCCCCTCAAAGGCCAAAGACTGTTTCACAAGCAGAGCAGTAGTGGAGGTAACCAATCAGGAACTTTCCTGATCAGTGTTTTTGATTTTTTTTTAACTGGTTCCTTTTAATAAATAATAACTCAAGTATGAGATGGTAATGATTGGAACTGATACCCTTCCAGATTTCCCACAACAGACAGAAGCATTAAAAAAAATTCAGACATGTGAAGGGGAAAGTGCAGCGCTGCAGTATTTGGAGCCAATTTCCAGATCACGCTCCATTGTCTGAATTATTTAGAGCCCGAGCTGCTCCATTCTCTTTTAATTGCATGTGACATTTTCTTGAGGTGTCCTTCTGCTAAGATGCTCACTGTTGCTGCAGTAAACAGTAAATCTGAGATGACTGCGTGAAACTGGTCCGAACTGCACTGCACTGTACCGTCAACTAAACCCACTTAAATACGTTTTCACTCCGGCGTGTTACGTTGGCGGACAGCGGCACTTTCCCGCTGCTGTAACAGGCGGCCACTGAGACTAACGGAGATGGAGTCAGCTGCTCTGCCGAGACCGAATTATATTAAATCTGACAAAGATGTTCTGCAACTGTAGCGCATCACTACTCCTCAGAGATTTACCTGTTATTTTTTTGTATTTGGGGAAAAAAACTCAGAAAACAGTGGATTTAAATGAAGCGGGAGTCTAATATTCCTCGCGCCATATGTTTGCCTCCTCCTACGCCGCGTGGGTTACCTCCCGTGTCTAATTGCATTTCTCGTAGCCGCTGCTAGAATACATTTAAGCAAACCGTTGGTAGAAAAGTGCAATTTAGAAAGTTCTGTTTTGATCAGGCGCCCAAAATTTGATAGCACGTCTAACCCTAACCCCTACTCGTCCGTCCTAACACATCAAAAATAAAGCAGGTAGTAGCAGTCGCCCCCCAAAAAAGCAGCAAGGGGCTTACTCATGCTCTGGCCCGGACAAGAGGAGATATGAAAGACAAACACACAGCAAGCCGAGCTCTTTTAGATGTAAGAGAAGTGCTGCCAGTATCCCTCTCTAAAGGACATGCTTCACACTGAGCGGCTGTGGTTTTTCTGACTAGATTTGGAGTCTCTACTTGGATCCCCGCTCGGCTTCCCCCTGCCAGCAGATGCAGAGAGAAGCATTTCACTGGGGAACCGGGTCTGTCCTGCAAACCAGCTTTAAAGCTGCCGCGCCAGCCGCTGTGACAGAGAGGATCCCTCGGGCTCTGGACACGTTTCTGCTGCTGCTGAACTTGTGTTTTGTGGGTTCGTGTCTTTCAAAGTTTTATAAGACGAGCGCGATGCCATGAAATTTAAATGACAGGATTCAAGGATGTCCTGGTGGCCTGGCGGTTATAGGAACCGTACCAGAATGGAGCCGCAGCAGCCCCAGCTTGATCCTGTTGCATATTGTTCACTTCTCTCTCTCTACCCATGTGAACTGCCTGCATCTCCAAAGGGAAAGAAATGCATAGAATACATTTGCATTGGTTTGTGTTATTGTGTGACTTTGGGATCTGAAACCAACGTGAAGCTGGGAGCCTGCTAAGTTACTGTAAGCTATACAAACTGACTATGGATAAGTACATTCTTATGTATATGTATGTGTATGTATGTATGCGTGTATATGTAGCAACGTCATCGTGTACAAACCCTCAACAGAGCATGTGAGAAAAAGTGTTTGGGAAAAGAATAACATTTTGACGCTAAAACTTTGAATGTAGAAATTTGAATACATAAGTAAAATAAGATAAAGTGCTTACTTTGACAGGTCTAGTGATATGATGTAGTAAAAGCCAACCGACACAATCTCCCAGGGTCTAACTGGCCATGCATAGCCCAGTCGAACAAGGACATGTTTATAGTGATTGCATGGTAATTAAACAAAGCAGAAATTACTTTAAGTGCAATATTTTTGCACAGAAAGTTCAATAGGAAACATTAACTTTTAATTAGCCTATCTCAGAAAAAATAGTCTAAACTTTTACTTTTGTGGGCTCATTTTAGACTCCATCCATAAACAATTATGTTGTCTTTAAATAGATAATTACCATAATAAGGTTTTGGCCATATACTTCCTGTTTTGGCTCTATTAAAATAGACAATTAGTAAGGTTTGTTGACAGGGTGGACGTCAATATCAATGATTTCTTGACGGGTTGTTACGTTAAGTGACATGTCTCTCTCTCTCTCTCTCTCTCTCTCCAAAATGTTGTTTTTGAACAAAACCCTAATTCCAAGATGCCTGTATTACAAGATGATGTAAAACACAAAGAACTGAATGTCTGAAATGAACCGAGGCATCACTTTCAACAAACGAAGGAGACATTTGGGATCTGCTGTCCTCTCCCTCATGAATGAACCCCTCTACCACATCTTCCTCTTCTACCTGTTCTTTAAAAATCCTTTTACATCTGTCCCTCGCTCTCATGTCGATATGTCGATATCGGCACTTTTTTGCAACATAATCAGGATGTCACAATCAGGATGTAGATGATGTCTGTTGTTGTTTTCGGTGATGTAGTCTGTTTATATATCTGACATTTGTATGGCACACAATGAAATTCTGAAAGGACGAATACATATTTATCTATAAGGTAGGAAATAACGCAGGTAAAACAAATGAACCCGTTTGAATTTAAAGCAATAGTCAACATTTTGGGAAAACCCTCCTATCCATTCCCTCTCTCTTTAGCTTAGCATAAAGGCTGGAGAGAGGGGGAAAGGCCTGACTTTTCTTTGAACTAGCATGTTTGTTTGTACCGTACTAAAACCAGCATGGAAAAAAAAGGACCCATCACTATGAGGTTGCCAGGCAGGAAACGGCCAAGGAATAGTCTGACCCCTTGTAAAACCGTAGCAGATTGTTGAACCCCAACAGCAGCTTGGAATTGTAACATTAACTCCCAACACTTGATGCTGACTATCAGACGGTATTGTGTTTACCAGACTTTTGTTCCTTTCAGCGAATCCTTTGAAGCGAAGTTGCTTTCATGGGGACGTGATGGGCCATTTCTCTCTCATGACTCTGCTCGAGAAGCTTTTATACGTTGGTCTCCGGAGACGCTGGAGAAACTGCGAATGATGCACGCTTTGTATCATTCACGAAGCTGTTGTGAATGATAATGTAATCATTGCTTTGCTTTGCACACGATGCTGCGTGTGGCCACAAATACCAGCTCTCATATAGAGAAATAATCTTGATGAGTTTAATTCCCTCTGTGCAAACCTACATAATGAGGTGTAGAAGTGTCGTGTTAATAGCGCATGAACAGATTTCCCCCTCAAACTATTTGTTGCTTTGTCGGTAGCAGTTTAGAAGAGTGACGGATGAGGATCCAAACTCAACGTAAAGTACTGAGCGTGTGGATTGATTGCTGTGTTTAACATGGGGAGTGTCTCTGGCTGTTAGTTAGGGCTCCCTCAAGGGTGCGAACAGTGTTTTCCTTCCCTGGCAAGATGCTTCTTATTCATCACATACGTCATTTTTATTACAAAGTGCAGAGAGTCTAAGGTGCAGAGCAAGCAACAATCTTTGATGCGTATAACACAAGAAGACTTGCACTACATCAGACATGGAGGTCACACGTCGGTGAAACGTTTACAACCAGTAAGGGAAGCAGCTCTAGAGACGTCCCACTGAAACTACCGCTGCACCGCCCGAGTGTACTACAGTACACGTTCTAAAAGAAACGGAGTGTGAACCAGTCAATTTCATTCCACTCAGGTTCAAGCTCCCCTTAGCAACCCGCTTGCTTTGGTTCTTGCTAAGTGGTTTCCCATTGTGGACACTGAAATCCAAGGCTGCGGTGTGTGTCTGCAGGGATCACGCTAGCACAATTTTGAAGGTCAGAATTTAAACTCTCGACACCCATTTGGGCAACCATAAAATCGGAAGGCGCTGTGTGTGCAGGGACATGCTGCGGTGTTAAAGCCAGGTGGAGATGTATCGCCGCCATTTTCCTGATGATGTGAAGCAGATTCAAGCAATAGCTCACGACGGGCCGTTGATACGTTGTGTTCCTTTTATACTTCATTTTTATGCCGTATTAGACAGTGGACAGCTAATGAGTTTCAATCCTTTTTTTATTTCCTGCTGCTGCCATGATACAGCGTACATATATGATGGAACGCAAGTAGAATCAGCACAATTATCCCAGGAAGTCAAATCAAACACTGCCGAGCTTAAGCTTGAAGTACCCTTAATGTTGTTGATGAGTTGAATTTGGATGGTGGCACGTACAAGCTCAGGAAAGCGGGTAACTCAACGGATCCATTACAATAGATGCTAATGAAGATAAATCAGAAGTCACCACAACTTCGGGAGCCGAGTGGGCCCGGCTGGGACTGAATCCTATTGGACCTGATCCTCTCTCTGCTCTACCTGCCTTCTGGTCAATAGAGGACACGCACACCAATGACACTTTTTTAAGTTTGTGTTGTAAACATCCACAGTAGCAGAGGATAAATCAGACCTTCTTTTCTCACATACCAGAGAGGCAAATAAACTGAATTAACACAACTGTCAGAGAGTAGAAAGGCATGAATATGATCCCGTCTGTGCTCACAGATACCGGTTATTTAGGGAAGTGAAAGCTCATGTGTGCATTAGAACATCAACACTAGATTGTCCCTGCTTGTCAGAGGGTAGGCGTAGTTCTCTTCTTTTGTGTTCTCTGAGAAGAAATACATTTTCTCTACTTTGGACAATGTTCTGGGTTCATTTCATCCCCCGAATGATAACAGGTTTACAGCATCAGAAATAACACCCGGGGGAAATCAGGGCGCTTCCGCCGGCCATCGGAGAGAAACTGAATGCGTGCGGGATTATTCCGATCCACTTCCCGCTGAAATGATGAGCGCCTTGAGTGGGGGGATCGCTGCCAATCAAAGCCACGCACATCAAAGCGCCGCGCTCCCGTCTAATTGG
Source organism: Anarhichas minor (assembly GCF_050575085.1). NCBI lineage: Eukaryota > Metazoa > Chordata > Actinopteri > Perciformes > Anarhichadidae > Anarhichas > Anarhichas minor. The sequence continues at coordinate 385,067 of NW_027466501.1, forward strand.
ACGACAAAGAGAAGAGGGGTATGCCTGATATATATATATATATATATATATTTATTTTTTGATCACGCTCACATCCTGTCCGACGCCAGCGCTGCCTGTACCAATTACCTGAGGCCGTGTGTTGTCAGTGGGACTCCCAGTGATGAAACATGTGGGTTGGCCTCTACTTGTAATGTTGCTGAGTTGTCATAATTGATCTCCCTGGGTTCACTACTGACGACTCGACAACACTTTTAATGAGGCAGTGGGAGACGGGTTTGAATCACACCTTTTTAAAATAGCCGTTCCAGTCCAATTACTCCCCCATTTACGACTGTGACATTTTATCTGGGGTCCTGCATGGGTGAGAAATCCCTGTCCAAACGCCTCGCATGACAAGCGGCGGCCGCTTCCTCCTGCGTCCCTTCCTCGCATTGGTGCAGCAGGGCGCTCTCGTTTTAGATGGAGAGCTGAGGCCTCACACTATGAGCAAATCAAAGACGCCTCCGACAATCCATTTGGTTTCTACAGAGCCGAGTGAATAGACGGACGGAGACTCAACGAGCTTGTGGACGACAGAGGAAAGATGTTCTTGTCTAGACGTGGAGGAGAACTTTGACCTGATTTGCTCATCTTTATTCAAAGACTGGAGCGATGGTTTTTTGGACCATTTGTAGAATGAAAAACACTGCCGCCAGCCAATTTTTCAATTATCTTTGGCGATCATCAGATTTCTGCTGCTTCCTTGTTTTCCTTGTTCTATGAACAGCAGGACCTGATGTGATCCCTGTCATTCAAAGCTTCTCAGCTCCCTATATCAAAGGTATCAGTATCAGTTTCCTAGTCGTACAGAGTGTGACTCAGCATGCTGAAACAGTTGTTTGTCTTCTCTGTCTTCGTGCTGCCATGAGGGATAGCTGAGGCTGGGCTTGGAGACTATATTTTAATGGTAGAGTAGGCCTGCATTCAAAACTACATGTGGGGTTTGACAGATGTAAGCATTTACAAAAACACAAAGCATTACTACAACACATACTTTGCTGCCGTGACACAGTCCGTGCTGCCAAAGCGGTGCTGAATCCCATCGCCCGCTAATCATTATGTATGAGTCTTTTTTTTTTATATAATGGGGGAGTATGTAATGTACAATGTATCTATGTTCTGGGGGCATGCATAATGCACACACTGCGGAAACGCGTTTCCCCTTTGGGGACATTAAGAATCTATTGAGTTGCGTTATGGGTAATGTAGGATGCAAGATTTTGGAGCTTGACTCAGATAAGGGACAAAAGGTCAGAACATCTTAGGCTCTGATGCATCAATTGTTGACTATTTTCATAATTTGATTTCCCTAAAATGACTAAAGCAATTACCGCTCGCCACCTAGAGAATATGGATCTAATAAAAGTGATTTAACGGAAAAGCCTGGCATGATGAATGGACCAAAACCAGTAATTCATTGTCTCTCAAAACAATACAAATCTTTAAAAATAGGTCACAAATATATGCATTCATTTATTCTCAGTAATTTACTCAAACAGAGGATCGTAGTTTTTAGCGAATGTTATTCAACCAGGAGCAAAACAGTGCATTTGTTGGGGATTACTTTCAGTTGCAGATTGATACAGGTTTGGTGCTGTGTTAGTATTGTAGTATTTTCGGGCAGCAGGATGGTTTATGTGGGATCAATTCAAAATAACCCATTGTGTGTTCATAGTCATGAAGGCACATCAAGTGCAGCAGTGTGTGGCTCACTGACGTGTTTTTAATAGTTTGTGAACAACAGTGGAGCTCTACGGCAGAAGGGAAATAATATACATCACACTTTGGCCACACAGGAAACACTTGTTGGTCTTTTCATGGGGTGTGTATCACCATCTTTATCCTTCGCACTACCAAAATCAATGAAAGAGTATATCCCAATATGTATTAACCGCGCTGCTCACACTATAATTTAGCAATAAGCAGGACCAAGGAAGTCTGTCAGATGATATGCTAATTATGCTTCTCAACCAACCAAGTTATGACAACAGCCGTTCACGCGTTGCGTTTAAAAACTCGTGGAAAAATGCCAGCCAATGCTGCTTTCATCGTTTTATTGAAATAAGTTGCTTGGGAGGTTGCGGTAACTAAGATTTCCAGCAGCGTGAATCCCTGAGTGTAGCTTTACTGCTCCATTTGTCATCTTCAGTTTGGCTGACCTCTCAACCGGATGATGTCACCTCCTTGGACGGAAATCCTAAAGCAAGTAAAATAATCAGTGGGACAGATCGTAGATCTCCGGGCAGCCCTGCACTTAAACGAATAACTTTACGGAAGAAAGAAGAGATGCCAGCTGGTTGTTGGCACATGACACATGACATTCTGTGCGCGTTGCAGCGTTCCAAAAGTGAAGCTACTTTTATCTCCGGGCGCTTGTGAATGCTTGCATGCCGCCTTCTGCGCGTTGGCATCAATGGAGGAACGCAAAAAAACAACACTCGGCACGTGAACGACCTCTAAGTGGTGTCATGCTGACATGTAAGTTCTAATGAAGTTGGGGTTCGCACAAATTGCATAAAGACAGAAGCAGGTCGTGAGGGTTTCAACCTATTTGTCAGCCTCATTGGAACGTGCATTTGTTTCCATTAGAAACAAGTGTTAAAGTTTATATACAGCGATCAACTCCATTGGTATACTTGAGAGGTTAGAGTTCAACCAGCTGTAGATTCAGTTTGAAGGTGCTCACCTTTAGCTCCTTCTGTCGGTACGGTCATCTCCCAGACACCGATCACCAGCACCATTACAAGTAGAGCCCCTTTACTTCCGATCTGCGTGTATCGCTCACTCATCCTGGGAAAAAGAAAAGAGAAACCATGAGAAGGTGCTTTATTACAGCATTCCTGCCTTTAGAACCGTATTATATGTACAAGTACTATATTTAACTAGAAGAGGGTGCTGCTCCACTAGGAGCAAAGGCTTTTATCCTTCCTCTTGCTTCTCAAAACAAAGTACAGCTGTAAATGTGCCCTAGATCACCCTCTCCAAATCCTCCCTTTCTTCCCCTGCACCTCCTCCCCTCTCGACCTGCAACACGAGGCTCTTATAGCCGGAACACGAACAGAAGGTGAAGACCCCAACAGGCTTCAAATAAGCCTCTCAGCGGAGTGGTAGAGAGCGAGCAGCTAATCCAGCCCTCCACAGTGTCCTTTTCCTCTGCACTCCCTCTCCCTAATGAAGTGGCGGAGCCGAGGCCGCACTCGCCATCTGGCTTGCGGCGCGTTATCATTGACAGACAACGATCAGATTTCAAACGAAGGATGCAGGAGCGGTGCGGTAATTACTGGAAGAGGCGCGGTGTCGTATGGCGCGAGCGGACAAAGTTACAAGCTGCGTTTACGCCTTATTTACCGCCTCTTATCTGCCTGCCTCATTGACGTATAGATCGGCTAAACCTCGTTGGGGCTCTCGGATTATTTGTGTAATTAAGTTTATTTTGGCAAGCCGAGCGTGACCTTTTGCCCAGAATTTCCCAGAGGCACACAGGAGTTAGGATCATTAGTGATGTGTCAACACAGCGCAGACAGGACTCACATGTCTAAGATTAGAAATATTACAAAAACACAAAGGAAACTATTTCTCATACTGAATTCATGCACATGTAAAAACACCTTGCAAACAATGTGTACTGTTGCCTTGTAGCTTTTGAGGCATTATCTCCTAGTTAATGATCGGTCATTTTTATCCTGAATTGTGAAGCACTTCTTAAAGTTTCAACATGAGCGCTGCGAATAAATCACTGATAATCCATGTGACGTTTAATAATAATTATTATTGACCACGATGATGGCTGACATGTGATGAAATAGTGGTGTGGACGCTATACAAGTAGCCACAGCCGTGCGTAATGACAGCTGCTCTGGTGCTGTTGGAGTGCCGAAGCGAGCACAAGTATCCATATGGCAAACTGATGTTTAAGGGCTTTTCTATTTCTATTTCTGGCAAACTGTGGGAGTGGAAATGAGGCTCGTGCATGTGCGTCCAGCTCCACATGTGATTGAGATTTATAGAAGAGAATCAGGTGTTTGTGCGGGCTTGTATGCATATATATCTGTCTGTGCGTATACACTGTTTTAGTCATGAAAGCTTGGCCAAAGGTGAAGAACGACATGTTTTTTGCCGGACTGGCTTGTGTCTCTGAATCATTCATTTCACTTGGGGAATTGTTTAAATGTCTCTCTAATGTCTACTGACTTTAAAGAAAAGGTGGACATTTAGGGGAATCCTGGACCAAGCCTGGCCAAGTTAGAGCCTGCCACTTTCCGTTAGCGATGCACCGATCCGACTTTTTTGAGTCAGGATATCGATACCTGGGCTTTGGGTACGACCGACTATTCTTAATTATACGCTTAATGCCTCACTGTGTGGAAGGGACTGGGATCATTACTTTATGTGAAAGACAACATCAGGCTTGACTTAAACATCGCCTTACCAACCTTTTGAAATGAAAAAATGAAACAGGAATTCAAATTCCAGTATATAATGTATATATACTGTATACACATAGAGTTCAATTGAATAGATGGGCTCCATTGTCACCAGCTCCAGCTGTTTGAGTCAGTGCATCCCTCTCGTCAATCCGCAACTCGTAGTTTTTACGGTTAGAGAGCAGAAACACTGGGATTGGAATAATGCGTAGTGCTGCGCGAAGTACAATTCTGAGTTACTTTACTTTCCTGGGGTATTTAAGTTTTATGCAATTTTACGCTTCTCCGCTGCGTTTCAAAGAAAATTGTACCTTTAACGATATCGTAGTTTATTTTACACAACATGATGCGTTGTTGATATATCGGCCCCATAATATAAAAAGAGTTCAAATCAGCTCCAACACAAAATGCTGCTCATACAGTTGTGCGTTGTAACACATTATAACACACACGTATACTTTTAGTATATGTCCAGAATGCTCGCTGGGCATGTTGAAAATATATGATCAAGTCATTTAGCCACTTATCCACCGCAGGAAGGAAAACACACCAAAGAGCTCCACTGATCTTTTACGCTTTCATGGTGGAATTTTCCATCACCAACATGATGTAAATCTCCACAGAGGCCATGATTGCCAGTTTCAGGACACTTAGCAGGGGGAATTCAAAGGCTGCTGGAGAGACACGTGGAAGGAGAGTCACTCAAATGTTGACAGCGATGGCCCTCATAATGGTGAGGTTCATGTATCTGCTCAATTGGACCTCAAATTGTAGACTTAAGTGCTCGTATTACAGCAGCGGGTGCTAATGTTCACCTCCATGGCGACAGATTTATAGCCGCTGGTTAGCCGAAGAATTGGAGGCCGGGTTGAAACGGTGGCCAGTCGATGTTTGCTGTGCAATTCAGTGTGTGTGTGTGTGTGTGTTTGAAAAAGGGCCATTGGTGACAGAGTGCAGGGCAGAGCACTAAGGGTGCAATTCTGTAAATGACATCTCATTGTCCCTGAATGTGCGGTGTTGTCATTGGTGCGGCGGCGCGCTCGGCGGAGCGAGTCGCTGAGGATTTGTTACAGTTTGAGGCCATTTTACATCTCGACCTTGAATCGGAGAGCTTAAGCATCTTTGGAGAAACACTGCAATTTATTTTTCTTATAAGTAAACGTCTGTTTTTCGCTGCTCGCAACGCGACGTGATCCAGCCGGTATACAGTTCACAGAGGTCTTGGTAGCTCTTTTCTGCTGCACAGGAGGTGATGCCTTTTACACTTACGTTTCTCAAAACTGTTTCAACTCTTTGATTTATGTTCTAAAAAATAAGTCATGCCATTTCTATTCTTGTGGTTTGGTTGGAGAGCCGTACAGTAAATCATAATTGTAATGAAAACCAACGTGGACCACCTACAGAAACTATAAAGCTTCACTAATTCATGTTTTATATCATCAGTGGATCAGATGACTATTGAGCCGCATTAGAGACATTTCTCACAGGAGTTGGCGAGGCCCGGACCAAAGATCAGAGGGAAGTGAATATTGGAATTCCATTCGCCTGGTGGCCAGAAACATGACACCGAATGAATGCCAATGTTGCTCTGTGTCTGCTGGATGTGTAATTAGGTCATTCTTTTGTAACATGATCTGCATAACGACTTTATACAGTGATAATATGTCAGACTAGTAAAAAAAATAAAAATAAAAATCTTTTTTTTTATCAATTAATACCACTTAGATTAATGCGGAAATTACTTTGATCCCACAAATGCATCATCTTGGATACACAGAACTCTAGACCAAATACCTCAATATTGAAATTGCAACGATATTATCGGGTTGACCTTTGGTGCTTTTACAAAATATTTACACACTGAGATTTTTGACAAATTCCAGTAGTGTGGATATAATGACAAAGTGTGTAAAGCTGTGAGCTCAGACAATAGTATCCCTTTACTTTAATGTAGCCTTTAAAACCAGGAGAGAGAGAACACTTTACTGTATTACAATATCCAAAAATCAGAGACGCTATCTCGTCTCATATCACAATATCGACATAATACATGATGTTAATTCCATTTTGGCCAGAACAATAAAGACACATTTCTTATGGTAATGATTACTTTGGTGAAGTATTTATTACAGGTTTCATTTGTTGGTGATACGCGTTTGAAGAGTGGAGTTTTTTTATTGCCACTTGGTTTTAACAAGGATTCAGATGGGTGTGTTTTTTTTTGTTTTTTTTTGAAGAAAGCAAACTCTGACTCAGAAGCTGTCTGCAGCAGTCGGAAGTTTTAATTGTTCATTTTAGTCCGACAGTACTTCATGTATAATGTATTCCCTTTGTGACAGAAGAGGCCCTGAAGTGAGACGCATAATGTATGCAGATGATTGCCACAAGCTTGAAACATGAGCTGCACATTGAAGTTAGGAGGATAGCAGAGGAAAAAACAAATACTAATAAACTGAAGCCTAAATGAAATGTGTAATTATCTTCTGATTGTCGCAGCGCTTTGCGTCTCCTCCTCTTGGCAGCAGAGACAGAGCCTCTTTTCCTATCTGCAGTATATTGCACTGCTGCACTTGAGGACAAGTGAGGAGTAATATTCTTTTTCGCCGGTGCCACCTCGGTAGTTCCCCTGGATTTGCGTGCTGAAATTCATCCAGAGATTGGACTTTTATCCCTTTGTTATGAGTCGGCTCTGTTGTGCGGGCGGGTAAGCCTGGCGGTGTAGATCTTCGGATTTCCTTTCAAGAGTACAAAGTGAATTTGTTTAAAACTGAATGAAAGCAAGAAATCCCCATCTCTGACAGAAAACTCTTGATCGTCGTTCCGTCCTGCCCTCCCACTCCCACTCCTCTCCGTGCAACAAATTGAATGGCAGCAGACCAACGAGGCTGCTTTAAGAAGACTCCACTCGATGATTGACCTCAGTGAGCCGACACGCGCTGACTGAGGAGCTTGCGCTACTAAAAGACTCGTACACTCGCAGAGATGAAAACACCTGACTGTCACAGGCACTGCACCTTCCCACCTCAACCAAAGCAAAGGAAACAGCTGCATTTGTATACTGCAGTGATCTCTGATGAACTGTAGCAGTAATGTCACTGCACTGCAGCCACCCCCATTACAGCCGTTAAAAAATAAATTACGAACAGAGCACATCAGATTTCCTTACTTATCAGTTTCTTTTAAGGCAATTAAATGACTTTTCTATAAATGTTTCATCTATTAGAGTACAGTTACAGTATAATAACAAGTTAACACTATTAGTTAGACAGTTCCAGTTGTCGCTGAAGGTTTTTTTTTCAACTGCTGAAAAAGAAATTAATGGAAATGTTTTGACAGGGCAAAGTGCAGCGCTGCCCAGGAGTCTACTTTCACTTTATTGCTGTCGATGGAGAAATAATAACATATTGTTTACTGTTGCCTTGAGACACTGTGAACAGCCCCCGAATCTTGAGACTTTGCCCAATATATTTTTTCCTCTTGCACCGACAGTGAGACTGAACAATACATCAAAAACGTTTCGGGTTTTGTTCCCGTCTGTTTTGTTCCTTTCTTCTTCTGCTGGCAGCCATATTAGGGTTCTCTCCTCCTCAACAGCTTATTGGCATGCTTCCTAATGTATTGAAATTGTCCCAGTTACACACTTAAATGTGAAGAATTGATGTATATCAGGGCCAGTGTGTAAGATTTAAGGGGATATATTGGCATATTATTTTTTATACCATCAACCTGCCAGGGCCTGCAGATGGAAATGACCCCGCATGGCTAAATCTGCCCCATTTACATGATGTTACATGTTAATTAATTACCCTTGTCCCTTCTTGAATACAATAAACATAAATGTCATATAATATTCATAACTATGTGTTCATAAGTGTAAAATCTCCTGAAACTTAGAATCGTTGTTTTCATTAGTTCAGAATGAGCCCGTCATATCTACAACAGGGAGCAGGTCTTCTTCACGGAGTCCGCCATGTTGCACCGCCATGTTGCTACGGCAGCCCTGAATGGACAAACCACACACTGGCTCTAGAGGAGCCAATTTCAAATTAGAAAACTTCACAAATCTCAAGTGAAACGTGTATTTTTCCCCTGAGTTATAGAGTAGTAAGTAGCGCCTCTATTCCAATTCTGTATTTCACTCTGGGACTAAAGCTTCAACATCACATTTAAGAAATAGGATTTTTTTTTGTGCAATTGATGGCAATGTTTGGAGTAATTAGTGTGAACATCAGGGTACTTGTCTTACCGCTAAATCAGGGTCTCGGTCCGGCAGCTCACAGTTAGCTCAGGATGTCGCGTTACTTTACTTTTCATCAAACTATAACTCGGGTTGTTTAGGTGTAGAGACACAGATGGAGACTTTACTTTAATACAGTGACCTACATGCTGAAATAAAGTTACTGAGCATTGCTGAGCAGTCAATGCACAGCACAGACACACTAGAAGCCAACACTCTGTTTCAGTTGTCAGATAGAATTAACTAATGATCATTTCTGCACTGATTTCCACTGACAGAGAGTCTTGGCTGGTGGCAGATTCTGACGCCTCTACAAAATTCTGTTTGTATGCGCAGGCAGGTGAGCGCTCAACAAATATTTAGACTGACTACAGTATTCTGTTTGACAAGAGCTGAAGCCAGAACACTGGACCCAACAGACACAAAAAGATATTTCTTTACCTTTCTTTAGGTTTCTCTTTGGAACTGGAACACGTTCAGCGTATACCAAACCTCTGCAGTTTGTACACATCAATAGGGAAAGATGAGCATCGTAAGTATCTTCTACTGTCATGCTTTAGAACCGTGTGAAGAGGAAGGTTGAATATAAAGGTGTGTTTGATTTGGTGAATGCTGAACCGAGTGAAATCGAGTGCGGCAAGTAACTCCCGATTCTGACCTCTTTTGTCACTTGTCCCATTTGTGTCACTTATTTTCTTACTTTGATGGGCTCACACAAGCCGGCGATACTTTTCATTAGCGAGTAAAAGACTCTGTCGCCCTTGGCCTATTAATAGTAAATGTTTGCAAAGGAGGAAAGAAAAACGGGGAATTCATCCTTCACCTGCTTCCCGCACGATGAGGGTGAGTGGAAACTGAAATACCAATCATTTCTGCAGCATGCAAACCATCCGGACATAAAAGTTCATGCACTTTGTGGTGTAAAAGAAAGAATACTAAGTAACGCCTGGAATTTATGCTCTAACCACAACCTCATCTGGAGGACTTTATTAGCCAGAAACAGTGCAGGAACATCAGTGAGCTAAATGTCATCTGCTCGGTGTGTGGTGGGTGGAGGTGGTGAAGTTCAGCGACCGCTGCAGAGCTCGGTGCATTGTTCCGAATTGTTTCCATAAGAATAATCCTGTTGTTCAAACACAAAAAGGGACAAATCGGAAGTTAAAGGTCCCCTCCAGACATGTTTGATGCAGTGCAGAGTGAACACACACATAGAGTGACTTCATACTGTGCTCAGGTAGACGTTGCTCCTCTATTTCCTTTACATAGCTAATAGTTGTTTGCTGTTTTGTCAATGCTCTGAATAGCGTACAAAGAACATTTTAAGGCTTCTAACACTAATATTTTTCCTTGCCTGTAAAGCAGCTTTGGTAGCCAACCATAATGTGTTTTACTTAGTAATCATTTTTAAAGTGTAAGATTCAATTTTCAGGTTCCCCACAATTGTAGGAAGACGCTCCCTTGAAAGTCACGAGGCGTGTGTGTAATCCACAGTATCACAGAGATGGCAGGGCGGGCGGAGGGAGTGTTGCTAAACCGTAGAAAAAAGCTGGACTTTTCCTCTCCGTCTCTGCAGCCGGATTCGATACAGGGATTACCCCCTCTTTCCCCTTCCCCCTCCGTCTCTATCTCGCTCTTCACTTGGACCGTGACAGAGGCTGTCACCTCGGACGGCTGCGGGGAGCCGATTGCTCCGTCGCAGAGCAAACATCGCTCATTCGCCAAAACACAGCCGTTCCCTTCTGACAGCCGAGGGAGGGAAGCTCTCAACCCCCGTCACGCCGAAAACAAGGGAGTTTGCCCGCTCTTTGTCACGCGCCCCGCGCAGCAAATCCTGCTCAGTTCACTTCATAAACAGGACAAGACAGCTGTCAGGGCCGTGTTGATGTATGAATTTAGGACTATAAAAGGAGCACCGCCTTAGCACCTTGTCCCGACGACTCGCTAATCAAATCATTATACAGCAGCCTGCAGCGGCACCGTGATTCTCCGCCGTTGCGATTCCCATTCCAAATTCCGCCATCATGAGAGACTCCTCGGGCCTTCATGCTCGCTTCTGATTTGCTGCTCACATCTGATTTATTTTTGGATGACTGTTTCTATCAATTCTAGGATGTAATCCATGTCACAAACCAAGGAGCTGGCAGCTCCGTGAAATATCTACATGCAATAAATGTCTTCGTTTCACTCACTGGTCTCTAACAGATCTCAGTGAGTCTTTCCAAATCCCCCCCCTCCAATCAAGCTTTACATGTTTTCGGTTGCTTTTGTCCTCCATGCCAATGTGTTCTCAGAAAGGTTGACTTTGTGAGATCTACTTTGAATTCCATCGAGCAAATATCATCCGATTTCATCTGGTTCTGATCAAAACTGATAAATCAAAAAGTGACGCCGCACAGCTTCTTCTTTTTTTTACCGCTCAGCTGTGGGGGCGATCGGAGCCCCGGCGAGGAAGGGCCTTGATTTCAAACTTGACCGAAGAAGAAGCCGAGGCAGAGCAAAAATCGGCGCTGTTACCCGACACTGACGCTGAGTGCCCTTTCAGAGCGTTAACCACCAAAGCGACCTTCCGTAACGACACGTCGAGATGCTATCTGAGAGGCCGCGCTCACCGAAACCGCAACAGCCAAATGGTCTCAACCTTAGTTTTCCTTTGATCAAAGTGTCGATGCATCACCGTCTCATGATCCAGTGTGCTATTTCAGTCCAGCCCCCACCTTCCAATATTGCCTGGCACCGTCAGCACGCAGCAGCATTCAGTGTACCTCTCTGAAACCTTTTTAAAGTCGAGGTCTCATAACTCAACAGCCTACTGTTTGCCTCCCTGTAATTGCTCTCTTAGCTGAGGCTTTATGAATTATCAATGAGGCCAGTCTAAACATTTTAGTAAAAATAAGCACGTTTGTGTCTCGTTATAAAGCAGAAAAACTGGAGAAATGTACTTTTTACTGCACTACATTTTGACAGTTATAGTTACTAATTACATTTCAGATAAAAAAAACGTTCATACCAAATTATTCAATATTATATAAAAAAGTCCAAATAAGCTCCATCATAACCAACAGTAAAATGCTGCTCATACAACATGCATCAGTGTGATCAGCTCAATATGATAAATAATAGTGCAGCACTCAGAGGACAGTTTTCTGCTTTTTGATACTTTGAGTTTTGTTAATAATATTCAGTACTTAAGTACTTAGTTCAGTAATAGAGTAGTTTGAAATTTTGGAAAATGTACTTATTTACTTTCTTATCCAATGTATTGGATGAAAAACTCATCCACATCCATACGCTACATAGCTACAGCCAGTTAGCTTAGCATATCACAACAGGGAGAAACAGCTAGCCTGGCTCTGTCACCTACTGTCATCACAATGTGAGCTTCTTACACTCTGGGTTTTGGGATATTACTTGTACTTTCTTTCTACAATGCGGCATTGATACTTCTACTCGCGTAATTGATCTGAATACAAAAGATAATTTAATAATAAACAATACAACTGATAAATGAATAAACATCAGCTGTGAGTAGTATTGTCCCATGATGGTCTGAATGTGAAATACTGAAGGGGAAATACCGCACCCTCGTCACCTCACCCAACTCAATAGAAACAAACGGTCCATAAGAGTATCAGGACAAAAACCAACTGTCATACTTTTAGTACTAGTATTTGGTGATAAGAATTTTATACCAAAGTCAAATTTTTTACAACTTTTCTTATGGAGTATTTGTACATTGTGGTTTTGATACGTTCATTAAAGTAAAGGATCTGACTAAGTGTCAGTGTAATGGACTCTTATACTATACATACCCTTGATTTCCACCTCAAACTTGTCGTCTTCCCCGTCAAATTATGCATAACAAAAAGTTCAGTTATTGGCCATAAGCTTCAGTACTAACGTAAAAGTCAAAACAAGTCCAATTTCATAATCCCAAACAGTTCCATGGAGGACATGAAGTCAAACTGTCAGAACGGCATCAAGGTCCAAAGTAGGTCGAATCACCAAGTGGCGTTTTTGTCAGCGAAACGAATATATATTAGTGTCACATTGTGGTGTCAGTGCGTCCTCATGGAGTCCGTCCTGTAGCTGGAAGGACGCGGGTCTGATCCCCGCGACAGCCCGGTGTCCTTGTGCGAGAATCCCTCTGTCGCTGTGCATCGCTGTAGATGAGTGCGTCAGCTCAATGACTGCGGGACAACATGGAGGAGAATAAATAAATGATGTATGAAAAATTATATTTATACCTGACAGCCAGTCAGGTGTGTGGGAGTCAGCAGGAAGTCCGATGTGATTTCAGCCTCGTGGGTCCCTGTTTCACGCCGTTGCAGTTTCTAATGTGTTGTTTGATTCAAATCAATTGGCTGCAGTGCTTTTCGTCTTTCCCCGTCTCACTCGACACCTCAAAGAAAAAGTGATTATTAAAACATTTGTGGCAGTAACTGGAGTTGTTCCTCAAGATAAAAAGGGGGGATGACGGGACATGGCAACCTGAGTTAGAGCCTTTATTGTTTTGCTCGGCTCGGCTGTCAATTATGTGAAAAGCCAGAGCTGATTCAAAGGCTTTCTGATTTTTACATGTATCAGAATATGAAATGCCATTCTTCTTTTGTCCCAGTTTGATAACAGAAGAGGAATTACATTCTGTATCACAGAGCAGATAGAAGGACTGTGGTTTTCACATTAAACAGTGCGTTTAGTTGCTTTATATAAGGTTTTATCTGCTGTTTAAATATTTATTATCTTCTTTTACATTATGGTTTAACCCCCCCCCCCCATTTAGCATTCATGAGCACTATGTAAGCGGTTTACAACGGCCTTTAACGTAGTTGTGAGCACATACATATTGCTACATGTTTATAGCATTTTTCAATAATTATAACATCTCCTTCGAATACATATTTTATATTGTCCCAGCTGTGTTTTCCGATATTGTCATTCATTATTTGTTTACACGACATCGTGTACTTCTCCCACAGGAGGAGTTTGTAGTTGACAAATCAGCTTACAGCTACATCATAATGCATGTGTTGCCCTTTATTTATTTATTTAACACATATAGCAATTAAGTGATATTTACACGGATTGACCCACAAACGCAATATTATGTGTAAACCTTTCATAAGATAGCATTTAACAACAATAACCTCAACCCCTTTTGTATGCATTAGTTTGTACCAGTGACAAACGTGAGGCCAAATAGAAAAGCACAACGTTCCCTGCCTTTACCTGCTATCTGCATACTGTAAGAAATGAATAATAAAATACATACCTCAGGTCTATAAACCTTTTGGAAACAAATCTTGAGGGTTCAATTGAATAAAATGAGGGAATACATAATAATAGGGTGAAAGATATCGTATTGGAACAACACTCTGAGCTCTATTGTTTTAAATTCACTTCGACCATATGTCACCTATTTTCTAAATGAGCCTCGGCCACTGAAAACCATCAGACAAAACAATTTAGAGATGTACCAATCGATCGGCTGCCGATCAAAACCGGATTTTTTCCGGAAGTCAGTCTCATATTACCCAATTTTTGGCGGTCGCATTTACACACACGCTTTACATCGGCACACGGTAACGTCACAACCACACACACACACACACACACACGTGTCTAATGTAGAAAATAGATTTTGAGGGCCTTTAACGTTCGCTCGACTCTAAAACAATATCCTCGACTTTGCTGATTACGTCTCTGTGGCAAGAGTTCTGCCCCTGCCCGAAGAGAAAATGTACTTTTGCCAGAACAAATGACGAGATTAGTCGCGTTTAGGGGCCACTCCACAATGTGCCCGAAGTCATTTCCGTATGCGTAAACAGCCCAAACACAATCAAAGTGCAGCTAAATCCTGACGGCAGCGGACTGATCACTGCTACTGTACCGTAAACTGCTATTCATTACGAATTCACAGCGGGGTGGAAGAAAAGCTATTTAAGAAATCACATGGGAGAATAGGAATACATTACACTCTGAGGTAGCCCGCCATTTATCATCGTTATCAAACAAACAGCCTGAGTCTGGTGCCTGTACGTGTCAAAGCGTAATGCTCTCTGGATGCTTTCTCTCCCTCGGCCCCTTCTTGCCTTTCCTCCCCGACACCTTAACGCACACAGAGGAGCGTTTGGCAAGTGTTCTTTGCTCTGTGAAATAATCATAGGCTGCATTATGAGTAAAATAAGGTGGTTTTCTTTGTATAAACTGGTATGACAAAATCCTTGCTGTGTTTTTACAGAGAGTGGATTTTATATTAAGGTTCAACATGGAGCTGAAAGAACGTGGCAGCTAAATAAACAGCAACAGAAGAGGAGTGTCAATCAAAACATCTGTGATGAAGACAGCAGAACACTAAGTGATATGGAAAGCAGTGGTTGTGCGTTCTCAAGTTGTCTCGCCATGTTTAAGAGCAATTTTCCCTATTTCGATTCTGTCTTCTCCTTTGCAGCTCTGTCTTCACTCGTCACTAGAAACGCTTTCTCCGGTGACAGGCTCAGCGAGCTCAGCCTCGGCACGCTTCCTTCTGTCTGTGCGATCGGAAACCCAGAAATTCCCACCTCGGATTAGTCGCAGCCAATAAGCGCAGGGGGGGGGGGCATGAATAGCGTCGAGTCTCGCACGCTTTGATGAGAAGAAAAGGCGAGGAGTGAGGTGTCGGGGCGCGGGGGAAATCTATTTTTAGGCATCTAATGAAACTTTTCAACGCCGCACCGACGACAGGAGAGACGTTGACAGGCGATTATGAAACTGTCTTAATTAGCTCCCGAGCTCTGGTATGTCTGTTAGCCAATGATGCCTCCCACCCAGGTTTTATGTCGAAGAGCCAAGAAAATGTGGATTCATTTAGGACTTAGTGTTGGCGCCAATGTGCGCGTGACTTTTTATGTGGCGACTCCATGAGCAAAGTGGCACAAGTTCCATCTTCACCAATGGCGACAACAGTTGTAGCAAAATGTGTGATCTAAAAACGTCAACTGTGAAGACCAAGGGCTTCTCTCTCTCTCTCTGTCGTTTAGCACTGATGTTTAACACCATTGAAGTGGAGCCATGGAGGCCAATTTATGCACCCGCAGAGGAAGAAAAAAGACCAGCAGCAAGACTGGGTTAAGGGTCTGGGTCAGTTGGGGAAATCTCTCATCGTCACTGTCTTCCTCTCCTTCTGTGTAAAACCTGCAGCTGATTGCAACATATTCAAACCACTTGTTTTGCAAAGCATGCTGGGACATGTGGGTTAACAATAAGATAGATGCGGCAGGCTGACAGAAATGTGGAACTACAACTAAAACTAGATTATAAATGCTGGATTTAATGGCAATTAAATTAGAATTAGTGAAAGAAACATGGGCTGAACGAAGTTTAAATGTGAGCACTGAATGAAGTTAAAGTGCTGAAAGGAGTTGAAGTGTTATTTGAAGTGTAGGTGTTAAATTGAGCTTAAATTGAAGTTGAAGTCTCGAAAGAAATCAATGCTAGTGCGTATAAAGTGAAAGATTTCTGTTGAAGTGGGGGATTTTTCCAAGTGTCTATAGTTCATTTTAATAAAATTTTAATTTATGCAGTTTTGGCCATCATTCCTGTCAGTGACACCAGGTTAACTGCTGGGATCTAGAGACAGAAATGATGCCAGAACTATGAAAATAATATTTGATTCACTGTGTTTCCCTCAAAGTGCAACTTAAATGCTGTCATTGTTTTCCCTCAACTTGAAATCACCTCGCTGCAGTGATGTAGCTCTGTACCCCAGACTGTGTCAGTACACCGTGACGTCACTATTGGGGGTACTTAAAGGTACAACAAAGCTCTCTTCTTACCACAGCAAACAGTTAGAGGTGAAACAGACCAGAAACAGTCAGCCAGAGAGGGCAATGAAACCGTGATTTAGTTCCATTATAACCAAGACTGAGTTGAAGTGAAGTGACGGCCAATAAAATGCTCTTGTAATTGTGTTAGATAAATGTGTGTGTGAGGACAAACAGCAAACTGGAGAGGGAGGGCAGCCGTGCCAGCTTATCATAACTGATCCTCACACTCCCGCGCAGGAAGTATTCACATTCAGAACGTCTTTGTATTACTACGCTAGCCACGGTCACAAAAGCGTCGCGAATGGCGGGCTCCGCCGACCTGAGCAATAAATCAGCAGCGTTATCTCCCGCTCTTTCGCGTTCGACCTCTCTCGCATGTCGGAGCGGAAGCATGGCGGCTCCTCTCTGCCGAGGGCTGCCGGGACGGAAAGGCCAGAGGAAAGGGGAGAGGGGGGGGATCAATTTAATTACTCAAGGCGATTGAGCAGAGTGCACAGGCTTTAAAACTAAATTGCACCTGTTCTTTTTTTTTCATTTTTGTGGTTACACTCCCCTCTCCGCTGTTTTACATCACAGAACAACGAGGCTCAAGTTATTTTAGCGGTGGCCCTCGTGAGGCTTATAATCCAGGCTAAGTGACAGGCTAATTTGTGGTATTAGATTGCTTTCATCGGGTCGTTTGGGCCTGCTTTGTAAGTTAGCGGTATGAAAAGGCAGCTCTGCCTCAGCGGTCACATTGACTTGTATGCTGTGTGACTTCTGGGGGGGTGGAAGTGGGAACTGAGGGGGAGGGGGGTTACAGCGGCTCTCAGAGGCCATATTTCCTCAGTCGTGTTCAATCTTCTCACTGCCGATAGGGAACAAGCACGAAGGACTGAGCCAAAGGTATGAATATCGGAGCAGTGTGGCAGGAAAGTTTACAACCAGCCGAGATCAGTCGACTGTTCAGTCCAATCATAATGAATTTAGTCGGTTTATAACGAGTGACGAGACTTAAATTGCACTTCGGGTCCACGGAGTGAGAAAATGGGCTTTCCGCAGAAATCCATCAAAAGGGACAAGAGGCGACTCTAGTGGTGCTAAAAGTGAGACAAAAACCGCCAGCTGAAGATCTCTCCGTGAAGAAATCAAAGTCTGTGAGTGCATGTGCGAACGTACGTGTGTGTGTGTGTGTGTGTGTAAATGCCAGGCTAAAGCCTCGCGATACACCCTGAAACACAGACACAAGGCCGTTTTCTTTAACAATAAGATGGGACCCATTGCTCAGTCAACTTATCGCCGATGACCGTTCACGGTGTCAGAGGCCAGAACAAGCAATTAAAGGCAATAGAAAAATGGAGGATTAGTTCAAATTAATCCGCAACTTTTCCCCATTTTCTCGCAGAAAACGCTGAAATGGAGGGATATGGAAATCTGGCGGCGCATAGCAGAACTAATGGCTTGGCAGCTCTCGGCTCTGAAACGAGAAGGGCCTAATGGATCTGCCGCCCTGGCTAAGATGGCTGAGCCAGATTGCATGTGGATTTAAGTGATTAAGAACATGGTGGCCCCCGGTCCGTCTTTAGTCAGAGAAAATGTAATGTATGACAATGAATGCTAAAATATGAAATTCCACATTTAAGGAATCAATCCGCATTGCAGAGAATTCAGGGTGCAATTCACGCCTGAGCTTATGAAGGTATATGCTATTGGAGGGGGTGGTGTGAGGGTCAGCAGGAGTCTGCAAATGGCCACATACTCAAATAATAGTTGTGAAAAAGTTTTGTTTTGTTCCCAATGCCATTGAAGTGTTTACCTCGTTCACACTGGTTCAAAAACACTTACGATGTGACACAGTGTTGTGGGATTATCTCACCCAATGAGCAGACTATTGGTGAATTAAATAGATATCACAGGGAGTTTTTTCATCATTTACACAATGTATTTCAGCAATTAAAAATATAAGTAAGTGAGCCTTTTGCTGTGCTTTGGCAAAAAAAGAAGTATTATAATAATAGGGCTAATTAAGTCAGTGTAAAGCACATCTCCAACTAGAACTGCAATGATAATACTGCATAAAATGTGACAAGTTGTAAGAAACGGAGGAATTTCAGCACATTAGTGGCCCTTAATATTGTTAATATTGTTATTGGCTCATCATTTAACATTATGTTATGTCCGTGGTGGCAGATAATGTAATACCGTCATGTCATCTTATCGGAGAATTGATTACCTCTCAAAACTTTATTGCATTTTTAAGCCATGTTAGGACAATTTATTACATTGCACCAAGTTATTACATCGTCTATCAACAAAATAAGGGAAGACTAGAGTGCTGTGTGTGTGTGTGTGTGTGCGTGTGTGTGTGTGTGTGTGTGTTAATCTGACACCTCAGAGAAACTGAATTCAAATGTACAATTTACAAAGTTACAAATTGGAAATGAAGGCTTTCGGAGTCAGAGGCTGAATTTGTTTAGCCATGTTATAAAATGATATCTTTTTTTTTATGTATGTCATATCTAAACGACAGTGGGACGTTTGTCACGGCACCTCAGAAACAACTCACGTAGTTAAAGGCAACAATGTATAGACTCATACAAACATAATCCCTCACAGCGATCACTTCTGGCCCACCTGAAGTGTCTGTCTTTGACCCTGCCCTCTGGATTTTCTGTATAGTTTCTCATTTTGCTGTGTTCAGGACGTTTCTGGGCGTCAACTTCTATGAAATACGGCCAGGTGCCAGATCGTATAAGCACACAACCAAGAGGAAGCTAGGAAAATGGCGGACTCGGTGCCAAAAAAAAAACGTGAATATAAGCGAGGCAAAACGCCAAGTGGACAAAGCTCTTTCCAAAACCAGAGTAAGTCTGGGGTTGGCTTTCACCCGCTGGCAAGCACCGTAACCCTCGTTGAGCCGCGGATGAGGGGCCAACTTTGAATGTTTTGTTTACAAATCGCAACCGACAAATCCTCCTCATTGTGCCTTTAAGTATATGCAACTAAAATGACCCGGTTAAGTTCAGGTAGAGTTCACCGTCATGATTTGAGACCAACTCCATCTCCAGCATCAATGTCCCACCGACTTGTCGCTGCACTATAAGATCATCATACTACTTTGAGTCGAAGCAGGTCATTTCAATCCCTCTGAACAAATAACTACTTTCATGTAACTTTAATGCAAAATCAAGATCTACGGTCGAAGGGTCGGGTAATGCTCGAGGTTCATACGCCGCGTTGTCCTGAACCGGACGTCTCCTAAGTTATTCCACATCCAAAGAAACCGGATTACTCAGAGAAAGCAGGAAATCAGACAATGCACTTAAATGCACTGTAATAACCTCATTACTGTAAATCCACAAACACAATTAGATTTCTCTTCTACAAGAGAACTTCACTGGTAAGACTCAATTGAACTACTTCCTGATTGTGTGTGTGTGTTTGAGAGTCTGTCGGCCGAGTGAGAGGACAGACTCTGGTGATAGCTTGAATATATAGAATATATAGTTTTAGTCAGACATTTGATAGAAGTATATTGAATATGATAATGCACTGCTACATGGACATCACTTCTTGCCACTCTGCTGCACATTGATTATGATTCTGTCGTGCACGTTTCCATGCAAAGCTGATTAAAAAATAAAAAAAAACAGGGTACATTTGGTGCAGGTGAATGCAACACTGCTCAACAGCTGACTAATTAGGCAAAAGGGCTGAGTGATGCAAACTGATCTCAGTCATTCTTTAGTGACTCACCATCAAGTCCAAATCTGCTAGAAAAAATGGATAATTCAGAGAGAAATTAATTCCTTTCATAGAGCGTCTTTGATATACAATCCATAGCAAGCCCCTTCCCCCCCTCTCATAATAAGAAAGTAGAGGACATACAGTAGAAAGAAGGTGTGGGACTGCGTTCGTGCCGTCTGACGGCCCCACTCAGTACAGCCACGACTGACTTCGACAGGTGCCGGCGGATAATTGGGCGCCGTGCCGGCTACAACCGCAGTGCTGCTGTCTCCTAGAGCTCATTACTATCACTCAGAAGTTCACCCTTTAAAAAAAAAACTCCACAGCCACATGACTCGACGTATTTGGTAAAATGGCGACTGAAATCTCTTGAAACGCTGCCATTAAAGGGCCTGTCACTCTGCGAGCTGTTGAGGTGCTGTTTGGACGGGTAAATGATTGCACTCAGCATGAGATTCGACACACAGTTTCAACTTCATGCAAATACATGCACGCGGTGAGGTTCAGTCAGTCCTGGTACGAAACAAACGTGTATTAGCTGGTGATCACAGCTTGAAAGCAGGACTTTTTCTGCCTTACTGCCCAAAATGTTTGCAAAAGATGACAGCATTGTTAATCAGCTTCAGTGAGCCAACAATATGTTCGCTTTCCACGCATTTACAGTTTCTGTTTAAAATACATTTTTGCTCGCTGATTAGGTCATTTTTTTAGGCATTTTAGCCTTTATTAGATAGCTAGAAATAGACGGAGACAACAAGGATGGAAAGACTTGTGGGAAGATTCCCACTAAGAAAGAAGGATGTTGCAATTACCCTTATGACTAACTGACAACCCAGAATGCCACCCACCAGGGCTATTCAGACTGAATATAGGGTTGGTGGTGGTGTGTTCCCAGTGAGACACTGGATGAGTTTACATTATACCCCATTAACATAGGTTTGTACAAGAGTGAGCAATTAGCTCTGTTTCTCCATCTCAATGTTTGTTAGATAAATTGTAAAATTAGCAAAATGTTCCAAACTATAAGATGTCCAACTGGTACGGGGGTTTGCACATCATTGTTTTAAGATGTTTTGCCAGACTACCGTGCAGTGTTTTACCAGAGCATTCTGTGACGTCACGTTGCAGCAATAGTTAAACAACGCTCAACTTTTTTGCAGATGACGCTGCACTATTTTTGCCAACGCCGTCTGCGGGGCCTCGTTCAGATGGATAAGGGAGTTGCGTTTTTTCACCCCGGGCTAAAGTCGGTCTGAGCGCAGCTAAAATACAATGAATGACGAGCTCGTACTTTCAACATTAACGGCTACACATGCTTTCTTCGTCAGCTCGTTTCATTGGCCTATGAGCGAGGAAAAGGATCCTTTGAGTTGAGATTATTTTGTCACATGTACTCTTAGCGGATGCTAAACAAACATTGTTTTTTTACTTTCTAGCTTTGATCTTACTGGGTTTAAAATGGGACTTTTACGTCAAGCCACTGTAAAATAGAATGCCTTTATTGTCATTGCACACATTGTACAATGAAATCTGCCGTGCAGCTCCTGAAACTGTACATTTAACATTCATTCATGGCACAATTCAAACAAGATTAAAATAAATGATTCCTCTCTCACCATTGACTACCATACATATTTCTACTGAAAAATCGTGGTCCACTGGACAGTCAACGACAGAGATAATTAGTTAACCCCACTAAAACAACTCCTAGAATCATGTCATGCTGTTGAGTGGTGGATTTCTGTGCACAACACTGTGACCTGGAGGCATCATTAAGCGAAGAGACACCAAGCCTCTCATCAGACAAGTGGACTGCTTCTTTGTCTGTGATTATTTGCTCGGTAGACAGCAGACTGGAGGGGACCACAAACATCACATAAGTGAGCAGTCACACTGTGGTTCCCATAAAGCACGGCTACCGCTGCTAAATTGGTAACCATGGAGCGAGTTAGCAATCCATTCGCCTACTTTTACCAAAAACGTTTCTCCATTTTGGATGTGATGGTCGTTGCTGACTGAAATGACAGCTTCAATAGAGCAAGCGAATGCAGCAGTTTGATATGAAGTTCACTTACACGGCTGGGATAATTGTCATTGTAGATGTTGTGTTTTTAATGTCACTAAAGCAGATCTCTTTTAATTCAAACCCAAATCAAAAGTTAATATCTGCATTGGTTGTGATGAATTTTCTTGAGCTTTTGATAGCAGTGTGTTCTTGTAAACAGGGCTCTGATACCTTCATGTGCAAAACCACACACACACACACACACACACACACACCCCTCAGTCTCATTACAAATACAGACAGTGCTATGCTGAGCAGATGCTCCTCAGCATGTATCACATCTAACACCTTTGAATAAAGCCTCCTCAGGATGCAGATTGCTGGGGGGTGTGCTGATACCCTGAGTGCCTTCATGAAGTGGATGTTAAGAGATTATTTACATTTTATTTTACGTTTTAGTCTCCACATCTGCCCTCGTATCACAATCTCTTCATAATCGAAACCCAAGCCGTAAACCCGTAAAGTGTAATATTATCACGATTTTAGTGAATTACCAAGAAGAGCCAAGAGTTACCTTGAATCGAGGTAAAGATGTACTTCTTTGGTATCCCAAGTTGGGGCAGATTATAAGAAAAAATATCAAAATCAGTGGAAGGATCCTACAATTTCCATGATGCAACTCAGCAGTGTTGTAGTACGCACGATTGGTCTTGATCTGGAGGACGGTTTCATGACCACTTTTCTTGAAGTTCTCGTCTCGGAATCAACCCTGTTTTTGTCTTGGTCTCGGACAAAGAGGACTCTGTGTTTATTTCAAGACCACAACTTTGGGGATTTGTAAATTACTAAATTATTTGTGCATTGTCTGACTTATTTGTTAACATCATTACTGTGACTTCTCAAAGATGACAAAGGACTATTGCCATACACAACGCAATGCCTTTTGAGTATTTTATCAAGACATTTCTCACTGTGCACTAATACACACATATAGGGAAGTGAAGAGGAAAATTCATGTGTTTGTATTCTTGGTCTTGACTCGGCTCAGCCTCGCCATGTCTTGATTTTGACTTGCTCACAACCCCTCAAAGTCTTGGAGGTTGTGACTCCGTTCCACTTTCGCAACATTGCGGTTCTGCCACCGTGGGTCGGCGGCGGCTTTATAGGCGCTGACCGCTGTATGCTGTGCAGGTGTTGGTTCTGGCATCGAGATTATTTTAAAACAGTACCCGTCCCTAGGTTCAATTCATTTCAATTACTGACTAGATTCGTTCTTTCCTTTCAGTGAGTGGAGAAGTTTACACACAGCACCCATCAACATACATTTGTATTTGCTAATGTGATGAATTTATAGCAGCTCACCTGATCAGGATGGGATAGTCTCCTCTGTTACAAATGAGACCAATAAAAGAGGTGTTTTTTTTCACATGTACAGTACTGCCTGATGACGCAACAGTCATGTGTGCTGTCTGAGGAGAGACTGCTCATTGCAGGTGTTTCTGGTTCTGTAATTAGCTGTCAGCACCTTGAGATTGACCATGTAATTGGTTCCGATGCTGCTTTTGAACTCATTAAAGTTGACTATTTGAGAACTTGATTTGCTCCGTGTCCTTCAGAGTGACTCAAAAGAAAAACATTCAGTTTAGGGAGCAAACCGATCCTCCGATAATGTGCGCAGGCGGCTTAAAAAGGAGACGGCTGAGAAGCTTACTGGGTCATCCTTCTCTGACAGTCGGATCCAGTACTTGACTGGTCACAGGGCATTGTGTGGCACTGCTTTTCCTCTATCACTGACAAATGTGACACCCTCCATCAGTGCAGGATATCTCATATTTTTGGATTTCACCACAGCCTCTCCAGAGATGACACCTGCTGCACCAGAGAAATACACCAAAACGATACAGAAACAGCACTAAACTGTTTTGGTTTTTTAAGATGTTAGAGTAAGTGTTATGAAAGTCTGTACATTTACAATGCCCACCGTATATGTCTAAAGCTGCCGCATGTTGCAACGTATGGTTATTAAATGATGGACCCTTTGCATAATCATCGGAAACCACTCTTCACTCTCCTGTTATTAGCTCTGTGTTGGTCTCCACTAACTCCTGAGATAAATTAAGAAAAGAGAAACTCTCACCAGCTACTCGGTTGTATGTCATCCGGTGCTGGGGACGAAATGTACAGAGATTCTATCGGAGATTTCTACAGAAAACCAGCTGCCTGATGTGCCTTGAAACAGCTTTGACAGTAGTGGGACTGAATCAAAACAGTAAAGTTGTTGGCAGTTGGATAAGAAGATCAACAACACTCTTATATCTGTCAGCTGCATATAAAGCTAGGGCTGTGCAAATAATCAAATTCCAGTTTTGGCTTTCTAACAATTATGAAAACAAGATAATCGACATAAAGCGATTATTGTACCGCATTCCGTTTCGCCACTTGTTTTTTTTCTTGTGTTTTAAATCCAGCGCGCCCCAGGCCGAAAACACGCTGCAAATGAATATTTGAACACGAGTCTTTCCGGCAACTATAACAGATTGGCAACCGTCTCAAGTGGCACCTGCAACATCTGGTATGTACATCAGCAAACCAACAGATCCCAGAGCCTTGAGACTGGAGCTCAGTGGGTTCTGCAGTCAGGGGGGGCTTGCTGTTACTCATTTCTGGCATGTTGATGTACTCGCAGGCCAATGTGACTGTGTTTCTTCTTCTTTCTCTCCCACTCCCACAAGTGTATAGTAGCCTGACGTTGAGCCAGAGCGGATAGGGAGCTACAGAGGCAAGGACGTGATGCAGAGTATATTCATCACCGCCTCCACCGCTCCTTATTCTCCATCAGAAATTGTTTTGGTGTTTTGCCTGTCAGATTGCAAGAATGGCAGCTGATCACAGGATCACACTTGAATACACAAGACAGTCTGTGTGACATCTTTAAACACTATGAGCCCACAGTAGAGCAGATTACACACAGACCAGTTTTATTCTTCATTTATAAAACTACAGTGATTGATTTTGTTATTCATTGATGATCATGGCATTCGTGTTGTTGAAAGGTCACCAAGTTAGCAATAGATTAGCTGTGGGCTGACATGGCTGGCCTGAACATGAACGGTCTGCTGTATTTAGCAGCAGAGCTCCAGGCTTCATAATATTACCTCTGATCACGTATTTCATTCCTTTTCTTGCGGTTCGGTCGAGCGTTGGGTGGATCAATATAAGCATCAATACTATCAACACTGAATCTTCTTCTGAGCATCAGTAGGACTGATACAAAAATGGGTCCTTCTCTCTTCTCCATTGTACCCATTTTTTATTTCAGTGCAGAGCGAAGAGACTGGCTCAGGAACAGAAAAAGTCTGTTGTCTTCAGGTGTTCACGCTCCGGGTATGGCTGCTGGCTGTAGCTTCATGTTTAACGTACAGACAGGAGAGCGATACTGATCTTCTCCTCCGACTCTCCAAAAAAAGCAAATATATGTATTTCCCAAAATGTTACAAACTATTACTTTAATGTTTGGCAAATCATTTGGTCTTTATGGAAATGAAGAAGTAGCCTATCAATGAAAGATACATCCAACAGACGCAGGATTTAGTATTATTTGGGGACCTCCAATAATTTATTTGTGATAATTTGTCTATTCGTCTATCGTCTTAATCCCGTCCGTAATTTACACACCAAACACAGAGGTCATGCAATGATATTAGTGCCGTGCCATATTGTAATATTCTTTTTTTTCAAGTTTTTTGTTTTCTCCACGCCTTTATTTCTGACTCTTTGTCGGTCAGGAATTATTGAGGCTGCGTTTGCAGTTATAAATGAAAGTTTTGTCAGAATTTTGGGTGCAAATTCAGGAGGTTCATCTTGTTATTTGTGGTTGTATAAATGTAATTTATGGTGCTGTAAGATTGCTGCTAATCAGTACGTGCGTTCGTTTGTGTGCAGAAAACACAAGCGAAAATGTTGTTAATGGAAGATCTAAACGCTGACAAACATGGATTGAAGCAGAATATTTTACTAGATAAAAACATGTTCTTAGTTTTGGAAATGATTACTATCTTTAGATAGCAATCATCGCTCGCTGTGTGAGGGAGAAGGAGAGAAGGTGGACTATCGGACGCAATGTTTCTGAATCAATTCTGCTTCTGAGAAACGTTTGCAAACCGAAAACTAACATGTTTTCTCCCGCTGCCTCTTGGTTTCTCCAGCTCTCTCTCTCTCTCTCCCTCCCTGTTTCTACCTCTCTCCCTCTCTCCCCTCATATCTCCAGCTGTCGCCTGGTAGAATGTAAATGAGGCTCTCAGCACTGAGCCTGTGATGGTGTCAGCCCTCTCCTTAGTCTCTGGTCTCATTAGAGGCCTAGTGTAGCTGACATTTACCCAGCCGCTGTGTTGACTAGCTCTTCATGCGGGCCACATGGGTCAAAACAATACACAGCGAAACTTCAACAATCCAAATCTCTTCGGAAAGGGAGGTCGCTGGGGTCTGTAAAATAACTGAATGTTGACAAAAAAACACTAAAAATGCCAAAATAAAGCTTTAGGATGTAAAAACAAAAAGATCCCTCCACATTCCTCTCTCAATGACCTGTGTGGACAGATTTGAAGCATTGTCATTCGTGATGTCCTGTGTCCTTGCTGTATTGTGTGGGCTGTGAGCATCTGTAAGTCGTCAGTGTGTGTGCATTAACGTCAGCAAGACAAATTCCTGGCAGCTGGACTAATTAAGATTCAGAATTAACGGCAAAATGCTCCATATTTGTCTTCTTTTTCTCTCTGCTCAAAAGAACGCTCAAACTGTAAAGGTTGTTTTGCTCGATAACCTGCGTGATTTCACACATTACTTACTCCCAGTCTGCCCAGTGATAACGTCAGTACACTGCTATCATCTTAAGGAGATAATTCAAATGTTCTTTGATTTCGGGGGAGGGGGGGGGCAGCCGCCTCCTGAGCCCTACAGTGAGCTGGAGGAACGGCTCCGTGAGTTTGAAATTAATAGGATGGCCACAGCTATTTCCTGACTCTGCGTCCTCTTGAGACCCCGCAGCTCTGTTTTTCTGCGGTCCTCTCATCCTGTTACTAATGCCCGAGTCTGTGTAACCCTTATCTCCATGCTCACTACATGGCCTGATAGGGCTCTGTGTGTAAGCAATTAAAACAGCTTATTTGCCAGATAAGTGGGGGAGAGCGGTCAGATTGAAAGCCACAGGCTGCCAGTATCAGGTCTTTAGGTTACAGCCCCCCGGGTTAAATAGCCCGGAGGCACAGAGTGAGCCAAGCGAGGCGCGCAGCTCAGTGTTACTGTGTGGAGGGGCTGAAACTCTGCCGGAGGGAAACACACACAAGGCCCTCTGTATGTTTTCCACAGAACCAACATACACCAGAATGAATATTTAACCATCGTCATAAATAAAGATAAGTGTAGCTACATAGAAAGGATAACTTCCTGTGTGCATTTGTGTGTGGATTTTAGCAGCCGTGCACAGATAGAATGTCATATTTTCATATTATATCTCCATGTCAATTGAACAGAACTAATTCTCTGTGAAGTAGATCCTGTTTGTATAAAGCCTGTTTCCACTCCTGATTTCTAGCAGGCAGACAGGTGCAATCCACTGTATTCAGGGATAGAATACATAAGAAGAAGTTGCTTTAATATTACTGTAATACTAATCACTACACAGAGATTCATTTAGTGCCCTGGTGTCCAAACTGGAGGTCTCCAGCTTTGACTTTTATAGCAGGTAGCTGCACAGTTACCTTTAACTCCCTGTTTTTTTACTTTACCTATAGCCTGCGTTTTGGTGTAACGTTTGTTCCCATAAAAATTTGACCTTACTGGAATGAAAAATGCCACGTCCAAAAAAAGCATTTTTGCTAAAGTTCCCACAATACAATGACTTGCTTTGCCTTTGATGCATGTGAACACTACAACTGTCCTCGATGGTGCTAGGTTATTTACAAGTGTCCAAAATCCCAATTTGTGATGAATGATGGACGGAGTTTCGACGTAGCTACTGTTTTCTTGTTACTTGATAAGTCTGTTGATATTCTACATTCTTCTTATCGTTAAAAAATATTATGAGACCAAAACCAACTACGAAAACCCCCCAACTATCTAACTAGTATCATTCATGTATCAAGCATTTATTGCTGTCCAAAAACTATGAAGAACACCCCAATGGAACAATCCCAGTGGCTTTTTGTCGAGGGAACCAGAGCGACGCTAACTTCCGGGGTCGATACAAAGATACGTCATCCCTGCAGCACTCGACTGTCTTTTTTTCCTTCTGCTCTACTCTATTCTGTCAGCTTCCCTCCTGTCTCACTTGATTGTAATGTAACAGACGGATCACATCTCCCTTATGGCTAACAAAGGCAGCAGCTGACAATAGCCTCAATAAGCTGAACGATAAGAACGAACAGAAGAAAGACAGACAAATATAATTAAACAAAATAAGAGACCTTGAAATACAGGAAATGATGAGTTAACAGCGTCACAACTACATTTTGAAAGAACTCCACCACATCAGTCACATTGTAATAACGCATCAGATCTACAGGCGATGTCAAATAGCTCACTTCTTCAGCTCAGTCAATTATCTTTTGGACCGACCACAACAGCTTCAGATGTGGTTGCCGGTAAATTTGCTCACAAAGGATGACATGACAACATGTGTAGATTGGACAAAGAGAGAAAAAAAGAAGACATAGTAACAGAGTCTGCTCTCTGAAGATTACGCGGCAGAGTAACGGAGATGGAGAAGAACTCGACCTTGGCGGTGACCTGAACAAACTGTAATGAGTTCTGAACTTCTGCCTCAGCTCAGTATTGTTGTGGTTTTCAGAGTGCTGAGAGCTGGTAAACAGGATATTGAGTCCCAGATGGGTTTAGCTTGCATCATGAAAGTACTGTAGGCCCACAGCTATGCACATACCATCAGCCATCGAAAAATGAAATGGAGGGAAGGGAAGGGGATGGGTGGGAGATAGGAAGGAGGGGGAGGGGGAGGGAAGAAAGATGGTTCTGCTGTCCGAAATGCATGTTGGTGTGTTTGTTTGGAGGCTTTCGGAGGCTAGACTTATCCTGCGTGACGGGCACATGTTTATGAGCCACTGGGCCACACACAGAGCAACACTAGGACGCTGCTGAAGAGATAAAACGTCCCACACTGGGGAGAAAACCCCGAACACACACCAGCGGATCTCCCTTTTCTCTCGCTGTCGTTTTCAGATCCTCTCACACTCTCGTCGTCTGTCTCCTCCTCTCCTTCTCCCTCTGCATGAAATAGGATCACGGTTAACTGGAGTAGGACTGTTTGATGAGTGGGAGGACAGCGTGATCACTAACTGCAAAGGCCAGGGCTGTCCCAGCAGAGGAGGATTCTGGGACGAACACTCGACAACAAGAAATGTAGACCGAAGAAGCACGTGTACAGAAAGCAGAAGTCCATATTATAAAAAAGGCTTCATTTCTGGAGGGAGGACAGCCCTGCTGATCACAGCTGCAAGTCGATCCATTTCTTTAAGAGGTTAAAGGAATATTTAATATTTTTCAGACTGGGTCCTCTTTGAGGAGGTGTGGTCGCCATGAGTTACTATAACAATTTATTAACCAATAACATTGCTGTGATTTCGGGGAATAGGGACACCAAAAGCCACAACTATACAACTGATTCAAATAGGGCAAGCAGGCAGCGCAGTATACCTAAGACGTACGTACTATTCTGCACCATACAATCTGCATGAATGCCAAGTAGTGTGCCCTTTATGTTGAGAGGGGAAGAGTAAGGGTGGATGTGTGTATGTTTTGTTTGTTGCATCAGTGGTATAAATTACTTTAAATACTTTTTTGAAATGCTTATAATCTGTTTACTACTATATTATAGTGTGTTGTGAACCATTTATTGAATGCCGATAAACTGCTTATGAATGCTCCATAAGGGGGGGGGGGGGGGGGGGGAGTGTTACCCAGTTAACTTTAACCATGATCTGTTAATCGCCTTCACTTCACAGTAGTTGCCTCGTGGAGATTTTGTAGAAAAACAGACATTTACAAAGTTATTCTGTAATTTCCCGTTGCGTTTTTAAAATGTGCTACTGGACTGAGTACGGTCAAAGCTGAACCCCAGAGTGGCTGCTTACAACCGACATGTTTGGGTGTTAACTGTTAACATTACGCTCTCTCTTTCATTTGGTGATCCCCTTGATTACATAGTTATGAATAAATGAGTATGGATTGTCAACATTACAAAAAAATGTATCAAGGTTGTAAAAAAGAGTGTAATTTTAATTTATGCTCAGAGAGCCTGTGCAAGTGTTTAAAAAAAGAGACAATCCAATTATGAACTACTTTAAATGTGTGGCTATTATTTTATCAATGCTGGCTGCTTAGGATGGATCTTCATCATCATAGTCTACTAATGGGCCCATTTTCCAGTGTATAAATTATTAAATGCATAAACAAAACATTGTCTTTGAAATTAGTATAAAGAAAATATTGCCAGATCTGTCTCTGTACATCTAGTCATTATTTTCTGCAGCCACTGCCAAAAAACAACATTGCAATATAATTATTTTGCCAGTATTGACAGACCTGACTCACCAAGCAGGCAAGGGGATTAGAACCAACAACCTCCGGGTTCACAGTGTGGGTATCCGGAGTTTACAGCCGTGTGGTTAGAGGGTGTTTAAGCAAAAGAAAGGCAAAAGGAAAAGTAGTGGTGATCACACTTTTGCCCCAACAAATGTCCACGGCAGCAATTCTTAAAAACAGGGATAGGACCAGTCAAAACGAAGCCACCCCCCCCCCCCCCCCCCAAACTGACAGCAGGAAATGAGACAAATATCTAATCAGAAGAAGAACAAGGGGAGGAGTCAGGAGAAGAAGACAGAGGTCAAAGGAGAAAATGTAGAGGAACCTTTTATTATTTAATCTTTTCTGCAGAGCTCCTGTTAATTCAACGGCTGATACATTTTTATCTTTTTTTACACCAAATGAAACGAGCTGCAGATCAAATGGAATGTGAAAGAGAGTCGGGGGGGGGGAAGCCCTCGCTTCCTACTTACATCAAACACCCGCTTAGTGGGTGCCAATCAGCCGCCGATATCTTACACAAATTCCATAGTTTCAGGAGAAGAAAGCGCATAGTCGCCTATCAAGCACCTGACCTCCTCTGGAGTCCTTTCATCTGGAGCGACGAAGCAGAAATCGAACATGTCCGGTCTCATCTTCAACACTGTTCTCTTAGAACAATGAGGAGAAAACCTGCCAGTTGTAATGTCATCATTACTCTGATTCTGCTGCGGTTTCACTAATTAAAAGCATTTTTCTGGAAACAGGTGACGATGTGCTGCTGCAGTTTGCTCAGTTTTAAGATAACGAGTTAAGCCAGTGTAGACAGACTGAGCGAAGTAGAATCAGTTCACGGTTCAGTTGACTCCCGCAGCGTCACCTCCAGTATCGGAGATGACACCTCGTCAACGAACAGAGAGATCA
Organism: Anarhichas minor; assembly: GCF_050575085.1. Taxonomy (NCBI): domain Eukaryota; kingdom Metazoa; phylum Chordata; class Actinopteri; order Perciformes; family Anarhichadidae; genus Anarhichas; species Anarhichas minor. The sequence goes on from NW_027466501.1 coordinate 416,777, forward strand.
GTGTGGAGATCATTTCAGTCCGTCCCTCACATAAACAAGTTGAATTCTCTCGGAGGTCACGGTCGTCACGAGTGTAACTCTTCACATCACAGTTTACAGGACTGTTACAGCTTACAAATCATCTACGCTGTTTTTCGACTCAAAGTAACCTTTTGTGCATGTTGTAATAATAAATAACATCCTCATCCATCCACCTGCTTATCCTTGACAGTGGCAGGGGGGGGGGCCGGAGTAGATCCCAGCTGACATTGGGTGAGAGGCGTGTACACCCTGCACAGGTCGGCAGTTAATCACAGCGCTGGCAAGCTCACTTTCACACCTACAGGCAATTTCAGAGAATTAACCTAGCCTGCATGTCGTTGAACTGTAGGAGGAAACTGTTGCACCTGGAGAAAGCTCAGGCAGGCACAGTGACAACATGCATACACCACACGGAAAGAAGAAGAAAAAGCCGGCCTGCAGAACCTTCTTGCTGTGAGGCAACAGTGCTAACCACTGCACTGCCGGCTCTGTTCAGCTACACTTCTAGAGCTCATTCACAGGCCTTTCTCACAGTAGACGTTTGGACTTGTCATAGAAGGGAAAGTACAGATGTTACTAATAACATTAATGATTAATTAATGAAGTGGTTGTCTCTAGATGGTAGGCATTGACGTTGAATGGTTAGGGTTGGGCGTTGATCTCCAAAGGTTACGGTTGGGATAGGTTATCGGGCAGCATAGGCTCGCAAGAGTTTTTGTAAGTTTTCGCAATTTGCGGGGTTAGACCTATTAAAGTGTCCCAGTAAGGCGTTACAGTGAGCCAGCATGCACAATACCAGGACCCTGAAACTAAATGGAATTCAGCCGTATAACTTTCTTACTTCCTTGCGTCCCTTCATTTGCTTGTTACAGTGCTACTGTTCCTACTGTCACTATCGTAGACTTTTCACAGCACATATTTGTAAATATAGGTCCAAAATGTATTATGAAAAATGTTAACAAATAAATCAGCGACCAAGAAGACAGACTAATTCAAAGACCCCCCCCCCCCACTGTTGGTGTGTTGCATGTCACAGCTGTTCGGCGGCAGTGCTAAGTCGACCTTGTTGGCGAGGAGCAGCGGACCGTGACGCCTCGGTGTCATCGCTTTGGATCAATGGCGAGGCAGCACGAGGACGAGGTCACGCGACCCGCCCCAAAAAAAAGGTGACATTGGCTGATCCGCCATCGCTGGCCAGACAGCCGGCACCAGGTCGCCCAGCTGGAGGGGGAACCGGTCTGACCCGAGCCAGGCGGCACCAGAGCTCTAAACCCGATCGTTCATGGTGGAGGAGCTGCTGCTCGCGCCTCCAGCTAACTGGGGACTGCCTGGGCTGCCAGTAGGAAGTAGGAAGTAGCTGTTGGCTGCTAAAAAGCGGCTTGAGGTTGCCAGATGACGTCATGTGCGATTTGCTGAATCCTTCTGCTCTGTGCCGAGAGACGGCATCAGTGGAAGAAGTACTGTATATACCCTTGATTCAAGATTCAAGTGGCCGAATTAGAAGTAGAAAATCAATTGGAATTTTGCAGTGGTGTATAGTAACGAAGTAGAAATACTTTGTTACTGTACTTAAGTAGTTTTTTTGGATATCTGTACTTTACTTTACTAGTTATATTTCTGTTGACTTTTACTTTTACTTCACTACATTTTGCAAAGAAAACTGATACTTTTACTGCGATACATTTCCCCTGAAACCTTCGTTACTCGCTACAAAATCAAATCTATCTTTAGAAACAAAATGAATCATGAGACCAGCGTCGGGGACTGTGGTGGAACAGAGACTGCAACAAGCAGGTTTGGTGAATCAGTGGTCCTAGTTTACAAGTTAAATCATTGGTTAATCACGTTAATGCGCAAAACAAGTGCTCTCAAAGCCGCGGTGTTTAGATTCCCAGTGATGCCCAGGATGCTACATGCTATAGCTAGCGAGCGACAACACACACAGGACGGGTGGGATGAGGAGAGGTGGATGGGTCAAACAAACACTGGTGTTTCCTCCAGGAGGCCGCAGTTTGTGCCGTGTGTGAAACGAGAAGCCAATGTTGATTTATTTGTGACGTGACTTCCGTACTTAAGCAACGCCACTTCCGTAGATATTTTAACGCAAACCACGATCTTTTCCTAAACCTAACTAAGTAGTTTCATCGCCTAAACCTTAGTTGTTTCCTGTGAAGATGGAAGTTTATTTTGAAAAGACAGTATGCATGTAACAAGCGAAAACAGACTCATGTTGCTGGACTTTTGCAGGAAAAACGCACGAAAAATGAGGAGTAACTTTTCGTAAGATATCAATAAAACGGGGATGAATTAATATCATTGTATAAAGAGAGTGACATGAGAAGATCAATCTCATGTCTGTAAGTTAAATCAGCTATAATCACTCTTTTAAAGTGATGAGTGACTCGTCTAAAGCATTTAAAAAAGGAATAACTTCAATAGAATCATTCTATACAATGTAGCTTATTTACATTCTATTAGAATGTAAAGAAGCTACATTGTAGTAGAATTGTCTTTTGAAGATGAACAGGACATTTTTCAGTTTCAAGTAATGACTGGGTTGTTACTTTCGGTGCTGCTTTAGTATTGATCATGTTTTGATATTTGAGTCATTTTGTGGATGATCAGATGGAGTTATGATGGTAGCAGTCGCCCAATTGCAGATTCAGCTTGAGCAAAACCTTTGCTATTGTGTTCAAATCAGGCCCATAGGAGTTTACAAGGCAGGTGTCCTTTCTCACAACACTGACCTGATGCATCAAGTGGATATTTTTTGCTGAACACAACATTATGCATTTGCCCTCTACATCCTCTAGTCGGAATGAGCATACTTATAAACGCACTGTTACAACTCCTTCATAGCGTCATATTGCTTTTCAGAGAATTATGATGATAAGTTCATAGTAGATGCAAAAGTATACTTATGTACAATATATTATGTTGAACATTGTTGCTCCTGGATGGATCACAGCCAACCCAATTATTTTCAACACAGCTCCATGTCCTTGGTCATGGTGCCACAGCACTTAAAAGAATCAACTTCATAATTCTCATAATTCTGACCCTTTGCTTTTTTATTAACAGCATTTACTTGTATTTTTACTTTCAATACTTAAGTACATTTAATATCAGAAAATTACTTTTGATACTTAAGTACAATAAATATCAGATACTTTAAGACTTTTACTCAAGTAGTATTCTAATAGGTGACTTTTACTGGAGTCATTTTCCAGTAAGGTATCTTTACTTTTACTCAAGTATGGCTTTTGGGTACTTTAAACACCACTGGAATTTTGCAGTTTGTGTCTTTTTTAAGGCATAAATGCTCTAATTGGTGAACTTAATTGGTCCAACAGTTTATGACTAGAGGTCAGGGGAGAGGTGAGGAAGGAGGAAGCTAAGTACACAAAGTGTATTCTCAACCATGCAAGTGTGCTTATAATTAACGCAGTGAAACAAAAAGCTGTTGTTATTCGAGCAGCTCCACCGCTGATAAATACATGCATTACACTATAATTTTCACACCTGCCCCGTCTCTGCTCCACTACTCTTTGGTGAGTGTTTTATTTCTGTCTGCAGTCTATTCCTGTCCTCCATGCACTGTATCATCCCTGTGTCGTAAATCAACAGCATGTCATGTTGCTCTTGTTGTACTTAGCAAATGAAAAGCATAAGGTGTGTGGCTGGAGGCGGAGGAGGGAGCATCCGGACCCCCCCCCCCCCATACCTCCTACCGCTGTGTCAGTGTATTTCATCATCAGAGGACTCACTCGATTAGCTTCAGGTGAGCTGACATTAGTCTCGGTGCAGGAGGTCAAATCGATACGTGGCTATTAAAATGAGTTGATTTCCTGTCAGCAGTTTGGTCGTTCCACTGACACCTGCCAATAACACCGAACCACAAGATGTTTATACATCCAGTATCAGTTCAGAGATCTTATATAGACCAGAATATGTCTTTAGACGTGAGTTGATCTGCTCCAGACTGCAGTGTAGACGTTGTTTACCTCTACTGACTCCATAAAACTCAACCTGGTTGTGTATTCACTGAGGACTCGATGGAAGTATAAGCACTGATTTGGTGAAATAAAAGCGAGTTGATGGCAGGGACTAACAACTGGGAAATTGCACTTACTGAAGCCCAAAGCTGAATTAAACTAAAACATGATTCATTTTACACAGGGGTCTGGTTTAGATGAGGTCATGTTTCAAAGAGAAAAATCTAGCAATTAGACACACCCTGTAATGATATGAAGTAAAATAAAAATGAAAATGACACCAAATTAAAAAAAACTCGTGTAAACAAGTATGAGGCATCACTGCACTATGTACAAGAATGACTCCAACAAAAAAGATGCATCTGATGTCTGTTAGTGGAGGAAAGTTCCGTTGATGCGTTCTCCTGTTTTTAAGAAATGTATTTTATGAATCAGTCACAGATAAATGAATGCAAATGAAAAGTACAAATGTGAGCCTCAAGAGAATGAGAGTGACATTTAAACCGGGCCCAGTACTTATTTCGGTCCCGATTGGATATTGATGCGGGCTGATGGTCAGCGAGGCTCTCTGTGCGCACTATAGCCGGCGAGGAAACTCCTAACGGCCCCCGAAAGAGGGCAGAAAATGACCGTCGGGCTCGCGTGGATGGCTCTTACCTGTAATTGTCCCACTCCCTTCCCGCGCCTTAACGCCCTCTCAAACCATCGGTGGGGCTGCTGCTACAATCCAGTGGTGTGTCTCTGATGTGGAGACATTTGCGTCCTAGACTGGCGCAAAACAAACACAAAAAAACGGGAGTGGTGCCTCTTTTTTTCCTTCTTCTTCCCGGATGAAATCAAACAGCTTTGTCAGAATCACACACGAGTCTTCTTACTCGGCAGCGTTGGCATCTCATCCGCCACACAGCCGAGATTCTCCTGCATCCAAACCTCTGTTTATTCCGTTATAGTCCACAAACAACACTCTGATAATACGCTTTAATTGCGTCCCGCTGGTGCGCCTTTGGTGGCTGACAGTCACCCAGACGATCGCAGCGCACTGTAACTATGAATGTAATAATTTGTCAAAGTGGGATCGATCCTGATCGATCACTTCAGCCCGCAGTCTTTGCTCCGCCGCGTCCTTCCCCAGTCTGACAGCTTCAGCTCTGCGCGCACTAACTTTTATGGAGACTCCGGAGCGCACGGCGCACGGCGCTACGCCGCTACCTCCGCCGCTAACGCGTTACAGTATCCCGATTACCGTCAAAGCACGTGTGTCATATGCAGATGTGACTTGTTCACTTGAACGTCACCGGTCCGGAAAGAAGGGCGCGTTGCTTCTGTTATCGCCTCCAAATTGAAGCTCGATGTGATAATCAATAACGCTGTGATTAGATATGGAAAAGCACTAATGTCACGATATTGTGAAACCAACGATCTGCGCGATCATTATACGTCAAGGCTCATTTGGACATTTGTAGAATAATGATGCACTAAACAGAATTATTCAGATTTTGTCACAAGCCTAAAGACAATCACTCATTTAGGAAGTGTAACGCAAAGATAATGTAGCAAAGTCCAGCTGTCACGGCGCAATTAGTGGATTGCTGCATTGAAATGGCAATTAAGTAATAAATGGCATTTGATTAATAATTGAGCAGTGATAATTTCCCACTGAGAAATGCAAGACGTTCACAAAAGACCAATATCCGATCATTTCTTCCATCCCCCAAAAGTTGCATCAATATGATGGAGTGCAGCAGTATTTAATCCTGTAAATGACCCTTTAGGCATGTTTAATTAACTGCAGTCAGAAGCCTCTGCTGCTCCGCTCTCACCAAGGAAAAATAAATAAAAAGGTGCAGTACTGCCATCATGTGGACATTTGACGTTATTTCACCAAACCTCACTGACGTCCTTCCTGCAGAGAAACCGGAAGCCGCTAGAGGAAAAAAAAAGGTGATTCATGTTCAGGCGAATATCTGAAGTATAACTAAGAGAATACAGTTTGATCAAAAAATGTTTATTCCATGGTGAAAACATTCCAGCCACACACGCGCACACACACAATTTTCTTTTTACAAACAGCGAACCTCCTCAGTATAATGCATGTGAGGAGACAAAACAAAAAATCATCAAAGTGACTTAAAGCACAACGTGATTGGCTTTTGCAGTTCATTCAGAAATAAGAGGGAACACTTAGAAAGTCTTTTCAGCTCTGTCCATCGGGAGAGAAGCACAACAACTGATGCTGTTTTTTTTATTTTCTTTGTACTTTAGGAAAATATCATCCTAAGGCAATCTTGAGAGAGATTCCGCGTCCGTCTGCGTGGGACAGACGCGAGCGAAAACGTCCACGCGCTCCAGATTCAACGGCGATTGTTCAGGCTGCTTCTGAAAGGCATCGGCGGCTGTAGTAGTAGTGAGTAGTTCATGGACTCCTTTTCCCAGAGTTCCTCAGCATTCCTCTTTGATGTAGATTTGTTCGTCTGTGTCGGACTCCAGGTGCTCCAGCCGGTCCGTCTGTCCGTTCATTATCTCGTCGGGGGTTTTCATGAATCTGGTGGACGTGACACATTTATTTAAACTTCTGTTGTAGAATAGATCCGAATACGTCATGACTAGTGTGACCAGCTTCGTTTAGAAAAGGTATCTTTGAGTTGCTGTACCTGAATAGAAGTCTTTGTCCAGGCTCTTTCCTGATAATGTTCAGTTTGTAGTAGTGTCTCAGTGCTCGTGACATCTTCTCGTACGTCATGTTGGTCCTGTTCTGTAAGAGGCGAAAGAACAAAAGTGTCGTTAGTAAATGAGACGTTTTCTACATCTTTGGATGACCTGATCCATTTAGAGCTGCACTAACTAATGCTTTGAACTAGAGATGCCCCATCAGGGTTGTTCTGTATTGATTGTGATCACTGCTGAGCCGATACAGATTGTTTGTTGTTGTGTTTTGTAATAGCAGCTGGTATACAAGGCTCCAGACATCTGTGCTGCCCACCGGCTGCTAGCAGCGTGTCACACACCTGAGCACAGGCTGTGGTGTCTCTCAGCCACACACCGCGTTCAAGCACTTGTGTAGTTCTACTTTGTCCGATCAGAGGCCCGTCGATCGAGGCTACTTTAAACTCTCCTAGAGAGGACAACTTGGAATGTGCAGTCTGATCATAGACGACAACAGCTGCACGCCTGGAGCCCGCTGAGTGTGTGTGTGTGTGTTTACCTTGTGATTTCCCCAGAGCCTGGCCAGGCCGTTGGGGTCCATGATGCGGAAGACTTTGCACTCTGTATCCTCCCAGCGGATGTAGTTCTCGTACCTGCTGTCTGACAGGAGCTGGTAGACGTAGTCCCACAGCAGCCTGCAGTCTGCATGGACGCGACAGGGAAACACATGGTGCGTTTGTTTTGTAATGCTCAGACAATTCCAAAAGGGACAAGATAAGTAAGATAAGTCCCGTCTCTGTGAGTGTCTGCTCACATTGTGACCTAAGCAACAGATTTCTGGTAACTTCAACCTGTAACCATGAGAGGGCTAAGTGTTACCTGCTATCCGTCCGATGGGTATTTGTGGCTCTTCTGGAGGAGACACGGGCATGATGACGTGGTTCCTGTAGAGCGCCTCCTCCTGCTGCTGCAGTAGATGCTGCTGCTGGGACAGGGCTATCTGATGGTGGTGGCCGTGGAGTTTCCCCTCGCGCCCGTTCTCCAGCGTCGCCTGAGACGGGGGCCCACCGCGGCTGTGCCTGAAGTCCATGGCGGCACCCCCGCTGCTCCTGCTCGGGCTGAGGAGCAGGGGGTTCATGATGGCGCTGGGCATGAGCTGGATGACGCGAGGAGGGCCCGCCTCCTGGCCCCCGGGGCTGCCCGGGCAGGGGGCCTCTCGGGGCGTCGCGCAGCGGCCGTTGGGCGCGGCCGGGGACACCGACAGAGGGTACATTTCCTCGGACAGGTGGTGGTTGCTGTCGGGCAGCTGGGAGAAGGTCTGGAGGTGGTCCTCGTTGGCGGCGCGGGGGTAGTTTGGCTCCGGGGGGGAGCGCCTGGCGGTCTGGTGGTGAGGGGAGCGGGAGCGGTGCCGCAGCTCGATGGTGGGTGGATGCTGGGGGAGCGGCTCTGAACCACGTGGGGCCCGCCGTACCGTTTCTGTGGTTCCAAAAGATACAACATGGGATCAATACCCACAGCTAATTTACACCATTTCATATTCAAATAGAGCCAACACAATTTTGTATAATAGGAAATTCATAACATTTGATGGTTCCAGCTTCTCAAACAAGAAAAGTTGCTTTTCTTCGTCTTGCTTTGTATTAAACTAAACATCTTCGGACTGTTTTATCAGACAAAAAACCCTCAGCTCATGAAATCATGAATAGTGTTTTTCAGTAAACACTTGTGGGAACACCTCGGGATCCCCCAGAATGAGCTGGAACATGTTGCCGGTGAGAGGGAGGTCTGGGTCGGCCTGCTTGGCCTGCTGCCACCGCGACCCGACCCCGGATAAGCGGTGGAAAATGGATGGATGGATGGAGTAAACACATCTTGGCTATCCATAGCAGAGTGAGAGAAGAACAACATTGGAAGAGTGACCAACTCTGGCCTCAAAAAAATACCACACATCTCTGATGGGGACAGCTTATATTAAATATTATGAGCTTAATAACAGTGTCTATGATTGTCAGGACTGTTCAGTACTGGCTTGTGTAAAATATAATCTGGGATGTTCACATTAGTTTGTCCGAATGAGTCATCTGCAGTTGTAAGAAGCCTGTCTCTACTCATGTCTGTTCACAGCAGCAGAGAAGCAGAACCAGAGCATGACATGAAGTGGTGGATTGTAGCTTTTCACAGTTTTCACAGCCGTTCAGAGATTTGACAACTTGTGCAGTAACGCGTCCCCACTGCAGAGGTGCTTATTACCACTAGGTGTCACTAATGTCCTGCAGTCAGGCTGAGAAAGAGGATTATATTCTTTTTGAGGAGTTTCAGTAGAAGTTCTCTGGAGGTGGTGGGAATTTTGCTTTGATTCCTTCAGGCACAAGCAACATGGAAAACCCCCCCAAAAAATGTACAAATCGACACCGGAGGGCAGGCAGATCGACGGTGTGATGTCTCGTGGATTGACACCAGAGGCAGGCGCTCTACAGCCGTAGCAGAGAGGAGAGAGATTAATACAGGAATCGTCAACAGGAACTTACAGACGGCGCTAACGGAATACCGAGGCAGAAGACGGTACGGACTGACAACCCAGGTCTGCAGGACCAGGGTTGAAATACTGCAGAGATGTGATTAGTGGAACCCGGGTCTGGTGTGTCAGCTGCAGGAGGTGATCTGCTGGATTGTTTGCAGCTGTGCCCCAATCAAGGATGTGGCCATAGGAGGTGTCTGGAGGCAGGCAGAGGACAACACAGACACATGGCACACAACAACAAACAGGGGGATGACAGAACACATGAGGAGAGGAGATCGGGGGCTTTCTGTATGTCATATATTGACAGGCTACTCTTCTTTTAGATGATGAAAAAACAGGATTATTTTCTTCTTACAAAGAGGCATTTGTTTGTGTTTCTCTCACTTTATTCAGTTAAAGTTACCGACTGTACCTTTTAATACTGGATGCAAGAGCTGAATCATAACTTTGAAAATAAGTTTTTACTTTACTTTGTTTACCTTTCTTATGCTTGACTGATTTTATTTATGAAAGTCCACATACAGAGCAGTTTGCAAAGACTAAATGCATTTATTCCATTATGAAACACCTGAGCATAAATACATACATTAAAGATATTTGTTTGCAGAACCCCTGATTTGTCTATTTTTTAAATTCCTAATAGAAAATCACACTAATTGATTAACAATGAGTAGCTACACTTTATTACTACATGAGGACTTTTCTGTCAACAATGTGTGGCATCAATACCCTTAAAAACTCAACATCAAAAGACGGCATCATGTAAAAATATTACTCTTACATTATGAAAATAATCTTGTTTTCTGTTCTTTTGAGCCATAAAACACATTCATTTTTCTTGAGGGAGACTTTCATAAATATATGGCTGTTAAGGTAAGGGTATAGATTAATGTTAAGGCGTTTATTATACATTTCCCAAAACAAGGGAATCCTTGCACAGCAGCTGGATTATCGTGATGTCATGGGGATCACACCAGAATTAGAAAAATGCAGAACTTGGTGGAAACACAGAGATAACATGTAAACTCAATGTGTGCTTAAATCCACATTCCTCTCCCCCAAGACACAAACATCTAGCTGCTATTTTGAGGACATATGTAGGACAATAGATGGTTTATCATATTCCTAATAATGGGAGGTGGTGGGTGGATGTTATGTGGCAGGTGGTGGGCAAGGGTCATTTCCCAGGCATCAATCAGATGGACATTCAGTCCTTTGAACATGGCTCTGAGCACCTTATCAAGCTGCAGCGAGAACCAGTCGCTGTAGTTAATAACAGTAGTCAAACCTTTGAGGTTTGCTGTCCGGATGAAGACCAGCGTACCTGGAGCCCTGTCCAGCAGCCGCACCACCGCCCTGCGGATGCTCTGCAGCCGCCTGATGTAGATCTCCATGGGGAAAGAGCCGAAGTGAGCCCAGATGGTAAAAACTACGACAGTGTTGGGGCCTCCCACTAAGTCATCTAGCTCATTAGCAATGTAACGAAGATCTCTAGTGTCCATGGGTTCAAACTGGATAGGAGGACCATGGGAGCGGTACGTCATCAAGATGTTGTTTGTATTGTCCAAGGACATGTGAGGTCCAGTTGTCTCTGCGTTGTGCAGGTCAAACTTCTTAAGACCTGAAAGTATGACAGGGGGAACACATTAAGCTGCAGTGGGAACAAAATCATCTGTTTCCAGAAATCCCTGTGGATCAGCTACCTGGTAGAGTTGCGTCGAAGAATTCAAACCACTGCCTGATGGTGGAGTCTCCATACATGTGGACCACCTTGCCTTTCAGACACTGACTGATGGCAGATGCGTTGAATTCGCGGACTGTGGTGCCACCTAGTGCTCGCCACACACCCTGGTAGTAGTAACCAGAGGGTCCAGATGTCACAGTGCTGCTCTTCTCCTGTGGTTGACCTGAGAGGAAGTTAAAGAATAAGGGTGGGGTTACCCCATGAAAAAACAAAACCAAAGTATAAAGTGATTGTATGAACCTCTCAAGTACTATCCTTACTCCTGAGAGACTATAAACACTGCTATCAGCTGAGGAGAATGCTACCCAGAAGAATGTAGTACGCTTTTTCCTGAACTTTCTCATATGTTTTCTTCGTACGGTAAACTCGTACGAGTGTACCACAACAGATTCAGCAAACGCTCCCAACTTCAGATAACCGTGTCAATGACCAGCGTAAACATGATGAATGCCACTTATGCATAAATGAGTGTGCATTCAAGAGAATTATAAGTAACCCCAACAATAGCATAGAAGGCTATCATATGTCCTATATTGAAGTCCTACATACAGAGATCCATAAAGAAAAGTCTCTAATTTTTAACAGCGTCAGCAGCGGAATTAATGGGCCTGCTAATGTCAAGGGATGGGACACAATAAATGTTATTGCCGTGTCACCTGAGGGTCGCACTGTCACTGAAATAAAGAAAAAATGGTTCCATATGAAAAATGTCTCAACATTGATGACTGCAACGGAAAGGGGTCAAACTATTTAACTTGTTTTGCAGTATGAGATGGTCATATACTGTAGATATTGGAGTTACACAATAGCATCAAAAGCCAGTACAAATGAATGATGATGAAGTTAGGCTGTATGAATGCATTTAGAACTATATTAGCCTATAATTTGAAATCGCAGAGTAAAATGTAAACATAATTATTAAGTGTAATTTATACAGGTATTTCAGACTCAATATTGACTGTTATGACAGTTCTGAACAACTGTAATAAATTCATACAAGCCACTAAAGAACAAATCTGTTTGTAAGTGGTTCTTGCATGAGGACCATTGTCTGAAACACATTTTGTTTTGAATTATTGTTATAGGAAGTTGTGGCAGTAACAGTGATAAATTAAAATTCAATATCATGCTTTACTTTCTTTTTGTGGCAACACGGTGACACTAGCAGGTCCTGAAGCCTGAATGTAGACTTTCAAGTTAACACCGCTGAAGAAAAGCACACATAATATATCTGTTAAAAACACTTCAACATTCAGGACATAGATACAAAAGGAGGGCAAACATTTAAAATAATTTAACCAAACTAGAAAAATCAAGCACTCAAACACAAATGGGAATCAACTGCTAGAAAGTTCATTCAAGATCACACAAAACTTACTTTTTAAATGTAATGGCACAAATTCAAATGTTCACAAAAGTAATGGGTCCAATAACTGTATCACGTTGAAGGTGCTTCACAGTGATGAACCCAGAGATAATGATTACTATCTACACAACGTTTTAACATTTCATAGTTTGACGGCCGGCAAACTAAATTGTTTCGGTTGAGTCTCACCGTTCTCATCAACATATTTTATGGATGCAGCTCTTTCATGCCGGAAAGCTGATTAACCAATTGACCCGTTGGTTAGTCCTGCCAATCTAACGCACACTGGTCAATCAAAGTGTAGCTTTGGCCAACTCTGACAAGTATAGGGCTCTGCTCTATAAACTCCTTTCAGATTTACTTCATTTTCAGGCTAGTTTTGTTGATCTGGAGCTAGTCCTGGTTAAACGTGTAATAGTGAAACTCGTTGCCCAGAGAGGTTGGAAGGAGATATGCATTTCTAAAATGTGACGTTTGTAGATTAAAACGTGTGGAGCTAACAACAGCAGAGTACTTTAGCACATCATTAACTCGGGTTAGGACATACGCTATGCTAGCTTCGAAAGGTTAACTGAATGTATGTCGTGCTCAAGGACACACCGACATGCGACTAGTGGAGCCGGGGATCGAACCGCCTATTCTCTGATCGAAGGACAATCCTGCTCTCCACTTAGCCACAGTTGCCGGCTAAGTGAAGGGCAATTGTGCACTACAACCACTAAACAGCAGACAGACAATGTTAGCAACTAGCAGGTTGAACATAGCGCCACATTTAGATTAAGGCAGATATTTCCCTCTGATGTCGGTGAAGACCAAAATACAGCTAAAAGGAGAAGAAATATAAGACACAACTCCAAATGAATAATAATGTCTCTCCATGTGAACTGGTGTTAAATAGGCCAGTGTTTGCTCACATTTGAGCCATATCTACTTTACAAGGTGATCATATGTTAATGCATATTGTTACAAACTTTTGAAACATTCCACCAAGGAGATACAAAGGTAACACTGGATGTACGTATTTAGAAGTCACACAAAATACCAGTCTCTCTGCTCCCTCACCTTTGAAAGAGCTTCTCCTCATTGGCATTGAGGAGGTTTTCTTTGCCTCCTCCCATGTAGTGGTTGATCCTGGCATCACAGCTCAGGTTCTTTGGCTTGTAGCAGAACCACGGCTCGCCTGTACGGAGGTCAGTGTAGTTGCACAGCGGCTGCTGGGTTGGCCTTAGGCAGATGTTACAGATGGTGGTTTCAGAGAGTGAGCCTGAGCGGAAGAGGCTCTTGTAGTACATCCTGTAGGGTTGTTCTCTGTTCAGCCTGTTCAGCACTGAGATGACCTCACCAGTGTGAACCAGAGTCACCTGATTGGATAGAGAACCAGAGTTTTCACCAAGTCCAATCATGGTCAGTCATATCAATTGACATTTATAAAGATTCATGTCTTCACATTCTACACCAGATTGACATCAGACCATAATCTCTGGAGAATTGTCTATTCATCTAAACCCTTCCCTGAACATCGATTGTCCAATCAAAGCTTAGCAACAGTACCTAGGCATGGCAGGTCTGTCAAACTCTAAACATGTTGAAGTGGTGTGCATGGGACTGTAGCAGGAGAGATACTCTGCATGTTAAGTGTTCAGAGAGGGAGTTGTCTTTTTTGTGAACTTGTTCAAAGCTAAAAAACACAAGAAAAACAGTCCTACAAATTAAGGGAATTAATTCTGTTTGTCTGCTTTCATGTAATCTGCTAGTTTTAGCATGAACATCTGACCAACTGGCTACCTTCATAACCTGACAACCAACATGACATAATAACCTAGCCTTACTTCCAACACCAAGGAGTATGTAGAGGTTAGGTAACAATATATTCTTTAAAGTTAAACCTTAAAAGACTAAATTAACGTTGGCAGTGCTGTTTCATTGGATTTAAAACTCCAGCCAATCTTGATATCTGAGACGTTATGTGCACCATCCACATCAGCCAAACAGGATTATGTTAGCATTTTTTAATCATAATTATAACACTCGGACTAACTAGGTAGCTACAGTTAAATAAATCTGCTAGTGACAGTTTGCAGATGAAAAAAAATCTACAATCATGAGAACCTGCTTCAGTCTGAAATTAAAGAGTCTGTAATGACTGAGATTTTGAGTCGTAAATCTGTCAGCTGAACAAACTGCATATGTGCTGTGCGAGAAGTGGAAGTTAACAGGCATAGCAACAGTTAGGGCAGGGCTTCGTGAACAATGAATTATGATATTAAAAACACTTACAATACCATTACATTAAACATCATGGTTTTAGCATCACCTCAACCTGTGCGTCTCCTTCCCAGGGTAAAAACAATACAGCAGAGTAGCTCCCATTCAGATGATCCACCACTTGCCCAGCCACACCTGCTTCAAGCTTCCGGTTGTGCAGACTGGCGAGTAGGAAGTCCCCCCCAGACTTCTTGGGACGACCCTGGAAGTCAGAGGTTTGTATCATGACCTCCAGCTGATCCCCAACATGCCACTGTCCCCCTTTCCTCCCTGGTAGAATGGTGAAGGTGCTGTGGGCTGGATCACTGGTCTGCTCCAGGGAAATAGGAGCTGACAAAAGTGGAGTTTCAGGCCAAGCAGTGGAGTCTAGTATGAGACTTTCCTCCAGAGCGTCCTCAGGGGACAGTGGCTGGAAGGTGCAGAAGCTGCGAATCTCGTTCGGGTGAGTGGAGACTCTCGGCATGATGATGGTGGAGTTGAATTTAGGCTGAAACTGGCAATGGGTTGAGAGAGATGGTGTCAAAGATACATCAAGCATATGCACTGAAAAGAAAATGAACCAAATAAAGTAAAAGGGACAAGATTTTTATATTTTTTGGAGGGTTGCTAACAACTGTTCCTAACATTAACCCAGGGAAAAAGTTTCAAGATAATCTGAAATTCATGTTTTGGGATATTCAGTCAGAGATACAACTCTGACAGATGCAAAAAAAAAAGGCAGAAAATAGAACCTGTTCCAAAAACTTTCATGGGGCATCACTTGGCTTTTTAAAAACATTATACTTCTGACCCTTTTGTTAAGATGTATGTCTCAGTAAGAACGAATGGGAACCAGTGGGTTGTAACACATGGAGGTTTGTTCTAAAGTATAGAATACTGCCAGCTTTGTCCTTTAACTACAGGAGCTGCTGCTGTCATCAAGTCAAGGTGCAGGATTGAGAGGGAAAATACAATTGAACTCAAATTGTATTCGTTTGCAATGAAGAACATTGAAACACACATTTTAAAACAATATCCAAAAACCTGACTAATATTCAACATTTCAAACAGGGTCCACCCTTCACACGATCCCACTAAAACCAGGTTCTCACCTCCAGAATGTCCATGTGACGTAGCACAAAGATGAAGGCAAAGACAGTCAGAAAGAGGAAGAGGGCGCAGAACTCCCTTCTTGTACAAAATGTGGCCTTCATGATCAGTGATTAGTCTTCACCTTCAGCATCAGTTACTTTGGTACTGGATTGAGAAAATATATATTAAAAAAACAAATGGTTATTGACACCTTGTAATGCTGAAGAATAGAACTTGTTTAAATCTGAACCCAGTTGTGAAATCCTCCCTCTCTATACTAATAGTGTGACATGTTCAGCTTTCAATCTTTAGGACCAAACTAAATCCAGTCACCCAGGAAACTCCTTTGATTGATCATCCGTCAACCAAGGCCACAACCAAAGACAGCATCCCCTCTCTTGCTGTTCAACATGATCCATTCTATCATGTACACTTTGCAACATCATTCAGTCCTTTGTAATCCACATCACATTCTGCAAAGTAACCCTTCAAACAAATATCTGTTTTCACTCTCATGATACAGATCAGAGGTGCTCGTGTCCTTCTGCTAACTACAGTTTTGTAGTTGTTCTACAGTTGTTCAAATCTGGACAAATTTTATTTTCAGTTCTTTTTCATGATTACTATGACTAATAACTGCAGTATTGATTGTATGTGTTCCTGAAAAGGATCTTGCGGAGGGGACATGGAGAAGAAGAAAAAAAATCAACTGTTGAAGAAAAAGAAAAAAGAGCAGTACATTTACGAGATCTCGCTAGTTAGATGAGATATCGCAAAAGATGTCAGGTGACAAAAAAAACAACAACCCAAAAAACCTGTAATGTAGGCTACATCTGGATCAGTTGGGCACCATAGAAACTAACCACAACAATGGAGCGCACACACCTTTGGGAGTGGTGCATTTTTACCATCTGAAGCCTTGCATAGCTCTGAAACAGCTGTGGCAATCACAATTAAACATGATAATGTCAGCTCAGCATACTGAAAACTTTACCTCATGTCTCGATGTTTCAGAGCATCGCGGCATTAACACAATACACACATCACCACAAAGATAGAGATAATGTGATTCAAGGCTACAGCATGAGGCGCAACCTTTGCTAAAAATGAAAGATGGAAGGCTCTGATGCTGATGTGATCAGACCACAGCGTCATCCAAAAGCAGAATATATTTGTATTTTTGCTTGAGGTACTTGAGGTATATTTTGATGATAATACTTTTGCACTTTTACTTCCATCAAGTTTTGAATGGATGAGTCTATAAACTGGTTATATGTCTTTAACTTTATGTAAATCTTAAATCAACAAAGTATCCAATAACTACAGTCTGAAATGTAGCGGAGCAGAAGTATTAAGTAACATAAAACAGAAGTAGTAGAAGTAAAATAAAATGTCACAAATACAGTATATTAGAATGGTTACTGATGCTGATTCATGATCAAATTAAACTTCATATATACTTTGTTTCAGCGTTTCATGTGTCTTACCTCAGCAGAGATTCATTTGGAGATTCCGTTCATCACAGTGTGATCCGTCACTTTATCTCACTTGTTTTTAAATAAACGTTCTCTTGACTTTCAGGATTAATTTAAGAGTAGTGACAGCAAACAACACTGTATCATGAATCACTGTCACAGATACACAAAAAAAAAAAGATACACAATAGAGTCTCATGTTGATGACCCTTCTCTTCTTAACCACTCCCATGAGCCAAAAGAGCACAGAAAAAGCAAAGAGTATAGGAGCTTCTCTGTTGAAGCTTTAACATACCTAAATTGAAACAATACTAAAAAAAAGAACATAAAGTGTCCTCAAGCTTTTCTTAACCTTTGTACTCTGACTGTCACTTCCATCTAAATAGCTAAAAGTTTATTTCATGTGAAGTATGGAAGATTGAAACTCCCTAAATAAAAACGAATCAAATTACGATATGAAGTTAAATGGATATAAATATGGTTATATGTATTTTTTTGATGCAATACCTCTTATAACAGCAGCATACCACTCCAGGGATAGGTACCTTCCACTGAACAACAGCAGCATACCACTCCAGGGATAGGTACCTTCCACTGAACAACACTAGTATATGTAGGAAATTTAGGTTTAGAAGTGTGTTTTAGGATTTGTAATTAGAAGTGTTTCTAGTAGGATTTATAGCACCCTTAGAGGTGGTTAGTAAAATGTTAGCAAGTACGTGGGTTATACCAAATATGCTTGTAATGGGTTTGTCAGGGTCTTTGCCAAAGTTGCAAATTCTTATCGAATGTATAGTATGTTTACAGTATGTTTACCATAGAAGTGTTAAGCCATAAAAGACAATCATTGAATGTATAAAACTGTGAAGAATAGTCGAGGGACAGACCAGGATTTTTAGACAGGCATTCCAGGGACGCACATAACTGCTTCATAGACCCGCCTCTTTTGGGCCAAATTCGTTTGGCACCAAGCTGCGCGTTCTGAGGCGTGCACACAGGCAGAGAGGACAAGCAGACAGGTGGAGAGGACGAGCAGGAAAAGCATATATTTTGCGCAGATATCATATTTTACACATATTACTGGGTACATTCCATTGTTCAAAAACACAAATATTGACAATTTGTATTATTTTTTTAAATTTTTTTGTGTGTGGCTCAAGGTGGGGCCAGGCCCCATGGCCCTCTATTGGCCAGCCGCCACTGTAAGAGAAAATAATTAATATTTCTCTCTTTCTGTCTTGACCATGCACTCACGCACACGTGCGTCAATAAATGCCATGGAAACAGACGCGACCGAGGTTACTTAAGGCCTCAGAACTTTGTGATCGCTCACTCTGCACTTGGACCTGAGCGGAACACTTCTTGAGCGGAACACCTCTTGAGCGGAACACCTCTTAGACATCCATACCGTGGAGAGCCGACTCTTTGAGTTTTTAACTTCTTGAGAAAAGCTACTTGATACGAAACTTGTTGGAGAACTGAACTACTGGATCGTGGACAACAGAAGCGCCTGGAAAAGACCTTCAGTCGTCTGACGATCGATGGGGGGCCTGCTGATGCCAGAGGGCTGGGAGCGGTTCGACGGCAACCTTGCAGGTAAGATAACTTTTAGATATATTTTAGCATATTTCAGTTTGATACATCCCCTTAAATCTTTAAAAGTGTTCTCAGTTTAGAAATCAGTGAAACGCTGACCATCATCTCTCCCTCTCTTTTGGTGTGGAGCATCCCGAAGAGTCCAGCAAGAGGAGCAGGGAAGAGGACCGCACGGAGCGGGTAAGTGTTAAGAGGCAGAGGAACGGTGAGGACGACCAAGAGGACGCAGCACTCTACACTTCAGGCCTCGGTCCCTCCACAAAGAAGAGGCGGGCAGATGACTACAGACAGTCTCCACCCTCCACTTCAGGCCTCCGCTTCCCCGCACACAGAAGATACTGGCAGTGGGCTGAAGACAGCGACTCGGATTGAGACCGACAGCCTGTTTGCTGCAGGATTGTGAAACCTTTGCGTCTGGTAGGACTGATAAAGCACCAGACAGCCTTCCCTTGCATCTGGCGGGGTTGGCGATAGGTAGCATCCTGCAGCAGAGCTTTTAAATATCTCTTTTATGGATTTTCCTTTTGAGTAATAGTTGATGCTAGATGCAGAAACTACAGGTAAGTTAACAGTGAATGTCTGTTATTCTGTTGTTTTTTTAATTTATAAAGTCTAGATGTCTTTACCAGACAAAGGTAACTCAACACTTAATAACAACATTAACACAGTTAATTAACAGTTATTCAAAGATTGTTCATTTTACTCACTCTCTTTTTTTTATAGTTAGGTGAAGGTGGCTGAACCAGACAGCGGTATGGTAAAAATTACTAACGTTGAGAAAAAGTATTTTAGTCAGGTATCGATGGCTGTAACACAGGACGCAACATCCAGGATCTCCTAGACAACAGAGAGGATGTGTTCACTCTGGACCAGATGAGAAGGATGGAGGACCACAGGACCAGATGAGAAGGATGGAGGACTACAGGACCAGATGGAGAGTGGCGGTCTCCTTTCTTTCAGTGGGCTGAGTAAGTAATCCCTCACTAAGACTGCAGAAGTATCAGTAATAAGATTCCATCATTGAACAATGTAAAGGTCGTATAGTTGAGTTAAAAGTATTCATCTCTTGTGTTTGTGTCTCACAGGGCAGGACTCCTCTGTGCTTTTTTCTCACTCCTGGGGCAACTGAGAGTAGACGTCTTCCAAACCATCATCCCAGGAAGACACAGACCCACCACAGACCACTGAACCACTCTCAGCACCCCAGTGAGTCCGAGACCCAGTGAGTACGGTGACGTCCTCCCTGCCCCTCCCCCCTCCGACACCACCCGCTCCACCCACCAGCCGAGAGGACGAGGAGCGTCCCGTCCCCACCGGCACAGAGGACGTAGTTTGTCTCCGTCTGCTTCTTCTGTGCTGGTGGGTTTGGGAAGCTCCTCACACACACACAGGAAGCCGTCAGCAGCTCTTTGCATCTGCTCAGAAGTCAAGGAGACAGATGCATTTGTCACATAGAACACAGTATGTTCAAGTAAACTGTATGTACTGTATGTATACTGTTTATTTACAGAGTAGCACAATACAAATAAATGTGTGACAAACTTTCTAAATATGTCTTTGTATTGGAAACAATATAATATTTCTGATGTAATTCAAAAATCTGACAATATATGACAATTAATATACAATAAATATTGTGCAAGTGATAATTTAATATCTTTTTGATTTTCATTTGACTCAAAGGCATTACTGTTGGTACTGTTAAGTATTGATAATCATAATATTACATGTTGATATAAATGAAATGGTGAAAGCTTTAGATTACGGCCGGAAACGTGCAGCATTATTCTTCCCAATTTAATTCAAACTAAACCATAAATAATTGAAATCTTAATGATAACGTAAAACGTGATGATACATACTTGTAGCTGCAAGGGAACAAGATGTGACGTTAATGAATAAGGGGGAAACAATGTGGGAACTTAATGAATTATTATCATTATTATCATTTTTTATAACACTGCTGTAGTTTATTTCAAAATGATCAAATAGAATTGACCAACACTGCAGAGCCACAGATGATTACAAAATAAGGAACTATATAGAAAATAACTTCAAGGTACATCTGTGTTTTTGCAACAAACAGAGATAGAGGGAAAAGAGTACTGTCAGGTACATACTGTTGGCCTCAATAGATCATTGAAACATTTGAGTCATTGCACAATATAAAAAATTATGATATGACACGGTCATCTTGTCATATCACAGTTGCTGATAGGTCTGTCATTCAAATGTGTAGGCAGCCAAAAGAACACATTCCCCATTACTCAAATTCTGAGAGAGTTCAGTGACAAAATTGATAACCTGCAAGTTCAACGTCAATCGTTCTGCTCTCCTCGATGGAGCAGTTCGGGGGTTCAGACGGCTCTCCTATGACCCAAATATAAAGATGTCCATAAAAGTTTCCGATGACTTTTATTTATCAAAAATAGCGTCTTTCACAAATTTGAATCAAACATAAAATACCAACATAACATGAAACAAATATTATAAAAATATATCTCTAAACCAAGGGTGCAATTTATCCTTTAACTGAAAATAAATGACTGTAACGTAATCCAAAATACCCATAGTCAAGAAAACAGAATTTAACAACAAAATTACAAATAAAAAGACTAATAACCAGTATTGAGGTTTCAGAATACAACTAACTGAATACCCTTCCGCTCACACCTCCCTTTTCAGTGTGTGTGTGCTCCTCCTCAGTGCACGTGTTCCTGTTTTCATTGCGCACGTCTACCTTTTCAGTGCACACGTCCCATTTTTTCAGTGGTTGTGTGATCATTTCAGACCTAGTTTGAGCATTTTCAGTTCGTTTGGGCACATTTTCAGTGCTACGCACCGTTCTAATGTCCTTCAATGTGTTTGTCAGTAAGTGAACGTATCACCATTTAAATGCACATCACTAGGCATCACCATTTCAATGCACATCAGTAGCCTACATATGTCAGTAAGTGAACGTATCACCGTTCATATGCACTTCAGTGCTGGCTTCCGCAAGGTTTAAATATTTTTTTCCAGAGAGAAGTTATGTACTGTGAATTACTGCCAACGCGCTCTCAGTCACCGGTGAGCAGCTCCACTGCTAAAAGCGACTGATTCGGTCAACTCTAAGTCACCGCGGATTTACATTGTTGGACGTTGGAGGCATGACCTTTGGGAGTGGGCTCTGGAGCCTGGAGGCATTACATTGATTAAACTAGTGGAATACTGTAATTAAAGGTCAAAATACAAAAAAGGGAAAAGTCACAACTGAGGAGTGACCCAAGGTGTTTGTGTACCATCTGAGGAGGATGCTTACTTTGTAGATGTGTATGACGTGTGCATGTTCACTGGGGTTTATCACACCGTGCAGTCCTGATTGGTTTGAAGCTAATCCCTGAAGGAACATTAGCGCTAATATCCATCCTCATACAGATGAATGCACACACACACACATATATATACAAATACAAAAACACACACGCTTCTGCACGCTCTCTCTCTAATATAGTCATTCATCAGTGACTTTTTCTGCTCTGATCTTCAGGCGAGGTGGCACTGTTGATGAAGATTTAGGACCTCGACCCCAGTTGTGTGTGTGTGTGTGTGTGTGTGTGTGTGTACGTGTGTCTCAAGGGTAGAGCCTGAGATGTATCAGAATGATTGGGTTAGAATTACATCCCAGGGGAAATGCTGTGCTCTGATTGGATGGTCTTAGAGGCTTATATACAGTACAGTGGAGGGGGCGCGGTGCATTTTGGGCCATCAGTCCATTAACCTACTCGGAAGATAATGAATGTCCAATGGATGTTTTGGGATGTGTGCTGGTGTGTAACTGCCAGTACATTAGGACATGTGTGAGAGTGCACACACACGCATGCTCACACACACACACACGGGCAGTTCACCTCCACATACTTGTGTTCTCCATGCAGGAGAAGGTCAGAGGAGGCATCTAGAGTGTTCCCCCCCCCCATACCTCCTACCGCTGTGTCAGTGTATTTCATCATCAGAGGACTCACTCGATTAGCTTCAGGTGAGCTGACATTAGTCTCGGTGCAGGAGGTCAAATCGATACGTGGCTATTAAAATGAGTTGATTTCCTGTCAGCAGTTTGGTCGTTCCACTGACACCTGCCAATAACACCGAACCACAAGATGTTTATACATCCAGTATCAGTTCAGAGATCTTATATAGACCAGAATATGTCTTTAGACGTGAGTTGATCTGCTCCAGACTGCAGTGTAGACGTTGTTTACCTCTACTGACTCCATAAAACTCAACCTGGTTGTGTATTCACTGAGGACTCGATGGAAGTATAAGCACTGATTTGGTGAAATAAAAGCGAGTTGATGGCAGGGACTAACAACTGGGAAATTGCACTTACTGAAGCCCAAAGCTGAATTAAACTAAAACATGATTCATTTTACACAGGGGTCTGGTTTAGATGAGGTCATGTTTCAAAGAGAAAAATCTAGCAATTAGACACACCCTGTAATGATATGAAGTAAAATAAAAATGAAAATGACACCAAATTAAAAAAAACTCGTGTAAACAAGTATGAGGCATCACTGCACTATGTACAAGAATGACTCCAACAAAAAAGATGCATCTGATGTCTGTTAGTGGAGGAAAGTTCCGTTGATGCGTTCTCCTGTTTTTAAGAAATGTATTTTATGAATCAGTCACAGATAAATGAATGCAAATGAAAAGTACAAATGTGGGCCTCAAGAGAATGAGAGTGACATTTAAACCGGGCCCAGTACTTATTTCGGTCCCGATTGGATATTGATGCGGGCTGATGGTCAGCGAGGCTCTCTGTGCGCACTATAGCCGGCGAGGAAACTCCTAACGGCCCCCGAAAGAGGGCAGAAAATGACCGTCGGGCTCGCGTGGATGGCTCTTACCTGTAATTGTCCCACTCCCTTCCCGCGCCTTAACGCCCTCTCAAACCATCGGTGGGGCTGCTGCTACAATCCAGTGGTGTGTCTCTGATGTGGAGACATTTGCATCCTAGACTGGCGCAAAACAAACACAAAAAAACGGGAGTGGTGCCTCTTTTTTTCCTTCTTCTTCCCGGATGAAATCAAACAGCTTTGTCAGAATCACACACGAGTCTTCTTACTCGGCAGCGTTGGCATCTCATCCGCCACACAGCCGAGATTCTCCTGCATCCAAACCTCTGTTTATTCCGTTATAGTCCACAAACAACACTCTGATAATACGCTTTAATTGCGTCCCGCTGGTGCGCCTTTGGTGGCTGACAGTCACCCAGACGATCGCAGCGCACTGTAACTATGAATGTAATAATTTGTCAAAGTGGGATCGATCCTGATCGATCACTTCAGCCCGCAGTCTTTGCTCCGCCGCGTCCTTCCCCAGTCTGACAGCTTCAGCTCTGCGCGCACTAACTTTTATGGAGACTCCGGAGCGCACGGCGCACGGCGCTACGCCGCTACCTCCGCCGCTAACGCGTTACAGTATCCCGATTACCGTCAAAGCACGTGTGTCATATGCAGATGTGACTTGTTCACTTGAACGTCACCGGTCCGGAAAGAAGGGCGCGTTGCTTCTGTTATCGCCTCCAAATTGAAGCTCGATGTGATAATCAATAACGCTGTGATTAGATATGGAAAAGCACTAATGTGACGATATTGTGAAACCAACGATCTGCGCGATCATTATACGTCAAGGCTCATTTGGACATTTGTAGAATAATGATGCACTAAACTGAATTATTCAGATTTTGTCACAAGCCTAAAGACAATCACTCATTTAGGAAGTGTAACGCAAAGATAATGTAGCAAAGTCCAGCTGTCACGGCGCAATTAGTGGATTGCTGCATTGAAATGGCAATTAAGTAATAAATGGCATTTGATTAATAATTGAGCAGTGATAATTTCCCACTGAGAAATGCAAGACGTTCACAAAAGACCAATATCCGATCATTTCTTCCATCCCCCAAAAGTTGCATCAATATGATGGAGTGCAGCAGTATTTAATCCTGTAAATGACCCTTTAGGCATGTTTAATTAACTGCAGTCAGAAGCCTCTGCTGCTCCGCTCTCACCAAGGAAAAATAAATAAAAAGGTGCAGTACTGCCATCATGTGGACATTTGACGTTATTTCACCAAACCTCACTGACGTCCTTCCTGCAGAGAAACCGGAAGCCGCTAGAGGAAAAAAAAAGGTGATTCATGTTCAGGCGAATATCTGAAGTATAACTAAGAGAATACAGTTTGATCAAAAAATGTTTATTCCATGGTTAAAACATTCCAGCCACACACGCGCACACACACAATTTTCTTTTTACAAACAGCGAACCTCCTCAGTATAATGCATGTGAGGAGACAAAACAAAAAATCATCAAAGTGACTTAAAGCACAACGTGATTGGCTTTTGCAGTTCATTCAGAAATAAGAGGGAACACTTAGAAAGTCTTTTCAGCTCTGTCCATCGGGAGAGAAGCACAACAACTGATGCTGTTTTTTTTATTTTCTTTGTACTTTAGGAAAATATCATCCTAAGGCAATCTTGAGAGAGATTCCGCGTCCGTCTGCGTGGGACAGACGCGAGCGAAAACGTCCACGCGCTCCAGATTCAACGGCGATTGTTCAGGCTGCTTCTGAAAGGCATCGGCGGCTGTAGTAGTAGTGAGTAGTTCATGGACTCCTTTTCCCAGAGTTCCTCAGCATTCCTCTTTGATGTAGATTTGTTCGTCTGTGTCGGACTCCAGGTGCTCCAGCCGGTCCGTCTGTCCGTTCATTATCTCGTCGGGGGTTTTCATGAACCTGGTGGACGTGACACATTTATTTAAACTTCTGTTGTAGAATAGATCCGAATACGTCATGACTAGTGTGACCAGCTTCGTTTAGAAAAGGTATCTTTGAGTTGCTGTACCTGAATAGAAGTCTTTGTCCAGGCTCTTTCCTGATAATGTTCAGTTTGTAGTAGTGTCTCAGTGCTCGTGACATCTTCTCGTAGGTCATGTTGGTCCTGTTCTGTAAGAGGCGAAAGAACAAAAGTGTCGTTAGTAAATGAGACGTTTTCTACATCTTTGGATGACCTGATCCATTTAGAGCTGCACTAACTAATGCTTTGAACTAGAGATGCCCCATCAGGGTTGTTCTGTATTGATTGTGATCACTGCTGAGCCGATACAGATTGTTTGTTGTTGTGTTTTGTAATAGCAGCTGGTATACAAGGCTCCAGACATCTGTGCTGCCCACCGGCTGCTAGCAGCGTGTCACACACCTGAGCACAGGCTGTGGTGTCTCTCAGCCACACACCGCGTTCAAGCACTTGTGTAGTTCTACTTTGTCCGATCAGAGGCCCGTCGATCGAGGCTACTTTAAACTCTCCTAGAGAGGACAACTTGGAATGTGCAGTCTGATCAATAGACGACAACAGCTGCACGCCTGGAGCCCGCTGAGTGTGTGTGTGTGTGTTTACCTTGTGATTTCCCCAGAGCCTGGCCAGGCCGTTGGGGTCCATGATGCGGAAGACTTTGCACTCTGTATCCTCCCAGCGGATGTAGTTCTCGTACCTGCTGTCTGACAGGAGCTGGTAGACGTAGTCCCACAGCAGCCTGCAGTCTGCATGGACGCGACAGGGAAACACACGGTGCGTTTGTTTTGTGATGCTCAGACAATTCCAAAAGGGACAAGATAAGTAAGATAAGTCCCGTCTCTGTGAGTGTCTGCTCACATTGTGACCTAAGCAACAGATTTCTGGTAGCTTCAACCTGTAACCATGAGAGGGCTAAGTGTTACCTGCTATCCGTCCGATGGGTATTTGTGGCTCTTCTGGAGGAGACACGGGCATGATGACGTGGTTCCTGTAGAGCGCCTCCTCCTGCTGCTGCAGTAGATGCTGCTGCTGGGACAGGGCTATCTGATGGTGGTGGCCGTGGAGTTTCCCCTCGCGCCCGTTCTCCAGCGTCGCCTGAGACGGGGGCCCACCGCGGCTGTGCCTGAAGTCCATGGCGGCACCCCCGCTGCTCCTGCTCGGGCTGAGGAGCAGGGGGTTCATGATGGCGCTGGGCATGAGCTGGATGACGCGAGGAGGGCCCGCCTCCTGGCCCCCGGGGCTGCCCGGGCAGGGGGCCTCTCGGGGCGTCGCGCAGCGGCCGTTGGGCGCGGCCGGGGACACCGACAGAGGGTACATTTCCTCGGACAGGTGGTGGTTGCTGTCGGGCAGCTGGGAGAAGGTCTGGAGGTGGTCCTCGTTGGCGGCGCGGGGGTGGTTTGGTTCCGGGGGGGAGCGCCTGGCGGTCTGGTGGTGAGGGGAGCGGGAGCGGTGCCGCAGCTCGATGGTGGGTGGATGCTGGGGGAGCGGCTCTGAACCACGTGGGGCCCGCCGTACCGTTTCTGTGGTTCCAAAAGATACAACATGGGATCAATACCCACAGCTAATTTACACCATTTTATATTCAAATAGAGCCAACACAATTTTGTATAATAGGAAATTCACAACATTTGATGTTCCATAGGATGTTCACATTAGTTTGTCCGAATGAGTCATCTGCAGTTGTAAGAAGCCTGTCTCTACTCATGTCTGTTCACAGCAGCAGAGAAGCAGAACCAGAGCATGACATGAAGTGGTGGATTGTAGCTTTTCACAGTTTTCACAGCCGTTCAGAGATTTGACAACTTGTGCAGTAACGCGTCCCCACTGCAGAGGTGCTTATTACCACTAGGTGTCACTAATGTCCTGCAGTCAGGCTGAGAAAGAGGATTATATTCTTTTTGAGGAGTTTCAGTAGAAGTTCTCTGGAGGTGGTGGGAATTTTGCCTTGATTCCTTCAGGCACAAGCAACATGGAAAACCCCCCAAAAAATGTACAAAGTGGTTCCAAACAAGGAAGACGGTCGTGACAAATAGCAGCAAAGCTGCATCCAGCCACTGGTGATCGGCGGTTTGTTTAAACAAAGCAGCGTTTCCTGGTGGAGCAGGTTTTACTGCCGACACGTGAAGTCACTAATCCAACCCATCTGATTGCATCTGGGTTATAACCACAAAAGGATCATTGCTTCCTTGATTACAACAAACACGGCTGCAACCTCTTTTACTTTTCAAGAAAATAAAGTGAAGTGGTGTAATTATCAGGAAGACTCAGCTACAACTTTACATTTGGTACATGTAATTACAGTCTTAAACAAGTAGCTAATAATAAGACTTTACAATATATATGTTTTTTACGTTAGAAAAAGTGATATCCCGATCACAAGATCTGCTATTGTAATGAAGTCGGTGTAAATATGTATTGATTGTCGATGACAGTTGGACAATTGTACGTATGTATCATGTTATAAGTATATAAATAGCTGCAGGATGATTGATTATGGGTCTGATCATCTGAATCAGAAGTATGTTTGCACATACTGATTGGTGCATGACAATAAACACAGTGCGATAGTGTAAGTAATAAAACAATATATGTGATTTTATATTTCCCATTCTTTATTAACATGGCTGCTAGATGTAGCTGAAATAGTCTCACAGATGCTGGAGGAAAAACTGAGAATGTAGCATTTATTCATAGCAACAAGCCACTGATGGAGGAACGTAGGTTCCAATAACCCAAAACCAAGCGCGGGTCTGGAGGCGATGCCGTTTATGGGACTGACCTTCAAGCTTCAGGTGCTGCGCAGCGCTTTCAGGCAGCGAGTGGAAGGAGTTCCCGGGGAAGTAGGCCGACGGGTAAAAGACGTGGGGCTTCCTCTGCTTCAGGATGTGCTGCAGCAGCTCGTACAGGACGTCCCCTGCAGAGATGCAAGAGGTCAGAGGTTAGCACAGGTAGGCTGCGTAAAAGGGGAAGTTAGCGCTGGCGTCATCGTGCAGAATTCGGTTCCCCTTCTTCTTCTCTCTGCTTTCCAGGCAGCGGGGAGCTTGAGCAATAATGGAAGAGTCTCTGAGGGGGCAGACGAGTGACGTTTCAGGACGAGGCGTTAAGGCAACTCAAGACTTATTAGAAAAAACATCTGAGTCTGTTGACTCAGTGAGTGCACAGCTTTAAGAATAAGTGTTTCTACATCAGGCGATGCTAGTTAGTGGCCAACGTGAACTAGATGTTGACACAAGCTCTATATGACTCTGGCATTCTCCTCTAAGTGCTCGTACAGTAGTGGTGACACCAGGCACAAAGCCCCGAGCAGGAAGCTCACTGAATCATTAACAGCTGTTTGTTTTGCCTCAACACCAACGGCGGCGGCTCCTCTCCCGCCACCGGAACGGAACACTTCCACGGTTAAAGAATAACTCGGATTTGAACAAAGGCTGCCATCACACATAGCCTGAGGGATTTTTTTTTTAAGGCTTACCATAACAAGGAAATGATTCTCTTAAAGGAAGTGATGTTAAACGCACGCACACACGCACACACACACACCTTTCAGTTCTCACTTTCTGGTCCTGCGGCGTTGAGTTGCAGTGTGTGGGGGGAAATTCCCACTTCCTGATGCTTTGACAGTTTGCTTTGATTCTGCATTTTATAAATGCTAGTTTCAAACTTCACGTGTTGGCTTAAAGCTGCTCACAAAAGAACATGTTTATCAATGTGACTCACAAAGACTTTAGAGAAACAGGAGAAAGTGTCATCTGACAGCCGGTCTTAGCCGATAGACGCGCAGCCCTTTGTGGCTCTACATCGGTCCCATTACAAGTGTTCAAGTCCAAACGCGTAGCTGTAACGTAGCTCTACAAACTGCGTGGCTTATTGTGGGATGTGAGGTTAAGACATGCCAGGAGAAAAAAAAAAAAGTGTTATTCTTAGAGCGTTTACAGAGGAAAATATGGCACACAGCAGGGACTGATGGGAACTGCACTCTTACAATCCCCTAAAGGAGGAAACAGACACAACGCCGGCCAAATCATTTGCTCGCTTCCCGAAAATGACTTTTTTTCTACTGATGTCACTGACAACAGGGCCAAGACGAACCCATATTAAAATGTAATCAATCGCTGTCGGCTTTATCTCTCCCCATACACTGTGTTTTGAAATAATGTTATCATAGCGTCCACGGTTGCTGATGCATGAAACCATTTTACAACTAAATGATGTCGGTGTCACTTTGAGACGACTGAAGACAAATAATAAAAACCTGCGATGATGAATCACGGTTTCCAATTTTGTTTTGTTTCCCCCCCCAAACCACGATTTCTTAACAGGATGTGAACATTTTTGCAGAGTTGAAATGGAAACACAAGCCTGACAACAGCTGTCAGCTGGGCCACGTCTCTCTAGCTGCAGCTTATTCCTCACGACGTGGAATCAAATGTAAAGGGAACACATTTATACACTGAACCAGAGCTTACGTCCTGGTTGGTTCTACAGAGGATTAATGACGAATTCAATGAATCGGTTTAAATCAAATAAATAATAAATAATAAGCATAAATAAATGCTGAAATAAATTAGTACTTTAAGTGTTGAATTAAATAAGATAAATAAATTAAATAAATTGAATAAAAGCCGAATTAAATACATAAATAATATAGCAAAAAATTAATAAGAAATAGATAATAAATTGAAAATAAGTCGAAAATTATTTGATGTATTCATCCATATTAAGATCTTGCAGCAAGCATAAAGCTCAGCTTTATATGGAGCGGAATCGATCCTGTGACCAGTTGGTTCAGTTTCATTTGTTTATTCTTTTCTTCATGAATTCATTTATGTCCCTGTTTATTTCAGCATAGATTATGCATTCATTTTCAGTCCTCTACATACAGCTCCCATACTTTTCCAGACATAAGATGACCTTTTTATTCCAGGCTGTGGAGGGTTTCTCCCTCGTCTTATCTTAATATTTCACAACGCTGATGGCTCATTCCATCCCACTCTTATGACCAACACAGCCCTGACCGACC
Organism: Anarhichas minor; assembly: GCF_050575085.1. NCBI lineage: Eukaryota > Metazoa > Chordata > Actinopteri > Perciformes > Anarhichadidae > Anarhichas > Anarhichas minor. The sequence continues at coordinate 447,326 of NW_027466501.1, forward strand.
GTGTGTTTGTGCACAGTTCCGATAACACACAAGACTTTGAATCCTGATTCATGTCAAAATAGAAATCCAAAAGCCTGCAAAGGAAATCAGTTGACTTATTTTGCATTATTCTCATGCGCCCGGCAGCTGGCGTTGCCGGGGAGACAGTTGAGGTCGGTTTGCACTTCCTGATAAACCGTCCTCTACTTCCTCCCCCCAGCAGCCTCGCTGTAACGGCTGCCGCCTGACACTGCCGCCGCCTTCCCTCCTCTGCACTTTATTGATTTTTTTAAAGGGTGTAGTTTTGCTGTAAACACATTGATTTTAAAGCTACAACTTTTCATGTTCAAATAAACTGTAATATCGGTCGAAACCACAAAGGGACACATCAGACCCCTAATTTGTTGTGAGACAAATGTGTGATCATAGATGTTTATTTCATCTCATCTGTGAGGAACCCAAACTATTGGTGGAGTCCTATCAGCCTTTTTAACACCGCTGGTGTTACTTCTTCTTCTTCTATGTATAGCTGCACTTATTTTCCGTGATTCTTTTCTGTTTCCATGATCTAAAACTGCTCTTTCTCCCTCGCTGGTAACTCCTGTTTCCCAGTCTTGTTATTGCTCCAGTTGGACTATAAGAACCATCTAATGCAATCAATGAAAGTGACTCATTTTAAAAACCTTTCACTGGTGTCTCCAGTTTACCCAGTCTGGACTGAGCCCCTATTATCTTTGTGAAATTCGTGAGGAGGTGGAAATAAGGCCAAACAAGTACCGGAGTGGGGAGATCGATAGCGGAAGTCCTCCTTGGTGAGCAGCAGCAGGGCTTTGCCGTTCATTTGGAAAGAGCCACTGGTGATCGGCCGCAGGGCGAACTCCTTCTCGGCCCACCGCAGCCACTGGGCCACGTCGTCCCTGCTCCAGAAGACTGGCTGCAGACCTGCAGGTGGGGGGGGGGGGGGGGGGGGAGATGATGGAGGAAAGGGAGTTGAGACCAGGGTTTGGGTAAAGAAGCAACAAGGCAGAGGGGATGGTGGAAAGGAAGGAAGGAAGGAAAAGAAGGATGAGCTCAGCGGAGAAGGGTGCAGAAGGACGGGGGGTTGGTGTGTGGGGGGGAGGACGGAAGAAAAGAAGGAAAGGCAGGAAGGAGGGGAGGGTGAAGGGAAGACGGGAAAGGGGGAGGGGGAGAGGAAGGAAGGAGGCAGAGGCAGTAAAAAGGATATTGAGGAAGTGGAGATAAAAGCCAAAAGGAGGGAGTGATTACGGGAACGGCAGCAGAGATAAAGAAAAAGAAAAAAAAAAGATGAAGGAGGAGACAGAGTCAGAAAGGGAGAGGAGGTTAGAATAAAAGATGAGGAGATGATAGGTTAAAGGGAAGAAAACGGAACCAGTAACACGGATAAAAGAAGGGAGAAAGAGATTGTATTTGATCCGTTATGTTGTGTGCAGTCAGAGGACGGACACTTTATTAGTTTGTGTATAAATGGACAAGGACACATGGAGGGAAAGACAGCAGAGGAAACAGCAACGATAGTATCTCTTCTGTTTCCCTCCCTCGCACTCTGAAATGTTTCTTTCACTGCCGTGGGAACAGGAGTGTGAAACATCTGCACTGGTGACCAACAAGCATCTTAGAGGCGTCACTGGGAAAATAAAAATGAGCTCAACTTGAGCGTTGTGCAGAATGGTTGCAAAAGCATTTCTCAGATCAGCTGTGAGGGCAGAAATAATCGGGACACAAAGATCAAACTGTCTTTTCATGCCGGCGACGCCTCTCAGCCAAAAGAATAATATTGATGAACTGTAAAGTGTGCAAACCGTCCTGCTTTGCAATAACATGCACTGAACTGCGATGAGACACCGGCCCATGTATTCCATTACTCCCCGTGCCCGCTTATATTAGCTTCCTGCTTTTTCATGGAGTCAGAACAGAAGCTCATCTGGCTTGATCAAATTAGATTTATTTTCCACCACTGAGACTATTTCTGAAATGTTTTCAAACTCCGATTTTCTTGACATTGTCTGACATAACACGATTTATATTTAACATTACATAAAAAAAATGTACTTTTTACACAGATACGGCCACCTCATCGCATCATTTTGCAGTCTTGGTGTAACCCAAAGATTTACAGTATGACACACACACACACACACACACACACACACACACACACACACCAGAGCATCCAGTGACACCCACACTACTTGTTTCTTACATCTCACTTATCGGCCGGCCTCAAACACTTCCTCTGGGAGTCGGACAGCTGTTATCTCGGGCCGCCAATGTCACTGTCAGACAAGTAATAGGAACCTTGTGCTCGCTTTCAGGCCCCCCCCCCCCCCCCCCCCTCAGCTCCCCCACCCCACCCCCATCAAACAGAGGAAGTTTTCACAGAGAGCGATCAATATAAAATGAAACCCTGTCTAGATCGTCAGATTTCCCATTTCTCCCCTTCCCTCCCAGTCCTCTGCAGTCACAGAGCGGCGCTGCCGATAAGCCCGGGAAGGCCTCGGTTATCTGAAGCGCAGCTTACGGCCTGTCACGCTCCGACCCTCCGCTTGACAACAGACATCCTAAGAAAGTGTCAGGCATCGGGAGGCAGGTGTTTCACAACCACAGGGCTGAGTGGTGGGCCGATAAGGAGCCGTATTTCTTCATATTTCTTACTGGGTTTCTGGGATTGGCTTCGTCTCTAGCCCAGAGTACGTTTAATATGCTCTGTGTAAATCCTCATGATGTATGGATTAGAGCAGTGTAGGTAACTTTTTCATCAATAATAAGGTTGTTTTTGTCCCTTGTGTAGCTTCTGCAAATGATTTGATGTTACATTTGACTGGACTATATAACAAGGATGGATCTAGGATGCACTGGAATACTCCTACATCATTGACATATCAATATTGAATCAAGCCGCCATCTGCACTGCATGCAGCAGCTGTACGCTCGTCTCTGGTGGCTGACTTGTGAGAACGCCGGGGCCGGCAGCAGTGAAGCCCGGGTCGCGGGGGTCACGGCTGCGGTATGCTCTCTCCAGAGCCGGAGAGAGGCGCTGCTCTGCCAAAACCCCTCCGAGATCCGGTCCGCCGGCCTCAGCCATCTGCACAGAGCCCGAAGGAGGAAGCACCAAGGGGAGGAGGAGGAGGAGGAGGATGGGGGTGCAAACAAACGTGTCCCACAACGCACTTTGGCAGGAAGCAATCCAGCGTGGGCTCCGTTTCAGAACAGGAAACTTCCTGCGGTAAGGTTAGAGAGCGACGCCGGGGAGGTTTATTAGCAGACAGCGAGACGGAGACGAGAAAAATGAAGAGTGGAAACGGAGAGGAAAGAGTGATGAGAGCAGCAGCGCATAGAGTGTGAGGACCAAACAAAGACACAAGAAAAAAAAAAAAAAAGAGGAAGGAAAGTCAAACAGGAAGAGAAACGGATACTTGGCCGGCGCTCAAGTGGAGTTCACAGAGCGGGACATTCGTGCACAGCCCTGAGTTGTTGCTCATGTGTGATTCTTGTGACTGCATACCTACTGTGGGACGTAACCAATGTGTTCACAGAGCTCATATTTATGCCGACATATATCAAACGCATCCTCCGTTTGTAGTGGTGTGCTCTGCCGACTCTTCTACTGCCACACTGCTCCCCTGAAAGCTACGCCACCGCTGCAGCCGTTCATACCCAACTCCAACCCCAGCATGCACGTGTGCGCTCTTGAGTCTGCGTTTAACGGTAGCCGGATCAACTCTCGAGTCTTGTCCACTAATATGTAACCCTGTACTCACACATCACACTAAGATGACTTTACAGTGAGCCACAAAGTTTTTTTTCTCTCTCTCTCTCTCCATTGACGTGCGTCTTTGTCTTCAATGCTAACATTGCTCAGCAGGCTGCCAAGACTATGACGGTTGCAGGTGAATCACGGAGATTTACTTGCAGCTGCGTCAACGCTGATCTTACCGGATTCAGGCATGAAACCTGAGTCACATTTAAGTTGCGAGATTCGGGACCTTGCTTTGTACCTCGCATCCGTGCGATGCAGACAGAAAACCTTCTGTCGCAGTGCAGCCAGTGAGACAAAAACATCCTTTGCTTACTTAGGAGGTGGAAAGTAAAAATGGACGGGGAGTGAGAGGAGAACAGACACGCTGTTCCCTCAACACGTTCACACACTTCCTCCGATACATTTTGTCCTCTCTGGTTTTCTTTTAGAGAATCTGTTACAGACGTGTCACAGGTTATGGGAAGAAAATCAATTTCAGTCTTCCTCGTCATTGGTCTGCCTTTGTTGAATGCATCTCGGATTCACTTTGTTCATGAGAGTGAATATGTGTGTGTGTGTGTGTGTGTGTGTGTGTGTGTGTGTGTGTGTGTGTACGTCGAGCACGACAGCAGCAGGATCCCAAGCCCTTGACTAAACCGTGGGCTCCTAATCCTCTCTGATGACACATAATTTTCACTTTGTGGTTTCTCAGGCCCCCGCTCATGCACAACTGACACACACACACACACAGCGCACAAGTTGCCAAGGCAACTCATAAGCGCTCGGGATGAATGAAGGGAAGAGGAGGATGAGATCACTGGTATCTTGTTTCGTTGTTGCGGTACAGAAGCCCTCAACTTCCCCTCGCAGCCAGACGAGTTAATGAGGTCCGTCCTGCTGCGGAGCGCAGAGGTCCCGTCCCGTCCGTTTAGCTCTGCACGTCCCACCAACACTCGCACTGCTGCCACACCGCTCCTTGTGTTCCTCTCACCCGACTCAACGGATGCCTCTTGACACTTCGACTGACAAACATTGACTTGCGAGTGTGACCCCCCCCCCCCAGCATGTCCCATTCTAAAAAGGGCCAAGATGAAGAGACACGGTCCGTTTCTGAGAGGGAACTGATCATTTTGCCTCCGATCTATCCGATTGATTTTAGGTCATGTTGCTTTGTTAGCAAGCGAACTCTTCTCAAGCTAACGTCAACTACTTACTATATACACACGACGTGAGTTTAGAGAAATACGTGAAACGACAGCAATCTGTTAACGGCGCATTACGTGGTGGCAGCACGGAGACAGTGCCAACGGAAAGACGATTAAGATCATCTGTCCTGATTGGCACACAAATGAAATGCATCCACGCGAATATGCAACAGTCAGCGCTAGTGACGTAGTATCAGACAGTGAGGAAGACTCACTATGGAGGGAGGGGAGGTGCATAGGTCAAACACAGGACAGGATTTTCAACTTTCAAATGTAACGGAGCAGACTCATCACAACATATCTGATTCACTGTATTTTGGTGCTGAAGCTCAAGACACACCTCCATCACTGCTGTGGACCTGTGAACAGGCTGTTTTTAACTAGTTTTCTCATATTTAGCTGTTGAATTAGACACGTTTTCAGTAGCACTGGTTGATGAATGAGGAGAAGATCTCAGCTTCCGCTGCATATTCAATGAGAAAATGAACCATGGAGATCTAAGAAAACTAAAAATGTTTTGAAAAGAATAGATGTTAATTGAACTTGTCTTGTTTTGTAGCATAACGAGTAACTTTTACCAAAAGAAATGTACAGTCATTACTAAAAAAGAAAAAACTGTCGTGTTCCGATTTTCTAGTGCGTCACATTTCTTTTCTCTTTATTTGTAAGACTGGAACAAAACTGCACACATGCTGTGTTTTGAGTCATACATCTCAGATATTGTTTTCTGTTAAACTCCTGAAAATATACATATATTATGTATTATATATTTCAGCGTAGCTCGACCTAAACGAACTGCAACTACATAAACAATAATGCAGTGTTGCATCGGTTCGGCCGGGACTTTGCTCAAAAGCTCCTCAGTCACTCAGTACATGTTTGCCTTTTCTCCCGAAGCAGAAGTAGGCGGATATTGGTCTTGCTATCTCAATAAAGAAAAGGTTTTTCTTCCTCCAGACAGAGGAGGAGGAGGAGGGCTGACCATGACCTTCTGACACCCTGACTCAGGGACATGTGGGTATGAGAGCTACACCTTTCCACAGTCAATGCTCACGCTATTCATCTCCCCTCGCCGCTTTGTGTGTCACTGTACATATTATATTCATCCTCCGCTTCCTCCACTGACATGCGAGTGCACGTCCAGCGAACCTGGAAAGCAAACATGAAACAGATCATCAATCACGCGGAACTTTTATGGCCAGGAAGTAGAACGACCTGTTTTTGATAGCTTGTTGTTGAGCACAGGAGCAAGCCGGCTCTTGTAGGTTAGTTCCTGAATCCAGCGTCAACTGCCACTCTTCCTTTTGTTCAGGAGCCAATTTTTTTTTCCTCTCAGAAACAAAGTGCAGAAGCTTCAAAGACGTTTGTTCAAATCAAAAGGCCCCTGCTTGTCTGAACCACACACACACACACACACACACACACACACACACACACACACACACACACACACACACACACACACACACACACACACACACACACACACACACACACACACACACACACACACACACACACACACACACACACACACACACACACTTTTCTTTCCATGTGGAGAAAGTGAAGTCAGCATTTTGTGCAGTGTAACTCTTAGGCGATCACTTCTACTGCAAGGCTTCCATGGCAGTGTTTCACAACCTTTCCGTGTAAACGATGTCTGCATGTGGTCCGCTCTCATCTCAGGTTAATTATGTCTACAACCCGTACGGAGGTCAATCAAACCGCCTCTCACATTTACATCGCTTTTAGAAGTGAACGTAATACGTGAACAGTCTGTTCTCACTTAGCCGTCTCGACCTTTCCACACATCGGGGACCGTTGGTCACTGATTAATGTCATTTATTTCCATGTGTTCACATTGCAGGGCTGAAGGACTTTCAATGGAGGTTCGAAGTGGAAACCATAAACCTCATCGCGGAATATTGTCTCCATCTTTCTTGGCAAGTCTTCAATTTCGTTGGGCTGTGACAAGGAGAACTGAACTCATTCAACTTGTCCGAACCAACTTACAAGTCACAGTCATTTGTTAATGTTAAAGAATTCACTTAAGCTCTTCATGGGCTTGGAAACTTGAAATCTATGATATTGTCAAAAAAAAGGAACTAATGCTCCAGTCCCACACTAACATTTTTGTTTTGTTTGCTCACTACAGACAAATCATTTCTTGAATATCGTGCCCCTATCTAAAAAATGCCAACGTAGTATATGTTATTGATATGATTGTATCATATCATCTGCCCTATAAAGCAGTAAAGAATACTAAGTTTAGCTTTAAAGTTAAGTATATGGTGCATACTGAATTGCAATTAGCATGTAGTATGGAGATGAGACAAAGACATGAAGTTTGATAGACAAAGGTGTTGCATTATGGGAAGCGTGGGATCCAGTGGTTTTGGATAATGGACCAGATCTCCGGAATGCCCCTTTAATAGTTTGCCTGTTGAGGAAGTTTAAGTTTCTGAAGGTAGTCTGCTCACTGCTAATTCTAAATACCCAGCATCTCTTCTTCTCTTTCTTATTCCAAACATGTCGGGTATATAAAACACGTCACCACCAAACTAAGTGTTTATGGAGCAAATGGAAAAGATTAGCTGGATATTTATGGAGAAGTGCATTTTTGGCTTTTGTGACTTTTCCTATTAAAGCCTTAAAACAACACGCTGTCAGTCATTAACACCAGTGTGTGTTTATTGTGACATTTAGAGTAAAGCAATGCCCCCCCCCCCCCCCCCCCCCCGGTCAGAAACGCCATGTGGAGTGTGTCGCGGACAGGAAGAGAGGAGGGGGCTGCGCTCAGCTTACTCGCTGGCATGTGAGAACAGTTTCCCTTTCAGAAGAGAGCGAGTTTTAACACACACACACACACACACACACACACACACACACAGACAACAAAAACAACAACATTTATTCAGGAAGCGCCGTCTGCCCACTCAGGAAATTCCTGAGGACAAGAGCTGCTTCCAGGGGCAGGAAATTTCCCCTCAGAAAGACCAAACACACATACAACACACAAAACACACACACATTCTTTATAACACCAATTTGCCCGCACAGTAAAATGGGTAATATACAACAAAGAGACAGAGCGAGAGAGACCAAAGAAGTTGTGTGGGGGGGGTTTGCAGTCATGTACGGTAACACAAACACACTCATACACACACTCATACACACACTCATACAGTACACACCTACACTACCTCTGGCAAGCTTTGCACAAGGACACAAGATTCACTCACACTCATCCACCCACTCGCACAAGCATGCATAGTGCAAAGCCAGCTGTGAGCGCACGCACGCACGCGCACACACACACACACACACACACACACACACACGCACACACACACGCACGCGCACACACACACACACCAAGGAAACCAGCCAGTCTTGTTTCCATGGACATGGATCTTCTAAAGCCTCCAGTAAGATAAGTCTACTCTTGCAGCCACTCTGCTTTGTATCTCATGCATGTTTATTGTTAAATAACACTGGAACGCCTTGTGTTTTAGACCTTTAAATAATTCAGTGTTTTCCCACTGACTGGCTCTCGGCTGCGTCACGCTCCAAGTACGTGGGAGCCGTGTCGAGCGACGTTGCCGGGATTGTGATCGAATTAAAAATCCGACGAATCCAGTTCCGTCGGTTAACGTCAGCGCTGCTTTGTGGCGAAATCCCTCCCAGGCCTTTTAGCATTTTGACAAACAAACAAACAGAACATCACGGGTGGTTGACAGCGCTGCTTAAAAGCTATACATTTGTCTACTCGCTGACTCCGGAGGATTCTTGGATGAGTTTAATGTTTAATGGGGAGGTTTTTTTAAAGCCATAATGGCATTAACAAGTCACAAGCAAACTTGGTAACAAGACAATAGTCCTGATGAATAACTAACAGCTCTCTGGGTTACATAGCTTACCTGCTAACTAAACCCACTGACAAGCACGGAGCTGACTTGCTCTATATAAAGTAATCAGCGGGATCAATCTGAGGCTGTTAGTGTCTCTTAGTAAATACTTCACAATGGAAATACTCGTGATTTTTTACGCCGTTCTGGTTTATAGTTTTGAATGCCTCCCTCTTTCATATTACGTCCACACATTATGGAATTACAATGTTAATAAATGCAACTCAGCTTTGACTTTGACATCTTGTTCACTTTGTAAACTAGATGTAGCTCACATACGAAATATGCTCTACTGTACTACAGCTTTTCTTTCTAATTAACCTTTATTGAAATCTATTCGTCAATATCCACTGTGTTTTGTGTGTACATAAAGTATAGTTTTAGAATTTATTCCATCAAGCATATTGGGAACAAAAAGTTTTTTCAGAACAAATCAATCTTGTCTTAAAAAAAGTGACTATAAAGCACGTAGCACATATTCAGAGGTGTTTATATTTAAATGTCTTTTCCAATGAAAAGAAGAAATATTACTCATATTTAACTGAAGGTTCAGTCCTTCACAGACAGGAACTACAAAAGGGAAAAACCTGCTAAAATTCAAAAGAGTTAGCAAAAAAACCCACACATAAAAGGATGTTAACGCAAATTGAAAGCAAGTTAATAAAAATACATCATAGTGAGCGATGACAAAAGAAGACCATTTATTCCTAATCTATTTCCACAAGGTTAGCTTTGTCGTGTGATGTCTGGCTGAAGGGGTTAAAATGGAGCCTGGTAGCATTCTTTAGTGTGAGGAGCAGGCTGCAACTCTCCCCGATCTAATCCACTTCCTCCCTAGGAAATGGAGAAGGCGGATTTCTGCCCACACTGCAATTTCCTCCCTCATTCTTTTTCTTTCTGTCCTTCCCCCCTCCTCTCCTCCCTCCTCCCTCCTCCCTCCTGCTGCTCTCTTCCTCCACTCTCCCTCTCCCCCTCAGGACAGAACTCCCTCTGAGTGTGGGGGTTAATGGGCGGCTTGTTTTCCAGCACATGTGTGTTTAGATAGGCAGGAGAAAGGACGAGCAGAGGCGTTTAAGACTCCGTGACAAAGACGAGTAGATGTCTGTCTGAGAGCCCCGACCGGCAGCAGCCATAAACTAAACAGTGACATTTTCCTAAACCGCAGAAGTGCGAGAGTCATGGCTGTGTGAGGAACTGTGTCTGCGACCTGATTAAAACAAAGAAGGACTTCCGCATGCCTGCGGATGTGAACTGACCCATCGGTTTACTCGACAGGAAACTCAACGCGGACCTGTTGAGCGTTCTTCCTTTTTCTGCAACAATGCAAAAGAGGAAGTGGGCCGAGGGCGTTTCCTGCGCGTCTCATCCTTGCAGAGCAGCCCCCACAAAAAGCCCTGAACTTCACACTCGCTCGAAAAAAGACGGGTTAAATATTGACGGACGCATGGACAAAGCAGGCCAGGGTTGCTCTTTGACCGGCGAGCCTATCTCTTGGCACGGCTCCAGCCCCGCCTGCTCTACGATTGGTTCAGCATCAGTGAGCCGATGCAAATCAACCCAAGTGTCCCATTGAAATATGGAAACATATTTCAAGAGATTGTTTTCATTTACCGCCTCACCTGCAGGCTGTTTGCTTCCCCATTGTTTTCTCTCTGGGTTCGTTTAACTCCACAAAGTCCAGGAAGTGTCACAGCTGACCACTTCAGGTTAATCTAACACCTACAATTGGTTTTCCGCCAAGTGGAAAGGTCGCCTTTGTTGTGTTGCCGCTATATATTCGGTTTGTTCTGACTCAAAGTAGCCAATAAACAGACCACCGGCGCTTCTAAATAACAGCCACATGACTCCAGCGAGCTTGTTAACTGGTCTCATTAAAAAATACGAGTCGGATTCCAGCAACACCGGCTGTAGCTCATCCTGCCGTTCACACCCGCCACCTGTGTTGAAGCCTACTAATGAAGCATACCTAATGTTCAAAGTGCTTTATGGAGTTGTGTTTGCATTCAGTGTTACTCACAAACACACACACACTGTGTGCGTCCTTCATAAGCGGGCTGAATGTATTAACTTCCTCATACAGCATTCGCAAAACCGATCTTCATACCTTTTCAAAATCCTGCGTTGTTTACATTTTTGTTTGCTCGCTTGCAGGCTTCTTCTTCGTTGGCACATTTCGACATTCGTTGGTGCGTTTAAAAAGCGTGACGATGCAGTTTTTGCTTTGATGACTTTGGGTAAAGGAGGAAATGCTTGAACACCGTAGCACAAGTGGCATCACATCAGCCAATCAACTCAGAAATGTCAAGTTTTACAACAACTTCTTAACTATTCGCTGCTCGGGCTGTGCGTCGGCAAGAATCTGGCAATATGATGCGTATCACGACACGGGGGTCACGTTTGGGTACATCCTAGTATCCTAGTATCAATCCTAAGTTTGGAAAAGTATAAAGAACACTGAGATCTGCATTTATCACTGTCCCTTTAACATCAAACCTCATAGCACTGCAATCTCAGCCAATCTTTGCATGTAAACTGTTACTTACAAAAAAAAGATACAATATCACAAAACATACTATCGCAATACTCATGTGTATCGATATTCTCTTAAACCGCTATTTGCTACCATGTGGTACTGGTCATTCCAGATCAAGTAAGGTAGAATCAGCAAAAAGTTCATTAGTTGTGACTTTAACTTTTCCTGATGTTATTTAGAATACTTGACTTAAACCCCGCCCACCAAGCTCTGATTGGCTCACTTGCTTTTCAACAGGAAAATGGCCGCCATCGAGCACCCAACCTTTACGAATCAACAACGAAAGCTCAGATGCGGGAAGCAATTCAGACCTGCTTTTACTCCACGACGGTGAACATTTCACCGCCTTTATTTTTCCCGCCATTGAATTATTCGTGGTGCAGTTGCTAGTAGAGACAAGTGCCTTTAAGGAGGCTCAACGACGCCTTCTAATTCAACGGTGAGAAGAAATGTAAAGCAGATGTCTTGTGTACTGAATAGGTTTAGTGAAAACATGATCCTTAAAGAGGCAAACACGATGACCTCAAGCATCAGTCGGGCACTATGTCGTACTGTTTGGCTTTCCAACTATTAATCCTGCTCAGATTTGCAGGGGTCCTGGTCCCCTTACCCCCCAGCCCTCCTCTTCTCAAACCCTTTCTCTTCCCGATCAGTTTGTCATCTTTCCACTGCGTGTTCCTCCGCTCCACATTATCTGCACCTGACTGCTGTGTAACTGTTGGCTGTTCCGGTGCAGTAGGTCTGTCAGTTCCGGTCCAGTGGTTCGAGCACGTACGGTAAAAGGTGCCTGACCCCGGATCTGCTTCAACGCCTCCCAGCTGAGAGGTCCAGCATGACTCATGCGGTATATAATATGTATGTCTTGTAATGTAATGTGTGTGATAATGTGTCTGGGTTCTATTAAAGTGATATCTCGGAACATATTTATTTATTCATGTTGTCTGATAACACCGGCTATAGCGCCACTTGCAGAAGAAGATACCAGTCCCCACCCACACGGTTTGATTGACAGGTGATTTCTGACAGAATATTTACAGCGTAATACTCTAAAAACACTGACAAAAACAAAACAAAAATCAATGTGTCCTGTTCAAATGTCCGGCTGATCAATGCGTGTAGGAGTCACTGCTCATCTGTGTGTGTGAGAGTGTGTGTGTGTGAGTGTGTGTGACTCACGCAGGTGCGCAGGCAGCCTGGCAGGCTCGTCCTCCATTCGGCTGGCTGGCCTCGCGGCGGGAGCATGGACGGGGGAGGAAGTGGAGTTTGGCAGCGGGTTCGCGGAAGGACTGAAAGAGCTCCTCTCCTGCTATGAATAGACACAGAGACACAAAGCATGGCTCACAAAGCTCCACGACGCACCGGCCCTGAACCCAAACAGCCCCCCGCCAACTCGCCTCAACCTCGCCGTGCACCCACAAACGCCGCCTCGCCTCTGTCCCCGTTTACCTGCTCCTGGTAAACCGTCACGCCGTGCACGCACAGTCTGGGGACGCACATCTCCCGAACGCCACACATGCTTTTTAGGGTGCGTTGTTTTTGCGGTGCAGCAAAGTCCTAAACCAATAAAATGATCTGTTTGTAAAGATGGCAATCTCTGCATCTTCAAGATGCATTTGTGGCTCAGAAACAACACAGATGGATTTTTATTATCTATCATTTGATCTATAAAATGTCTGAAAATATATAAACATTTCCATCACAGAGCTTCAAGTGTTTGACGTTTTTTGCTCAATAAATGAAAAACTTCATCTTTGATACAAATTTTTTTGGCTGACGTTTTGGCGATCGACTAATCAATAAATCTATTTGTCATTTCAGAACCGTCTTTGCAGCATAAACGCTGGGTTCTAATGATGCACCGATACCGATATCAATCCAATACTGACTCCAACAGCTGGATCGAGTATCGGTCACAATGGGCCGATCCGGTAAGGATCAGTACATATATGTCCAATGTGTGTATTTGTTACGTTTTGTTTAACTTCTCAGAGTTTGACGTTATGAGTTCGGATTTCTAGTTTTGTCTCCATCAGTCCAAAACCTGCAGAATATTATGTTTACGACAATATGACGAAGAGACACAGCCATGCTCACAATTTAGTTTTAATTTGGTCTTATATCAAACCGAAGATTTTTGGGTTCGTCAGACAAAAGAAATGATTATAGGACGTCACCTAACGGGCATCTTTCACTATTATATTCTCTGGCATTTTATGTAAATATGGAAAAGAAACAGCAGATATTTGCAGCCCTACAATAAACCTACAAGTATAAATGGCCCATTTGATTCAATAGTAATAACAATATGTCATTTTTAATCTCGTCAAGCACAACTGTTCTCTGCACCAGGATAACTGACCTTTAGAGCAACTATTTTAGAAGTTGTTTCTTCCAGATGTTTTGTATCAGAGTGGTAAGTATAAACTGTGTATCTGTATTTTGGCCTTTTTTTTTTTTTTTTAAAGGACACATTTTTAATGGATCAGTACAGGACAGATGTGGTAGCAACAAGTCGTAGTAATTGTAGCACAATTCCAGTTTTCCCAATTCTCTTTGCCACAGAAACACCTGTTCCATCTCCAGGACAGGCTCAAACCAAACACACACACACACACACACGTGTACGACCATCATGTCTGAACTGAGTCTATTCAAGTGAGTATTTGGATGTTTTGAAGAACATAAACCCTCAACTGCAAAATGTTTCTCTGTGAATTCAGATCAGATCTTCTTCATCCTTCCCCAAAAAATGAAAAAGCCAAACATTTCCTGGTTTCATTTGCTGCATCTCTGTTTTATATAGTTCTACATCAGAGCTCTTTGGATTTTGTCGTTCGGAGACGACCAGCGATTGGAGTACGTCTGAAACATTGTGGCAGGCATTTTCACTATATTCAGAACCCTGAATAAGAATAAGCAAATAATCAATTCTTCTTCAAAAGCTTTTTTTCCATATGAAGAACAGTTGTTAGTTGCATCCCTCTCAGGGTACTCTGAGATGATTGACACGCGAGCTCTGCTATCAAATCTAGGTTACGGTGGGAGTTTTACCAGTCTGTGGTCATTCTGTGGACTGATGGTTTCCATTTCTGCAAATGAGGGCAGAGCATGAAGCCACTTTGGTTTCTTCAGGAAATGAAGCGCATTTCTTTCGCTGCTTCTCCCTCCAGTTTCAGCCGGCTGTCACCACCCAGCAGCCGCTCCGAGACCTGCGCACCAACCGTGTGCACCAGGAATTTCCTTTGGAAGCCAAGCAATAATCTTTCAGGCTTTCCATTTCCTCCGCTCAAGAGGCAAAAAGGCCTCTCTCTCTCTCCCCCCATCCACTCTCTACAAACTCAGTTGTCTAGAGAAGAGAGACACTGCAGCAAAAAAAGGCAAAGTGATTTGTGACACAACTGGGCTACAGCATTAAGGTGAAGGGGAGTCCTGGTGGAAAACTTCTCTTTGTGGAGTGCTGATCGTCTTCCTCCAACCGTGCAGAGACGGATCAGACTTCCCCAATGAGAAGACAGCCCCCATCAACAAAAGGCCATATAACACTGTCAATGAACAGCTTGCATTGAGGCCGACACTGACTTCCCAAATAATACTTCTATCAGGGTCCTATCAGGTCTGCGACTAACATTAAATCAACAATTCATCTGTCAGATAATTAGCAGCAAAAGGTCAAAAGAATAGTAAAAGAAAAATGCATGTCACAAGTTCGGAGAGCCCATCTTCAACTGTGTTGTTTCTTCTGCCCAACAGCCCTTAAATCCTCACATTTGAAAAGCCAGAATTAGTGAATATTTGCCTCTTTTGCTTAAGTGCAGGACGGAAACAATTAAGCGATAATTAATTTCTCTTTTTGTGTCTAGTTCCTACTGGGACT
Organism: Anarhichas minor; assembly: GCF_050575085.1. NCBI lineage: Eukaryota > Metazoa > Chordata > Actinopteri > Perciformes > Anarhichadidae > Anarhichas > Anarhichas minor. The sequence continues at coordinate 462,585 of NW_027466501.1, forward strand.
CGGAGCAGGTCTGTCTCACCGACTCTAATCTCTCACCATCTTCCTCGGGGCTGTGATTATAGATTATTTTCAGGACCAATTGATGAGTTGAACATTTAGATTACGACATGTCAAACACCAAACGACGGCACCACAACCACAAAGTGTCTTTAAATTGTTTACAGTCTGATCCGCAGCCACGAAAGCCAAAAATATTGATTTTAATCATTGTTTTAAAAGACAAAGAAAATGAGCAAATCCTCACATAGAGCAAATGTTTGGCTCAATAAATGATAATGAATTTATTAACCTAAAGTTGGCCATTCATTTTCCAACCATCCAATTATTGCTATAAAACAGAGGAAACCTTTCACTTGATGTGTTTACTATATATGGTCACTCAAGTTGCAGTGTACTTTGTTGGTCAATGGCAGTACTCCTATCCCAGTACGGTATCCCCAATGTGTAGCAACCGAAAGGCCTCTCCAACAGTGGGCTCACCAGCCCCTCTTTATCCCCACCGTGTTGTTGTGACTGCACGAGAAGCCTCCTGAACGCTTTGACGCGTCAGTCGCTGCGCGTTGTGTGTCGGTTAACAACGTGTTGAGCCTAATGGCTTCCCGTCACTTTAAATCGTTTAAATCAGTCGTTTTATTCAGCGTGTCACGATCCGTCACGACTTCTTCCCGTCATGCAGGAGTGGAGGCGAACTAAAAAAAAAAAAAAAAAAAAAGCGTGGAGCCGCCGCGAGCAACAGATGACGAGCAAAACAAACGCGCCTCAAGTGAATGGCGCTGTGCTGCTCGCGCTCGTGGGTGCTACACACGTCTGTTAAGAGGTGTTATGCTACACCGTTTAAATCTACGCCGTTAGTTTTTACTACGAGGTGTTAAAAACCCCAAAAATGTAAAGTGTCAAAGGGAAACGAGGAGGACGGCGTTACCTTGTTCGCAGCGGAGGAGGATTCAGACATTATCTCCCGTCAACTTCTCTCCTTCTCCTTCCACTTTTCCGTTGTGCCCTCTTCTTTATCTCCGTCTCTTCCCTGTAGAAACACACTCGGCAGCAGCCCGACTGCTCGGCTTGTTGTTGTGGGAGAAGTTATTCTTTTCTTCACATAGCCTGCTTTTTCTGTTATCTGCTGGCCGGCTCCATAGTGCGGCTGTCGGTGTGAAAACTTCTTTTGTCTGCGTGTGTTTTCCCTTCATATGTCGGCAGCGTGCTGGTTAATAATCCCTTCCTGGAAGAGCAAGTCTCTCGCTCTCTCTCTTTCCCTCTAGCTCGCGCGCTCCCTCTCTCGCTCTCTCTTTCTCTCGCTCTCTCTTTCCCTCTCTCGCTGTCTCTCCCTCCCTCGCTCTCTCTCATTGATCTGGATGTGTGTAAAACGGCGAAATGACGTGAATTCCCAGCATTGAGCCTTGCCCCCTTTTAAAGGGAAACCCGTAGCAGGAAGCCGCAGCAGGTCGCAGCTGCATACACACAACTAACAGACACACCGCTGGCCGACCGACAGTCTTGTTCTTTTTTAAATTTATTTTTAATCAAAACTTCATGTTAATGTAGTTGCACAACGGGCTGGACCGCCATGCTTTAATTTCACCGCGTGCAGGGCAAAAAAAGCACCAGCAAAAGTGGAACAAATCACAGGAGATATGAAGGAATATCAGCATGTAGGACATAGGGACTCCATATGAAACTAATTATTTCTTACTAATTAATACACATATTTCATAATATGCATGTAGCTTATCATTCACAAACGTTGAAGTCAATCATTGACTTCCACCCAATAATTACAATTAAAAAACTAGCATAGGCTACTAAAGGAATACTGTATGTAAAAGGAAATGAATATTAGGCTACAGCATCTAGGACAAAAGGGAATATGCTGAATACTTTTGAGTGTATGTTGTCATGGTGATTCTTGAAATCAATAGGCTGCATCAAGTCAAGTTGCTTCAATGTGTCATCACTCATTTCTTTCATGTTGGCAGAATGTATCCACTTGTTCACAAAAATGAAAGGGGACATTTTTATTCATTTATTTTTACATTCGACTGATCTTATGGAGGAAAAAAAGGGCATTTAGACGAGGTGGTTGTCAAAGTGAGGTCCAGGGACCAGCTGAGGTCCTGCAGCGTGGTCCAGTTCTCCAGAACGGTATAAAGTTCAAAAGGTGCCTGTGTCCATGTTAGTATGGGTGATGTAATTCGACTTGATAATGTGTCAATGTGGGAATCTAAAGTACAGCTTGTTCCGCTGCCCCCAAGTGGTCAACAAATCAGTAAATAGTGCTAAACAAAGGTGTCAAGGCCACCACGAGCTTCCAGCAAAAGCTTCAGTGCTCTTTGGCACGGATTGGCCAAGTCTCTGGAACTCCTCCGATCTCTATTCGTCCAAAAGTTATTCCCTTATTTGGTGTTTTGATGATGATGATTCTCAAATCTCCCACAGGCGTTTGACTTAGTTGAGATCTGGAGATATTATTTACATTGTTATCCGTTGTTCGTGCCCTACAGAGCATCTGACACGCGACAAAGGTCCCCAGTCTGGACACAAAGATGCCCCATTCATTTACATGGAGCCATCGTGAGCCTCCAGGTCCCATTTGACAGGGAATGTGGATTGCTTAACGGCACACAACAACAAAAAAAGAGAAAGAATGGTCTTGTTCTTAAAGCTTCAGAGTTTGTGGTGGCAGCAGATCACTTCCAACATGTACTGCGTTTTGTCTTGAGAGAGAGGGAGGGGGACAGGAAGCAATGAGGCTGATGGGAAATGTGCGGCGAGTTAAAAATGCAGATGAGTGAAGCTGAGGGACACTGACCATTCATCCTGATGCTGCAAGATGAGACCTGGTAAATAACTGCACTGGCTTGTTTCAAGTTATTTCATTTATTCATTTACTAAAACATTTAATCACAGTGGTTCAAAAATCTACAGAAGTTGATCTCAATATTCGAATGTATTGTTTTTTTTTTAAACATTAACACATTATGCAGGGTACCAACATTTGCATAATGTGTTAATAATAACAAGCTCATGTGCTAAAATGAAAATGAATAAGTAAAATATAGATTCCACAGTGATTTCATGAGGTTATGGTTTTCAGAAGATGGTCTACATTAAGGACACATTTCAAAACAAAACATTTGATCAAATATCAGTGATCAGCAATGATATACATTATTTTACTGTCAGAATAAAACGTATTCAATTTACATTACACTGTAATAACGCTATTTGACAGAAACACAAGAGAATAGTAATTACTGCCGGTCAGGAACAGAAAATACAGATTATTCAATAAAGATTATTAATTCATGTGTTGTCTTTTTTTTTTTTTTTTTACTTCTGCAACAAGTAAAACAAATGCAACCAACTGATATCTTCTGGCAGAATGTGTCATGTGATCCAGATTACTAATTATGTGAATATGACTCCAAATTACTTTCTTCATTCTTTTTTTTATTTATTTCTGGTAATCCTGCAAATATATATATATATATATATTTATATATATATATATATATAAATATATATATATATATATATATATATATATATAAATATATATATATATATTTATATATATATATATATATATTTATTAGATTATTGTTTTTTCATGTATTTTCGTGTTTTTTCATTATTATATGTTTTCATGTCATAATACTAACACAGGAGTGTGTGACATAACACGGCGACGCCCCCAAGCGGAGGAAAGCAGCGTTACAGCATCACTGCTAAAAATAGGCCCAAGTTAAGTTTCGGTTTCCAATCATCAGAAATGATACCGTGCTTTCCGACTCCGCTGTAACCCGACAGCCGCCCAGCAGCGTCTCTCTTGTTGTGTTGGGTGGTGGCAGGAAACACGGAAGGAGCAGACCCAACACGATGGATTTGGAAATATTGAAGTTCATCTGCGAAAATAAAGGATCAGTCGACACTGATTATTTGATGTTTAACCTCGGCTCGGGCCATGCTATTGATGACATCATCGGTAACCAAGATAAATTTGCTTTGTGTTGTCCCTTCGGGCAGCCGAAGGTGGTGGCCAGGACCAGGCTGAGGCTGTGCAGAGCCAAAGAGTGTCCGGGGTTCTGCTCCTCGCTGCACTTGTGTAGGAAGTTCCTCTTCACCGGATCCTGTCCGTTCACTAATAGCAGGTAAATATGTCCGCGTAAAGTGTCGGGCTGAACTTGAGTCATAGAGTGCTGGGCAGGAGAGGCCTGTGACTACTTCAAATTGTTGTTCTTTTTGTTTTTAAGGGGTCTTTATTGTTGGAAATCGAATTATCAGCATTTTATCTATGTAAATAAAGCTATTCAGTGCAGAGCGATACTGTCACAGGTTTGTTTAGGTGCTTTTATTGACTTGTTTTTAAGGCCTTGATACGTGATGCGTTCAAGGACTGTTGGTTTGCAGTGTCTTAAAGACTAGCATGGACACCATGTAGCTACAGGCTAATTAACACAATGAAGTCTGACGGTCCCTCATAGTCTTGAAGTAGCTTCAAAGTTAAAAGTGATGCTTTTTAAGGAATATTCCGACATTTCTGTTAAAAACCACCTCAGGCAGAATGAGTATATTGATACTGAATATGACATCTTTACCTTCTCATTGGGAGTCTGTGTGTGTCACCATGACAAAATCACTGCAGCAGGTGTGTGTGGTGCAGGCACAGTAGAACCAGAACCAGGACTGAGCGGGGCAGACTTTCAGAACCCTCTGCAGTAAAATGAGCGCTTTTCTTAAGGCGCTCGGAAACACTACCGCTTTCGTCCACAGGGACCGCCAAAATCACCACTAAATGAAAGTTCCTCATAGTAGCTTTAAGTGCCAGACTTTGTGGAACTTTTCTGGGAGTTTTTCCTGGCAACCAGTGTATGTTTTAGCTACATGCTAACTACCGTACAAACATGAGTGGTATCGATCTTTTCATAATTATTAGCAAGGAAGAAAATAAGCATATTTCCCAACAAGTAATTCTGCAAATTTTGAAAACATTTGTCACATACTGTGTATATATTTAATGTACATTTCATATGAACCCCATTCTACAGTAGTAGTTGTAGTAGTAGTAATACTACTAGTAGTAGCAGTAGTATCTTGCTAGCTGTGTTTCACAGTTCAGGTGCAAAGGTGACCATTAGGTTTGTATCAGTCATGAATAACACGTCCATTACCTCTGTGTAGCTGCTACTATAACTCCCATTTGTATATCTCCCATAGCTCAATTGAATATGTTGCACTTACAAAATGTCATGCGGGAATTTATTCTTTTGAGAAGCAACCGTATTTTTTAAATCAAACTCACGTACGTGCTATGTGTCTTGTGCTCTTTGGTGACAGGACAGGATGCAGATTCTCCCATGAGCTGGACTCGGATCACAATATGCCGCTGCTGAGAATGCATGAGCTGGAGAGTCTGAGCCGGACGGAGCTGTGCACGCTGCTGCTGCAGAGCGACAACTGGCTCCTGCCTGCCGTAAGTGTGACTTCAACCAGAGCAGGTTTCCCTATTCAGACTGTTGGATCTGTTGCCTCCGTGTATGGAAGGGTACACCGATCCTGAAAACGATTTCTTTAGAGTAGCAGGAGTTTTATTGACTTCATCAACACATCTGTATTTATCACCTTAAAGGGCCTTTCCTTGCCCTTTGCTTCGCTTGGTTGTAACCACCTTTCCCCCCTCTCCCAGATATGTCACAATTACAACAACGGTGGCGGGGAGTTCGGCCTGTGTAAGGACGGCTATGGTTGCAAGAGGCTGCATATCTGCGAGAAGTACATGAACCGCGACTGCAGCTGTGTCAAGAACCATGATTTTAATGCTGCACAGCCATGCAAGACCCTGCAGGAGAGAGGCATGCCCGACGACCTCATTCCCTCCCTGAGGTCTGCTTATGCGAACATATTGGCTTTGAAGTACTTCGACAGACAAGGGGGCAACTCCTCCACTGGTGAATCCCCTGCCGCCACTGATGCGAGCAGCGACGATGGTTGGAATCCAGAACAAAGGCAGTGGTACAGAGGGAGAGGGAGAGGTGGCTACCCGGGCAACAGAGGCAACAGAGGTAACAGAGGTAACAGAGGCAACAGAGGCAATAGAGGTAACAGAGGCAACAGAGGCAACAGGGGAAATCAATCGCGGCCACGAACCTCTTCCACCGATGACGTCAACGCTGACATGGAAAATTTTGATCTGTACAGCGAAGATGGACTGAGCGGGGAGCAGCGGCCGCTAAACTCCTCCACCAGTGACATCTCTGACGACGGTCAGAGCAGAAACAGAAACAGAGGGCGCACGGCCAACGACGATGCCAACAGTGCCAGTGGACCGGGCACGAGGCAAAGGCCCATCAGAGGTGAATTACGCCAGCTGCAAAAGCTCTCATTAAAAATGTCGTTGGAGAGAACCGTAAAATGTAAAAAGTAAATTGTGCACTTTTTGTTCGTGTCCTTCAGATAAAACCGAGATATGCATGTTCTTCATCAAAGGACGCTGCATACATGAAGACGGTGAGTAATCAGTGATACATGACAGTGAGTACCGAGGTGCGTTTGTCACGTTTTTTCTTTTGTGGTTCATTTTGTCTTTGTGACCGATGTCTTCTCAGAGCGATGCTTTAAAGCCCACGACAAGATGCCGTACAGATGGGAGGTCAGAGAGGACGACGGGTGGACCGCCTTGCCTGATAACGAGACGATCGAGAAGGACTACTGTGACCCTGAAAACACATACAGGTGCTCTCTACTGACCTTCAGTGGCATCGTAGTCCTGGGAAGATGTTATTCTTTAACTCAACCATCTCAAGATGTACGCGGAAAAAAAACAATTTCCGTTGACTTTACAATGACAAGAAAAATGATTTCTGCTCATTTTTCCCCCCTTTTTAAAAAGAAAGTTTGACATTTTAAGAAAAAAAAATGTTTCAATTTGTTTTGCATCGATTTAAAAGTTTGAGGCCAATCTTATGTCAGTTGGGTAAATATAGAGGTCCTGTATGGAGACTGAGGGAAACAGCTAGCTTGGCTCTGACCAAGATATCAAACTCCTATCGCTCACTAATCAACACATTACATCTCGTTTGTTTAATCCCGACAATAACCATGTTGTAAGAACAAGAATACCAATATCCCATCTCTTAAAAAGAATAAATGAAATCCCGATACAAAAATATTTAGGGCATTTTGCTTCTTTAGTTCAATATAATACTGGTTTGTTGGGTGGGACATAAAGCAGAGGATCAATATCAATGTGTCGGTGTAACCTGTTAAAACGAATTGAACTGTATGAATTAATGGCTCTCTATTTTTACTGTATTTTAGCAGCAGCAGCCCACCGGTGTATTTTGACACGATGACCCGTGGGTCGAACGCAGTGCGGCGACTCTCCACCGCAAACTCTTTGCTTGAGCCGACCTTCATCCACACCACTGAGTGGGTTTGGCACTGGGAGGATGAGTTCGGGAAGTGGAACGTTTACGCTTCAGCTGTGAGTAACTGGAGTTATTTCCAAGTTGGATTTAGTGGTGATCAAACAATGGATTAGTTATGTAACGCTATATGGGTAATATTCTGAAATAGGGAACGTCCCAGCCTCCCCAACCTTACAGCTAATCAAGGCGTATATTATCTGAACATGACAGTGCAGGTCTGATCAAAGTTCGAGGTCGTTAATCCAATAACGCCACGTCAGAAAAACCATGCAAACACTGGCACAGTTCCTCATAGATAACAGTGTGAGTCTAGCAAACAGAGGAGCAGCATGTAAAACAGCAGCAGCAGCAGCCAACAGTTCCATTGAGGATATGTGCACTGACAACATGCCACCGCAAGGAAAGCTAGCGGAGATGATTTGGGCTAAAAAAAAGGGAAGGAAAAAAAGGTCAATTCACCTCTATTTCAGTGACATTTTGCAGTCGTGCCACAACCCTAAATTCACTGCAGCAAACTCAAACTTTTGAACACTAGAAATCATATTATCACGTTATCAGTTTATACATAGAGCTCAGGCGGTGTGGCAGCATCCCTGAGGAGAGAGATGAGCCGCAGTTGCATAAATTAGAATTTGTCATGCTCATATTGGACTGTTGAATTAAGAAATAAAGCTTTAAAAGGCGTTTACTACTGGAGCTCCCTCAGCTAAAGCCGCTCCAACTTTCAAAGCTGAGCCCGTCTCAACAGTTTGACTTTTGTCCTCGTTTACACTTCCACAAAGAACACTACGGGAAGTTACCGATTACACGCATTCAGAGCAGCGTGTGAACACAGCATTAACGTTATGATTAAAAGACTAGATCAGACTGCATATTCACGTTGTTCCTCACACTTCAGTCAAATTAATTGAAGCACTGAAATTTAAGGCAGATTTTGAAATCTTCAATTTAGGATTTTTTCACATATTTCCCAGATGAGACCAAATGCTTGAGAATGATGCAAAAAATATAAATTGAGTTTTGGACAGCAACAAATACAGCATTAAAAGAGAAAAATATGCATATTTGTTTTCTTGCAGAGTGTTAGATTTGAAGATTATGCTTATGCTAAGCTAAGCTAACCGGCTGCCGGCGCTAGCTTTATATTGTAGTTAGCGTACGAGATAAGTGTTGCTTAGCAAGAAAGCAAATAGGTGAGTTTCCCAAAATTTTTTTCTTTAAAACACTTGACAATTACACTGAATTAACTGCAGTAAACTCTAATTTGAACGTTTTTTTCTGCAGGTAATCGTCTTTTTTGCACACGATACCAACCCGCTCCTGATTGGTCATTGGTCACCATTTAGTTTTTATGTTTTGAGGTAAAAACCCGACTCATCTGTCTTGTGTTGCAGGCTGCTGGACACAAAGCAGCGGACATGGACAGCGCTACACTGGAGCGGAGGTTTCTGTCCAATGACAAAGATGTGGTGGACTTCACCGCTGGTTCACAGTCATACTCGCTCAGCTTCAAGGGTAAACAAATGTTACGCAACAGATCTCTCTGTTTACACTTTTGTGCATTTTGGAATATTCAAGCAGTATTCTAATCTTTTCTTTTCTCCCAGACATGATACAAACAAACAAGCAGTATGGCACCAAGAGGGTTGTGAAAAGACGGCCCCAGTTTGTCTCCGCGGCGGATGTCCTAACAAAGAGAGTGAGGTACGACATCTCAAATGTGCTGTGTTGGCGCCACTTATGTTTTCCACCTTTTTAAGAAACATCTTATTCAAACCCCCTCACAATAAAACTAATCCTAATCCTACTTTGCTTTCTGACCACAGACGGCCTCCCGGTCAACAGAATCCCACCGCTATTCCCGACAACTGGGACAAGACGCAGGTTCCACAAACAGGATTCAAGGTATTGTGAATACATCACACCTTCAAACTGTTTTAGAAAAACAAGACTGACTGCTAGAAGTAGCCAAATCCACGACATCATTTTCATGATGTTAATATTTGCTTATTGTTCGTTTTCTGGGTGTGATTTATTTATTTTTTTGACAAAAGGGAGGAAAAGAAATCAATGTAGTGTTGTTTGGCAGCAATCTCAAGTTTCCAACATCGAACTAAGATCATACTGTATAGAGCATAAAAGTCAATGTTGACACTGTGCTGTTTTAGCAATCAGCAAATGTTTTATCAGCCGTCGGTAGCGCCTTTATTTTAGTTGTGCATTGCATTGTGGGAACTTGGTGCCCATCAACACCACACTTAAAAATCCAAAGTTTTTTTCTTCATCAAAACTACATCTTTGTCATTTTTCCACCATGAATGCACTACAGAATTCCTCTATGGTACGCGATGGCGGCACAGCTAACGTTAGCTTGCGCGGTATCCATATTGTCACGATGGCACGAGATCACCCAAAAGTCCATCTGGTCAGGTTTCAAGTAAAGCGTTTGTGTGCGGTAAGCCAGAGCACGGACCAATCAGGGTCCGGTGAGGAGCCAATGGCAGCTAAGGGCGGGGCTTAGATGTGTTCGAGGCGACACTTTGAGGCGACTGTTTGTTCTAAACAAAAATGGCGACTCCCGAAGAGGTTTGCGTAGATGCTACAATAGCAACAGTTACATCAGAAGTGGAGAGTGTTTCTTCATGGAAAGAAGAGCAAAGAACGTCACTGACGGCTTTTCTCGATGACAAAGATGTTTTCGGTCTTGTCACGACGTGAAACGATAGGGCTTCCGAAAGTCTATTTTTTTTTTTAAATTGTCATTAAAACCTGTTAAAAGAGTAGCAAGTGTTCTGTGCCACATTGTCAACGCTACTAAAAACACATGGGTGAATCACACTGGTACACATGGGTGTGATGTTCCTTCATTACAATGAACATGGCACTGTTGTTTATCAGTCCCAAATACACCAGCCGACTGCTGTAAATACTCCAAATGCGTATTAATTTGCTGCTGAAAATAGTCCCCAACAAACGCACTGTTTTCTCCTGTTTATGTAACGTTGGATAAAGATTACAGCGCCCAGCTGTTATAGGTTGTTTGTTTTTTTTGTAGATAAAACTACACATGACTCATTAACATTTACATTCCATTTATTTAGCGAACGCTTTTATCCAAAGCGACTCAACCATGTTGGAACCCCCTCAAAATGTGTAAGAATCATGAAGACTAGAGCAAACTAGAGTAAAAACTAACACACTGTTGGCTTTGATCTTTTGTTTTAGCTTTTTACAATAATAATTAAAAAAAACTCTGGCTAAAATGGAGAGAAATGACTGCTTGGAAGGATTGAAAAACAAGGACAAACTGTTTCACTGATGTGAAGCCCCTGAAACCAGTCCAACCTGCTGCACCTGCAGGCAAAATAATTTACAGCAGCAGCTTTGACCCGTAGAGGTGCTGATGTGTGCCGTCTACAGGCAAGAAAAAGTAAATACTGCAGGTCATTGTGCCACCAGCCGCTATAATAAGAGCAAAACATTCATTCTCCAACATTGAGGCTGCAGGTTGAGAGGGAGCTGTCTCGGCTGTATCACTCGTGTCACCTGCAGCCTGAGATGACTGTTACCCAGTACAAAATGATAACAACAATAGTGACTTTAATAACAATTATTATAATCATCACCAGGATGATCATCATTCTAGTAATTATGAACTGTATGGCAGTAATCATCAGCATCATCATAGTATTAATTAACAATATACTAATCAATCATCACCATGGACAAATACATTGTTCATTACTTTATACCCCCTAAGTCGTCCCCCCCCCCCTTCGGCGATGTCGTCCTCCTCCTCTGAACTTTCACCTAGACAAGCTACACTGTGCACCTCGGACAAGTCATAACAGAGGGTTTTTTAATTAACCACAGTCTCCTTCCCTACTCGTCTTCTCCTGACTCCGCCTCTGGCCGCCCGTCACAGAGACCGGCTCTTGTCTTTTCCCTCCGTTAGAGATCTCGCCCTACTTGTTTATCTACGTCTGGTTCCACTCCATTCCTGGGCCTCGTACCAAGGACACGTGTGTGAACTCCCCCTTAAACAGCTCAGATTGTGTGGGAGACAGAGAAACAGAGACAGCAGCAGTATTTTCTGTCCAATAAATGTTCATTACACCATTATACATAACTTCTCTACTTCTCTCCCCTCTTGAAACAATACTTCCTCAAATCCTTCATCTAGTCCATCGAACATATGCGCGGTGCATTCTAGTGAATCAGCCTGCATGTGACATTCTGAACATTTTTACCTTTAATAGTTGATGTGACTTGTGGTAACTTTCTAAACCCTTCATTTTCATTCAACTACATCTGGTATGTGGGTGCGAGTGATGTTTGTATGGTTTCTAATGTGTGTGTTAAATGTACAAGTTTGTCACCCTCTGTGTCCATCACTGGGGTCCGCCCCGCCGCATGCTCCTCCCCTCCTCACGGCTGATGTTGAGCCCTCCCACCAGTCCTGTTTCCATGGAGATTGTGGGCAGTCTGTTAGACAATGTCCAAGTTGCCATAATTGATGGCACACAAAGTTTTCAGCTGGTGTGTGTTTCTCAAAGTCTCTGCCCCTGAATTTTCCTCTTCCTGTTGTGGCCTGATTACATTGTCAGCTGGGCATCCTGGAGTTGTTCTCTGTCGTTGTACTGCTCCTCAGCGTGCTCAGCATGTTGCCTCCCACACCACAACTTGTTTCTGCTGCCCCCAAGTGGCCACAAATTGCAGTAATTGTTGGCCTGGGTAAAAATAATTCTGTTTTCTTTGTGTGTTTTCCAGCGAGTCCCCCTCCTGCGCTCCTCGGATGGATTTAAGGAGCTTGAGACTCTTTTCTGTCAAACTATGAGAGGCTTTGACATTGTCAAAATAGAGAGGATTCAGAATAAACCTCTTTGGGAGTTTTTTCAGTGGTACGTATGTGATTTAAAGGTGTCATCTGAGTGGTTGTGTGTTTAATATCTTCTCAGCTAGGTTGTCATTGGATCAGATAACCACCACTCTGGTTGTTAAAGCAAGACCATGCAACTTTTATAAAGAACGAATAACACATTCACCCTCGTATATATAGCCACGTATTAGTATTTATTATTATCCTGTGGTTGCCACTTGTGGCCGCTGTTGAGCCAAAGTTACAGTTTCTCTCAATGTTAGCACTCATTCCTAAATGTATCAGCTTGATTTACAGTTTCTGATTTATTCTTCCTAAATATAGCCAGAAGAATCAGATGAAGAACAGCAACAACGGGCGCAATGTGACTGAAAAACAGCTTTTTCATGGCACTGACTCGAAATACCTAGATGTCATCTGCCACACCAACTTTGACTGGAGACTTTGTGGAGTTAATGGGACTGTTTTTGGCGAAGGTGAGTTGAAGAAAAATTAATTGTGGGCCACTTACTGATTTGAGAACAAAAGATGTGCAGTTATTGTATTGAATTAAAAAGAAAGTTTAGTCTGAGGATGGGAAGGTTTCTTAGATTAAAGCTACGCATCTCACACAAATTTAAAGGGACAGTTCACCAAAACCAAATGGAACTTATTGTTTACCTTTATCCGGTGTTTTAAGCTGTCCATCAGTGTTGTTCAGCTGACGCAATTAGTTTATTAATTGTTAAAGGGACATTTCAGGTTCTCTCCAGTTTAATGGAACTCAGCTTGTGGTGCTCAAAGCGCCCCCAAAAATCAATTTGAAAAACTCAACAACAGTGTCTCTCTCCAGAAAACTCAAGTGCATCCACAGACCTTGTAGTGAGCAGGTCATTTGGGAACTATATTCTTTCTAACGGACTACAGCCGCCAACCGTATCACCTCGCAGAAGTTGTACACATTAATGGCGTCCTCTTCGTCTGAGCTGTAAAGGTAGCTAGCTCAGTGGTGCTAGGTGAGCTAGCAGTGTAGATTCGGTTGATACGGTTAGCGCGTGTAGTTTGGTAGTAAATTGAATAGCTTTGGGTTTAGACAACTTGGGCGCTGGGAAATTATTCATGTGACAAAAAAAGCTTTTTCACTATTTTCTGACCAAACAAATATTTATTCAGGAAAGCAATTTGCAGATTAAGCAATAGTTAGAATAAACCCTCGTGTATTTTCACATACAGTATAATGGCAATACAATAATCCATTTTTAATCTCCAAACACAGGTAGTTACTTTGCCCGGGACGCGAAATACTCACACAGCTACACCGGTGTCTCTGATGTCAAATCCATGTTCATCTCCCGGGTGCTGGTGGGATCCTACACCAAAGGGCACTCCAGCTACCGCCGACCTCCTTCCAAGGACGGCGGGGACATCAACTTCTTTGACAGCTGCGTAGACGACGTTATGGACCCTTCCATCTTTGTTGTGTTTGAGAAGCACCAGATCTACCCCGAGTACCTGCTGCAGTACAAGACCACGCACCCACTCGTCTCCATGTACGGTGCTGCGGCAGTGCCGGTGCCAAAACCGGTACTGGTACCAAAACCGGTACCGGCACCGAGACCAGCTCCCCAACCGACCGTGTCAGTTTATCAACCGAGCACACCCTCGATCCGACCCAGCGCATCAGTTTCTCCACCCAGTACATCCTTATACAGACCCAGCACATCTGTTTCTCCACCCAGTACATCCTTATACAGACCCAGCACATCTGTTTCTCCACCCAGTACATCCTTATACAGACCCAGCACAAGAGTTTCCCCACCCAGTCCACCCTTATACAGACCCAGCACAAGAGTTTCCCCACCCAGTACATCCTCACACAGACCCAGCACATCGTCTTCCCGAACCACAGCCTTTTTTGCCCAACCATCGCCATCTCCTCCACCTATCTCACCGAAACCAAAGAAAGCTGATACCTGTGCCATTGCTTAGGGACAATGGTGAAGTGAGGGCAGGCCTTTTCTTAAATGGATAATGATAATTCAAGGAGCTTTATGGTGCTTGTACAAACTGCTTTGGGTAGTTTGGCAATGGTATCCATTAAAGATTGCAATGAGGAGTAGAGTGGCAGTTGTATCATTTATGTGGAAGAACATTCTAACTGTAGAATAATAATTCATCACACGGATAAAAACAGTGGAGTAGAAAAAAACAACAACACAGAGAATTGGAAATATTCTGTTCACAGTAGCCGAGTTTCCATCCAAAGGTAACTCAACTTTTTAATTTGCAGAAAAAAAACATCTGCAAAATGCGAACTCATGCACGTTCCCGCCCGCTGCCGTTAAAGCAATGCAGGAGAAGAGGCAGCAACAAGAGACACAAGAAAGCGTGATATAGAAATATGTCATTTCTGTTGGTTTCGTGCTTCATGTTTCTGTCTGCCGCTATGTGTAGCGTCTCCACGTGCGTCTTGTACGTCGGGATTTATTCACAAAGCGTGGGTCATTTCATTCATCAATACATCAACTCTCCCACTAAAGACTTTTTTGCAATATTTTGACTTTTTCTCTATTTCCGTCGTGTCACTCTGGTTTCTTTTTTTGGGCATAAAAACAGACGGATGGAAAAGCACTTATTGAGGTGTGGTTCACCTAAATATATGTGGAATTCATTTGAAAACGACAGAAATTTGCTCAGGAAATTGTATACATCACAATGACATTCAAATACTCATGGTTATTATATAGAATACATCCTATATATTAACGATCACAGACAAAGATTCTGCTGCACAGCTCCTCTACCAGTAGATGACGACAAAATCCTTATCGGCGTCCTAAAATGAGCCATAACACTAATAGCTTCATACAGATAAGGTTTTGTAGTGTGTATGTTTGAAGTTCAAGCACCGCTTGTATGGTTTTTTTGTGTTGAGTGTGACTAAAAACTAAAGAAATCAGTGTTTTCCAAATTGTACTGTTTGCAAAACAGATTTGGTGCATTTTAATCAATAAATAAATGTAATATTAACATGAACTGCACACAGAAGCAGCGTTTTATTTTCAGGTTTGCATCTTAAAGCTGCAGTTCTCTCTGTCTGTCTCATAAGTGAATTGAAAAGGCCACCAGCGTTGAGGGTTGAGCCTCTTAGTGAAATGAGGCAGGGCATGAAAAATGATCAATATGGCTGCTGGAGCTTTCCTGTGACATTAGACATTCGGCCTGGAAACCCCCACCCCCTCCCGTACACACACACACACACATACCAGTATACTTACACTAGCAACCGCCTCCTATTGGGTTTCCTGACAATCTGCAGTGTGAATGTGAATATGTTTGCATGTTAAAATGAGATTACACTTATGCACCCTGACTTATTCACATCTACACCTTAGGGATGTTTTGATTCTTCATGAATTTGTTCTAAACTGGAGAGCATTTTTCTATTCAATGATTCTTATGGTATGCAGGCATTTTGCCAAATCACAAGACCATCAAACCTTAGTCCAGATGTACTTTGATCAGTGCAAATGAAGCAAGCACTACTGGATACTTGGGGGGTTGGTGGTGGAGGACTGTTTTTCCCAAGGGACCCGCTCTGTAAATGGTGAGCACTAATTAAGGACATTTATTCCCCTTTGGGTTGAAAACATACGGCCTTTTCTCCGTGCAGAAGAGACGGGCAGCTCTGATGGTACAGTAGATTACGGAGAGACCATTCGAACGGATTTGCCTGTCACTACCAGTGCATCCATTATGTGTTTGCTGTCCATTAAGACGGAGCTGTTTTATGGGAAATGCAGCTGTGCCCCACGGGACGCGACAGCCCACCCAGTGGCAGTAAACACCCCCTGACATTAACCAGCCTTCTTTCTGCCTCCGTCTGTCGTTCGTCGGTAGACAGATCAGATCCTCCAGAGCCAGCTGCGAGGGGCTTCCAGGCCTCAGCATATCGGGAGATCTGTTTTTCCTGCATTACAAGAGCTTATGAATTAAATATGACTCCTTTCCCTTGTTTGCGCGCACCCCTGCTGGTGTTTGAGGTGTTTATGTTTCTGCTGAGTCACGGCCGTTTTGTTCCAGCTGATGGAAGAGCGCTATAGCGGCATAAGCCCCGGGGGTGAGAGGAAGTGAGTCAGATCTTTATTTGGCTGATAGCAGGAGGGGGTTTTTGTTGAGTTTCTGAAATGTTTGTGGTGCTTTTCCATAACAGCTGCGGTCAGCAGAGCTGCTGTATGGGCAGCCTCAATAGATAAATAACGCACCTGTCGATCAGCCAATTATTAAAGGTGAAAGGTATGGACATTTGACATTGGGCTAAGGCAGGGAAAATGCTTTTTGGCACAAAACTGGAGCCAAATGAAACATTTTCTATTTTCTGAGATGTACGATCCCTTACTATCTAGGGGTGTGGGGTTTGTAAATGTCTTTTACAGACTCTGTGCTTTTTTTATTATGTCTTTTGGTGTCGGTCTGTCAGTCCACCACTTTGATCCGGGTTGCAGAGTCTCAGATTGGATGGATTGAAATGAGATCTTGCACAGACGTTCATGGTTCCCAGAGGATGCATCCTGGTAACTTTTAAGGTCCCTTGACTTTTCCTCTTGTGCCACCACGAGGTTGACATTTCTGTTTGTTAGTCAAATGTCAACCATTGGATGAATTATCATGGAGTTTGGATCAGACATTCATGTCCCCCTCAGGTTGTCGTGTAATATTTTCAGTGATCCCTCCCTTTCATTTAGTAACATCAGATCTAATGTGTCCAATACTTTATATTTAATGTGTAGTTATGACTGAATATCTCAAAAAATGTGTTTAGTGCGAATTAGCAAATGTAGCATGCTAACATGCTAAATTACGGTTGAGATTGAACATGGTAAACATTAAACCTCCTAAACATCAACATGTTCGCATCGTTAATGCGAGCATGTTAGCATGTAGCTCAAAGCATCGCTGCGTGTCTGTAGAGTCTTGGGCTGAGTCCGAAATAACTTGGTGGTTATACCGTGTGACTATGCCAAGCCCCCAGGAAGAAACGTAATATTATATATATATAAAGCCTTTTCCCATTGACTTACATTGGGAAAGAGACGTCTGTAACTCAGCGGATCATTTTGTTTTAGGTGATTTTAGGGAGTGATTTGGGGAGCAGATTTCTTGTACTTCTTGTGCTGCACTTTCTTGTATTTCATTTTTCCTCTAGTTATACGACAACTTCTTCTTTTACTATTGTATACTTGTACTTCCTGTAATAGAATGTGGCATATAATCAAAACTGTTTTTACTTGAGTTTCGGGAAGAAGCAACTGCGATAATGGGAAATGTGGTCTTAATGTAATGCGAAACGGAGACTATCCTCTGAGACTGCACCCTCAGCATAGTTTCTATTTTTGTGCAGATGTGTCCCGCTGTGATTGGATGACAACATTTGTGCTGCACTTTGGGGATGCAGTCTGCGTCTCTGTTTGTGTCTCAGATGCAACATCTGTTTCGTTGATTCAAGAGGGATCAGGGGCAATGACTGCATTCATGGCAGAGAGTTGGTTGTGTCATGAATTCATGCCGACACCATTAAACAACCAATCAAAGCTGAAGCAGAGAAACGGTGATTTGGGCTCAAATTCCTATAATTTGCCTGTAAATATCCAACTTAATGCTGATGAAAGATTCCAGTGCAGTGTCACAATAAATGTGGAATTAATGAGTTGCTATCGCAGCATCTGTGAATATGCCAGTTGCCCTCAGAGGGCTGGAAGCTGGACCATAGCTTCTCATTAAAGTGTAATTAGCTCCAACACAATCCCAGGATTTGTACATTCATCCACACAGCCAACCATGAATTAATTAAAACATTTCTTAATCCTGCTTTGTGTTTATAATCCTGTTGTGTAATGTGTTGACCGCAGACTGCAGTGTCATAATTAGGCTCTGTAAGTTCTCATTATTATTATGAACTTCTGAAATAAAACCTATGATCCAATATTTGATCAAATTACCATTAATACATTGACTTTCGACCACACAGAGAATACCTATTCAGGCCAGCCGACTCCACAGCAAACAGACTGGAGCTAGTGGCTTCACGGCTGCAGAGTGTGAGTTACAAGAGATGAATGATGTTGTTATTACACTCTGTTACATCAGTGACAGCTGTGGTTCGGCCTGTTCTTCTGTGCCTGAGTGCCGTCATGAAATATTTACCTCTGCTGATATCAGCACGAGAGATATCGCCATCATTGAACTTTCCAGTTATGTTTTCTTCATTAACTATCTTGTTGTAATTTAACATGTTAGAGGACAACGCACCCTTTAAAGCATTATTAATTGATTTATTGGGAGGGGGCATTGACGTTCGTTATAGCTAACGGGTTAGCAAACAGTGACCTATTTACACATCCAGCGGACACGGAGCAGCATTAGCATTTATTTGGAGTCGTGTTTCTGGCCACCAGATGAATGTAAGTCAATGTTCACTCTCCTGTTTTGGTCCAACTGGCCTTTTTGTGCTGGACAGGTACGTATGGTGGTTTTGAGCACAAAACCACGGAAGCCCTAAATGAAAATGATTTAAATTCCACTTTTTTATGCCATTATCTCGAGATCCCAATCTAATTATGTCAAAAACTTGTTTTATTGAGATAACAACATAAAGCAAAAGTTCGGCGTTGAATGCATTCAAACGGCCCGGATCGTGCTGACAGTGAAGGACTTGGTCAAAGTGAGCACAAGGGTGCATGTTTGACTTAGTCAGGTTTTCAAAATATGGTGTTAATGAGGGCACATACAAAATACATATCTGAAAATATGATACTCAAGAAATATAAAACATGTTAACAAGAGTATATACAAAAGACACAATTAAATTACATGAATTATATTCACTAGAAATATAAAACGTGTTACAGGGCTTTCGTACAAAACAGCTGCATGAGATTTGAGCTAATTATGAATAATGGAAAGCAGAATAGCATGTTGTTTTACAATTTCCACCTGCACCAAATTTGATATTTTGCTAATCTATTTACTTCAGAAATTGTCTGAAAGCTCCAATTAAACAGTATTTTGTGAGTGTTTTTGTCCACTTTGACATTGACATATAATTGCCCTATGAAGTCAATATGGCTAATGCATTAGCAAACAGCGGTTATTTACATATTTAGCAAAGAAAGAGCAACATTTTCATCAATCTGGAGTTGTTTTTAGCCTGTTTACTTTTCTAAGTCTCTTTAGCGGCCAAATGCTCCATGTTGGCTCAGCAGAGGATGTACTTTCTGAGGCAGCTGAAGAAATTCAACCTGCCAAAGACAATGATGTTTTTACTGTGTTGATTGTTGTTGATTGTTTAATGTTATGCACCACCCGCCATGACAAATTCCTTGTATGTGCAACATACTGTGGCAGTAAACGGTTCTGATTCTGATGTTCATTAGCAAGTTGCTAACTTTATCCATTAGCTGTTTATTGGGAGGAGAGTGTACAGTGGGTGTATCAGCCCCTTCGCTGACCTCAGCTTTACTTCCATTATGGTCTAAATGAAAAAAAATACCACAGTCTATAATCAAAAAACTACATTCTTTATATAATTTTTGTGCAAATGATTTGAAAAAAAAAAGAAAATCAGAAATGTATGATACATTTCAGTGGGATTTGGAAAATAAAACAACAAAACAGGTATGTTTAAAATATATGAAATACTATTTCATTATTTTTATTAGTCGTGCTTCACATTGTATTCCTTTACTGACGGATGCTGAGTTTCATGCACCGACTGCGGTAATGAAAGCACTACAGACTACACCCCTCACATTCCCAGCATGCATTGTGGAGCGAGAGAGAGAGAAAAAGAAAAAGCGAGAGAGAGAGAGAGAGAGAGAGAGAGAGAGAGAGAGAGAGAGAGAGAGAGAGAGAGAGAGAGAGAGAGAGAGTGGGGGGAATTTGCTGGGAGGCTGAGGAGGACCGTGGACCTGAGCGTAGAAGAAGAAGGAGCATCATTAATAGAAGAAGAAGAAGAGGAAGGGTCATTATCCGATACTTGCTCATCACTGACAACCGCTCAGGTAAATCATTTATATTATATATATTCCTACCATCCTTCCTACGTTTGTTATTTCCAACATTTGTCTGCCGGTGTGTGTGTTTCGTGCTGCGGGCTGTGCTCTGAGGAGAAGCCAGCTGCTTCCCACAGTGAAGCTCATCTTTTATCAGTATTATTCCTCGGATAAAATGGACCTGTGAGCGCAGCGTTCTGCCGAGTCAGACCGGTGTGAGTTGTTTGACAGCTCGGTGATGTACTCTATAGTAGGTTTGTGCAGGGATTCCCTCAGCCATGTCTCTGCAGCATGCAGTCGCTCCTCCGATGAGCGGTTCATTGAAAGGGGGGGGGGGGGGGGGGGGGGGGGTATCCATTTCATGATTGTGACCGTGGAATACAAAGGAGAGACGGCGGGTTATGAAGTCACAATAATAGACACTGACCATCCTGCCTAGAGATGAGAAACTGATGCAGTAAAGCCAATTTCTGGCGCTGATTAGGCGGCTATTTATCTCTAAACTTGCAATAATGGCCAGTTTTTCACCCATATTTTACGAGTTTGGCCATTAAGTGACCGACCCATGTTAAATATCCTGTCGATATAAAAGTAATGCTATGCCGACTTGGGTCACAATATGAACACAACTGTGACTTATCGTTGCCCTTTTGTTTGATGTGTTGAACGTCAGCAAGCAGTTGCTTATTTAACACATCTGGTGGATATGGAGCCACGTGTTTCTGGCCACCTGCCGAATATAAGTCCAACATTCACTCTCTTTTCAGCTCTCGCTTGGTCTTCACCAACTCTTGGGGGGAAACGTCTGCCTTTTTAGTGGTGTTATGGTGTTAACTGCTCCACAATGTTCATTATTAGTTCCTAACTAGCAGGTGTGCTGTGGTTTTATTAGCTTTTTTAGGACAAAGCCGCTAACGTTACCTGAGCTCTTGCTAACGCTAAGCTTTTTGTTATTTACCGACACCTGAGAGAAATAGCTATCATTGTATTTGCTAAATGCTCTACTATGTCTACAAGCTAATTGCTAAGTGGTATGCAGATAACGTTAGCGGACATGGAGTTTTTAGAGTTTTTTTTGTTGTTGCCAAAAACAGATGCCTGCTGCAGCTGCAAGCTATGCTAACGTTAGCGGTGAGGGGGAAACGCAACCTTTAAATTGAGCGCGGGAAAAGCAGAACAATGATTTTAAAGACACTTACTACTATGAGTGACTTCTTTCATATACAAGTGGTCGTTAACATTGATAAAAAAAATACAAATTTTAACCACCATATATTTACAAGAAGTGGATACAATTACCACTCACAGACCCTTAAAACCTAAACAACTATCTGTGGGTGATGTGGACGCTACCTCCATACACAAAAGATGCTGTGTTACAGCGCAGCTCAGCCTTTACAGTTTTTCTCGATTGCTAAGACACCCATTTTCTCAAAACTGTAAACACAAAACCTCATCTTCAAGCACTATTTACAAAACCTCTGAATCCTCTTGCAAAATGAAACTTTCGCCTCAAAACAGTTTTACCTGTGCTCAAAATCAAACACTGCTCTCAAATCATAAACAAAGTGATCAAAATAATATACACTGTCAAGCAGTCAGTAAACAATACACCAATAAATAGAAAACACATTGTTCAAAACATATAGTTCTCAGGGAGAAGTAGATTTTTAATCTCAAAACAAATTTCATATGAACGAAAACATGTTCTATTACAGTAGCTCAAAATTGATCAGAAATTACTACTGTGCTTTGCTCTTTGCAATTTCTTTTGTTCTTCCTCCTCCTTGTACCCCTATTTTTTACAGTACTGTACCCTGCATCTCACAAACGTGTCCTTTGTCTCTGTGATACTGTAATTCTTGTTCTTTGTTGATATCAACCTGCAACCAGTCAAAATCTATTGAGCAGTCAGTACTGTTACAAATAGAAAGCACGATGTTCAAGGCCATACAATTTGTTTATTGTACATTATACAGCCTACAATGCACTGTAGGCCTACTACAGTATACAATACTACAGTAAAAGGGACAAAAATCAAAGGAGTCAACATGTCATCAATGTGCTTCTTCTTGTCTTTGGGCTGGGTCAGGCCAGAGCACTTCGTCGACATCACAAGCAATATTTTCTCTCCTGAGGCAACGGGGGAAGAAGCCTCTTGTGTGCCGTATCCAGCCCTGACATGATTCCTCACCTATATCACAGGCTAATTCCATGGCTTGCAGCAGATTTACTCTGGTGTAGGGTTGTCTATCATACACTTTCCATCTCCATGAGGAGAAAAACTCCTCAATCGCATTCAGGAAAGGCGAGTATGGAGGGAGGTACAAGGTCATAAACTGACCATTGATCTTAAACCATTCCCTTACCTGAGCAGCTCGGTGGAAACTGACATTGTCCAGCACTATCACATTGGTGGGAATGGGATTCTCATTTAGCTCTTGACCCTGCTGCTCAAATAAAATATCTCTTAGATTGGCCAGAAATCTTAGAAGATGCTGGGTGTTATATGGCCCGAGTGTAACATGGTGATGTAGAACACCATGGTTGCTGATAGCAGCACAGATTGTGACATTGCCACCTCGTTGACCAGGGACTTCAACAATGGCCCGCTGTCCAATCACGTTTCGGCCTCTCCTTCTCCTCCTTGTTAGATTGAAGCCTGCTTCAACGACAAAGATTAACTCATGGGGTCTGTCCAAGGATTCCAAGTCAAATAGTGTCTGTGTAGGAATACAATATAATGTATGTAGAATTTAGTAAGTTGTACAGAGACAGTGCTATATTGTAGAGTTCAATTAGGCCTACTGTATGCACTTCTGATTCACATACATTGTATGTACTGAAGAGTAATGTCATTCACATAGTATGTGGCAGTACTGTAGACAATCTGGATTACAGTAAATGTGTCTGAATGTACACTTACTTGCACATACTGAGCTCGCAGTTCTTTCACCCTTGGTGAGTTGCGCTCAAAAGGTACTCTGTATACTTGTTTCATTCGTATCCTGTTACGATGGAGGACACGGTCAATTGTGGAAATGCTCACACTGTCGATTCCCTGGAAGTGTGTGTTGTCTTGTATCACTCGTTCCTGGATTTCTCTGAGTCGTATTAAATTATCTTGAAGGACCATGCCCACTATAACGGTCTCTTGCTCCTGAGTGAATATAGCTCTCCTTCCACCTGCATGTGGCAGCCTTGCAGTTCTACAAAAAGCAGATGTGCAGTTCCAAAAAATATTCATGCAGTACAATACATACAGTGATGAACTTTACAAATGTCTATTGAAACAGCTGCATATAGTGTAGTACAGTAAATTTGCAATTACAAAAATACAGTAGCATACTGTACCTGTTCTCTTCTCTGAATGTCCTTACTATGGTGGACACAGAAAATCGGCTCAAATTGGGGTGCACTCTAAGTCCTGCTTCCCTCATTGTCAGTCCGAGGACTATAACATGGTCTATGACTGTTGCTCGAATTTCATCAGATATTTCCACTCTTTGTCTTCCTCTTCCTATTCGTCCTCCTCTTCCACTTTCTTGCCCTCCTCCTCTTCCTCCTCGTCGCCCACCTCGCATACGCACTTGTCCTCGTCCTCGTCCTCTCACATTGTTTCTTCTATCCATTCTCAGACTTTCTCCTTCCCACCTTCAACCACCTGTTTGCTCTCTAAACTGGCTTATATTGGTTGTGTCACATCATTTGATACAAGTGAAATCAATTTTGAGTGATTGTGTTTAATCAATGACATGTGTTCTCTATTTGTATTTGATTGTTGCCACTTGTGTTTACCAGTATGGATGACATTAGATGTGCATTAGAGTGCAGAATGTGTTTAGAGTTTTGCTGAAAAGTCTAAGTGAGATCTGCAAATTGTGTTTTACCATGTGAAATAGTTTAAGGTATTGACAACAGACTGCACAAGTAGCTAAATGAGTTCAGGCAACTGAGAACTTTGTTCAGCCAATGGGTTTTAGTGTTTTAGCAATTGAGAAAAACTGTAACATCGATGACAATGACACCATAGTGAAAAATAAACACAATTAAATATTAATCAGGCATTCAGGAGATGGGCACAAGTCTTTCCTCCATAACGAGTTATCTATTTTGTCTCCAGAAGCATGCCCTCAGCATGAAAGGCAGGTTACAGCCACTAATGATCCCTTTTATTCTGGTGACCTTCTTGTCCTTATCAGCTGGTTCGGTGCTTCTCTGTGCACCAGACCTCATAGAGAAAAAGTGCCCAGTTTGTGATGGGAGGAGACTTAGAGGTAGAAACAAGTTGTAGTGATGTGGGGGCTGGTTTGTTGTGAATGGAGCTTTGAATCAATATGCTGCTGATGCTGTTTATATGGAAATGATTCATCAGCAGCCTGTTAGTCATAGCCTAGATATGAATGGATTGGATGGTGCGTTGTATTAAGTAGGGCTGTAGCTTTGTTTTTGAAGTGCCGAAAGGCAATATTTTGTGGTTCAGTATCTTGAAGAATTCTTGCATTTTTGCATGAAAATGACGAAATATATATCGTCCCACTGATGCCTGGCTCAACCGCTGAATAACACGCGGGTCTTTACCGAGCTGAGATAAGTTGTCTCTTTTAACCTGAAGGTTGCTTGAGATTGTGTTGAGTGAACCTGTCTAATCACTGGATTAGTCCAGCATGCATCGGGAGAAAGAAAGGTCTGTTGGCTCTGCCTCCCGCCCGGCCGTCTCGCTGTCTTTGTGTGGATGTGGCGTCTGCAGTGAGGTCACTGCGCGGTGACTCGGCTGTGACTCCTCGCCTCACCCAGCTCGTCGCCGCTGCTTCCGCAGACACTCTCGCATCGAGCCGAGACCGGTTGTGTCGCCGAGCACACTCTGTCACTGCAGTCGGCGAGGTTCACAGGAGGAATTTCTCATTCCTGCTGGGCAGTTCTGCAAGTGCAGAAAGCGGCACGATTCTCAGATAAAGGTGTCGAGCTCCATATTTTTTAATTAAGAGTGGATCTGTGTGTGGTTAAGTGTTCTTGTCAAAACTCATGTCCCCGTTTTCTTATTACGTCTTGTCTGGTTACACTTGAAAATGTAACGTCTTTACAAAATAGAGTCAGTGTACTGAAAGCGTTTCACGGCACTGCAATCAACAGCCGAAGCCTTAGCATTGGCTGATTAAAATAAGCAGCAGGCCCCCCACACAACCTCCCACAACAACTTAACACCGTCTTCTCTGTAGACGTCTTGCTACATCAGAGGCGGCAGCATTAAGTATCGTGGCTTTAAATCCATGCCATTAATGGAGCTTAAGATATGCGTTCTATGGATGTTTCTCTCTCAGGTCATATTTGTGGAAAAGATGCAGCGAAGGTTTCTTTGTGTTATTGCTTTCCTGACCATTGAGCAGTTGCGGTGAGTTAATCGGCCTCAGATAGCTGCCCACCCTTAAATAATTGAATCGGGCTGTGATTCGGTGATTAGTTTTAGAGCATCATGATACTCACACAATTGTGAGGAATGACTGAAAGGACTAGTTTTGGAAGAAACTGAATATTACTGTTTTCCTTGAAATGTAAAAGATAGAATGATGTTTGTTTTTCATGTTGGTGGTCTAGAATTGAAGTTTATTCCAATACTGCATACATGTTAAGTTAATTAGCCTCATGTAGTGGCATACATTAGATATAATTGAGTCAAAATGTGTAAATAATGCTTATATTACAGGTTTGATATGGATCCATAAGTGATAAGTTCAAGACTGGAGCCTTAAAGTGGCAATAGACAACTTGTCACTGTTCACCATCTTAGTTTAGCGTGTTAGTGTGCTAACATTTGCTAATTATGTGATGCTGATGGGGGTCTATTTATTTTTAGCCAATAAACCAAAGCATTGGATAGAGATTTCAATTTGATGAAGGCGCTATATAAATCAGTCACCAAAGTTATAATAATTTATCCTGAGGGGGACTTGAATGTCTGTGCCAAATTTCAGATCACCAAAGTCGGGAGGATTCATCCCTCTGGGGACCATGAATGTACATGGTAATCCATTTGAAGAGTGTAAAGTAGTTACTAGTTGAGATATTTAGGTCTGCACCAAAGTGGTGGACTAACTGACCGACAGACTGACATCTCTGTCCCTAGAGTGTGGACAAAGTACAAGAAAAGTATCTGAAAAATGTCTACCATTTGGCTCATTGTCATATTTAGAGAAATACGCTTACCGTCAGTCAATAATAATAAAGTCAAAATAACAAACTGTAATCTGAAATGCTGTAAATAAGAGTCATACTGAAGTTAAGAAAGGCAAGAAGAAAGCCTCGCAGTCTCCTTTTTAACTGAAACATAACTCATAAGCCCAACGAAGGCGGAAGCATCGGACGGAAACAAAAACATAACCATGATTCCATTATTCTCAGAGCCTGGAGCCAGGATGGACTTACACAATAGGTCAAGGAAATGAATTCAAAAGGCTCTAAAGAGAATACCATTGGATTTCATGTGTGCTTATCATATTTAGATATTTTTTAGATATAGTTTTCTGTGGAGATTTTGGGCTAGTTGGGATGTATATGAATGTGCATAATAGCAGACCAGTGCATTGGTCAAGGGGACATTTTGACCTGCTGGTGGCGCTAGAGGAAAGTACAGGAAATCACCAAAATCTATAGGTGTCATCCTCTGAGGACCATGAATATATTTATGTCAAAAGACATCAAGATATCTTGCTCTGGACCTGTAAGTGTTGGACATACGGACAGACATGTGGAGGGACTGACCAACATTGATGAATGAATCTAAAATACTAGCTACAGTACCCATGGCAACAGCTCTGACTCCAAGGAATGTTTACCGAAAAACTCCAGGTGGTAACTGTCATTACCATCCTCCTGGCAGCGAGTGCCACACGGTTATTTATATTCCCACCCCAGAGTGCCTTGGAGCAGATACCTCCCGTCCCAGCATTTGGTCTCTCTGCTCTCCCCCAATCTATTTAATTTCCTTCTCCTCACTTTGAGTGGAGCCTCTGCGCTAACTAACGAGTTATACCTGATTACCCGGGTTATAAATGATATGAAAGTTGCCTGCAAGGCAACATAAACCTAGAATACAACAAGCAGTGGCAACCATGGGGCATTTCTGCCCCTCACCGCCAATTAACCACACTTCCAAAAATAGATGCACGAAGTCCGCATTGTTATTGAAACTGTACAATTATCGAGGAGCACATCGTTCATTCAGAAGCCACCCTCGAGTACGCCTCGTACTGCTTGTCCCTAACACATTTGTCAACAACTCTAACAGGCTTTGGTGTGTAACTTCACAGGACAGCCATCAGAATACGTGATAGATTCAGCAGATGATCAGGATGCAAAAAAAATTGAGACCAGCAGGAAGGAACTGCCATCTCCGTTAAGCTGTGTCTTTGTAAATGTAGAATAAGTACCACACACTTTACTCCAGCAGGGGTCCCAGGGTCTTCTGTGGCATCCTCCTCGTGGTTTCCTCCCAGTGTGGACACTCTGCAGAGAGCACTGAGAGGCAGAGGGCGTCACTCGTCCTCAGGCAGAGAAAGCGGGGGGAATGTCACAGCGGTGTAAAGATAGTGATTTTCAGCAGACGGCTCCTTTTCCGTCCGACGAGATCAAGTCGCTACAAAGAGGCGCGAGCTGGCAATCAGTGGCCCCCGGGACTGTAATTGCCGCCGCTTGGTTGTTCGCCTTTATTCTGTCTGTTTTCCCAGTAATTTCCTATAATTTGACTGGAGCCCTGCTGGTTTGCGTGGCGGTTGACACACACGTGCATGGTCCCCAGGGGGAAGCCCCTCCACTCCGTGGTGGGACAGGCTGTTCAGCCCGGCTGCTGGAGGGCGGTTTACATCTTCACAGTTTTGGTGTTATTCCTCGTGACAACAAGCGTCTTCTCCGCTGAAATTCCCTGAGGACAAAACACTGAATCCCCAAACTCAAGTATTAAAGGATTAGTCTAATTTTATACTCTTTTATTACTGTCAACAAATGCCTTGTGGATTCCAAACCAGCAATGAATTTACATTGAATAACGCACCAATGAGCCTCATCATTGCACTGGGCCACATATTAGGTCGTTGCCATTAACGTGCTCGGTCAATGTTGACGTAATCATAGAGCCCCAAATGTGTACTAATGTAGGGCGGATAATATATTGATCATTTATTGTTTTTCAATGGAATAGTATCGTGATGAAATAATATATCGAGATTGTGATATACAATTAATAACAAGCACAAAATAACTGTATTTGTCAAGTATTTAATTCAAAACATAGTATTTTCACAAGGACTATTTATTTATTGAAATACCAGAAAACATATATATATTTATTGAGATATGAAATGACCTATATCGTCTTTATTAATCTACAGCTGAAAATAGTTTCCAAAAAATGCAATGTTTGCTGCTGTTTGAGTGGCGTTTGTTGAAAACTACAGTGTCCAGTTTCTTGAGGAAAATTACTGAGAACGGTCAGTCGGTCAGTATACATCTGTTTTAAAGCTGCACTAATCAATATGTATGTATTAGCAATTTAAAGTTAAAGAGTTGTATAACTTTATGTGATGTTTAAAGGCTCATTCGTAGTGACGACACCTCCGATTTACTTCCTTTAGCTCTATGGAGCGTTTTAGAGTTGGTTTCATGCCCCGCAACTTTAATGTATCCAGTTAACGTTGCCGGTTAATGGGGAACACATTGCTGCAACTAATTCAGTCTGAGAGAAAATAGACTTTCCCCCCTTTGGGAATCAGTGCAGTACTGGAAACATTATTCCACTGCTGGCTACAACAGCAATGATCAGGAGATAGTCCTGCCCACAGATGCTCCGGCAGAAGATACAACTTTCAAGACTTCCTGATGCCGATCGTCAGACTCCATTAACTTGTCAAGACGAAACATTTGCCCCGCTTCCTGTTCCTCCTGCTGAGGGCTTATTAGACCCTCCTCCCCCCCTTTTAACTAGGAAGAACGCCGCTGCAAACACCGGGCGCATCCGCCTGAGACGTGACGCCTCAATAAGAAATGCACTTTCATCCCAGCCGAGCTCCCTTTACTATGAGAGCGCCCTAGTTTAAATCAGGTTTAAGGGTTTCTCTTCCCCTCCGCTGGCTTGCTTTGCTTCGTTGCAGTTTGATAGCTAATCTGTTCGAATGTGTCTTCTCCTCCACGCTGCGTTACATAACTGTTTCCTCTCTCCCATAAGGGCTCTCTCTGCTTCACAAAGACGTGAGCTGTGAAATCACTGCTTCCAACTTTGCACCATCGCCGCCGCATCACTGAATTATTTGCCCGCGGTTTGTGATAATAGTCTGATCAGCTTCTGTTTTTGCACCTTCCTGAGCTTGACATTTATCTTGCAGACTCTTCACTTCAGATCTGACGTTCGCTAATTAGTGTGAACTTCAGAAAGCAGAGAAGCGACACGTGTTTAACAAGTTCCATCTGAACCAAGTGTGTGTGTGTGTGTGTGTGTGTGCGACAAACTCTAATCCTGAGGGACGCCCACGCGTACTGTAGCTTGTCAAACCGGGGGGGGGGGGGGGTGCAAAAAGTGTGTGTATGGCGCTGTACTTTTAATAACACGAGACAACTTCACCGCTAATTTCTTCTCACCAACAGCTACTCTGCCCTGAGCGTCGTCACTCGCTACGTACACAACATTACGTAGTGTGTAAATATGTGGATTTAACTTAAACCTCACTGTGGCCATTTTCATACGGTAGTAGGCCGTCAAAGCTTTGGGTGGCGTTGCATATTACACGTTCTTCATCTACTCTCTTTCTGAATGCGGACCAGGGGCATAAAGTGTGTGTGTGTGTGTGTGGGGGGGGGGGTGGTATGGCCCCTTGGACCCCGCGCTTGCCACCTTCAGTGGAGATGGCCTCAATGGATTCAAACAACATTTATCTGCACCTTTGTTCCTGTTTACACTAAGTTACATAATGTGTTAGAAACACTGATTGTGAACAGGTCCTTTGCCCCCCCCCTTGTGCAGGATTTCCGGCATTCTTCCCCCTAACTTCCTCTGGCCTGACGGACCCACCAGCCCACCACCATGAACTACCTCCGCCGGCGCCTGTCAGACAGCAGCTTCGTGGCCAACCTGCCCAACAGCTACATGATGGACCTGCAGAGGCCGACCCCTCCGGACTCGTCCACCTCCTCCACCTCCTCCCCCGCCTCCCCGGCCACAGAGAGGCGGCAGCCCCCGAGCATCCCGCCCCCGGCCTCCAACCCAGCCCCAGCCCCAGCCCCGGGCTCCGGCTCGGGCTCGGGCTCGGGCTCGGGCTCCGGCTCGGCTCCGGGCGCGGGGGGCTTCCTCAGCTCCTTCTCCAGCGTGGTGAAGAGCGCTCAGATGGCCCAGAACGTCGCTGCCGCTGCACACGCCAAGTCAGCGGCGACGGCGGGGGAAGGAGCCTCGGCAGGAAGCGGTCAGCCGCCTAAACCTGTCGTACGCAAGCCCAAGATCCTGCTGGTCATCGACGATCAGCACACAGACTGGTGAGTGCACGTCTCCATCGTGTGTGTGTGTGTGTGTGTGTGTGTGTGTGTGTGTGCTTGGGTTGTTTAACAAAAAAAAAGTATTTTTTCACATTTTTCCTGCATGTTTTTTGGAGTTCCGCTTATGTCTAGAAGAGAAATAATTACATTTTCGTGATGAATTTGTCTCAAACCAGTTCCTAGTTAACAGATAACGAGCTGAACCGTGACTTATTTTTTTTTTTTGCGTGTCCTCGTTTTGACTCGATTTCAAAGACCAATGAGCATCTTAGCTCACTCGCTATCTTTACTGAATTGGAAGTAACGTCACTACGACTGAAGCAGAGCAGTATCTGAAGAATAGAAGATGGCAGCTCGACCTTTTGTTTTCAGAAGGTTCGTATGTTTAAACCGATCAAGTGGCATCCTGTGCCCCGAGGCTGTTCTTTAGCTCGACCTGTGTGGAATCTCAACATGTGGATTTTCACAAGTAACTCAAAGAAAGCACGTAAGGTAACTTATCGGTGACGGTAGGCTTGTTGCGCATCATCATCTGTTGGCATATGAGGACCTATTGTGGCTGAGCGCTGACATGTTCACTTTTCACACTATGTACTTCACATACCTTTTAGTTTTGTAGCTCCCGCTGAATCAAAAGCATTTCTTGTGGTTTTGAAAGAAGTGCGACATCTTATTGTTCCTGACGGACCCGTACGTCCTTGGCTTCTGTACGCTTACGCCACGGCTGTCATGGTAACGAGAGGGAGGTGCTTTTCCTCTGAAGATAATTTAAATGAACTTTAATGGGAAGAAATAGGTTCATCTTTCAGCAGCAACGCATACGTACGTGCACAGGAATTGATTTCCAGAGCTGCAGTGAAGACGTGCAGCAGTATATCATGTTTGTCCCACCCGATCGATAAACCGCTCTTCCCCTTCATGAATTATTATTCTGTCGGCTGACGTTTGGTGGTAAATCAACCCCCAGTGAAGCCGTTATTAATCATTTCCAGCCCCTGTTTGAATTTATCCGCACAATTAGCCGGCACCAATATGTACCGAAGCATCTGAGGCTCTGCTGGGAAATCGCGCCGGGGTCTTAAAAAAGATGAATTAAAAGCGCCCCGATGACAGCCGTGTCAAAAGCACCGGGATGGCTCTCGATATTCTGCAAAGGCACGCGGCCTCTTTTCTGTAATCCCTCTGGCTGAAATCCCCAAAAGGGCCCGATCGTCCTCATATCCCCGTGTTTGTGAAAGGAGTCCACAACAGATGATCGTCCGGGCTCATTCTGACTCTCTGAGGGAACCTTCCTCACTCTAGAGAGAACAGCAGCGGGTTTTATCCACCGAAACAGCTCCTTGTATAGAGAGGGAATAGCGGAGGCTTTGAGAGGTGGTTGGCTGCTTTTTCACCACCAAAAAGAAAGTCGAAGGACTCGTACGGGGTTGGTTGACACAGCGACACCTGTTTGATATCATGCAATCCACTGCAGCAGCCCTGCTGGTCATTTGTAAGGCCACAGCTTGTGGTAATGTATTGGATTGCATTCTTTCCAAGTTGTGGCAGAGACTCTGCCTTCTGCACAATATGCTGTGTGATTTGGTTTTTCTTTATTTTGCGTTCATGCATTTTCTTATTCCTTTTTGGTTGATTTGGGAGACTTCAGTTTGCCAGAGACAGTCAGCTACTATGAATCAAGCTCTAAAAAAATGCTAGATCCTACATTTCCCAAAATGCAACTGCACTCTCCAGAGGCACAGAACGATGAACAGAACGCTTCATGACAAGTAAACTGAGCTTTATCTGTAAAATGGTTGAAGTGCCCCTTTAAACCCAGAAGCAGTTCCAGTTGTTGCGTAGTGTTTGTGTTCTTGTTGTTCCTCTAAAGAACACTACTGTGGCTGGATTAACCCGGCATATCTCTCTCAAGATTTTTAACATCAGTATTTAATGTTAATCATTATACAGTACTTTTCAATTAAAAAAAACATCTTTGATTTATTTTGATTTGGAACTCCGTTCCTTTTCTGGCCACAGAGTGGCACTGTAGTTCAATCCTCAGCTTGACAGAAACGCTCGTGGGTTGTTTTGATATTTCGTGTAGAAGTGAAGGCCTTTGGCCAGCAGATGGCGACGCGCGACAGCCTCAGAGGTGAATGTGACACACTCTTCCTCTGCTGTTGAAATGATCAGTGCCAGCAGACGTGATCAACAGCAGCTCTCCTCAGTCAAAGCAGCGTTCCTGCTACAAACACAGACTCAAATGATCCTGGAGAGTTGACACCAGGATCCAATTCCAGGGCTCCCATTGCGATGCTAAACCTTAGACCGGAGGTTTTTAAACTATGAGGACCTCCGAGGGGGAGATGTGGGGGAGGCAGGTAGAGAGGTGAGGCAACAATACCGCATGAGGTGAAGGAGACGAGTGCGTGCCACATTTCTAGAGACTGTCTAGAGACAGTTAGCTATTGTGGTTTTGTTCGCTCACCAACACAATTAACGGAGGCAGTGATGGCACTCACAACCAATCACAGCGGTTTGCGTCAAAAAGTGCGCTTCCTCTCATGAGTTATTACTCTGAACATGAAGCCATGACACACATCTTTCTAGATTTAATGTCACTTACACTGGCTGTCGTGGAATCTCTTTTTTTTTAATAACGTCAAACCTTTCTGACATTTCACTGGGGTAAACAGTAAGTGACTGTATTTGTGTAAAAAAAAAAAAGAGAGTAGCTGGTCCACCTTAATGGTCAGTCCACCTTAAGTGAGCCTGGGATGAAGTTGCCACTAACCCCCTCCACTTAAATCAGCAGGTGGAAAGCACAGAAAACAGACCATCGAGTATTGGGAACGTTTCAATTCAGGATTGCAGCGGCAACTGATTGTTAGGAGGGCTTGATGATAACTAACTTGGCATATATACAACTGCAGTGGCACAGTCTTCTCAATTTGGTGTATGTAGAGCATGAAGCAGCAGCTGAACAGTTTAAAACCTAACTCCTGATAAGAGTGCAACCCGTAAAAAAAAGACCAAATATTTGGCTGCTGCTTTGTCTTTTTCTGTCCCAGCGTTCGCTTTTGGAGACAAAGTGTAACCTGATTTCAGACACCAGAGTCCTGTGGTTGATCTGTGAGGACATGGTTCTACTGTGCGCTGCTTTGCTGTTGAAATCTCTGCGCTAGGTGATGAAAGTTTCAACCACACTGGCCAAACTTCTTAATTTACTTGACGGCCATGTAGGGATTGTTTTCCTGGAGTCTTCTTCTCCTCGACATTTTTGTCTTCATAAACAATTGAGAGTAGCGATGGAGAGATCACTGAGCAGAACCAAAGGGAGATGCAAATGGATTTCCAAGGACGTTGAACCTGCAATGAATTTCTACCTACGTTCACTAGAGGAGCAAGTGAGATGTCGACTGTTGGGACAGCGAGGCGAAGGAAGCTCTGAGAAATCAGGAGCACAAAGCAAAGGAGACTCTGAAGAGAGCCAAGGCTTTCCATCAAGCCCAGATGACCAAGCAGAGAGCAGAGACGAAGGCTAGAACGTATGATCTATCAGATGTCAACAGTAAGCTCAAGGCTGCTCTTGCTAAGGCTGAGCTGGAGCTGAAGAATGGCCAGATACAAGTCTTCCCTCACAGACCAGATGGAAAAAGCCCGGGACCTCATGTTGTCCCGCTGAGGATCGTACCTTCTCTTCAAACACATGATAAGGAGGCTAAGCAGGCGCTGGAGAGAATCCGGGCGAGATTCGAGACTAACGGGATCAACAACAGCCCTGAAAAAGGTAGAGGATCCGTTCAAATCTGAGCGTCTCTGTTTTCAGTTGTCTATCACGGCACAGCTGGAAAAAACCTGCAGGGACCTCGATCAGACCCAGCTGAAGAACATAGCTACTCTTCGAACACTGGAGGGGGAAGCTACGCAGATGTTCAACAGAAACCAGCGGTCCCAAGCCCAGCTGGAGGAGCAGAGAGCGGAGACTAACTGGATCAAAGCAGCTCTGAAAATGACAGAAGATCTGCTCAAAACCGAGCGTCTCCTTTGGCAGCAGGAGAAGTCTTCCCTCCTTCAGGCCGATAAAGAAATCCTGCAGGAAAAGGAAGAGGAGCTGCAGACGACCGAGTCATCCTTGAAGTCCCAGCTCAATGATGTTGAGAGACAGATCACCAAAAAGCAGAAGAAGAAATGGTCCAAATTCTTCTGATGCCCGGCTCCCTATTTCAATGTTTGTTAAGACTTGATTCTACACGTGTGAAATCACTTCACACGTGTAGAATCAAGTGGTTCTGTCATATGCATTGAATGTGTTGTAACTCTGTTATGTTGTTCATTATGGACACATGACATCTATTGCACTTCTGTCCATCCTGGGAGAGGGATCCTCCTCTGTTGCTCTCTCTAAGGTCTCTCCCTCTTTTCTCCCCGTTAAAGGGTTTTTTAGGGGAGTGTTTCCTGTTCCGATGTGAGGGTCCCGGGACAAGAGGATGTCGCATGTGTACAGATTGTAAAGAGAGATGGAAAGAGTAGAAAGAACACAAAAGTCAGTTTTAGAGTTGAAGGAGAGAGAAAGAAAGCCAAACAAAGTCCAGCTGGAGAATGAGAACGAGGTGGAGGCCGAGAAAAGAGCGAAACAAACGACAGAAAAGTGAGATTGTGGAGTGATTCTGCTTCCGTTACACACTGTGGCCATCTCTATCAACGAGGCTGAGCGCCATTAACGGACACGTGTCATGCTCATTTCCTGGTTCATACTTGTACTTTGGGTTTCTACCAGAGCACAGTTACACTCTTTAATGTTAAAACAATAAAAGCTCTCGGCCAGTATTCGCCCTCCGTTTCAGCCTGTTTCAACAGACTTGCGTTGCTAGGTAGCAGCGAGGGTCCATGTTTACTTCCTCGTCAGCTGATTCACATCCACTGCACCCGGAAGTAAACCGTGAACTGCTGAAGTGAAGGGTGTCCGTCTGTCCGTCCGCTGCCCGTCTTGGGGTTGACTTTCCTCCTGAGCATTCCTGCAGAGAGCCTGAGGTCTCTGGGGAGACGCTGCTCCGTCCTGACAGGCTTGGCCTCCAGCAATGACCGATGCACAATAGCAGCACACAGCACTGAGGCAAAGTCTCCAGGAGCATCACCACCACCACCGACAATCCCTCCTTTTCTATCTCTCCCTCTCTCTCCCTCTCTCGGGCTGACATGTGAGACGTTTTGCCAAGAAGCTGTCAGTCTGTCTGCGCTCTGTTCTGAATG
The DNA here is from genome assembly GCF_050575085.1 of Anarhichas minor. Lineage (NCBI taxonomy): Eukaryota > Metazoa > Chordata > Actinopteri > Perciformes > Anarhichadidae > Anarhichas > Anarhichas minor. The sequence continues at coordinate 498,668 of NW_027466501.1, forward strand.
ATATGAGAGTCCCATCGCTCCATTCCGGCCCCTCTCTGGCAAAGAGTTTGGTTCTTCATGTACGTAGCCGAGTGTTATGTGACCGTCTGGTAGCCCTGAGCCGCATGAAGACGGTTTCATGTATTGTCTCAGGAAGCCCACACACCGTTGAACGTCTCACGGGCAAAAAGAAGCAGAAATTATTCTTGTGGCAGCTACTTCCAGCCCACCATACATCACCTGCTCAGCACCAAACAGCACACAGACAGTTTGTGACCAGCTGTCGAACATATCGGATGTTTTCGCAGCTAAAGAGAAGAGTTTTCCCTCAAGAGTGGGAGACCAAAAAACAGGTTAAAAGGCAGCGAGACGTTTGTCAGGTGGACACAAACCAGTTGCTGCTCAGGACCAGTTATATATATATATATATATTTTATATATATATATATATTTTATATATATATATTTTATATATATATATATATTATATATATATATTTTATATATATATATATATATTTTATATATATATATATATATATTTATATATTATATATATATATATATTTTATATATATTTTATATATATATATATTTTATATATATATATATAAAAAATATATTGTGCCATCAGTTCCAGGCGTTCATTATAAAAACGATCCTGTCGGCTGATTATTGCTTGATACTATTAGCTGATTTAGATGCTGGATGTCATTTTAATTTCTTATTTCACAGGCTGAAGGAAGCACAGGAAATCTTTGTGCACATAATAGTATTAGCACAACACCAAGCTTAGCATAGTAGATACAAATAGAAGCATAGATAACTGTAAAAAAACAAAAACCTTCTGGTTTTGGCAACATACATGGCTCGTAAGCTTCATTTAGTGGGACACAAAAGAAGGAACATACATCCTCGTGGTAAATAAAGGAATTCAGCTCCACGGTGTTTATACAGCCGGCGTGTGCACGAGAGCTCAGACCTCTTTGCGGAGCCGAATGTTTACATTTGCACACACACGTAAAGCCCGGCGGCATATAAATTAAATAATTGATCGCTCGGCCGTGACGACATGTTTTGCGATGCCTTGAAACGCATAGCAGTCATTTTTAGCCGGTGGGCCTGGGGGTCCTGGCTCACGCTCTTACAGGGGCGGTGGTCCCGGGGGGGGGGGCATTGCATTGCCTCCTAGTATTTAGGTCAGTCGAAGATTCACGGCTTCCTAAATTACAGAGAACGAGACGGCGAGAGACCTGAACCAGCTGGGAGATGTTAAGAACGAGATCCCCTCCGTGTGCTGTAAAGACCGATAACGAACGGACTTAAAAGGACGGACACGGCGACATGGAAAACATCGGGGAGGTATGAGGAGGCAAAGATAAAGTGTTTTTGGTGCGCTCCAAATCCCAAACAGCCTGTCCCAGTAACCGAAGGGCCTCCAGCCTGGAGCCCTCCGACAGATTGTTAAATGTCCCACGCCTGCAAGGGGTGAGAGTTCACCGCCGAGCCCGACGGAGCACTGGGACGCAGCATGGCTGTAACCTACAAAAAGCCCAATAATCCGGAACCTAAAAAGGCTCTCTGTTTTACAGTATTTAAGTCGATGTCAAAGGAACATGTAGGTTAAGTAAGAGCGAGTGAATACGTTCAGTCGAAGTGCTTCTCCGAATAAGACCTCATTTCCCATAAACCCTGTTGCATTGTAAGGATCTAGAAGGCTTCTATTGACTCCTTTCTAGAGTTGCACACGTTCAACACTGATATCAGATATCGGTCCAATACCGACTAATAGCTGGATCGAGTGTCGGTGATCAGTCGAGCCTGATTTTGCCTTAAAATAATGATCTCAGTCACTTGCACACCGTGAGGCATACAGCTTATTAATCTAACTGGTATCAGATCGGTACTCGTTATCGGTCCTGAAGTGCATCCCGATTGTGCCCGGCTGACGTTACAGGAATTGGAATCGGATTGGTTTTTGACTCCACCCCTGATGGGATGACATGCTGGCAAAACTCCCAACAAACAAGTTTAATGGTGCAACGTGCACTTCAATTAACCAAATGTCAAATGTTCCGCTGTGGGTTTCCTGTAAACAAACTCCCAGCTTTGTCTCCACACATGTATCTCGGTCAGTCTAAACTCTGCCGGTAACCGGGAGTTCACAGATTCAGGCCTTAAAAACACACGCACATCTGTGCCGGGTGACTCCTGTGTTACTGCCATGTGATCGTCAGACGGCTCCAGTGTGAAGCAGAATATAGAAATATCAATTCAATGTAGCCACCAAAAAGTCATCTTGATTTCTCTCTCCTCACAACACTCTTCTTTCATGAGTTACTCTTTGCCGAGAGATTCTGTTTACTGGAAGCCCCGCAAGGTCAGATTCCGTAATTATGGAAAAAGTGAGTCATTATTTTGCCCGCTCACAAGGTATTTTGGAAGGTCTGTTGAGATTTCAGCTCTCCTTCCATCAAATAAACAACGGATATTTTAAGGTTGTTTTGACCGTCCGGGGTCTTTGGAGCACATGCAGCGGAGGGTCCACATGTTGCAGCACACGGGTCCTAATCACTGCAATACGCTCATTTATACAGTTGAAATGGTCTCCATCTGCAGATTATCAATGAAATTGGTCTCACACAATGTATGAAATATATCACTTCTTTTGTCAATTCCTTGACGGCTTGTCTTCTGTTTCTTTGCAGGGCGAAGTATTTTCGAGGGAAGAAACTGAACGGAGAGTATGAGATCCGGGTGGAGCAGGTATGCTGCATTTAACCTAAATTCTGCCTGTTTAGATATTCAAATGCATCATTTAAACGCTGCATTTAATGAAATAACATTGTGGGTGACCTTCCGTTTGTAGCCTGCCACTCAATTTGAAATGATGTAATTGGCTGAATTACACCTTTTAATGAGATAGTTAGCTATGAAAGTGCAGCAATACCGAGAGCCAACAGGGCCGAAGAGCCAATCAGTGAACGAGCACTGCACTAGTATAGATACTGTCCCTCTGTGATGAGTCTCCTTATAATACAAGCTACTTCAAATATTGTTATCCATTTAAACTTTACCTTAAAAGAAAAGTTTGACAGTTTTCCAGCCAAGTTAGACGAGAATATGTCTGTGGGAGTTAATAGCCAGGGGTTGATTAGCTTAGCTTAGCTTAGCTTAGCATAGCATAAGACTGGAAATGCATGGGGGAAACGGCTCTACCCAAAGTATTAAAATCCGCCTCCTAGCACCTCCGAAGCACACTAACTGACACGTTATGTCTCGGACTGAAGTGTAAAAAAAACGATACTGCTCTGCATTTTGCCCCACCTCCAGTCTTTATGCTAAGCTAGGCTTAGCCAATCCCTTCAGAGAGACATGTATCAATCTTCTTCAGACAAGAAGCATGTGTTTCCCCAAACGTTGAAGCCTTCCTTTAAAGTAGCCTGCTTTTTAACTCGACACAGTAGTGCCGATATTACGTAGCGTATGCACAGAACTATGTGTCTAGACATGCGGCATTTACAGTGTGCACATAACATCTAATTGACCTCAAATAGCTGAAACAGCTTTACATCTGCAAGCCATTGTTGCGCCGGGAGCCGTCTTTGAAAAGGAGTGGTGGGTTCTGTGTTTACGAGGGAAAGAAAAAAAACACAAAAACCACAAAAAGCTGGACCGGTGATTTTATAGCCTGTTTGCTCAACTCTCTACTGTTGTGGTCACATCCTCTTTCTGGAGCGGGATGGGCTGGAGTAAGAGGCGAGATTTTTCTATGAAATCTACATTAAAAAAAATATATATATTTTTTGGTGTCCCAATAAGAATGTGGCGGAGTTAATTAGGTCACTTAAGTTGATACCCCCCCCAAAAAAAATCTCACCCACTGTGACCTACTTGGATGTCTTTGGACCCTCCGCTCTTTTCACAAGTCGCTAATTGCCTTCAGCAGCCAGACTCGTCGTAGGCTGTTTGTGCGCCTCGCTGAGAGCCGCGGGACGAAGGAAACGCGATCTCTGTGTGAACAGTTGGCGACACGCTGAGACGAACCCTTTCAGGGGGGATGACAGTAAAAGCAGAGAGACCCACTGCACGTCCGACCAGCAAACAGTTTGACGAACAATAATTAGTTCAAACTTGCTACCTGAATTTTTACGCATTTTACATTTTGCTACTATTGTAACTATCTTTCTAATTTGAGCTCAAAAGAGCTCTAAAGGCTGTTTTTAATAAAACAAAGAACGTAAAATAATATCTTGGATGGACATTGAGGTGTTGCCCAATGTATGCAAACTGTCATCTGTCATATTCCTGCTGTTTAGAGCTCTCTGAACCAGCGCTCCCAAACCAACATAACTCTCCTCTGGCTTACTTGCTGCCATATAAGGTTCCATCTTCAGAGTCCAGCGCAGACTCTCCACAGCATGTGATGCTGCAGCGGGGGGGGGGGGAGAAAGAGAGAGCTCCTTTTGATTCTTCGATGCACCGTCTCTCATTAAGGCTGCCCGGCCACCTGCACCTTCCCCAAGCAAGTTCACGAGCCCCGTTGTTGTGGAGCGTTCCCTCTCATCTACATGACCCACTTTGAAGTCACGTTTGGCAGACGTCTGAGGTCTCGTGTCCAACGGGTAACTCTGTTTTTTTTTTTATCCGCTGAACAGATGCTCACACGGGAGCGCCGGTGGTTGTGCTTTGTGCTCCCGAGTGACTAATAAAAACAGGCTCCAATTCACCGCCTTTTTATTTTTTTTGGGGCGAAATGATGAATATATGTTCAGTAGCACTTCTGGATGAAAACATGCCAGGCGATCCTCACAGTTATGAGTATAACAGCTTACCTTTTTCTTGATTCCAAATGAAAACCACAGCCAGAGACTAGAGGGCCTCACATGTAACTTCTGAGTCAAATACAAAAAGGCCTCTTTTACTCTTAACATGACCAGAGGTGGGAGTTGTACATCTTTCACTCGGTCAGTTAATCACTTGTGGGGTAAAAGAAGAGTCAATGTGCAGATGCATCAGGTCAGTGCTCCTATATCACGAGCCTGTGACTCATCAGAAAACAGTGAAACTAAGACAGAAATAAATAAATACTGTCACACATACATACTGTCATATGTACCTCTTTTTTTACCATGTTGTCATAATCCTAATCTGCAGTCATACTGGCAGGCTGATTTTGGGCACACAGCTACTGTCAATATGCAAATATGCATGTTGAACGTAGCCCAAATTGATATGATCAGAAAAATGAAAGATGGGGCCTTTTTAGAGTGCGACTGTAACTTTTACTGTCACAAGGGCTAATGCCAACCTTGTGACCTCAAAATATATACAATCCTCAGGAAAGAATACAAAATAATTCATCTAATCGTCTCCCCGCTCACTGAAGGCCGTCTCAGACACAACGGTCACTGTTCTCTGCTACGACAACCGGTACACGGAAAAATGCCCGCCGCTCTGACCGTCCTGCTATGTTGATTTGAACGTTGGAATGCCCGTCCTACTCTGATTACGATGCCCTTAGATGTGGGCAGCATGGCGGCAGCGCCAAGCCGAGGGCCTCTGGAGCTGACATATTGTGCACCCAAAGTTGCCGTCCTGCTTTTTATGACTCATACTTCTCAAAAATGTCAAACACAAATGTCTCCCAGCTGCGATCGAAGTTGATCACAAACACGTTTGCTGCCAGCAGTCCCTGCACAGCCATAAACACGGCAATTTACACAATTGGACAAATTAGGCAGTTCAATTTGAAAGGGCCCGTTGTTTGTGAAAGAACAAGAGGCGGTTCTTCGGACCGTGTGTGGTTTGGGTCGGGCAGGGCGGCATCTGCTCGGAAGGCATGTGACCTCAGCGCTGTCCACGCTCCTTTCTGCTCTGGTCATGGCAGCTCACAGGCAGTTGGCTGTTTGTTATCCGAACCATCTTTGTTTTTTGGCTGGTATTCGACCATGACACGGGGCATCTGGGCAGAACTTTGCCAAGGCGAACGATATGGTTCGGTACTCGCTGCCGATGTTTTGACCGGTCCAGCTGCTGCGTGTAACATCTGTCCTGGCTCTCTACATTTAGTGCCTCAATGAATTATTCTGCTGTTGTACAAGGTGGTAGTGATTAGCGGCAAATAATCCCCCCGTGGTGCACATGAATGGTCCACTGTACTTCAGGCCTCTCAATTGCACCAGTGTGTGTGTGTGTGTGATTCAACTGAGCTTATCAAGAGGTCTAAAGGTGGTCAACACAAACGTAGCTGCCCTGCAGGCTCAAATCACCACAGTCTGTTCTCCGTCAACATTTGTACACAAGACTGAGTAACTCGTCCAACTCTCATGTGTCAATTTAACACTTGCCAGTAAGCATTCGTTGCTCTCTGCGAGTGAAGTAACAGCTACTTCTGTGCAACATTTTATCTTAAGAAGTTGTCCATCCAGGTCTCGGTGGGTCAAGGTTTTGACCCATTGAAGCTAAAGTGTTGAGGCAGTAAAAGAAGCACATTGTGTCACGGAACATTTCTATTTCTGGATAAAAGGAAACCACAACAAGAGGCTCCATCTGGGCTGCAACGATTTTATCAACAGCTTTTCCACTTTGGTCCTCCACTCGGGACCAGAAATACAAGGAAAGGAACAACTGTATTAATGGAACAAGGTCAGTGTTAAAAGGACAACAGTTATGAGAACATCTATTTTCTTATTTTACATTCATGGGCTCCTCGAAATACCTCCCTCTATGATTAGATGTCCTCTTTTTCATAATCACAATAAAGTATGCTTTCTTATACTTTTAATATTTTCTATGATTCATTTTCAATGTATATTATGTGTACATTCACCGCAGCACAACATTTCTGTACTGTTATATTCCCATCTAATCTTAAATGATCCAGAATGTCAGTTTAACTAACACTTCGACTGCTTTCATTGCTCATGCGTCAACATTTCAGTATCTTTCATGGGCTGAGACATGGACTGTCACGTCTAAGATTTACAAGTTGTCTTCCCAGAAATCGTTGCAGAATGTAGCTGAAGTGCAGCTTGACCCGTCCTTCCAAGCTGTTATTGCTAAAGGACAAAAGATCCTGTGTGCAATTTGACTCGTGACCAAAACAAAAGGCACTTAAACCACCTGAACCTCAGCGACACATGTTGGTCCAAATCTAAAAATACTCGCAAAGGTTCCAGAGGAGTCATGCGGTGTTTACTGTCCTGTCCACAGGTCCACATGGCTTGGCAGAATGCACGCAGCATTGCAGGGATGAATGAGGCTCGCCTGTAAATGTCTGTCGCTAAGCTAAACCAGCGCCTTACACTCAGGCGGCAACCTTTGGTTCTGAAAAGTGATGCGGAAGTGCCTTAAACCTGCATTCTTTCAACTCCTCTGGTTGTATAGAAGTCTATAAGAAAAGGACTCTACTTCTCTCTTGATTTATTACCTCAGTAAACATCGTAAACATGAGTTTATGGTCTCAATCTCTAGTTTCAAGTGTTCTCCAATACAGCATGATGTTCATTTAGTAAATGATGGTCCATTTAGAGTAAAGCAGACTGTGCTTTAGGGCGTGGCTACTTGGTGATTGACAGGTCGCTACCACGATGTTGTCCGGTCTCTGAGTTGTTGTCTAACAGCTTCATCCCTTTCACAGTGTGTCTTTAGTTCATGAGAGTTGATAGTAACATTTTGCCTAAAGATGTCTCTTTCAGCGTTCACCTGTACTTAGTGTCACCCACTGTGTTTCACATTTCTAGTTTGCTCGGATTACTGTAAATGGACAAGTTATCAGTGAGCAATGACTGGCAGGAACTCAGACAACCGAAGAACGAGTTCAGTAAGGAGGAAACAAACCGCCCTCCCTGATTCTGTTCCTCCTAACAGATTAGCTGAGAGCTATTCTTAATTCAGCCTGAATGCGGCTCAACAAGCTCTGGAGGCAGTTGCCCCCATGTATCACTTCCTGTTTTCCTTTCCCAGGGCGAGAGCTGCTCCGAGACAAGCGCCTGAATGCGTTACCGCGATGGTAACCATGGTGCGGTGAAAAAGCCTCCTGTCCTGGCTTCTGGGCCTGTGCCCCGCACCAGCCGCTTCATCCATTACCGCCCAATGACAGTGGTTGTTAGCACTCCTCTCACCCAGAACCAGCCAATCAGAGGTGACGTGGAGTGGCCCCCGGCCCTTGCCAAAACGTCGCCCACTCTCTGGTTTTATCAGGTTGCCGCAAAAGTCAACGTAGGCCCCTGTGTGTGTGTGTGTGTGTGTGTGTGTGTGTGTGTGTGTGTGTGTTAGAGCGAGCGGTCCTGTTTAGCGAGGCATGTGCTGCTGAGCACACAGATGTTTCTTTCAGAGAAGAGCCGAGGAAAGGAAAGGAGCCAAGTGGATGTCCTTGAAGCGCGTTGAGTGTGATTGGCACCTCGTTGTCCCTTTCTTAAATACGATTACGGCATTTCCTCGCCCCCCTGCTCTTCCTCAGAGAGTGCAACACAATAATTAGAAGAGGTGGGTGTTGTTGTTTGTTTCTTCTCTTGGCAAAAAAAAACCAACAAAACCCCAGTTTCATTATGTTGGCACATTCTTTTCAGAAGCAACTCACTCCCCCATGCAGAGTTTACACGGGCCACGGCGCTGCATGAAAGGGAAAATTATCTCTGAGGGAATATTGCTGATAATATTTCCTTTTTATGTAGATGAAAGCCTTTTGTAAAGCGTGGTTAAAGCAGGCCCAAGTGCTCATCACATTATGAGAACGTGTAGATAGCAAATTGACTTAACTCGCTATGCAAATTGGCAGGAGCCGGGTTGAGTAGAGGGTCAGCTGGAGGATTTGCTTTCATCCCCATCCATGTTGGCGTGGTTGAGTTCAGTTTGAGGCTGATCTATAGCTAACCGTGCCCGACGGTTGAAGTCGTCAAAGCACAGCAGCTTGCTGCAGGGTGGTGTTGTCGCGAGGCCATCACAGCATCAGCTTATGATCATCCGTCAAACAGCTAGCTGTAATGTTTTTGTGCAAATCACACAAAGTTTCTTGAAGTTTCCAGTGTAGTTTCCTCGAAACACGTGACATCACCAGCAGAGCTGATGAACAAAGCTGCACTCCTGGTCTAAGTTTGGCACTTCTATGGATGGCATCGTCATCTGATTATGTTTCTCCTTTGAGCAACATGTCGTCATTACACACCGCAGCGTTAAGAGGGAGTCGGTGATTCTGGTCCATTGCTGACTCAGGTTTCAGAGCACTCACAGACAGATGAAATGCAGCCATGGGTTGTTGTTTTGGTAGCGTTGTGTTTGGTAGTCGATCCCACGTCATGTCAAATTAAATTTTAGTTTTTCCACGCAGAGTCAGCAGGCTGCTTGTTTAGGGCCCATTACATCCACTGCATTAGCGTCACTCCTCATACTGAGACGTGACGTGAAGAGCTTCATGTCTGTGGTCAACTGGCCGCTGTTGAGCATCCCTCTGACCTGAACCGTCCTCTGTGGGCCACGACCACAGTGGAGAGCAGCTTCTTAAGCATTCACTAAACTGTTATTGTATTAGCAGCCACAAATGTAGACCTGTAGCCAATAGCCACGGCGAAGCAGAATTCAATAACACTTCCTCAATTGTGGAAAAAAAGTATTTACGCTCTCTTTATGTGGAAACAGAGTAAATGTGCTAAACGGGATCCAGAAAGGCCTTTGCCGAATATATCGCATGACTGATGAGCTGTTTCTGCTGTCGTCTTCGTCTCCAGCATGGAACATGGCCAATGCAAGCTGACATTAAAGAACAAGTACAGCCTTGTGTCGCTAATTGCATTCCTTTTATCACAGAAACACACCATCACAATGTTATACCGTTAACCATGTTCATCATATTGGTCGCGCGTGTTAGCATGCTAACAATTGCTAATTTTGCACCTAACCCGACGTACAGCTGAGGCTGATGGGATTACCGTGAGTTTTGCAGGTATTTGGTCATAAAGCGAAGTATTATATACTTATTGCACGATAAGGTGAGTTTGAGGCGCCTCCGACATGTAACCACACCCAGCGGTGATGTCACATTGTACTGACACGCCCTGCAGAAGTACACTCCTACATTGACAGTGTGTATTATAATACTTACAAAAATATGCCAGAATGAACATCGGTTGCATACAAAAAAAAACTCCAAAACAAAACCCATCCCTTTTATCAGGCAATGTATTAAGTAATAAACCTTTCGTTTAGAATTAATGAGACGGAAGAAACGATCATTCCATGATCTGGTCAGGAGCGTTAACATCAATAGATCTTGAGACTACGGCGACAATCATGAGCAGGAATATTGAGTTGTCCCCGTCTGGTCCTTGTCCGTCTAGAAAAGTTCATTCCCAGAAGTCGACCGTCGCCCCTCCTTTCAAACATCTCTGGGAGTTTTGACTGAGTCGTTGGGTAGCCGGGCTACGGCCTTTCACAAGGCTCTCCCTGTCCGGGAGGCCGCCGGCTGGGGAGAACTTCATTTGCCTCCTCTCACCAACTCTCTCTGACTCGTCTTTTTCTCTCTGTTGTGCAAATGCACAAACGTAAAATGAAGTCAACCTGAAAGGATCTATTGTCTGAACTGTCTTGGTGGCCAGAGGTACTTTTCCTGACCTCTTTTCTTCTTCTTCTTTATAAGAAAGCTGTCAAGATAAAAGTGCTGGAGCTCCATCACATGGCTTTCACGTGTCACAAAAGGATGGCGCCAAAGAACATTTTTACTTTCACTTCATGAAAGTTTCTGTCAGAAAGACCTTTTTGTGCATCCGAGTACAGAGTCAGGGAGTTTAATTGCTGGGGACAAACTTGACCTTTTACAGTATGTTGTTGTGGGATGAGACGTACAATCAATTTCTTCTCCTTTGTGTTCCCCAGGCCGAGTTCTCAGAGATCAACCTGGCCTCCTACGTCAACTCGGGATGTATGGTGGACATGCAGGTCAACAAAGGCGGCACCAGAGTGGTCAGGTGAGAGAGAGAGAGTGAGAGTGAGAGAGAGAGAGAGAGAGCTGGCGTTGACGCATTTGCCCATGCAGTGTGTTTACCGCCTCGCTGAGCCTGCACAAAGACAGTTCTCTTCTCTCGGGGGCATTGTGCGTGACTGTGTATACATATATATGACATCGCTTGCACTCAGATAAATCACAGCTGTAATGTGATTATGCCATGGGGGAGAAAAGAAGAATACTACTTACCCTATCTTGATTAAGGTGGGAAACTTGTGTGACAGAGTCGGGTTGTTTCGACTTGTCACCTTTTGCACTGTTTGGGGTCACTTGAGTGGATCTGAAATATAAAAAAGAAAGAAAATCCTCTTGCAATGTTCTCTGGTCAGTGAGCAGCTCCTGCAGCAGTGGAGCTGGCTGTTTAAATAGACTGCTCTGTTATGTGATGTCGCCGCTCAAAGAGATCACTGATGATCAGCTGATCTGGGTGGAAAAGATTATGTCATGCCTCTGCCTTAACCTACATTATGAACGCCATTAGTACTTAAAAAACATTTTTTATTTACAAAACCAATACACAACAATCTACATGTAACATAAAAGGGGTCGCTCATAGTGACGAAGCCATAGTAATTATTAACCGACCCTGCAGTTTCCCCTCAGCTCTATGGAGCGTTTAGCATCTTTAAGCTTATTGTTTTGGTTTTCTGGCCTCAACTTTACTGTTTCGGTTCACTCTCAGCAGTATGTGTGTCCGGACCCAGCAGGCAGCTGTTTTCAGCAAAAATGCTCTCAAATAGTCTTGTTACATCTTGCAGCTAAAAGGACTCGGATGAAGTGGACAGAAACGTGACCCCAAATGAATGCTAACATTAGCATTAGCACATCAATGTACAGCTTGTTTTCCGCTTTGGTCAAAAGATCAGTAAATCTGTGAACCCGGCGGCTAACGGCCCGACGCCGATTGCACGTCTGGGGGCAATGGCCGAAATTTCTGGGGTTCCATTGGAGCTAGCGGATGGGCCAAGACTTTCTCTTCCGTGCGCTGGTAATTGTTTACAGGTGGATTAGCAACTTGAGACGCCGGAATGGCGTTTGAGTCAAGACGGATTGTTTACCAAGTAGCCAGTTTACAAGCTAATTTAAAACCAATTAGAAGCCAAATCTCTGTCAGACGATAGGCGATGGGTTCTCCACACGGACTGTTTACCTGCATCAGCTGTACTCGGACGACAAATGGAAACCAAATATATGACAAACGCAAATATTTTTGAATCATCTGCATTATTCAATGAAAGCTGTTCGTGCCGAGTTAGTGCCGAGTGCCAAGTGTTATGAACTAAATCGTTGACTTTGATAGTGTAATTATTGACATCACTGTCAGGGACAGGTACATGTGATGAATTAATGGTAATACCTCGGCTGCTCTGACTGTTGGACGACCTCACAATCAGTGGAGTTGCGCTTCCTCTTTTCTGTTTTGTAATTCTTCTACAGGTCAAAAGACCTCGTTCAAACTGATTATTATTATTATCATCTACGTGAGGAGGATCATGCGATAGGTCACATGTGTGTGTGTGTCGGTGAGTGTGCACCTCTGTGTCTGTCCATAGCTAATCTCACATTCTGCTGCATCAAAATGCATGATATTTCGGGTGCCCAGTTACGGCTTCATGCTCAAGGACCAATGGTGGGTTGTTGAACTGATGAGCCAAAACGACTAAATACAAAGCTGCACGGTTCCAGCGCAGCACATCAAAAGTGGACTTTACATGCAATTTTTTGCAACTACCAAGCGTATGTGTGGCGCCATGTGGTGCAACGTGGCACGCACCGCTCAGCCTTCACAGTACAGCAGAGCGATGCGCCACGAGGTACAGTAGTTAATGGCGTGTTGTTCCCTGCCGCACTGCTGTAGTCAGCCCTTTGGCTTACCCGCTTCCACGCTGCCAAAACCTCCAGCGAGCTGCTCGGCTCCAAGTGGGAACACTGGTCTGGCTGAAAGGCGGACCACAGCGGCGCGATGAGCAGCGTCCCTGCCTCCTCCACCGTCCTCACAGAGCTCCCGGTGCGGTCAATAAAACCCGCTAATTAGTTAATGGCGATTAATGGCTTTATTGAGCTTGTTTTACTGTTGCACTCACTGGAAGCGGTTTTGGGCGTCAGCGTCAGCTAGATGGCTAAAATGTGGATGTGAGGAGGACTAAAAATAAACATTTATTGCTCTTAGAGGACCTAATTAACACTAGCTGCTCTCATTATTGTACCTGTGAGGAAACCGATACTTTCACTAACACTGAATTTCAATGAAACGAGCTTAATTCAAGCCAAGTAAGCAGTTTTTGGCTGATAGCTCATATTGCTCACAAGGGGAAGGGCTGTTCATATGTAGATTGACAGCGACATGCACCAGCCAGTTCACGTGGCCTGACAATCGGACTGAACCGCCATTTTGTTTGACTTGTCTTAAATGTTCAACGATACACCGATTCGATCTTTGCCGAGGCCGCGTCACATCCCTCGCTGTTCCCGTGCCTCCACAGGTGGAGGGAAGGTTTCAGATAGATTACGTTAGCAGATCCATGTCTGAATTATTTGTTTTGTACTCTCCTATTAAATGTTCTGTCCTGAAAGCAGCCGGTCTGAGCCAGACGGGGCCGACCCTCTTTCCTCTCCAATCCCCACAGAACAAGACTCTCCTTTGGCTACCTCAGGTGACAATTCACTGCTGAGACCACACAGAGTCGATTCACATACCCTTTAAAAGCCCATTTTAATCAGTGAAGGAACCTAATACCTCAGACAGGTTCATCTTATTACCGGGCAAATGAATCCCGCTCAGTTCAGACATGGCTTTAGGAGGCCTGAGGGTGGATTCCTCATGGAGCGCTGTGACTGTAATGACAGCACACAGAGGCCCGCTCCACCATCCCTGCTTTTGTAATACAGCCATGAATACAAATGGCCCCGCTAACGACGCTCATTTCCCCTCCCGTCATTTGGTGCTCCGTCACTCTTTGACCTTCGCTGCGTGGAGATGAACCCCGGAGTGCGATTGCAGCCGGACGCGATCCAGAGCTTTGGCGGGAGCTGACCGGGGCCACCGCCCAGGATCTGAGCCGCTGCCAGCTCGCTCCGGAGCCGCCGGGCCCGGAGCCACAGCCACAACCACAGGGAGTCTTAGATCCAGGCCGGGGGACCACAGCATGAGGCTGGGCGACAGGCAGTCACTGTACACAGGATGGAGAGTTTCTCAGGGTCCTTTGGATGGTCTATGCGTACGGCCCCAGATAGAAACGAAATCACCGTAAAACCTGACTTTCAAATAGTAAAGTACAACGTAAACATAATGGCGTTGCTTTAACTGAGTACATTGATAAAGTTTTCATCAGATGGCTTTCTCCAAAACTCACTCTGTCCACCTTTTGATCAAACTCTACTCAAACATTTTAATTTGTTCCCGACCGTCAGCCAAGTGGATCTCAATCCACCTATTAAAATAAACAAAAAATGTAGATTTTCGCAAAAAATCAAGCGAACAGAGTTTTTTTTGGAAGCCCTCTAGTCTTTTCTTCTTGATGCTTTCTTCTTGACGTTTTCATTAGCAGAGGGCCAAAGCATGAATTAAAGCAAAGCCCAAAGGTAGTGTCTTTGTTTAATATTTGACAGGACGTAACTTTTTCTGTTAAGTGCTCTGCTACACTGCTGCCTAAAGGCAATCCTTTTCATATGTCAATGATCAATTTAATTGCTTTGGATTTGCAGTAGTTATTCTATTATTATATTGCACAAGGCAAAATTTTTATATAATAATACTGCGGCTTTGTTGGCCTTAAAGACAAAGTAAAGTTGCTTCAGAAAGAACTTCAGTCTCTGCGGAGTAAAGTACTTTGTCATTCGTGGGAAATATGCTTATTTGCTTTCTTTCCGAGAGTTAGGTGAAAGGATTGATTCCCCTCTCGTGTCTAGATTAGCTTCGCTTAGCGCTGGAAGCTAAGCTACATTTTTAACATGATGTATCTCGTTCCTTTAATCTGCACAGAAAAAGAAATTAGCATTTAGTTGTGTGGTGTTTCTATTTCTTCCCAGTTTATCTATCTGCAGCATAATGCTGTAGTCACGCATTGTTGGCAGAAGAACAAGGAAGTACAGGGAAATTGTTATTATTCTGACTTGGGGGTGTGCACCAATTATTCCGAGATGCATCCTCCCTCTTGCTAACCTTGTAGTCGCATCATTTAAATAGCCTAAACTAGCAACGTCTGCAGTTTTACATATCTAGAGTAGTTTCTTTAATGACAACAAAGTGTAACATATTTCCAACTCAGAATCACAAGCTGAAGCCTGACTTGAACTTTTTCCCCCCACTTGGTTGCCAGTAATTGTGGTCTATATTTGTTGTGGCATAATTCAGTGGAGCGGACCAAGAAATTCTTACAGCACGCAACTCCCCCCCAAAACCACAAATTGTCATTTTCACAGTACTATTTATACTCAACAAAATAGATATGTGTTAATCTGTGAGCAATAGAGGTGTTACTTGGCAAGTTTTTGAAATTTTGAGAAAGCTAGGCTAGCTCTTTCCTCCTTCTTTCAGTCATTATGCTAAGCTAGCTTCAGCCTCCCACCCCCAACTCAATACTTAACTCAAAGTATTGGTATCAAGCTTCTCATCTCCCAGAAGGAGAGCAAATGTTGAACCTTTTGTTCTTCACACCATAAAAAACGTATTTTTTTGTACGAGTTTTTTTTTTTACTTTAGTGACTGTCATTGTAACAGGAAAGCACAGATTGTTCCCGCTTAGGTGCATTTCCCTCCGATGACGGAGGGGCGGTTTGGCACAATGCACCATTGTGTGCGATTGCTGCGCTGATCCTCGGCATGTACTGTTTGACATTCGTGGCATTCCCGCCAAGTTCTACCCAGTTTATCCTTATCATCGGGAGACAGACTGATGGAAGGAAGATAAGACCCTTACCAGCCTTTGAGCCAGGCACGGGGCCGCTATAAAGACAAATGCTCCCTACAATTCAGACATCCCTGTGGAGCCTATTAGGTCAGAGATTCTGTACAGTAAATGGATTTGGAGAACAAAATGGCATATTGTCTTGTGTTTGAATAGTTTCCTGCTCTGGGAAGACTGATGAAAACATCCTGTTGGCACTGTTGTACAGTATATTGTATAATGGTGTTGCACAACTGTTTGGCTTGCAGTATATTTATAACCAGACAGATATCAAGAGTTGTGACTTAAACACACTTTGATTACCTGTCTTTGGCTAATCTTCATTACTGGCTTTTACACATTTATTTTGGTGCATTAGAGGCAAGATGTTGACACAAGACTGACATGTTATTACAGTATAAAGTTGTTAAAGTGCAACATTAACATTCACTTGATGCCGTGTTTGTGGTCACCTGAATACTCCTCTCCTACGCTACTTGTAGCTCTGTTTTGGTCTCCACCAGTCCACCAAAGGAAATATCTGTCTCTTTAGCTGCTAGATGCTCCACTTCACTAGCTAGTCGCTAACTAAATAGTTCCGCCATTTGGTGCAGGGCAAGTAGCATACAATGGGTTTATCTGAGCTCTGTCGTCTGGGAATTACACTGGTTAGAGCTTCTAAGACTCAACCCAAAAATTCAAGTTGCGGGCCGTAAAAACCAAACCAAGGAGCTGCAAGATGCTAAATCGTGCTGTGGAGCTGAGGGAAACTGCAGAGTCTGCTCATAATTCTCTGTGGGCTCATAGTAAGCAAACACTTTCACGTACACGTCATTACATCATTGATATGAAATGATGGATAGTAGCAGCTTGAAGTATTTGAATGCTTTGAGGCAAGCTACAGTTCCCTTTCTCTGACTCACACATACATCAAGCAAAACTATGAAGTGTCCCTTTCAATATTAAATTGTCTTTTTTAAGAAATGTTAAATCAGTTGGTAGTATGAAATACTTCCAAAGTTTGTGAATGCATCAGTATTAACATCACAGCAGGCCGATTCACTCGCATTAAGACATTTCAGTCAAACTTTGAGTTGTACGATGTTTCCTTTTCCACAGTTTTGTTTGACTGGATTTTAAGAAAGACTTGTTAAGATGGATATCTCTTCCAGCACGTCTGTACCTATCTCAGGGTACTATTGGAGGTATTATGAGCGGGCACATGGATCCATTGCCTCCCCATATCCTAATCCATAACCCCGCTATCCCCCTATCAGTGCCTATTATCAGCCTTTATTGCACCTCTGATGACCCATTCAAAGGGTGCATTAGCATATCGCCCGCCTAGTGATGACTGGGAGGCCCGAGCGATTTGCATCGTAAAGCATAAATGTCCCGCTTTAGTGTAATCCGCGACCCGCTGGGGAGCCCTGTTTCTGCGTAACGAGTCCGAGTGAAGAGACAGAAAAACAAAGTTAATGGGTGACAAGCTTCAGTTATGCTCCGCTGCTATAGGGCACCGGCTCCATTAACCGTAGCCAGGTGAAAGCCATCCCACCGGGCTGAATGTCTTCTGCATCTGGCCTTTCTGTGGTAATGAGGTAGCACAAAGGTGTAGTCTGTGCATGCATGCATGCGCTGGGAGAAAACCGTTTTCCTGAGCAGTACAGCTTGTATTGGTAACATACGAGATGAAACAAGGGATAAGAAGTTGTCTTTTAAAGACTCATGGACTCATGGTTGTTGTGATTTTCTGACATTATATAGAACAATGAATCAATTAATCAAGAAAATAATTGACAGATTAATCTAATTAATAATTAGTTGCAGCCCTTCTTGCATTTAATCAAGCCGACCTGGATTTAAAGGGTTTTCTGATTGTAAAGTGGCACCACATATTTAGTTTTACACCGATAGAACAGGTGTATTCTAGGTCAATGTCTTGGCTCACGCTGCGTTCAACTTCCCACGCACTTCTCCCCCAAGCACAGTGTTCTCTCTTTCACTCCGGCGGTTTGTTGGAAACGGCACATCGCACAGATCGGCCGGCGCATTTATCAGGAACTTGTGTTTCGCGTGGACTGTTGAGTCTGGTTTTGGTTCCGGGGGGCCTCAATAAACAGCTTCGTCCAGTATAAATAGCCGAGCCTTTGGTCCGATGCCACCGCGGCACTGAGTGCAGCAGCAGGGAGGAACAGCTGTAGTCGCTCTGTCGCCGAGGACCAGATCCCTCCTCAGTCGTCCCGCCAGCGCTGTGCTGTCTAACATAAGCAACACTGGAGGACTCCGAGCCTGCTCGAGGGCCTGGTTGTAATTCCACCCATACACCCTGCAGCACTTATATACTTCCTGTGTGCGTGTATACCTGTGCATACACGCATATTTGTATCGTGCATGTGTGATGTGCGGGCTCACCAAAGTGATCCAGCTAGAGCTCAGTGAAGCTGCTGTTCATACAGGCTGCGCTTATCAATATGTTTATGTTTACAGTGGGTTTACAGTGGATCAAAGGATTTTGTGTAATGTATATAGGAATCAAAATAAGAACATGTTGCCGTGAGACGACACTTGCTAGCGTGAAATGATGCAAAAACCAGGTGCCTGATGGGTCGCTTGGCCCTGCTCCCAGAGCAGTTTGTAAAGGAAGGATTAGGCTGTGTTAATTAGATGGATGGATCCGAAAAGATGAGGTGCACCGAGGAGCATTTCCTCGCTCCTCTCGCTCCGACACGTTCCGCTGGATGATGGAGCCCTCGGCTGTAAACACGAGGCCCAGATGTAAACTTTAGTTTAGCATGTTAGCATGATAATTAGCACTAAAGAATTGCAGCTGAGGGTGATGGGAATCAGTTTACACTCTCAAAGCCTTACAGATTGGTCACTCAAACCGTGCCAAACTCCACTCTGATGGTTTTCATCTCCCTCTCCGTCTTGTTGCAGGTCCTTCAAGGCCGACTTCGTGCTGGTTCGCCAGCACGCCTACAGCATGGTCCCCGGTGAGGATTTCAGGAACCTCGTGATCGGCCTGCACTTCGGCGGCGTCCCGGGCAGCAACTCTCTCTTCTCCATCTACAACTTCTGCAGCAAACCTTGGGTGGTAAGCAATCTGTAACTGCTCCCTTTGCTCTACTTTAACCCACACAAAGTAACACCCCCCTCCCCCCCCGACTGATTTATTTGGGCTGTTAAAGGGAGCTGTAACACCTGTCTCTGGAGTCGGCGGAGCGAGTGGCCTCCTCCTCCTGCACCACACATTATACAAAGACGTGTGAATGCTCGGCTCTGCCCGGGGTTCGTAATTGTAGTCTTGTCACCTCCAGAATAAGTTTAAAGAAGCAAGTATGCTCCCCCAGAGACGACTCATACTCCCATAATGTGGTGAAAGAATGCACTTCTCCATGTTGGAGCTCACCTGTCACATATTAGCCCTGTAAATACTTACTCACCTGTTTGACAAAGCATACCAGATGTTTTTGGGTTGCCACAATTTTCTTTTTTCTATTGTATTCTATACTCCCAAACGTTAATAAATATATATATATATACATACAGATCCATATTTACAATAGGCGGAGTAAACAATGGTAAGGCAGGTAAGAGGAAGTCTGTCCACCAGAGAGGAAAATTACAACAAAATGAAAAAACTAGATTTTTTTTTCCTTCTAAGGCAACAGGTGTTCAGAGTTGTGTCTCACTGCACTGGGTCACATATTTCATAAGCATCTGATATGCCATTATGAATGATGTGCTGTGTACACAGGTGTTATGTCTATCCAGCCTCTCCTGTCCTCCGCTGCTTCAATAATAACGTCCGTCTGTCTCGTTTGTTTCTGCTTTGCAGTTTTCTCAGATGATAAAGCTCTACCACTCCCTCGGTCCTGAGAAATTCCCCCTGAATGAACAAACCTTCTATCCCAATCACACGCAGATGGTGAGTGCCTCGCAGATATTGTTCTTTGTTTACACAACGCAGAGAAACACACACACACAAAAGAAATCATAGCACTCCTTTGGCCCGTTTTTCATTAAATCTTTATTATAAAAATATAAAACACAGAAATTAAGTCAAACATTTCTATAACCCCTACAAGGACCCCCACTTCCCACCACGCACACACACTTCAGGAATCAGTGTTTACACACGGACTGTACACAGCTTCCTTGATTGGAATTTTCTTTTTTTTTGTAAGGATCAATCTTGACCAAGTGTTTCTGTGTTAAGCAGACGGTATATTTACACAAACATGAACCACAGAAATAGTGACACGGAAACGCCACAGCTGGAGAAAGAGCCTCAGCAACACGTATAAAGACAGAACGGACATGTTTTGTACAAAAAGAAATGTCTACCGGCATAGATTTGTTTGCTTTACACAATTATTAACTTCTTGTAGCCTCTTAAAAACAACATGATGCCTCATCACAACTCTCTGTATGTCGCATACTCGAGAGGAGGTCGACAGGTTGAAGACTATTCAGACTTTAAAAGAAAAGAAAAACATTACGATGGATTGAAGGACGTTTTGTTGAAAGCAAAGAACTTGCGGTGCAAAAATTAAACTGCGTAGATTAACATCACTGAAATCAAATGAGTTTGTTATAATTTATTAGGCTTTTTGTTGAGTATCGGAAACAAACCTGTTTGAATTCTGTTTTCTCATGAATAAAACTAAGAGAAAGCGACACTTTTTTGTCATTTTGGAATGGAGATGAATGGATAAAAAAAAAAACATTTTGGGAAATAAGCTTATTGGCTTTTTTGCATGTGCATGCACATTTCTCTAACCCTCTCATGTGTGTCCGTTAAATATGAAGCCACAGCCACGAGGTGGTTAGCTTAGCATTAAGACTAAGTTAAGCTAACCGACTCATCTAAGCAAGAAAGAATATAAGCATATTTCCCAAAAATGTCGAACTACTCTTTTTGAAAACAACCGACTTGGTCAAAGCCACAGTGATGTAAGAGTGTTACTGATGTAGTTGCTGTAACAAATCTGTGTATGTTCATGGAATGGACTGAAGGTACAGCACTGGGGGGGGGGGGGGGGAGAGACTATTTAGTGACAATATTGTTTCTTTCATATATATATATAGATATATATATCTATATCTATATAGATATATATATCTATATAGATATATATCTATATCTATATAGATATATATATATCTATATAGATATATATATCTATATAGATATATATATATATCTATATAGATATATATATCTATATAGATATATATCTATATAGATATATCTATATATAGATATATCTATATATAGATATATCTATATATATATATCTATATATATATATATAGATATATAGTCCATTTGAAATAGTTAAATACAAAAAGATTGAATATACACATACAAAATATGTCAATGTCTGAAACCTCTGCTTCTACTTGACTTCATTGGGTTGGTGAAGAGTACCAGTCAGGGTACTATGATCAGCTAACAAACTAAAGTACCTGATGTACTATACAACTGGAGATGCTGGTCCTTCATTCTGCACGGTTGCACAGGCTGCGATGGTCACAATGTAGTTTTGACTGTTGCTATATATTTTTTGCAGATAATACCACATATTTACTGTGTACTCCAATAAACATATAAATAAATGCATTACAGAGGTTTCAGTTGAGTTGATAGTTCATTTCTGTAGCTTATGTTATATACAGCAAAAAATAAAATATCACCATCTCTGTAAGAAGTGAGCTCTTCCCTGCGTCGGCAACGTAACGCAGACATTTTTTTAGCATTTCTCTGATATTCAACAGTGCTCAACAGAAAGGGCGTTGTTTGTGATATAACTGCAAAATGAGTTACATTGCAAACATTCAGGTAAGCAGAGAGTCTACCATCCATAAAGACATGTTACAGTAAAAACTGTGAACATAATCAATGTATACTTTACTGTAAAACCATTTTCAAAAAAAATAAATTGAGGCCGAAATAAGAGGTATAATTTTCAGAGATCATACCTCACATTGGCACTCGATCTGTGTTGTTGATGTGTAGAGTCTAATGCTAGCAAGGACAGTTCAGTAGCAACAATGTAACAGCTTTACATCTCAAATGTACACATCGACCATTGGCTGCTCTTTCATATAGCTTTCTCGATGCACAAAATTACCATAATACTGGGTTAGCAGTAGGCTAACTGCAGGTCGCTAATTAACACCAACGAGGCTTATTGATACTTAGAATTGTGTACAGGTCACTGCTTTTCTTAGAGATTAGTTCTTCAAGGTCCTAAACTTCTTATTGGTCTTATAAATGTCTAACACCACTGAACCCTGAAGAGACCGTTTGGTGCAAGGACAAAAGGTATTGTTTTCTATCAGAAGTGCTACGAAGCAGGCACTGTAATGGATGTGGTCTTTTCTCTGTTTCTTTTTGCCACTTTAAAGAGGCGGCCACCCAGGCAAGTGAGCTTAAAGAGTCCTGTAATTCTCTAGAAGTGATAGGGATGGGACGGAGTCAGGGAGGCGGGCAGTGGATTTTGGGCTAGGGTTCGTTGAAGTTCAGGGGTCGGTGGCATTGATGGTGGTTTTCTCGCGTGTAGCCATGCCCCGGTACCAGCTGCAGTAGCCCTCCTTCTGCTGGATGCAGGCGTAGTGCCGGGACTGGTAGCCGGGGTATCCGAAGTGGGACAGCATGTCCGTCCATAGGCACTCGTTCTTCGAGGTCACGAAGCAGGGCAGGTAGTGGCAGGGCTTAATCTACAGAGACAGAGGCAAAACTAAAGATGGAGCAGGAAACACAACTGGATACTAGCCACAACTACTGTAAACTCACTGTGTTTACTTTACTCAAATAGTCATACCTCCCTTCTTACTGTAATAATATACTCCTAGTATATTTTTGAAACTCAACCCCACCCTTCCCTCACTGTTGTTTGTTTTCTTGGCGTGTCTCTCTAATATGACCTCCTACCTTCATACTTTAAAAATGAAGATGGGTTAGAATAGTTTTCCACTTTGGGAAATATTTTTATATGATTTGTTAGTGAGAGTTGGATAAGAATATTGACTCTAGTGCCTGTACACTAAATATGAAGCTAGAGACAGCCGGCAATTAGCTTAGCTAGCATAAAGATTGGAAACATCAACGTTTTTCCAAAGCTTACAAAAACTCACATTTAGCATTTCTCAATCACTAATAAAGTTTAATCTTGTTTAACGTGTTTAGAGCTGGTAGGTGTCTCTTTTTTAAAGCTGGATAGAGCCAAGCTAGCTGTTTCTTTCCGCTTACAGGCTAACGCTAAAGTAAGCTAACGGTCTCTTTGCTCTAGCTTAAAATGTATCGTACAGAGGTGAGCGGTATCAATGCAGTCACCTAAATCTCTTTCCTAAATTAGTATACTGTCAAAATGAATGACATTCCTTTAATGTTACCTAACAACGTATCATTATTTATTTACTTGTTGAAGCGAACAGTGATTGGTATCATGTAACTTTAATGACAGTCAGTCTACAGGCTAGAAGTCTGTGCAAAGGCCAAGTAGAATAAGCTTAATGGACCATTAACATATGAAAGAAATCTCACAGTTGTACAAGAGAAATGAGCTTTGAAGAATGACAGTGAGTGTATGATTTGGTTGAAATATAAAAGCGTGAACGTGCACTTGGTGAAACATCCAGAACATGGAATCATTGCTCTATTGCTTTCAGCTTTTGCTTTCAGTCACTTCCTGCAGCAGATTATTAGATGAGGTGTAAAAAGGCATCTTTTTAAATGACAGCAATTGGTTAATAATAAGTGCAAACCCAGTAAGCGTACCCTGGCATCTGGCGTGTGAAATGAATGTCAGCCATCTTCCTGAAGCGGTGATGTTTTTGTAGTTTTCGTAATGATTCAATTAGATTTTACTCGGCGTCTCTCGTGCGTCACACCTGCAGGTGCTCGCACAAAAAGAAGCTTGACGGATGAATGTACGCCGTGAATTGACAGGAAGAGTCGCATAACCACTCGGGGAGGTGATGAACGGAAACGCGGTGTTTAGCGACAGCGAAACGGAGTCATCAGCTGCACTTATCTGAATGAGCCAGCAAATTCAATTAGAAAGTTAGAGGGCACGCTTCTCATTTTGGGGTGTTTTTGTTAGTCAAGCCTGGAGAGTGTGTCCTCCACGGTTCACATACGTTTGACGTGACTTCCGGGTTTGAGTGGTTTTAATGATGTGTGCAGAATTACTTTGTAACCGGTGCGACACGCTTCCTGCATTCCAGCGCAGTACATCATCATCATGTCGAGGAATGCGGAGGCCGACGGAACGCGTTTTTAATAAGTGCGATCATGTTTACGCCCTGGCTGTGCTTACCGACTCTCAGGCTGAGGTCTCAGTTGATCGATGGACTTCACCGGATGCCTCTGGGCTGCTGCCATGTACGCTCCGAGCACAGTTTACAGGCGCCGGCCCGCACTGGGAACAAACAGGTCTCTCTGCTAATCCACTTATACTGATGGGGCCCCGATGGAGTTAGCAGATGTCCTGGACACTGCTGTACAGTAGGACGTTTACGAGGCAGGTCGACAGCTGCACAGCGACAGGCTGCATGTTGTGAGTCGCATACAAAAACGGGAATGAAGACTTGAGCTGGTTCCAGAGCTGTTACTTAACAACTCCCAGTGAAACTTGTTTTCTCTCTGTTTCGGCTTCTGCTTAACATCCATGATGAATTATAGTGGAAATTAGGCTCGTGATTCAGCCTCAACAACAACGATGACTGCACAACATCCTCCAAACCGTGAAGGTCGTTTCAAGTATGAGTAAATGGGTTTTGCATGAGAAGTGGAACAGTAGCATTAATGAGCCCAAATTGGTTTGACCCTTCAAATACAAAGGGTACTTCTGTTAGAAGCATTTCCTTCCTTCTGTAATCATTAATAAGCACCCACGTGGCCTTTTATAGAAGTCACAGCGGTTTTATGTTTAGTTTTAGTAGTGAAATGGAGGAGCAGTGAGCTTTAGCCCCTCCTCCTCCCTCATCTTTCTGGTTTCCACTCACCCTGCAGTTGCAGCCCAGCTGGTAGCGATGGTTGATGCCCTTCTTCTGGGCCAATGAGAGGCGCTCCCACCGCTCGTTGAAGTTGCACAGCCCCGTGTAGACCTTGCCATCGTACACTCGACCTGTAGATGAAAACAGTGGAGGGAACGGGTCAACGCGTTGAGTCACGTGCCAATCAATCCAACGGTCGCTGAGATATTTCAGTTCGGACCCAACTGTTGCCGGTATCTCATTTTGCTATTTGTCTAATTTCATAATCCTGCTCATGTAACGCAGGATAATACAAACATACCGCTCAAGCAATCAAACTTGTTTATCTTTGGTAAAACAATCTCACACAGTAAGCCCCACACTAAACCAACACCCCTATTTCTGAATATCAAAAGGTCAGACATCTATTTTTAGCGCCGGACCGTTTGCGGCTTACCGACTCATGAGACAGGTGCACCGCGGCGACCTGCGACACCCTCAGGAACATCGTGAATTGTCACCATACGTCTCCTTCACCGTGTTGTCACCACGCGGGAATTTGACAGCTCACAAATATGTGCTTCTTTCGACCCCTCCCCCTCTGCCTGTATCTGTATCCCCTGCACTGGGATTACTGGAGTCACTAGCAGGTTTATTACATAGTGTTGAGTGTGTGGCATGACTCAAATACTAATAACTACCAGAGCACTCGAGGCTCAATCAAAAGAGAGCCAAGCAGCTCGTCTCATAGGCCCTGATGCCTATTGCCGGTAATGCGGTCTTGATTGTATGCAGGGACTTATTATAGAACCTTGAGAGCAGCGACGGTGATGTCACTCGCACCCGGACTCGGGTAAACAGAGCCACCGCTGCCCGGCAACGCCGGCTCGTTCGCTTGCACTGTGGGGTGCAGTTACAGTATTTACAGGTCGGGATGTAGCGACAGCTATATACGCCAAGCACCGCAGGGTCCAAAGTAAACTGCACCTCCGTTGGAAATAGCAACTCATAAAAAGCTTGTGCTGGAAAACGCCGGTCGCTTCCTGTTGGCTGTTGATGACAAGTTGTGAGAGAATTGCTTTCTGCTGTTTCTGGCCTGCAACGTTGAGGGAAATGAGTTTGTTGTTGTTTTTTAAAGGGCCCCTGCTTTGCCTGCTTGCACAGTGGCAAATGGAAAGGTATAAATAGTGGGAAAGTTTGTGTCACAGGACAATTGAAGAAGTCCCTGGAGAGGAGTGAGGGAGTACGTCAGACCAAACCGATCTGAAATACCAGATAAAACAAGTTTTCTATATATTTATTTTCAAATATTCCAAACCCAAAGGCATCTCATTAGTAGCTATTTCACCTTTCATAAATGCTGCAGAAGCGTACACGGACAGTGAAAAAGATTTGTGTCCTTACGTTTTGGCAACACATCTCAGGTACAATATTTAAAACGTACTTATTAAGCTTTGCACAGAGCTTTCAACCATATCCCATGGACTTCTTCTGTGAATGGGACTTGCTTGGGTGTCATCCTGTTATCACGTGAATGCAGTTCTCTACTTAGCTCACGTGATGACGCCTTAAGGACATCAAGGAAAAATGGTTGGAAAGCTCCTGGAAAAGCTAAGTAAGTGATCCTCGAGTTTAGAATATTTAACCACGGACAGTTTGGCCTTTTAAAAATAAGCTGTGGTTGACACACTCAAGCTTAATTAAAGTTGGCACTCCAGATATTTTGTATTCCAGTTCTAAATAGTTTGGAGACTTGGGAAAGACAGATTAAAAAAAAGAACGGTCAAAATCAAAGCAACAGATGCCGTTATATTCTGACTTTTGGACCAGTGTGGTTCAAGCTCGAAAAAGACAGAATCCTACACTTCCCATAATGCAACTTGATGGTTGGTTAAAAAACCCTCTTTGACCTTTCGACCCCTGTCGGCCATTGAGCTTACCTGTGATCAGGTACTGGTACTTGTTGATGTCAAACTTCACACCGCACAAACTCTCCGAGGCGTCCGTGTAAATGTGCTGCACGTGCTGCACTTTGTCGAATCCTTTGTACATCTGCAACGACACGAGAAGCAGCGCTGGCGTTAAAAACCAGAATTAAACAACTCTTCACATACATTTTCAGGAATGAAAACAGTACGCTGGCTTTATCAGATCACGTTTCTTGAGGAATGCCTCTCGGGAGAAGGAGTGTTGGGTTCTGCCCTTAACTAAATCACAGATAACATGACTGTTTTGTAATGTTCTTCCACTTTGATGCTGCTTGGGCAAGGGCATTGCCAAACCATGGACATCAGCTCCTTCTATTTATCCCGGGTATGCAGAGCCAACAGTCAGTGTTTGCCCTGAGAACTGTTGTGGTTTTTTTATCAGTGTAATTTATTTGTCTGGGAACAACAGGAAATCCCTGTTTACACGCGTCGCCCCCAGAAAAACAGAGCAAACATTTACTAAAGCCTGAAACTGTGGAGGTTTTAGGAAAGCCGAAGGCATTTGTCTCACAGGACTTGTTGAAATTTGGAGGGAATCGCATGCTATGACAAGGAAAACCACTGTTTGCAGTACAAACCAGCAGACTGTAATACAAATAAATAAACCAAGAGGTGCAAAGGTCGCCTCTAATTCCTGGGGGTAATCCTAACAGTGATGATTGGTGTGCTTCGTTAACAAGAGGCCACTTAATGCTTTTGTACAAACTGGGATTGTACTGACGCAGTGCACGACTCTGTTGAAATGTTTACACTCGGAGCGAGGAGTTTGGTTGAGTTGTAATGCCCATAAGCCCGCTAATCCTCCGGCCTGGCTCCTGTCTGAGCAGCAGGCCGATGTCAGCATCTGTCAGAAATATGCAGCGTTATGTAAGAATATAGAGGAAGTGAAGAGCAGGCTTTCATGCCAAGTATCCCAAACTGCTTTTCAGCTGTCACAAGGCGGCTGAGTGGGTGGAGAGGCAGTCAGTGTATTTCATTTTAAGGGTATTCTTAAATGAAAGAAACAAGTTTGTTTTTGTGTTAAAAACACTTTCTATGCAACGACCTCGTGCTTCCAATCAGAATCCAGGGTTATATAAAGCAGAGAATTTGTCACGTGGGGTCGTTGAGCATGACATCGCAAACTCTTTCTGAAGCTTTTGCAATATGTTCCCTTAAGAAAAGAAAAAATATTCCAGCATGTCCAATCTGAGCATTCTGCTATATAGACAACAAGCATGTTCACTCCGCTAGTAAAAAAAGACAGAAATTTAGTTAGTTAGTTGATGTTGACACGCTCACCTTCATTTGCTTGACTGTGTAGCGCATCGTTCCAAAAGGTCCATCTCTCAGAAGCTTCTTGCCCACGACTTTAGCGCGAATCACTGTGAAGAGAGGAGACGGACGTCAGACATCACTTTGAAATGGTTTGGACAAACTGTCACATTCCTCCAACATGTAACCATCCAATCCATCAAATAGCACTCTGCCTCGGCCAGTAGGAGGCATTAGAAAACCCATTATAAAGACCATTTCAGGACCGTTTGGCACCACAGTTAATCCGTTTATCCGATTTTCTGCATTGCTGCTGTTTGCCAAGGAAGGCCAATGGGAAACAAACCGCTACAGAGACTTTTGAGTTTGACACAGAAATTAGAGGGAAAGAGGCCTCGTCCATGTAGCAGGGCTTCATTCTCACTGCTGGTGTGTGGGATAAGTGCTCATACTGCTAAAGGTGGAACTTGTAGCAACCACAGGACACTTTTTGAACCTTGGTTTTGATTTTGTAGCTGTAGTTATTCAGATCAGAATTGGCAAAATGACTCCAATCACATTAAAAACACCAGGGTCACATGGGGGGGGGGGGGGGGGGGGGGGGGGGGGGGCACTGTGTGTCTCCTGTTTCCTTCTATATTGGGATCAGGCCTGGAAAAAGATATTATCGGTGTGCCGGACCCTCATGTAAACGTCTGTGAGGTGAAAACGCTCAGTTGTGACTATGATTTGTTGTCTTTCCCTCGTGCTGGAGTAAAGGGGCTTATTGTGAAAGGCCAGGGAGCTGGGAGTGTAGAAATGAGGGATAATTTGAGCCGGTGAATACGAGTCTAACCAGAGCTGCGGGCCCTGCATATAGGCAGTCTCTCCTCTGTGAAGTTCACCTGCTGCCCACAGCCGACCGGCCGCAGACACAACTAACACTGGCCATGTTTGTTATCTTCTCCCGGTGGAATTTCCTTAAGACATTCTTCAGGGGCTCACATTCCCCAGAAAGGAAAAAACTAAAAATGCGGAGCCTTTCGTTCTTTTCCTGAAGAAAGAAATGAGGCGTGTGGCATGTTCTGTTTGTCTAGCTGTCCTACTTCCAGGCAAGTGGGAATGGGTATAAAAATAAAACTCAAACAGGAAGCAGTTACAGCACGGCCACCCAAAATTGGTGACCACACATTTATTTTGGACATGAAGACCCCAGTTTGAACTAAGTGTTTATTTAAACAACCTCAGAAAAACATATTTCAAGCCAGTACGAACTAATCTAAAGAATATGGCCACCCTGCAGTTTAGGAAATAGAAATATAATGTACTATTTGGTTCATTTATTTCAGTGTATTTGAGGAATCTTTCTGATCATGATCAGGATAGTTCTTTTCAAGTTGTCGTTGACAAAAGGACTCTGTGAGGCAGTACTGGGGTGCTTTGAGCTAAATGCTAACGTGAGCGTGCAATGACAATGCTAGCATGTTGATGTTCAGCAGGTAATGTTTACCATGGTCTCCATCTTAGTTTAGGTGTTAGCATGCAAACATTAGCTAACAAGCACTAAACACAAAGTTCGTCGCAGTGTTGGACTAGGAGAAATTTAGACTTAAAGATGCCGATAGTTGGCTAGAAGTCAGGAGATCACTAAAGCAATTATAATGCATCCTCTGAAGACCACGAATGTCTCCATGAAAGTTTCATGGCAATCCTTCGAATGATTCTTAATATATTTAGCTGAAAACCGCAACTGTCAACTCACGGTGGCGCTGGACAAAAAGTCCGGGGATCACCGAAGCCATCGGGATTCATCCTCTGGGGATCATGAATATCTGCACTAAATTTCATGACAATCTACCTATTTGTGTGGACCAAAGTGGTGGACGGACTAACTGACACTGCTAGTCTTACTAATTATCATATTGTTGTAGTTAGGGTTAACTTCACCTGTTAGCGCGTCAGCCACGCGAGGCAGTAAAGGCACCACAAGTTAGAGCAACGTCGATTCTACAAAGTACCCACGGGTAAATGGCTCTTCAGAATATCCACCATGCATGAAACACGCTGCAATACAAAATGGAAAAATCTTTCAAACGGCCATGTGAGGCAACACACGAGGCAGATCACAGAGGAGATTGTTTTTCAACTGTCGACATTGTGTTTTAACCGACTGACTTCCACCGACAGCTTCACGATAAATCACACAACCAAGGCAAGCATTTCAGAGCCCCCCGCTTGCCCTTTCACAGGAACCTGCTGCAGAACATTTTGATCCATTAATCTGTCAACTCTTCTAATATGAGCCTGAGAGCGCCACTGCCTGACGGACCTCTGCTAAACGTACCCAAATGCAGTTTGACAGACGTTTGCCGCTGCAATTACAGAGGAAGCGGGGCACAATTACGGAGGAATGTGCAGATATAACGGGATACTTTTGCCTCTGTTAAACACACTGCTGCCGTTATTTTCGAGCCTCACCACCCCCCGAAACCTAGTTTCCTCCTCTGCCCTGACCTCAAGAGCAACCCTCAGGAGAAACAAGTGTTTGAACGGCCACAGGTCAGCTGCTTTCACATCCAGATAGGTCCCCTCTTGTTGGACGGCAGCCACTAATTGGCCAGTGATGGTGCCATCACCCAGAGGAATGTGTGAAGGGCCTCAGCTGCTGCAGAGACAGGACTGGTGTCATTCCTCTGCAGTGACCCCCTCCCTCACCGCCTCACAGTTCAGCAGTTATATTTACGTACAGCCACTACGTTACAAGTGTTTATATAACCCACTTTCCCACAACTGGTTACTATAGACGTACTGTGTAGAAATCAGTTTCTACCTTCTAAACTCTTTTTACATACAACTTTAACTTCCTGTACAGTTACCTCATGAGTGTGTGTGTGTGTGTGTGTGTGTGTGTGTGTGTGTGTGTGTATGTATGTATGTATGTATGTATGTATGTATGTATATATATATATATATATATATATATATATATATATATATATATATATATATATATATATATATATATATATATATATATATATATATATATATATATATATATATATATATATATATATATATATATATATATATATATATATATATATATCTACTCTTATTGAACCAATACTAAAACCACAGGCGATGCATATTCAAGCAGAAACATTGATTAGTTGTGTACTGCTGTAACTGTTTGACGCTTCACAAGTATTATGACATTCAAGATGTGTAAATTAATCATTTAATACTGATTATTTACCATCATTGACAGTACTGATAATGGTTAATAAGGTGATTTCGACAGGATATAAAGGCAACTGAAGTGCTTATATTTGCAGCCTTATTTGGCTGAACTTTCCAGACACCATGAATCTTAAATTTTCATTTAAATTTGAATACCATTTGTGCAGTAAATATATAATAAATACACGTTAATAAATCTCTAATATATGATCTAGCCGAGATGTCCATCAGCCTCTCTATACTGTCGTGTAAAGAGGCTCTCTCCCTCTTGCTTGCTAAACATGAGGAATTACAGGCCAGGGCCGTGACGCACAAGTATTCATCTTCTGCAGAGGATCTGACATACATTTTCAAGTGTGGGAGGCTTTTCGTGATAAGAGAGGTAACCAGGGTCTGACAGGAAACAAAGTGAATCCATTTCTCCCTCAGTATCTCTTGCCGAAAGCAGGGGATTACACAAGCGTGAAATGCCAATGTGAAATCTTAAGGTGAGCATGTAATTCAGTTAAACATTTATTTCAGCCTACGTACAATGTGGCAAACTGCAGGCATGACAAGAATAGGGTTGCTCATTCGTGTGTGTGTGTGTGTGTGTGTGTGTGTGTTCGGGGAGGCGTGTGGGAGGAAGAGGAATTCTCAAGACGACACACCACCACGCTCGAAAAATAAACAGTGAAACTGAAGCCGCTGTAACGCTGGAGCATCGCGCCCCTAACGTCCTCTTACCGGTCGGCAAAATGCAAAGGCAGCCTATGAAGTATGAGCTTTTCTCACTGCGTCTGATGCCCGATGATTACCAGGTTTCAACGAGGCGACAAAGTGCTCCCGTTGGATTGAGCCATGGGAATCTCTAAAGCATGTAGTCATTGGTATCCAAATGTGATGCCAGCTGACCTCAAAAACAACAAAGCCCTGTCTCCAAATTAGATTGTAAAAGAGAGTCACGGCCGACACCAACCTGGACAGTTAGTCCGACGTTATCTGGGCGCGCTTGCTAACACGTTTCCTGCTTTTCATATCTCTCTCTCTCTTTTTCTTCACATTCGCTCACCTCTTCTGTCTCTTTCTCGCCGGCTGCCTTTAGACTAGCTGGTCAGATGATTACCGAACCGTAAAGTCCTGTTTGTAGTTCGATCAGCTGCTCCCATTTGTAAAAGTCTGTCGTCACAAAGGTGACATTCTGGAGATAAATATAATTTATTACAATTGTTGCAAGGTCGATAAGGGCAACATTAGTCAATGCTCCCTTTACAGCCAGCATAACTGAAGGTGAATAAATCATTGGCGTGTGGTGCAATAGTGGTTGTCTCAAGAGTGTGCGCTGGGCTGATGTCCGCCCCCCTCCCCCCTGTGTGGTCCTCAGAGAAAAGGGCGGGATGGACTGGACATTTGATACGCCTGGCTCATGGGACGAACATCGCAGGCTGGAACGGAATCCAGAACCTTTTGACATCGCGTCGTATTTTAGCTCACTTTTTGGGAAAGCTACAGATCCAAGCTCACATAACGCCTGTCACAACAGGAGTCCTGGCTTCACTCAGGTTATCCTCTGACACCTGTTGACCTGCAGTTGAGGAGGGAGTCGTGATTTAACTAACCGCCTCTCATGAGTGGAAGGAGGTGGAGGGCGTACTGGTACCGGGAGAGCGCCGTCGCAAAGCCCCAGGCCAGGTCGCTCTTAACCCGCTACGCAGCACAAAGCTGCTCTGTGCTGCACAGAAATACCCACGGCAGGGCGGGATCCGGGTCTCTTGATGTCCTGATCCTCCATCCCAAACCCAGCATACACGCATATCGCGCTAATCCCCGGCAACTGACCTGGTTCGCGGCGCAAGCACGTAAAGGTTTGCCCTGTCACCCCGAGCACTCGGGAACTAGCGCCCTTTACAGAGCGATATTAAATCTCCGGGGTCAGAGTTTACTGCCGGGCCTCTAATCTTGCTTTTCGGAGGGCTTTGGAAAAACAAGCCCTGCTCACTTCTGCTTGTGAATGGGCTGCTTCAACGCAGCGGCCTAATAGCAGCAAACAAGTCCTCCACCTCATTGCCCGGTGCCCAGGTATGTTAGCGGCAAGACTGACGGGATATCTCTCACTTAATCAGAACGGAGATAAGCTGGCCAATTGCACTGTGGGATATTTTTATACTGGAGTGTGATTAGCAAGGACTCAAACGGTAGTTAACAAAATTCACTCAAAATGCATTCCAATGTCTCTTTAACATTCCACCATCAGAATGAAGGGAAAGCAAGACAGACCCCCCCTCTTCAATATTTCTATTTAAATGTGTCAAATGAAGAGAGACAGACTCCAATAACCCAATTGCCAACCCTTTAACCTAATTGTGATTCATCCAGTGGAGTGCGTGCGGGTGATTATGGGTCAGGGCCAAGAAAACAAGAGCTTTGAACTAAACTACGGGTCTTAAATTGGGAAGATTCAGGCCTATCGCCTTTGATGTCGACAGTGAGAATTACAGGGTTTCTCCCTCGCCGCATTAGCATTCCAACCCCGTACTTCTCTCTCTGTTTGAACCGGGCTTCGTGACACAAGCGGAAGCGGAGGTTTTAGCTTAAGGTGATAGAAATAGGATAGACGTTACATTAAAGAATGAACCAGGATTGGAGGATCACATTGTGTTATTTTACAGCGTATTCTGTACACATTCACATGATACCTCTGAACTGATGCTTTGACTTGCATTAACATTGGACCGGACATGTTACCTTTATTTTTAGCCATACGTGGAAAAAAAGACAATAAAAGCGGAAGTTGGATCATTCAGGCTTCCTTCACACGGCTTGAAAATCTGGATTTTGTTTATTCCAATTAAGGAAGTCCAAGAAAAAGTCAATTTTAACCCAGATTAGTGAAAGTTACTGGCTGTGACCTTTGCATCCAACCAGTGTTTCTGAGGACCGAGGGGCAAGATGGTCCGCGTACATTCAAAGCACACCTCGAGCTAAGCAGAGACCTTGGAAATGGGATTTGTGGGGCTCACGACTGATCACTGCGCCCATTGAAGTCAGTCCCAGATTTTCAGTGGGTGCCAACACCACGAGCTATATCTGAAAGACTGTGAAAGGCTTCGCATGAGTGAAGACGCTCCCACGGGCCTTGTGGTCATGGTTTACCAAAGAGCAAGAGACATGAAGAGACCCTTTTGGGTCCTGGAGTTGCAATAACTGCCACATTTCACCAGATTCCTCTCATAAAAGAGGGGTTCTGAGAGGTCTAGTAGGCTTAATCTGAAACTCCTCCCCTTTAAGCCCCTTCAGAGGATTCACCAAAGCGTCGTAGCGAGTCCACGTCACCTGCACCTACATAAAACACACTGGTTGGGTCCTTCGAATTTGGGCAAAGAAGCCTTTTCTTGGCTGCGTCTGGAGGAGCCTTTGGACGAGGAAAGCCTTGTAGTGCGGTGATGATGTACTGTGTTTAGTAAATAGGACACTACAATTTGAGGTCATAATTGAAGGAGTAGTTCAATGGTTTTTGGAAAAATGCATATTTGTTCTTTGCCAAGAGTTATATGAGAAGATTGATACCACGCTTATATGTTGACTTTGAAGGAACAGCCTGCAGCCGATTAGCTTAGCTGAGCTCAAGACTGGAAACAATAGCAAACGGCTAGTCCGACTCTGTCTAAAGGTGACAAAATCTGCCTACGAGCACCCCCCAAAGCTTACTAAATAGCCGGTTAGCTTAGCATAAGGATGGAACCAGTTAGCCTGCCACCGTCCAAAGGTGACAAAATGTGCCTACGAGCACCCCCCAAAGCTTATTAAGTAACATGTTGCATCTTAGTTGTTTAATTTGTTCTAAAGCCAAAGTGTCAAAGCTAGATTATTTTCGCCTAGTTTAGCATGAATATCATAGTTACCTTTCAGAATATTATACATTTTGGATTTATCTTGCGAATAAGCAAATTAGTGTTTCCCAAAATATCAAACTATTTATTTTGAGGATACAATGGTACCTGTAAGGATAAGGAATGAGCTTCGGGCATACGTTTAGAAAACATATAATCTTAATGTGATTTTGTAGGTGTATTTAACATGAGAAAGGGATTTTTCCTTTCCCTGTGAGCGTCAATAAGGACTGTGTAATCCATCATTCTCATCTCTACTGGTGACCACTAGTAAATGTAACATCGTTAAAAGTGACGTCAGAGTGTGAGAGTGTGTATAGGGGTTGCTGCAGAAACTAGGACTTCCCTTGTTAGTCGACACAAGACTAACACATGGGCTACACACATGGCTGCAGTGTGTGTGTGCTCAGTTTAGATTGAGAGATTATTGTTTGACAGTGTGTCAGGGTTTTAGAGAGCCTCATGACGGTTTCACGCTTTTAGGTCAAGTGATGAAGCACAACATCAGCCTCAGTCAAAAAGACTGTCAGCTTCTGCCTAATATCAAGGAATGCGTGTGGCTTTAAGTGACGGGGTCGTCGGTCAAAGAAACTCGTGTCTGCTTCCCCTCTAGGAATCAGACGCCCCCCTGTCCCATCTGAGACATTTCATCCCCAAAACTGCATGCAACTCTCGACCCCAAAAACACTCACTCACTCCCCCCCCCCCCCTCCCCCCTCTCTCTCTCTCTGCCCCCACAGGGCAGATCAGATAATCCCAGAGTCCTTACCAGTGTTATCTAAAAACACAGGCCAGTTTGGACTGGTGCTCCAGGCTGAGCCGGATCCCAAGTTCATATTATTCCGGGGAGTCAGAGAAAGCATAACCAGGCAGTAAAACAAGCTATGTAAACCCCCCCCCCCCCCCGTCCGTGTACCAGAGGCCGAGCATATCTGAGTTACAGCCGAGTGGCTGCCCGACAGAGAAATACCAGAGTGTGCAGATAAATAAGCATGATTTAAAACTGTGGATCCTTTCATCAACTGCTGTTAATGCACACCACTCATACTTATTACCCTTTGAGCCACACAAACATGCCTTTATAGCTTGGAAACAAAATACAATAAAATGCAAATTTCATCAATTTGGGGATGGAAAGCGTGGCAACGTTAGGGAACCCTTGACTTAGTGCAACAGCGTCACTTCAAGAAGCATCACTGGCGTACGCCACTGACCACAAACCTTGTTATATTATATTACAATTAAATAATAATAAAAATACAATAGTAATCTGAAAATGGCAGAAGTAGTAGTTGTGGTGTGAACATTTGGTTGAAAGTAAAAAAATAAATAAAAAAGTAGTTAATGACAGATCTTAGTCACAATTTATTTTATTTACTAAAGTTCCTCTATAATCAAAAGGGGGTCTAGCCTGAACGACGTGCATCCAGTAAACTGATCGCAGGTCAGTCCTCTCTCCTGTTGACAGGCAGCACTTTTATCTAAACATCTGCTCTCAGTACCGGGGTTAGAATAATAAAAGAGGCTCGTTAACAGCGGTAAAATGGTCGATGTGACCCGTCACCTACCTATGTCGGAGTTGCAGAAGGCGTCCTGCGGGTGCGACAGAGCGCACGAGCAGCCCTCCGTCAGCTGGTTAACCTGCAGGCTGCCGAAGACAAACAGCAGGCTGATCAGGTGCTGGTACACCGACTGCATTTTTTCTCTCCAAACTTTTCCACTCGATTAAAGCGTACGGGGTCCGGCTGGGCTGCGTGTAATGTCCAAGTCTCTGCTCTGGTCGTCGGCTGCGTTCTCTGCTCGCTCGTGCGTTTGCTGCCCTGGTCCCGGAGAGGCGCACCAGCCGTACATATAGCGCGCCCGGAGAGCTCGCGTTCACGCCCCCTCTCCACCTCTGCAGCTCGCGGGCGGGAGCGGCCAATCAGCGGCCGGTGATGCCATTAGGAGTTACAGACACCAGGCACGATGACATACTGGAACTTTACTCTTATTTTCCCAGACTGACACCGAAAAAAAGAAATAGGTGCACAGAAAAATAAAATAGGATTGGCGAGCGGATGTTTGTGCATATTTGGAGTTCACCATGCTTTTTCTTGTTGTACGGAAAATGGTTATTAGAATGGTTTGAAGTACAGGAAACTTAAATGATGTATGGAAACAATAATAATGCATATATTTGTCCTCATGCTGCAGTGTAAATAACTAGATTTTTTTTTAATTATTTCATATAAATGATGTAAACTTAACTTACATTTACATTCAATATGATAATAAACTGATATTATAAATGAAGAAATAGGTCACACATACAGTTTCTCATGATAGGATAGAAATGTGTGTAAAGTTGTCCTTTATCTCCAATAGATATATATAATCACATCTGTGCAAAACAAACAAAGTAATACAAAATACTGCCTGTTTTTTGTTTTTTTTCCCTTAACAACATTTTCCTTCTTCTCACTTTTCACCAGAGTCTCACTTAGTCATCCCGCCCACCCCCTGACGCCTCCTTAATTAGTAATACTTAAAGTATATTGAATGCAGTGTGCAGCCAGTCTGCTGCAATCAGGGGCAACAGATGAAGGTTTATCTCTGAACGGTTAGAAACAAGAGCGGTGAAAGCAAACGAAGGCTCCAGTTTAGTTTTTACATGTTTTGGTGTCATTATTGGGATTAAGCAGCTTTTATTTATTTATTTTTCGTTAATCTTCAAAGACATTCAGCCTAAAGTAAAGGCATTTGTGCGAGCGACATGTGGCTCGCTTTTATTCTGAAGATGGATTCACTCCAGTTACTTTCAGGGCACGATCAGTGAAATTAGCCAATTAAAGCCTCTTTTCTCTTCTTCCCGGCTGTTTCCCCAGACCTGAGTGGAGCTGCGTTATCGCTGCAGAGGCTTATCTGCAGAGGCTGAGGGAGCTATTAAGGGTTGACGCTACTCACGGTTACATAACCAAGCTAGAAGTAATCAGGTCGGGGAACTCTGACCCTTAATGTGCCTTCATTAACAGTTATCTCAGTTTAAAGAACCTGCGTGGCCTTTATTTTCTACTTAACATGGCAGTGATTAGATTGTGCTTTAAATGACCGTTTTAAAAGTGAGTTTGAATTAAAAATAAACGTTTTCTCATAATTTCATATCATGAAAATTAACTCATTTATTTGCTACTTAATTCGTCTTTTACAAATAGACATTTTTGCTTGATCTTATGATTAAAAAACAGGATGTATTGTTTTAGACTAGAATGATATGCAGGAAGTGTCATGAATTGTTTCACAGTTTCCATTCACCCTTCACCCGTGACTCAGACTCACATCAAGAATTCATCATCATCCGCTATGTTTTGTTTCTTTCACTATATACACTTTCACTATTACCCAGAAAATAAGCCAGTGTTTGTTCAGCGGTGCGTTCAGGTACGTTACATCGACACATTTCTGCAGTCAGGAACCAACGGGACGACATTTACCATCTGTGGAAATTCAACATCACCATCATGGAAGTTGTGTTTTGTCAGAGGCACGGCCTCATCTTCAGGACCGGGAGCAGGTCAGCAGGTCAGCCTGCCGTTAACCATTGATGATGTCCGGCCAGATATTATTTCAGCCTCCAACCTGAAGTCTGAACTAACAGATTTGTGACATTCCTTAGTCAGACGCTGCGCCGGCATGCGTGACAGGTGGATTTGCATTTTGTTATGCCCAAAAGAGGCGATGAAAGCAGAACAGTTCAGACTCTCAGGAAGTCTCAGGGAAGCTGGGGAGAGAGGGGATTCTCTCGGGACATTGTTTCATAGGACTTAACTCAAACATAAAGAGGTAAAACAGCCCTGCATTCCTAACATTTATCCCAAAGATTACAAGTTGAACCGGCCAAAAGAAGGAAACAGACCTAATATGGCATTACGTAATTGCGTCAATAGATTTAATAGGACGTCCACCCTTCAACACTCATTATTAACACACAGTATTCAGTTACTAACCCTAGTATTACTCTGTTCATTTGATCATTTGGGGGCTAGCTTGTTTGCTGTTTGACCAGGGGTTTGATGGAGGGTGTTTTCAGTTTGGCCCCTGTGTGTTCAGGTGATAGATGGGTCCGGCAGCTATGTGTTACCCTGGGCTGGAGGTGATGGGGGGGGGGGGGTCGGCCTCTACCAAAAGAGGAAACATGAGACTCCTGGTTGCAAAGTTGTCTTATGTACACGTTGTGTTGTTTTAGCTGGCTTGCTAACATTAGCCAGGAGGAAGCCTCGAATCACCAGTCTTCGTTCAGAGTTGGAGGCCGTGTGAACTCTGCGTCTCCACTGTGAGGACGGGACATTTTCTGCAGCGTTGCTTGCAATCAAGTGATTACGTAACTTTTGATAGTCTGTACCAACCAAGACTGAAATATCCCTATCTAAACACAACCCATGTGTGATACAGAAGGTGTGACGTGAATGGCCTCCGTCCGGAGCAGCCTTTCTTCACAGATGTTCGGCTATCACACAGGGAAAAATCCATCATGACATGGACTAAGTCGTACAATCCCAAAGGCAGAAAATAGGCCACAAGCCATTAGAGCCACATACGTAAGTTATGTTTTTGTTGTGTGATTGATTGCCGGTTACATGTTTGGCCCCTTTGGAGTCATCTGGGGATTCTCCTGTGGTAAAGAGGCATAAAGGCCCTCTCTTGAAAATAGAAGTTTCCGAGGCAGGTTGACGGAAAGTGGCTTCAAAATAAAGGCAAACTAAAGCGTGACACTTCATCACAAAATATATCTTGGAAATATATATTATGTGCACGAGTGTATGAAGGAGAATTTTCCTTTTAGAGAGAGCTGCTCACCACATGTGTGTGTGTGTGGGATCAATGTGTCTTGCAGCTGTCCTCACATGATAGGTCGCACCACAGTGAAATAGAGGAGGCCTTCCCCTAAGTCTCAGCCCGACAACAAGGTCACTGTGTTTTGAAACGCTGTGGCGTCGCCAACAAAATCGTGTGCCACTAATTAGCAAAAGTGCGTGCTCTAGTTTAACTTTACTGTCAGAAATGGGACAAGATAAAACGGAGGGGTCGTCTCCAGAACATTCTGGTTATGTGTGTCTCTCACAGCTTGTAACTATGACTTGATCCACGCAACAGGACCCTCCGGAAATGGTGTCGCCGAACTAGGCCAACATACCGTAAAGCGTAATGCGGAGCAAAGTGCAATTATAGAAGAAGAAAAAAAAAAGGCATCTTTTGAGGCAGGCCGTCCGCCGGGGGGGGGCAGACAACAGCATTGTGTACCGGTGGTCTAGAAGGCGTGCGCGGTTCTGGGTGGACAAAAGGAAACAGACCGGGTGACTCAGAGGAAATACCTTTCATCCGACTGACGAGCGGCTGAAGAGACACAGGAAGAGGCGAAACTTGAAGAGATGGCCCCGCCGGGAGCGGCGGTCACCGAGGGACAGCGTCCAGCCTTGACTCACTCGACCCTGTTGCTCAGCCCACATGCCGTTCCAGTTAACTGGGACGGACGGGACGAGCCCCGGCTCTGCAGCTCTGCTTCGAAGGACGACGGCCGGCGAGTGGAAGTCGCATCACAGCAGGAAGAAGACCGTAATTGGACGTTCCCCTCGTCGCGAAGAGCGATGACCTCGGCTCTCGGGTCGCGAGGAGGATTCAGGATGTTGTGGTTTGGCGATGGATCTTTCTACAACTTCTTGGGTGGCTGATTTGACGGAGAGGAAACACCTGTAGTCCACTGAATAGAATACAGACTGCTGCTATTAATATCTCACAAGGTGCTTTTCAACGTGCTCATGGGTGGGATGGTGATGTGACATAATATTACCATGTAGCAGTTGGCTTGGAGCGACGTGACACTAGATACCCCTTAGCAGTCCTTGTTGCTTTCATCTGAACAATGGGGCCCGAATTGTTGGAAGTGAGCTCAAAGCGCAGTATCTGAGAGCTGTCAGTGCGGTGAGATATCGGTTGTTTGACGGGCGCTCTTGTCTCCCGTAGGAAGCGATATCAAGGCCCGGTGGCGCTTTTTTTATTTATATATAAGCCGCTCAGTCCGTCCACTCCACTGAACATTTCAACAGATGCTCACCGGTTTCCAACCCCGACGCCGTCTGTCATCTGAAGTGGAGTTAAGACATCAGAGAAGGAAACACAAACATGGCCCTGACCCATGATCGCGCTCACAATGGGACTCCCCCCTCTGCAATAAAATATGATGAACGGTCAGCAACTTCCTACTCAGCCGGGCCAAATGCAACCACAGCGCTCACTGCTCAGACGCAGGGTCCCCTGTTGTACTCTACTGTACATATTTGGTGTGTGCGCGGTCAGGAAACCCCACAAAATGACTATGTTGTATTACAGCATGAGACACCAAGCCTAACCATAAACACGACGGCATGGAAATAGCTTTGAGGAATTCCTTAAGCTTGAGGGAATGCCTAAACTGGGTCTGATGCAGAGCGCAGTAAAAAGAAAAACGGTTAAAAGCTTCAGTCTTATACTGCTGGTATCCTGCAAACTGAGTCATCATAGCAAGTGAACATGTAAATTATCTTTTTGTTTTTGTTTTATTACACCCAATCTTTGGGCTGACATTATAAACCAAAAGTGACAATGTGGAAATGTTTTGCGCTTTTCACTCAAAAATAAATGTTGTCAGGCGCATGGAGCCAAAGTGAACAGTCCAGTTATAAATCCAGTACTACCCAAGAACACACAGATCAAAAGGAAGCAATTTATTTCACGTCTTGACCATGACATTTGCATAATGTATGTTATGTCTTATTTTGCTAACGTTACATATTTACACAGCTAACAGGCATATTTTGCATTATATAAATGAGTTAGCTATGATGTTCGTGAACCTTAGTCGCCAGATTTCGCGAGAGTGTTGAGAAAGGTCTCGAACAAAGTTCATTTTCTCCGGATATGTCAGAAAATGCAGTTTAGTGCCAGAATGTGGCTTATGAAAAACAGGTTTCATATGTACTTTGGGGACTATGGGGGCAAAAGAACCCAAATCTCCACCCAGCTCTAAGGAGCGCTTTAGTTCAGCTCATCGGTTCGGTTTTATGACCGTTTTGATTCACTACCAGCGTTCACACCAACCTATTTTTCAGCAGAGCCAATCATCTGTTTTAAGTGAACGCCAACTGTCAAATGGCTAATTGCAGCTAGAGCCACAAACAAATCCTTCAGGAGTTGGTGGAGACCAAAACCAAGTTGAAAGGCGCGTGACTAGTGAATCTACATTCGAACATACATGAACATGAACAATTAACTGTGAATATTGCGTTGTGACACCACAATGCTGGCTAGCTACATCCCTCCAGCTAGCACAAGAAACCTACTAGCTTCCTGCAATTGGCAAGCTAACTGTAGTTTTGGACAAACCTGTGCACCACTAAACGCGTCAATCATACCTCATTGGCAGTGAGGTTACTATTGGTCACTGTTTGATTGGCAGGTAATCACTGGGAATGCAGTACAAGCAGCGATGGGCTCTTGGAAAGATTGAGACTGAAAGCAAAATGTGTTCCTCAGATAACCACTTCAACTGTTTTGAGAAGGGAGAGCAAACTGAGAAGTGTGTTTACCCTCACTGCTCCTCTATAAACCAGTGTGTTATTCCCTCTTAGCATCCTATTCATTTGACTCGAGTAGAGTTCATTTGTAAGACACGGTAAATCACACCAGTGTTTCTTCTGCTCAGAATACTGTAAAAAGCCGGTGTTTCCCAGAAAGCCGAGCAGCGGAGGGAAGGTGCACGTGTGGGAGGATGACAGAGAAAGTTAATTTAGGGAAGGCTGTCGAGGGAGAACCGGTGAATCACCAGCGGGTCAGAGGTCAAGGGTGTCAACGAGGTCCACGGGGTGCTGACTTCTCACAGCGGGAGGGTGGAGGGATTCGAGCAGATGGTTAAATTTAGAAATGACATCACGCTGTCGGGACATCCCTGTCCGTTGTTTCCTATTGTCTCAGCACATGTAGCAGTTCATTCCGAAACCGTTTGAGGGTTGTGTTATCTGCCGGTGATGTCTGCACAGGAAGGAGGCAATTAATGAGTTACTGTTTTAGGAATGAGTAATGTGGCCTTTGCTGGAAGAAGAGCTATTATTTTAAGAATAGTATCATGTCTTTGCCTCAGTGGGAAGTGGGAAATGCCACAGAAATGACTTAACATGTCACGAAACGCCAAAAGAATCCTGTGAGACCCATGAACGATCACTTCATTCAAGCAACATTCATAAGATATATTCTATTCAAGCGCTTCAAAATACATTCATTCAGCAGTAGGTTATGATTGCAGCTACGCCGCTCTGCTCAATCAGTCTTGTTGCACTGCATTGTGGTCTATTCTTTTCTACTTTGGGTGTAGCATGGACTTCAAAGAGAAATGGGCCTTTGTTCCTCTTCTACAATGGATGTTTGATATTTTAAAGCTGCTCGAATACTTTTTATATCAAGAATGGATCAAATGGTCGTATGTTATGTGAAAAGGTGTCACTCGTAGTAACAAATGCACATGTGTTTATACGCTGATAATATGTCTCGTGTTCACAGCTTGTAACGTTGCGCCCAAAAGGGCGAAGAATGTAATGAATGCAGGTTGAAGGTTTGGCAACGTTTACGACGTGTGACCCCATTAAATGAAGCCGTGTCCACTTGTGATCCATCCTCAAAGGCTATGACCTGAGCGAAGATGTGATTTATTCTGCTCAGATAGATTCACTTGAATGTTTTCATTTCAAAGGTCCTGTGAGGGTTGCAGTTCTTTTTCTTGTGTAAGAGTTTTACAAGGAAAACAAAGAACAACTTGGAGAAACAGGGTATTGTGTAACAAAAACACACTGTGTGTTTTTCTTTCTTATCCTTTTAATTATCTTGTGACCCCCGTCGATTTATCTTACGGCCCTCGGAGGGGTCACCACTCTCAGGTTGGGGACCCCTGTTTTAGATGAGTAAAAAACCCTTTTATTGCTCAATAAATATCTGGACGTTACATCATGTGTCTGCGTTTGCTATGTTGCCCACAAGAGAACACTAAAATACACCGACCTCAATGGGGAGATCCCCCACGCCTCACCAATATTTGTTTTGAGCTGCGATATACTGTTGTTGGGAGTTTTCCCTGTAAAAGCTCTTCTTCTGGATGCCTCAGTGTTTCTGTGGGCACTGATGAACCTTCCCCTGGCCGGGACCAGAGGGCGTGGGCTTAGTCCACCGTGATTCGCCAGGCAAACCGCAGCAGGAGGTCAGTCATCCCACATTCGGTTTCTTTTTACGGCTGGAATCCCCCGTTAACCAGACCGGGGACTCTGCACAAACATTCATGCACAGCACACGGAAACACAGTCGCGTAACGCTATTGTTTTTCTAGCCGTTAAGAAATTCATAATGG
Source organism: Anarhichas minor (assembly GCF_050575085.1). Classification (NCBI taxonomy): domain Eukaryota; kingdom Metazoa; phylum Chordata; class Actinopteri; order Perciformes; family Anarhichadidae; genus Anarhichas; species Anarhichas minor. Next base: position 543,259 of record NW_027466501.1, read on the forward strand.
TGTTTAGATAGCTTACAAAAACAGCGTGTTGCTTCAACTTGCAGAGGGGATCTCTTCTTTATCTGAGTCATATCACAAACACTCGACCCTCTGTTTCTTTTTGTTCCTCCTGAAGCTCTTCATTTCATTTAGACATAGATACCCTTTGTTGAACTAATGCAAATGCCCTCAAACATCTGTTTGATCTCAAACACAATCCCTTCTCTGTTCATGTTGATGGTGTAATACAGTGGATATATCCTGTCACTAATACAGTGGTTCCCAATGTGAGGGTCCACACTTCCAGAATGGGGGAATCTAAGGGGTCCCGAGATCCGTACTGCTGTAGGAAACAAAAAACGAATTATGCCTCACAATATTACTATAGTTTCTGTTGTGCTTTTTAAATCTTTGCTTTTTCCTCGCTGCAAAATATGTTCAATTGTTCCATAGATGTCGGGTAACGCAGGAACTTACCGTTTAGTGTGAATAGCGCCACCACCTGGCTAATTTACAAAGCTTTGCGTTTACATTACGGCTCATGACTAACTCCTAAATCATGACGGATAGAAGCAGCAATGATCGGTCTGGATTCCTCTGTTCAAGACACTTCTTGCTATACTACTTGTCAAATGTAGGCAATAAATAAATATAAAAAGATGAATAAACAATCATAAATTGCCACGAATTTCAACAAACCTTTTTTCATTTTTTCAAATTCCATAACATTCTCCAGTAATTGCCAAATTCACATGTGTGTGAGGCCTTTTTCAGACCACAATGAGACCACGTGGGCTCATATCTACAAAAGACTTTGATGGCATTTCACCAATTTGATCGCACCGTAGCAACAGGATGCATTTCAATGAACACGACTTAGCCTGTTTCTCTTCTAGATTTGTGTTAGTTCTCCAAAAACTGTTGCAGCCATCAGCCGATCAGCATGATCATCACTATTTGCATTTAGTAGTGAATCCAGATGGAGATAACACATTCCTAAACATTTTCTGTTATTGAAATATGTCTGAAGGGTTCTACAGCCAGCCCTCTGCTTATTTATGATAGCTAAGTGCATCACAGTCGTTGATTTAATATCGGTGTAGCGTATGACAGAGCACCACCCATTCCTGCTGCTTGCACAGCCGGTTTAAAAACGGACTAGGTTTGCCACATCCAGCTGTTCCAAAAACATCTTCCTCCTTGATGTTCCTCCTCTCTCCTCCCTGCGTACTGTGTCTTAATTGAAAACAGTGGCGATGCTGACATTTGGGCTGAGCCCTGGTATGCGCTCTGCAGAAGCCCGCCTTTCCTCCCCCTGCTGTCAAAATACGTTGCAGACTCCTCTCTCCTCCGTGTGCACTGAGCCTCATCAGCAGCAGAGAGCTGGAACCGTTACTTAATATGCCCTAAAGTGTGTCAGTATTATCTGTTTTAATGAAAAGAATGCAGCTGTCGTGTTTGCACCTGTTGCCCTTTTATGGAGCTGGGCTAATAATGATGCTTTATCATGCAAGTTTTCTAACTACGATTCCCATAATGCTTCAGCTACAACATAGACACATGGCACACTTATGGTTTTAGTATTTAAAATGTAAAAAAACTTGAGAGAATATATGATTTTAACCATATAACATAGTCTACAGGTGAAATAAATGGAACAACCCTCAATAAAGCCCAGTTTAACGGTAGCTGAAACAGCACTCGACATCTGCTGAATGCTACAATGAGACTGCAAGTTCAGAGCACCCAGCTTCCTTCTCTTCATGTATTCTCTGAGGAGACGGGATATTGGGGCAGGAAGGAATTACTCGAGGAAAGACTGCATCGCATGTTTTCTTGGAAACCACGTGGTGACAGAACGGCGACCCAATTGTTGCGCGGCCACTTTGATTCGCGGCAAGAAACCGCCGGCGATGTGAGACCCTGACCTCTGACCTCCCTGTGTGTGGATACGTGGTCGCACGTACACATGTACAGAAATGTGTTGGAGGAAAAAGTACCAGGAACGAATACATTTGAACTCCATCTGCCTGTTTAAAGGTACACTTCTATCGGTCACGTTGCTCCCACATGCGGGTTTGGATCCATGATTGTTTTCCCCAGCATCACTAAGCTGAAAGGATTTGAGTGAATGATTCCATTCAGTCCTCGGATCATGGTCACAGGGAATCCAAAAAACGGCACACGGTCACCTCATTTCTGCTCAGCCTTTTCCGAGACCTAATGCTGCAGGAGCCCCTGGAAAATGGGAAAGAAACATCACTTTTCCTGTTAGACTGAGAGGAATGTGGCACAGCGTTGATGGGTTTTGCAGGATTGGCTCGCCAGAGGCCCGTCTGTCCTTTTTCTTCTGAAGCAGGAATGTAGGTTAGTGAATTGATTAGTGCTAATAAGGCCTGTCCAGTTCCCTATTACGGCACCACCACAGAGAAGCCAGACTGAAATAGCTCTGCTTTAGTACAGTCTGGACATGTACTTAACACGGACTTTCAAACAAATCTCTGTTTATTTAAAGGTGAATGGACTGGACTCGAGTAGTGGCTGTGTTCTGTTATTAAATGATATTGGTTAACCATCTGTAATATGAGCCACCTGTGAGGTCACTGAGATTTTACAAGCTACTCTCTTATAAGAGCAATTTTTGTCAGAATTTAACGGTATATTTTAGGAGCTAATCTCTATTAACAGATTCTGCATTCAAATGCAAAATGTAACTAACTGCTTCATAAGAAATCGGAAGGTTCTGGTTCAAGTTTGAGCGGGCTTTGGTTGAATGCAAGTAAACGGTCCGTGTGGAGAAAAGAATGGGGAAACGTTACGGCCGAAACACAATCCTGGAACCCCTTTATGGCCCCTTTGGCCCCCAGAGGCTTATCCTTCCTTCCGAGATTGGAGCCTACGCACGGAGCCTCCATAGCTACGCTACAGGCTACAGTGTAGCTAACATGCGCCTCCTGAAAAATGCAACTACGCGTTAGGACAGAGGCGGATATGGTGGTACCACGTGGAAACCACAAGACCTGTGGTAGGACAGCATGGACTGCTTGTGTTGTGAAGGTCAATGTGAAGGAAGTGGTAGAGAGGTAGTGAGTGAAACAGCAAATAGCTACCTGGATATAACCAGTACTATACTGTATGTACAGTGTGTACAGGCCAACATCATTCTATATCACAAAGTAAGTAAAAGAAAGTAAGTACAGTTACTGTTGACAGGAATACAATGATGGGGGTGGCTGTGGCTCAAGAGTTAGTCCACCACTAAGGTTGGTGCTTCGAACCCCAGCTCCTCCTGTTCATGGGCAGGATGCTGAACCCACATTGCTTGTGATGGTTGAATGATGATCCTGAGGGGACCATGCATGTCGATACCAGCTTCTATGACAGTCCAAGTAGAAGTCGTTGACATATTTGAGTCTGGGCCAAAGTGGTGGACCCACCTGCTGACCGTCATGATACATGCAGTGGGGCATTTCTAAAGTTATATTCTATATATATAGTTATATTTGCACCCCCCTTTTTTTTGTACTGCTGATCCGATCCGTGACTCAAAGCAGTGATTCGACCCAAACTGAGTTTTGTGATGCGTTGCACCGCTATCTGCAGCAGTTGCTCTGGTGATCTGACACTCAGTCAACTTGTAATTGGTAACGTACAGATGGTTGTTTATTTCGTCTTAATCTGAGTTAATGCCAAACAAATTGTTGCCGTTTCATTTTCCCAGAAAGCAGAGACCCTTTCATTCGTGTTAGAAGCATGGAAGTCATGAGGTTTGTGACTCGCTATAGACTGTACAGTAATTTATTTACTGTACAGTAATGACTGGTTTGAGTGGCAGTGTTCTTCTGTGAAGATAAAGCTCGATACTGTACCATACATGTCTTCCTCTCTCAATCGGCATGTTGTGATGACGAAGCAGGTGGCTCGACCGCCAGAAGATGCCACCAACCATCCCCGTCAGGAAGCATCCGCCCTGGAAACTTCCGTTCTCTGGAATAAGTTGTGTCTTCCTCATGGAAATACACTAGAACGGACACTAATGGAAGCCAGATGAGCTTAAATTCCACAACAATAATGACCATGCCTCATTAGAAGGACTTTACTGTATACACTTTTTAACACAACGGGGATCTTTTGTTAGTGGCCGTTTTGGGCGGATGTTAGCCCCGGGAGGTTACCATGACAACTCGTAAAAGAGTCTGTTATGGGGGCGTATCCAGGAACCACTGTACGTGTTGTGCTTATGCCACTCTTAGTTTGGGAACACGTGTAAAGTTAGTTTTGAAGGTTTACAGCCTGAGGAATTCAGCCCGCATGTGTTCTGTTCACTTAAAACTCACTTCAGTTCATCTTAAATACAGATTAGGATCAACACGTCTCCATCTGTCATGTTTTCATATGAAACAACACAAAAGCACCACGGAACAGGACAACCATCAATTGTAATTCGTACCAGATAAGAGTGTCAAGTTGACTTTTTAAATGATTTTAGGAGTGTGGGAGGTTTGTGGAAAGTGATACCTGAAGCTCACAGTAATGGGTCGTTAACTCTCGATTAAAATAGTTTGATATTTTGGGGAATACACTTTATTTCTCAGCGTTAAAGGCAAAGAATTCTGTCTAATGGTAAGAAAACGGCACCTCTTAAAATCCCTAATATCTAGATTGTACAAAAAGTGTGAAAACGCAACCTTCCACCCAAAAATAGTCTAGTGCGTCACTCCCCGTAAAAAACACAACTTGTTACTTTTAGTCTTTGTTTGTTCAGATGAAACAAAAGAGATGCAACATGTTCAGACAAGCTCTGCACGTCATACTTAGCTATTGTGCCAATCCAATCTGTGGAGGTTCAAAGTGAAGGGCCACCATTTAACACGACTCGAACATTGACGTACAACACTTTCAAAGAGAGCTGAATCCATTCCCGTCAGGTGTATGAATCCAGTCAGTAACTTAGCCGGGACTTGCATGATAAACATTATTGGTCTCTTGAGGCTCCCTTAATGCGCAGGCAGAGGTTTGATGTGGGCAGGCTGTCTTTGGTCCCACTGCGGTCGGACTCTTGAAAAGGATTCTGGGTCGGGGTACCCTGCTCCCGTCGTCTGCCCAAACCATTGCGCCTCACGTCTTCTCCTTGATGTGGCAGGTTTGAGTTGCCACAGTAAAAATGAAGAGATCATAAATGCAGGATGGATGCACCATGTGTTGTGTTGGATAATGCATGTGGCCCCAAAGAGCGATCCAACTCCTTCTGCTCTGAAGTGTTGCACTGCTCTCCACACGCTTTTCATTTGAAGGTGTGTGTGTGTGTGTGTGTGTGCATGTGTGTGACCCATTTTTTGCTTGGCTTTGTGTTCAATACATCCCTGTAGTTTTACATTATTTTACTGTACTATATGAATTACATTGGAAATAAACAAAATGTCTATAATCTGAAGGGACTGATAGTGTTGCAGATCAAATATCAGGCCTGTATTCTACTTTAGAAATGCACACAGGCTGTGAAGGTTAAAGGTTGTGTTCATAGGTTGTTCTGCTTTCTCCAAGTAGCCAAAATATCCATTAATTCTGCTTTAAAGCCGTTATGGAAGTACTAGCCCACAAAGCTGATGTGTGGGATGCGGTTGGTATCATTAAGTATCACCAAATATTCTAATAGCACATGTGAATGCCTCAATGCTGTTGGGATTGGAGTCGTTTATAGCATTTAAAGCCTCATGCTGCATGTTCCCACAATGCTTTGTTTTGGCAGTGATACAGCTTTATATACTGTATGTTAGAATTGTAGCTCAATCAATGGCTTCTCTTATCTGCAGAGGAAGATTGAATGATATGACCAAAAGCTCCAAAACAGCTACTAAAAGGAACTTTTGATAATTGTCAGATAGTGTGGATTGTTTTTTGTTTTGAGTTTTGAGTGCTTCTAATATGTGATGCACCTGGTTTGGACCCAAAAACAGACCTGTAGACACTCCTTGGTCCCCTTGGGTTTAAAATGTTCACTGTGGGATCTGCAGACTTCCAGTCTACTATGGGTCAACGTTTTGGGGGATTGGAATGTCCCATGGAGGTGTCTGGCAGTTAGGGAGTTACCTCAGACACCGACCTGAGCGACAGTCCCACACTTAACATACACAGACAGAAGGAGGGGATGCGGATGGGCTTCCCTGAACTATTTCCATCACGTGCCAGGCCTTGTCGTCTGGCGCGTTTACTGTAAATGAAGGGAAGCCTGTGTGTTACGAAACAAAACCTAGACTGGTGAAATCACCCACCATATAATTAGCATGTGACTTCGTCACGTCTTTACCACACTGGATGCCTTTTACAGATTTCTGCTGGCAACAAAAGGCAGAGTGGATGAAAACGGTAAGATGAATTTTTGAAAAACGTCAACATTTTCCACATCTGAGGGCTCACGAGCGCTGATGGCCACCGAGGCCTTTTTAAAGATGGAAACTTGTTTTGTTGAACAATCACTGTAAAATGAAGACTAACCATAAAGTAGCCTGCCTCATGTCTGAAGGAAAGACTCCAGCCACAGTTCACGCCAGTGACACAGGATGTTTTATAACTTTATTTTATAGCTGGAATCTCCAACAGACTAAATGCCCCAATCCCCATCATTTGATGACGAAATAAATCAAGCTGCAAGCTTTCTTAGCTTGTTAGCTTATTGATCTGTGTTTCTGTTGAAGTATAAACTGCACCACAAGTTTATAGAAATGAGTCAATCTTACAACTATGTCTTCTTAAATAAACTGTGTGAACGTACTGTTTAGAGTGCTGCATGAATGAGTTTTAAAATCCGGAAATGAGTTAGCATTTTTGCACTTCCTGTTCCCTCGCCGCAAAGTCAATTGTTTTTTTGGTTAAATGCCTGAATGTAAGGTTGAAGAAACCAGTGCGATGCTAACTTCCGGGGTTGGGCCTACAAAAATACGTCGACCCTGCATCACTCTATTATCCCTAGTGACCAAGCTAACGAGCTTGCTATCTGAGAGCTAGCAAGTTGGCTAGCTCAGAGAGCTTTTATTACCCCTTCAGTGACTACAACACTACTACTACAGTGGGGAACTATTGTGACCAGCATGTTCCTGGCTTGCTAGGTTGTTAGCAGTAAGCTTGCTGGATACAGTAGTTCACCAACTTTCTTTACAAGTAGTTCCAACATCACCAATATACTAGAACCACATGTTTCTGGAGGATGAATTTAGCCACTTTCTTATGTGACCAGGCAATAAAACAGCCAAAATGCAGACTCTGGAACAGCCTGAATGACCTTGCAGACAGTCTGGCTCATATGGTATCAAAATGTCAGGGATTACTTCAAACATTATGGCTTCCATGTGATCTAACTAGATGTTCTTGGACTGAGGCAATCATATGTTTATGTTCCGTCAGAAAACAACAGTGAGCGCATGTCTCCGTCTGACGCTCCGGTTTCATCAGGGGCAGAGGATGTGGTCGTCTCTCCCCAACATGCACAGCGTCTGCCGTCATTGCCATACTGATGGGAATGACTGGGAGGGAAAAAACACTCAAACACTGTGCTGCTGCTGAGCTCTTCTCAGATACTCGCGAAAACCTCAGGCAACTTATCGTTCGTCATGTGACGCACACATGTAACTCTGGTAGTAGTGTGGGAATTCTGACTGGCCTCATACAGCTTACTTTGTAAAACACGTGGATTGCGATCTCATTTTGTTGCAAGCAATTAAACCAACTTAATTATATTATTACTAATTATAACGCTTCAGACAAACTCGTGGAGTTTATTTTGTGTCACATTCACAGTAGTAGCTGTGTTGAGTCTCTTTTTATTCTATTTTATTAATCTGTCTCTTGTGAGTCCACTATCTTTATGGGGGTGGACAACTAAATTCTTACAGTGTTGCTTTAATAGTAAGTTGCAGACCGTTGCTTCTGCCAGGCCAATGCTGTCTTCTTACTTGTGTCAGGGACTTTTTGACTACAATCTGTTCTTAAGCAGTGAAAAAATCATTCACTTTGATTGAAGCCGGATTGTGTTGGTCTATAATATCTCTCTTCTTGTCCTGCCTGTATGTTAATTAAAAGTGCTTCGAGTTCTGCACTGTTGAGCCAAAATAGCTGTAAACCCTCTTAAACACCATGGTGAAAATTAGGCTTGTTGGGCCCTCTTTAGCCCCTGTTACTCACAATGTACAATGTATACAGATTTTCTATTATGTAATTCTACCTGACCCCAGATCTGCTGTGTGGTAATTGAACTAAACACAATTGAGGATATGAAACACAGAAGCATATAACTGAAGTAGTAAAGGTCTTAAAAGTAGATTTTAAACGATGAGGAGAGGAGCCGCGCCGCATGTAGATATAAACTGCTCATTCTAAGGTCATGAAAACAATTCCTATATACAGGTGATTAAACACTAAAGACTACATACTTAATGATATTATATTCCATTTCTCCCAATAGATCCCCTAAAAAAAGAGTTTGCAATTTGAATCATGTGCGATAATGGCGGACTCCGCCACTAACAAAGACAAATATTATATAAAGAGGTAAAAGAATGTGGCTCTTGTGAACAGTATCAACAGTATTGTAACTTTTGAACCTGTTTTTATTGTTTCATTTCAATCGCGTGTGCCAGAGAGCACAGAGCAAAAACACCTGCGACTATGACTACCGATATCGTAGTAATGATTTTGTTGTCAGTTGTAAGATTTGAATTGTAATTAATATGTGCTATATTCTCCCATTTGGCATTTCCAGCCTGTTACTAAATGCTCCTCACTTACACTACAACATTTGAAAGTGGATCACCAAGTGGACGTCTTGAGTCTCGCCTCCCTTCTGCATTCTGACACTTGTGAAGTGATAATGGAGATAATTAGAGCACACTTTATCTTGGCAGCGTGTCGGCCAGGCCTGCGCTGTCGAAACCTGTCAACAGAATCGCCGCTCACGCCCTTGAGCGGCGCGATTCCTCTTCAAGGCTCTGCGCAAAAAAACAAGCTGACAGCAACTTTAGGATGTGCGGCCCTGTCAGCTGTCGGGGAGGGTTTTGGCTGAAGTGGTAGCAGCTGTTTAGGCGTTCCCTTCCTCCTCGCAGGTCGGAGCCTACAGTATATCTCCACGCATGATTTGGCCTCGTGCCTCTGGTCTGAGCCTTATCTCTTGCCGTGTTTATTTTATCGCGGGCTTCACCTTGAGGTGCCTTGCAGAGATTATCGCTCTAGACTTTGTGTAAACTTTGGGATTCTTACATCGACATGCCTTTGTGAAACATGCATGAAAGCATTCTGAATTTTGCTCTTCAGTGGTCAGATCTTTCTAAAAGTATACCTGAAACCCACCCTGAAGGTGCAAAACCTTATGTATAGAAGTGTGTGTGCAGTGTTTCTATTTTAACATCAATGAAGTGCTGTTCATTCTTCATCATAATTGCTACAAACTCGACCGAAGAGCCCCTTAGATAACCTGCCGTTGCTGCCCAAGAGCTATTACATACAAGAGTGGGAGGAGTGCTTTTGAAACTGGAAAAGTCCCTCTTAAATTACATCCCATTTACAATCATATCAGTGGATTTATCAAAGGGGCGTTTAAACCACAGGGAGGTTTGAAGTGATCTGTTGATGTTCCATCCACTTTAATTCTACAAACTATGAGAAATGGCATGTTTGCGGCCTGGCGGGTTCGCCCAAACCCATCCCAATGAGCTGCGGTCTTCCACCCAGCTTCCCAGAACCTCGTTCTTTTGTGTAAGAAACCGACATTCTTCCGACTCCACCTCATGCCTCCTAAACCGAGCAGCTTTAGGTTCAGCGGGATGGCGCGAGAGCCGGTGTTGCTTCTTTACGAGGCCACGGCTCTGGACACTTCAACGTATACATCCGAATATGTCGCAAAGGAAATAGTTTTCCACCTTTGGCTGTCTCTCAAATGTGGTGTTCACCACACGTCTGTCTTACTGTATATTTAGAACACCAAGTACAGTTCTGAATGTTCCTACTTCGTGTGACAGCCTTTCCCAAACAGTTGATACCAGCAATCCCTGAGCTTCCAAGGTTTAATATGCAGGTTCTAATCTTAAAGTCAAAGACAATTTAAAGCATTTTTAATCCATGTTTTTTCATTCTTCTTCTAACACATTTTTATTTTTATTTTTATTTAAAGCTGTGAAATCAATATTTTTGTATTGGAAATTTATAAAAATGACTGAATGTGAATGTTTTTTTGGCCCGCAACTTTGCTGTTTCAGCTCTCATTAGCGTTGCTTTTTTTAAGCCAAAACTCTGATAAACCAACTGTAAGCTAACTGCCCAGCACCAAACGCTTACCAAACTAAAAGTTTTTAGCATTAGCAGATAAAGAGCCAGATTTTTTCTTCATGCAGGAAAAAACTGAGCTGAAAGAAGAGTGAATATTGGACTTATCAGGAGGCACAAGTGAAATTTTGCTCTGTGTTCACAGCTTGCTCTCCACTATTCTTCAAGCAGCTCAAAAAAAAATCAGTTGAAGCATGTTTATTAAGAGGACTTAAATTGAAGAAGTGCATTAAAAAACCTACATATGATTTGTTTGTGGCTCAAGAATTGTGGTCTTTTCTTCTTTGGCACTCACTGTGTAGAGGAGTGCTATTCAGACTCCACCCCAACCCAGCGTTGGAAAGACAAAGGTTATCACACCCAGCTAATAATCTGATGTTCTTGTCCGCAGGTTACAACCCCTTCCTACCCTGTGGTGGTCAAGATGGGGCACGCTCACGCCGGCATGGGAAAGGTGAGTTTCTTTTTCTTGAAATATACAGTCAGAAAAACTCATTTATTTGTTGTCTTATCTCTGTCACAACCCAAAGTTCAAATCCCAGACTTCAGAATTCACCTCAAACCTCGACCTCAGCTGTAATGCCTGATGTCCAAGTAGCTTCATATATAGCAGACAAATATGAGAGTGGTATTAATCTGCTCATCTGTTTTCTTTCCCAAAATGTCAAACTATTCCCTTAAGCCAGGACGACTTTTAAAACCCAAACGCATTGAGATCTCCACCTTTTATCCGCTCAGATTACAGGCTCACACTCAGATATGTCTCGAGTCCAGTCGTGCAAATCAAACATGTGATATTATCTCGACAGCTTTGACTGGTCTGCGGTTCAAAGAGCAGGCGAGAGGTGGGAAACCTAAACCCGTTTGTTCCAGCTCTAACAGACCAGTGCTGATCTTTATAATCAGTCATGGTGGCCCAATCACAGCCATGATCAGGCTGGAGAGCCAGTTCACTCTCACTGACTGGATATCTGATTGTCACAAAGGCAGAGGAGCACACAGACGGACTGATAAGGTCTGAGAACAGGCCGCTGGTGGTTTCACTTTTGATCTCCTCTTACACGACTTTTCTGCCCGACTAATGATTTCAGAAGATCTAACAGGATTGCTGGAAATAACCGCAGAATGACGTCTATCATCTCCGTTGATTACATAGTTAGCAATGAACGCTGAAGGGAGATTGTTTCCAAAATGAGTAGAGCTTTTGATACAGCAATAACAAAGTTCACACGCTTATTCTGCCCAACACAAGTCTCTCTCTGTCTGTCTCTCTTTCTCTCTCCCGCCAGTTATTTGGATTCACAGGGAGAGATACTTCATATATGTCTTTTCCCCTCGTCTGTCTGGTTGGGCTTGGTTTCCTGTTCAGGGGCCAGAGAAGCTATATAGAATTTCCCATAAGGCTCGAGGGGAACTTGGCAGGCCCTTGTTGAGCAGGACCTCGTTTAACCCCTCAGACCTCACAGAGCTCTGAGAACTGTTTTTATGTGTTTGCTTTTGGCAGACACTTGTAATTTTTTTTGTAAGTGGCTAAAATATATATATATTAATTAGCATTTCTAGCTTGCTGATAACACATTTACTTCCCAAAACACCACCTATATAATATTATAATCAACCATAACTTAAAGGTTTAGACTACAGTCTAAATCATTACCACATTAATTTTGCTCAATTTTCATGATTAAAGCAAAAGTATCTAACTTTTGATCAAAAAAACTTTCATATCAATTTCCTCAAAAAATGTTTATAAATAGAAAGTTGAGCTCAGAAGCAATAAAACACACGCTAAGCTCAATTTGATACATCCAAGGCTTTTTTACTGCTACAGCCTCACATGGTCTGGTATTACCAGTAGAGTATGAGTCTAATGTTAGCAAACTTTAAATAGAGATTTCTTTATAGGTGCCACTACTGAGTCAGTTCAATAACTTAATTACTATTCTCACCAGGAGATGACGTGTTTAAGGCAACTCACTCAAGAAACAGTCCGTCTCTGTTGATAGTTAAAGTAGTCTGTTGATTTTCTCCTCCTAAGGCTGCCATCAGCAATGCAGCGTGACCGAATCACAGAGTAAAGTGTGTATATGCACATTTTAATAGGCTATACATATTAAATGTGCCGACTCAATTTGTCGTATGACAAACATATTGACGTACCAGTAGCAGAGTGAAGCTTTATACCCAATTTTCCCATTACGTAGTTTTAAACCAGCTCTGTAATTGAGCTGGTATGTCATTTAGTCTGGACACTGACCAGTATGACATGACTTTTTTCCGAGGAATTGTGTAATTCCTGCGTGCTTACAGCTCAGAGCTGGACGAGCTGTCAGGTTCTACCTCTGGAGCCACGTTGTGAACTGTGAGTCACTTCCCTTAAATCAGTTGACTTTGTTGTTTCAACTTCTGCCAGTTTACTGTAAACAGGCAAGATGCAGTGCTCAGCCTCAATGCTTTAGGCAAGGCAAGGCAAGTTTATTTGTATAGCACATTTCAACAACAAGGTAATTCAAAGTGCTTCACATAAAACCATTAAAAGCATCAAAACATAAGGCAAAAGAAAAGGAGATTTAAAAACAATTAAGAACATTCATTGAAACAATAAAAACAGTCATTAAAACATTAAAAAACAGTGTAAGAAATAAAATACAGTAGTGAAATGCAGAAATGCAGGAAATAGATTAATATATTAATTGAATCTGGTACAATTAAAGGCAGCAGCAAACAGAAAAGTCTTCAATCTTGATTTAAAGGAGCTGATGGTCTCAGCAGACCTGCAGCTTTCTGGGACTTTGTTCCAGATGTGTGGAGCAGAAAAACTGAACGCTGCTTCTCCATGTTTAGTTCTGACTCTGGGAACAGAAAGTAGACCGGTCCCAGACGACCTAAGGGGTCGGGATGGTTCATAAGGTAGCAGCAGATCAGAGATGTATTTTGGCCCTAAACCATTCAGTGCTTTATAAACCAACAGCAGGATTTTAAAGTCAATTCTTTGTTTGACAGGAAGCCAGTGCAAAGACCTCAGAGCTTTAGTATCTCTGTTAGCAACACTCAAGATTTAATTAGTAGTGCATTATGTCATTTATAAGATATATGATTGACAATTAGCAATGATACAGCTAGAATAAAAGAAAAAAACAGAAACAAAAGAAGCCTTCTGGACAATCTGAATGACCTTATCGAAGTATACATCACTGTCCAACGCTAAAGCAACACTATGTTGCTTTTAAAAGAAGAAATAACATTATTTTTCTTACAAATTAAACATTGAATTGAATACACTCAACTCTGCTACTGCCTTGGTCTGGTGTGACCACGAGCTAACGTTGGCTAATGCTAGCTAATCTTAACAAACTTTAGGTAGATGGTTCCGTGTAACCTATACTACGAAATTACCTTCGTAATTGTATTGCCCATCTTTTGCTTTTGGGCAACTTTTGTGATCAAATATACCGTGGCAGTCGCACAAGTGTAGAAAGGTTATAACATCAGCAAACTAACTCGGTTTCACAGCAGTACCTAAAGTATGCTAACATTAGCTAACATTAGCCAAAATAAGATACTAGCTATACCAGACCTAGAAACACTGTAGCAGAAAAACACCTGAGTGTACTGGAAGAACACAGGTGGCTATTATTTTCTACAAATTCAACTTTGCTCTTTTGCCCTCTCTAAACAGTTACACGTCTACCTTTAAGCTCAGTTCATAATGACTTTGATGTATTTACATTCGAGCTAGGCTTACATGAAAACTCCAGCCAATAAAACCACTTTACAAGTGATGTCACATTGGTTTAACACGTTGAAATGCTAGCTAACTTCATTACGTCTGTCCAGAAACATTTCAACAAGTGACAAGCTGATAATGCCATTTCACAGTGACATCTTCTTGCAGCTGTCAGCCAGTGGTACCCTCTGCTCGTATGCTAGCGAGGGCTCTTCCACAAGTTATATTTAGGACTTACTACTAAGCTGACATGATCCAAAACTCAAAATGAATCAGACGGTGAATAATGTGGGTGTACTATGTCACCGCTGTACTCTTGGCTTCATCTCTAAGAAAGTAAGTTAAATAGTTCTTACTGTAGATTTAAAGTATGTAGGCCTACATATGACAAGTCCTTTATCAGCTTTAGAAATTAAACATTTCTGCTAGTCTACCCTCTGAGCTCATTTGAGAGACTAATGGATTTAGTTGTGGTAGAACAGCTTTTTATGTGGCTTCCAACCGTTTTTCTTTTTATCACCATCAAAGTGACACATTTATTGGACCACATTAACCATCAAAGTTGCCCCGCTCTTCTTTTTAACATTTATACCTACTTTTATTGTCTTGGTACCAATTGCAGCTCTTGCTCAGTTCTGCTTTATTTGTTTTCCCACCGTCTGTTCTCTTGTTCAGTATTTGGTGAGGGTAGCACCACTTTTAAAGGCTCTTTGGGATTTCTTTGTTCCACCCGGACAATTTGTATTTCTTGTTTGTGTGTGAAAGTTCATAAAGTTTAAACACTTATAAACGCACCATTATGATGTTTCATGGGACCTCACAAATCGTCACAAGTGTCTAATTTTCCTTCGCGCTTTCCATTCGATACTGAACGGTTTTGCATCATCTATGTCACAACTTTCTTTTATGTCGATCTAACAGTGAAATGGTACTCTGAACCGTTGACTGTGCAAACCTTTATTCCCGTGTTCTACAAAATCAGAGAGTTATGCAACTTACATGGAGCTATGACATTGACCTAACTTACTGTATGTTATCATATAAAGCTATTGTACCATGTACCCTAGAAAGGACTTGAAGCCTAGTTTAGATCAACAGTCAACTAACAATCACATTTCCATACCATTTCAGAGTGAGTTGATGAACTTTACACCAACTAAGTTCACTTAAACTCACCTTCAGATAAGCAAAACACCGTGACAAGTTGAAACCCCAGGGGGACAAAAACCAGGGCTTCCTGGTTTCTCTATCTGGTTTGACTTTCCTTTTCATGAACTGGGATGCTACCAGTGAGAGGGATGGTGACGAGTGATTGGAAGCTCCGGGTTGTGACAGTTTGCCATATGTTGAAGGTGATTCATGAGTTTGTCAATATGGCCCATTTCCCATGACCTGATGGAATGCACCTCATAAATCCGTGTATCAACGTAGTTGAATAAGACAAAGAAAAGAACACCACCTACGGCCACATCATCCACAGATAATCCAAAGAAGAAGACTGCAGATTAAGGCCAATGAGAGCTTCTGTGTCCAAGATCCTCGTGTATTTTTTATCTTTACTCTATCTTGGAGACAACCACTGAGAGGCAACTAGTTTATCTCCTATGTTTCAATGTCACACCTCATCTTTACCCAATTATACAAGAGTTACATGTTTTGTGTTGCTGGGTTCCCATCACGTCACTCCCCCTCAGTCTAATCACTTGATGGGAGTGAGGTGACGTAGCTCAAAACCGCCCCTGGCAATGTTTCCATCCAGGGACCCTTCATTATCCCGCCAGTGTACAAGTGTGACATTCCTGTGGGATTCCAAGCGGCCACCGCCAGCTTTTTAATTAGCCGCTCACTAACGAGTGGTGTCTCTCCCACAGATCAAAGTGGAAAACCAACAGGACTTCCAGGACATCACCAGCGTGGTGGCTCTGGCCGGAACCTACGCCACCACCGAGCCCTACGTCCTGTCCAAGTACGATATCCGCATCCAGAAGATCGGCAACAACTACAAGGCGTACATGTAAGAAGTTTCACACCACCAGCACCGCACGTGTGACAGTAGGGGCTGACGAAGTCAAAGAGCGTTTTTCTTTATTTTCTCCATCAACACTGAAGACAGTGAAGCTGCTTATAAAGCTAATATCTCTAGTTTTGGCCACTGTCACATCACAAATTCCATCTTCTTCTTGTCAAAGTGGAAAATCCTCTGAAACGTCAGTAGACAGTACATAATAAATAGATAACAGGAAGTGACACAGGAAGGAAACAAAAACTCTTACGCTTGTTTGTGTCTAATAACAAATCCCTTCCAGACTTTTGAAGACAATAGACCTTATGCAAGAACGTACAAGTGTGCCACGTCGAATTCAGCAATGTGAATGACCTACGTTAACATGATGAAAATGAGCGTGTGTTCGTTAGAATTGTAAATTAGCATAGCTAACACCCCAATAATACCATATAAGGCTTACGTGTCTTGCTTCTTGAGTCCCGCTTTTGGAGATCCGTAAAGAAAAGTCTGTCATTTTTATCTGCATCAGCGGCAGAATTAAGAGACCTTCTAAAGCCAAGGAGTGGGGACAAATAACGAGTGCTGTTAATGTCGTGTCTACTGACATAAAAAATAAATGGTTCCAGTTGAAAAACATCTTGCCACTGACTGCAGTGGGAGAGGGTTAAAAAAAATATGAAATGTAGTGTCATACAATAGCATCAACATGCAATTTGAATTGATGGTGATATCATTTGGCGATATGAATACATTTATAATTACATCAGCCTATAGTTCAACTAGCCGAGTCGAACAGGATAATGTCAACATAATTAATTTCAAACAAATTCAAAATAACTTCAAAGTAATGAAATTTACAATCCATAAGTGAAAAACGTAGGTTTGGAGAACAGCAGAATAATTGCACATGACTCCTACAACAGGTCCGGACCCCCAAATACAGAAAATGGAGAAAGTCTTTGCTCCTAAATCACTCGTACAAGCAGCTTCAACAAATTTGTTCGTATGAACTTTGTGCCCTTTAGCCAGAATCACACTGAAATGTTAAAGACATTATCTGTAATGTGTGTTCCTATTAAAGTACATAATGTGTTGCATTAATTGAATGCATTTTTTTGATTTATTTACAATTATTTAAATCTTGTTTTTGTTCTTGAAAACATTCTGTAGCTGAATCCAATTTCCTTTCAAATTTAAAATCATTGTAGCAGTAACATGATCTTGACATTAGATCACTTACCGGTACTTTGCATTTAATTGAGAGACAGCAACATGGTGTAGGATCTTGATGCTTGTCTATTCTTGGTGTTACGGTACGGGTGCTTTGAAGTAGGTTAGTCTGGTTCAGGATGACCCTGACTATGTCTACGTCAACTTTCATCTGGTCGTACGGTAGACTTTTGAAAGATTTCGGGTCTTCGGTCGTCATGGCACGAGGAAGGCTGATTCGTTTATCTGTGTTTTTCTTTGATTTGCAGGAGAACGTCCATCTCTGGGAACTGGAAGGCAAACACAGGCTCTGCCATGTTGGAACAGATCGCAATGACTGACAGGTGAGCTGACTCAGAGACACTAAATTACTTCCTGTTGTGTCTTTTATACCCTCAAAGACGTCTCTGTTTATGCAAAATCTCACATCTATCACTTCCACATACCTACGCAGCTTTTCTGTACAGATACTTTTTATTGTTATGTCATCATTGTCATATTATTATTATCATTATGTTTTGGGGTTCTTCATCCGTCCATCTATCTGTGCTTACATCCTGAACGTAAATCTGGGGCATTCAAATGGGGCACCTGAACTCAAGGATGAACTGAACAGATTTTGGTGGTCAAAGGTCAAAGGTCAAGGTCCCTGTGACTGTAACTGTAACTTGATTCCTTGCCAGAGGCATACAACCGCGTGGCCATAATTCTAGTTTTAGAGAATTCTAGTTGAAGGTTATTTGTAACTATGAGCCCTGTGAAGTCCAACCCGCCCTCCATGACATCTCCAGACATTATTGGGTCTTCAATTATAGGTTTATCAGTTACTGGTGTCACTGTGTTCCAGATATCGGCTGTGGGTGGACTCCTGCGCGGAGATGTTTGGCGGCCTCGACATCTGTGCGGTGAAGGCCGTCCACGGAAAAGACGGCAATGACTATATCATCGAGGTCAGTTTGTTTTCACAATAATCCCCAAAACAAAAAAATATAGACAGAGTTCTAAGAAAAAGAGACTCGCTATCAGAAAGACCTAATATTTACGGAACACTAAAGTCTATCTTGCTGTGTGTGATTAGAATTTATTTGCACCGTTTCATGTGTGGACCGGTTCTTAGTAGCATTGCCTGGTAAAATGCCACTTCACTGTGAACGTTACCCCGGATTCAGTCTCCTTCCCTGCTGATATATTTCTATGGTGAAGTCAACAGGGATAGGGTGTAGCCAGACTTGATGGCACATGATCATCAGAGCCTTGAAAGAATGATTAGTCTGTAGACCAAACACAGGCAGGAGAACGAAAACATCGGGAGTCGGCGGTTGACTCACCGCGTCTACTAACGCAGCCTGTTTATTTTGGGTCTGCTGGCAAAGTTTGGCGTCTCCTCGTGCAGTTTCCGGTTTGTACACAAACAAAGTGGCTGCTGCTTGACCTGACGCAGCCAATTTGATGGAGGTTTTCCTTCATTCAAAATAGTTGTGTCATTCCCCGATGGGACGAGCGTGGCAGGAACGCTGCCTGGGACAGAGATCACACTGGGGCCTCCTATGCTGTGAGTTAAAACAACTGCTAATGAATCGTAGCATTGCCTTCAAAAGTCCTCGCACGGGAACGACTGAATAGGATGATACATTGGGGGGGGGTCCTTTTAGGATTATACCCAGTAGAGAATAGTTCTGTAGTCAGTTCTGTTTTTCCATCGTGGCCTCCTATGTCTTCAAATCTGAGGAAACAGGCCGATTGGGGACATCTGATGTGCCCGCATTTAGCTCGCGATCACGACATCACACTTCTCTCTATCTACACGCTGGGTGAGGTCAGCAGTTAGAAAATAAGCCTCTTTTTTTAGACTCAATCTCCCAGCTCCCCAGAGATGCGTACTCTTATAGCCGGACTGGTGACACAGTCGAGTAACAATGTTCTCTCCGACGAGCATCACTTCCTCCTCCTCCTCCTCCTCCTCGTCCGCTCTATCGCGCTGTCTCCCTCTAACCCTTCAGCGCGATGGAATTTAATTAACCGCGACAGGGAAGAGCTGCCGGTCCATCACAGTGGGAATCTGTTTTTTGTCCCAGACAAAGACATCAGCCATGACACCTCTCCCTAATGAAAAGTAATGAGCTGCTCAGGGGCACTTCATTAACAGTTTACCGCAGCCGGTATTAACTTGGAGCAAACTCCGACTTTGTGTCCGTTCACTGAAAACGTGCAGAGACAATGGAGGAGGCTGTGTGACAAGACACGGTGTCCCCACAACAAGGTGACACAGCAGCTTCATGTCAACACGACATGACGGTAATATACAACACGACAATATGACAGTAGAGAACGGACATGACGTGATGCAACAACAACTCGGTGATGTGATTTCACACACCACAAGAGTGACGTGACATTGGGGATCTCATCACTTTCCATTTAATGCTTTCATCATGTTTCAATCAACATTTTCATTTGTCCAAAACTTCCAACACTTGTCAGCCTACCTGCAAAACTTCCCATCAGCCTCAGCTGTATTTTGTGTTCAGTGCGGATTAGCAAAAGTTAGCATGCTAACAGACTAAACTGACCATTGGAAACATTACATGTGCTAAACATGTAGTGTGAGCATGTTAGCATGCTAACTTCAGACAATGCTAGCTTTCCAGAGCTTCTAGTGTGTGTGTGTGTGGCTGCTAGTGTTGCCACACAAAGTCTTTATGTTATGCGTTTTTTTAATCCGTCATTCAACAAAAATCATTGCACACCACAGAGTCCAAGGTGTTTTATTATCATATTCGCTGTGAAAATTGGCAATACAATGGATAGCGCTAGTCTCAAACGGGGCTAATGAATAAAGGACATTAACAAGGAGCTGTCGTTTAGCTAACTACAGCACAATCACTACGGGCTTATCTGTCGTACATCCTATCAGTACCTACCATCCCTGATTCTTATCTGTTTTTGCTATCTAATCTAATTTCGTTGTTTAAGCTCCGTATCTCTGTATTTCTTAGTTTATTTGTCGTACAGAGCTTTGTCCTGGGAGACAAAGTGAATGTTTATCAGATGCCATTTTGGAGGGAAAAAAATGTAACTTGTTCCAAAAACTTGATGGATGCGGATGAAGTTCTCAGAGTGGGTGTGTAAACATGATTGACACAATGAGTGGTCGTATTGAATTTTAAACGTGCGACAATTTTGTATGAAAAACTCTGACTTAGTGTGCAAAGGCCTGTAGCGTTATGAAAAGGTTTACATGTTGTTGTGACATTATTCTGCTTTTTACTACAGTTACTTGACGGATACAGTTGCGAGTTACTTTAAAGAAGATTCTGGATTTTACATACAAAACACAAGATAAACCTCTAAAATATGATGCTTTATTATCATTTAAATAGTCTTTATTTCATTACTAATAATAATCCAGTAATACATGATGATACAACACTTTGCTAGGGGCCATTTCTTAACCTTATTTTTACTTAAGGACATTTTGCTGCTCATGATTCCTTCCAAAATCATGAATACAGGACTTTAACTTGTAACAGGGTAGTTGTACTTTTACCACTGGTATAATATATCATCATAAGATCTGCCATATGACACAGATGGAGAGGAGAGACCACAAATAGAGTTTAGAATACACAGCATACTCAGGTCAACTATCCATGAGCTTTTTATTTTATTATCTTTACCTCTTTTTCAACTTTGAGTGAATCATAAAAATACAAACGTTGCTATCTGAAAGCTGGAATTGTTTTTCCCAGGGAAACACCACCCTGTGCCCATCCCTGTACCCGCGACTGCACCATCATATTCACATTTCACATGTTGTGCTCTGTGAACCCTCCCATGCAGCCGGGTACATTGTCCAGACAGCATTCTGCAGCTCAATAAAAAAAAAAGGAAAAAAAGCGCAGAACAACACCTCTGTGTTCCAGCGCTGAAAAGGCCAGCGGCAGCCCCCGTCTTCTGCTCGATGACTCCGTATCATCGTAAATCAACAGGGTGGATCCCGGCTCTGCTCGCCACCACACGCCATTTGAAGTGGGGCCTGCCGGTCGCTTGCCAGGCCTCGGCTCGGTCCCCTGTGGTAATGACTCAGCTGGCCAAAACGCCGAGCCACGCCCCACCGAAGTCCTCGCCGAGAGGCTGGGTACACACAGAAAAGGAAGGGTTCTCTGGTATCGGTAGTGGTTTTGTGTGGAACAGTATTAACCCACATGGTGAGATCCCGAGCTACTCTGAAAAACAAAGGAAAAAACACAGTTTGGATTTAATCAGGATTCATTAAAGTCAAGCATGCGTGAGAAAATCCGGTCTCAGCAAAGATTTTAATTACATTTCGTGGTTTGTCGTCTTTCCACATGAAACAGGAAGGGCTTAACCAAAGGGACCTGAATGAGACTTGGTCAGGGACGGTGTGGCCGGGTCTCACCAAAATCTGTGTCGTGCTTTATTGGATGGAACTTTTATATACTCTGCAGAGTATATAAAAGACTTGCACTTCCACATACTGTAGCAAAGAGAGTGGGGGTTTTCAAACAGATGGTTGAACAATACACTGTAGAATTTCATCATTTGTGTGATTGACCCTTCGCTTAGCCACGCCCCCTTAGTTACTGTACACCGGGCGTCCGCATCCAGGCCGGCAGTGCCAGCAGCCCACACTACTCTACTCCCGTTTGTTTTGGTCTCCCATGTGCTCTGTGGCTCTGCAGCGCACGTGTTTGTGCATGTGAGCTCAACTGGTGGGACTTTTTTTTCTCTTTGAGGTTAACTATTTGTGTACGGCAATGGATGTGGTCTGTGCCCGTCCAAGTCATACCCCGGGCAACATAATATTTACGAATGGAGTCACTTTTTGTATCTGCTGCTCACTGTGAACCGTCGGCCTCCCTTTAGGCCAATCAGAGGGCGGCACAGAGAAATAGCTGACGGTTTGAAAGGTGACATTTGTGTGTTCAAATACACCTGTTCAGTTTGTCTCCTGCTTAAATGGAGAATGGGTCAGTCGCTCTCGACATTTTTGCCCTCAAAATGACGCGATACACCATCTATGCACTTACACACTAAGCTTCAGACAGAAACTCTATTCTATTTTGTCAATTCTGTGTCCATCTGCCGGGTCTCAGACTCTTAATTTAAAAAAGAAACTGCTGAACTGGTTGCTGCTTTTCTATTGAAAGGATTAAGCAGGACCGATCCAGAACAAGGGGCTTTCTGAGGAGTGGGATGGAGCATGGGAACAAACAGAAAAGTCAGTGTCAGGCTCAGTGCATCCGGCAGTAAATTAAATTAAAGGCCAGCAGAGTGTTGCATAGCTTATATTGTCTGAGCTCAATAATGGCGAACCACTGCGGGGAACACTGCTGTGTATGTGATCTCTGTGAAATGACTCATCATTGCTGGCAAAGCACCACAGAGTCCATTATCGCTGACATCATTTGGGGTCCGAAGGCATGGAATCGTCACGATAAGAAGTCTAATACTGCCATCTAGTGGAGTAATTACAACACTCCAGTTCTTTGGTGAAGACATCCAGGACCCTGATTGGCTGTTTTTCTGTCCCTGCAGGTGATGGACAGCTCCATGCCTCTGATCGGTGAGCACATCGAGGAGGATAAGCAGCTGATCACAGAGCTGGTCATCAGTAAGATGGCCCAGGTGCTGCTGGGAGTGTCCACACCTCAGCCTTCCTCTGTCAAGGTACATCAGACACATGACCTTTTACGTACATAGGTTAGTCAGACTAACCAACCTTCAGCTAAAAGAAAAAGTAGAATCCTCCTTTTTAACATGAATAATACTACTACTGCTGCTGTTGACTGCTACTACGGTCTGTTACTGCTGGTATTACCACTGCATGCTTTATGTATATATATATATATATATATATATATATATATATATATATATATATGTATATTCTGGGTCAGCTACCACTGAGGTCACTATTTTTTTTCAGTATTGTTTTAGCAACCTGGGGATAGTTTACACTCTAAAATAAAAAGAAACAAAGCTAATTCTAGTCCAGTACAGTAGTGGAGTGTATTTAAATGTGGCTACTTTTAGGCCAAATTGATGATATTTTTGGCTTTGAAGTAACTTGTGTTGCGAAACAAAACAGAAATGATAATTAAAAATATACAATTGAACAGCTAATCTAATTAAATCTAATACAAAAAAGCCTCTATACAGTAATTACTATTATAACTACTTCTGCTGATGTTCCTGCTGCTTTGTACATTACTTCTAATGCTCCCCTCGAATCTCACAGATTTCATCCAAGAAATAGAACTTGTTTTGAAGGTATTGTATTACGTCTGAAGGACAAGCACAGTGTAGAGCCTTATGTCGTGTTCAGGTGGTGTACCATTAGCTAGTACATGCATAAACATTTTAAATGTTATTCACTGCACTGATATCGCTGTATCATTCTCCATCCACAGACCACACAGCCCCGGCGAGGTAGGAGACCCTTTTTTGTCGTTGTTGGTGTTGTTTGTGTGTTACTGCAACAGAGTGCTCGCGGCAGCGGAGGCATGCCGAAGTAAAAATACCCACGTGTAATTTGTGTGTACCGACTGCAGGGGGACACCGCTCTGCTTCCGCCTCTCCATCTCAGTCGGCCCAGGGTTCCCCTCAGCGAGCCCGATCAGCCACCACCTCACCCAGCCAGGCCTTCCAGCCCGGCCCCATCCCCGCCACCTCCGGGCCTGGAGCTCAGAAACAGTCGCCACAGCTGAAGTGCGTCCACACTGTGGTCCCACCAATATGAAAAACCAACGTTAATGAGCCAAATAGCTTTTTGATTTTGATTTTCAAGTATTAAGCGTTGATTCCCGCTAACTCTTGCTCTCTTTACCGTGCAGTAAATCCCAGTCGCTGACCAACACCTTCACAGAGACGTTACGAGGAAGCCTGACCGACGACGAGGCCAAAGCTGAGACCATCCGCAGCCTCCGACAGTCCTTCGCCAGCCTCTTCTCCGACTAAAAGCCTCCCCAGAAGCTTCCTCTTTCTGTCAGTTGTCAGGTTTGAAAGAAGAAAAAAACCAAACCCTGACTGGTTAATCTGTTATGGAGTCTCCCTCCTCCTCGGAGCCTCAGCTTCCTGTTCCTTCTCCTTCCTTTCTCACTGTTTGTGAAGTTTAACACCTGGTGCAACCCTCTCTCCTCAGATCAATGTTTCATCTATCACTAGAAAGGCCAATAGACACCGGGGCTCCAAGATGAGGGCCACGGTGTGGACTAAAGATGTCTAACTTTAGCGTTTGTCTTCCTCCCGGGAGATTTTAAAGAGTTGTAGGATGTCCGTGCGGGCGCAGAATCTAACCAGATCCCATTCAAATTTCTACAACTTTTACTCAGATTGATGATTATGTCTGTTCTATCTTTGCCGTTCATGCCAGTTAAGAACAGATGCAGAAATAGGCCCACATGAGCATCAATCCAGCTGTTATTTTGTCAATCTTAACTCTGTTTATACCCATACTCATTTGTGTTTTTATGGAACAGCACAGTGATCATGTTAGTGGACAGAGTCGTTTTCAGGCATCTTGATGCTTTAATTTGAAAGTGGAAACATTTAATGCCCCCTAGACGTTAGATCAGCAGTCAGCTGATGGCAGGTTGGCCTTTCTAGTGGTAAGTTATGACAGTAAATAATCATCTAGCTCATACTGCTTGGTATATAGTCGTTGTTCTGCATTCTGTTTGTCCAACAAGTGAAACTGTTCATTATTGGGTTCTTTCTAGTTAGTTTATATATATATATATTTATTTATTTATTTATGAAATTAAATGTATTTCAATTTTTACTTTAACTGACGCACAGCTTCCAAACTGTTTGAAGATGTCTAAGGCAATATTCTTATTTGAAACTGTTCCGGTCCGCTCACGACAAATGTACTGAATCCTCACGGTTCACCAGCGATTTTAAGCATTTTGCCAGCAGCCGCATTTCTCAGACGTCCGCGTGCTATAGACACATATTGGCTTACGTGTAGTGACTCCTCTACCCAACATTACCAAAAGTGCTTTTTAATAAAAACATACAACCACCCCCTCCCCGCCCCCCCCCCCTGCAGTGGGTCAAGAGAAGAATCTCAGAGCGAAGCAACCTTTGAGCTCGTGGTTTCACAAGGTGCAAACGCTGTACTGGCTCACAGCCATCGTCTTCCATCACAGATCAGGTCTTCCCCTGTAGCTCTTCTTTGTCTTAATGTGTCCGGTGTGTTTCCTGTCGGGGGGGTTTGTATGGTAACGACTCCCGCTCTGTGTTTAAAGGTGAACGGTGAGGATGTAATATAAGACTTTTAATGTGCTTAACTTTCTACTGAGATGGAGAAAATCTTTCCTCACATCTTTCTTCTCCTTTCTTCTCTACAGCCAATGCTAAATTGATCATCATCATCCTCATGTTTTTGTTTTTTTTTGTTCTTGGTCGTACAACATCTGCAATGGTAGGAGCCAAGACAGACGTCCTCTTTCATCACGCTTTGGAACTGCATGTAAATGTTAAGTGAACGTCATTCGTACAGTAGAGTCCAATTGGTGTTTTCTAACAAGGTCGCGATCTCAGCTGTTCTACAAAGACAGCTAAAGCAACGGCAACGCTTTATTTTATGGGTGCTGCAATGTCCTAATAACTTCCCAAGGATAGAAATATAATATATAGACTATGTTAACTTGTGGCATAGGTGTCCAGAACCAGGACATGTTACCATTTACAATATAAGCTAAGATGGGATCTACAATTGTTTTGCAATTGTTATCTGGATTTAATGGGGGGAAAATGGACAAAGATGCAATTGAATCTATGTAAATATTTATTTATTTGATGGAAACTTCAAGTTTAAGCTACCTGTGGCTTTATTTGACAGTGTACCAACTGAATAGTGTCACAATTGTCCTTAGAATTAGCACTAAATTATGTATTTTACAGGAAATGTAAATATTCTTCCATTTCAAGGAAATAATTAGGAAGCCCGTAAAATAAATTGTCAGCAAGGTATTTTTTTCTCAAAATAATTCCTTGGTGCATTCAAGGTGCAAGAGATTGACGGTATATTTGGCTTTCCATGCAGAGCACAATCACAATCTAATAATGTGTAAATGATTATTCTTGCAGGCAGTTATGAAGCTGTCTTGTAGTTGGCTCTTTATAGTTATCTGTGCTACAAACTGAATACGTCTAGATATGGTTTTCATTCAGAAGGAACTGGAGTAAAAAGAAAGTTATAATATTAATATTTCTGTCCAAATACCCCAAACAGAAATACAATACAAATTGGATATTTGGTAACCTGTGAGCAGTGTGCAGTAAATAGACAATCGGTGATAACAGTAATACTGATGGTGATAGTAATAATTGTAGTAATGATAATAATTCCCCCCATTTTGAGGTAAAGTGCATGAAGCTGTATAAAAACAATAGTGATGTGTTAAGGTGCGCATGTGTGTGAAGTTCAAGTTGTAAATTGACCATTATGATTTATAATGATACTACCACAAAAAAAAAGAACTGCCCATTTTTTTGCAATAATTATGTTGATTATAAGTTCCGGCCGATTTGATTTCAAACTATGTCGCTTGTTTCTTTGAGAGAGGCTGTTATTTGTTGACCAAGCTTTTATTTGATGCTTTGCCAGTCTCACTGGCACAAACATGAAGAACTAACATTGTATGTTCATGTGCGCTAGCTTGTCAAAGTACACACTGCTCATAACTAACAACCGTACAAAGCGATGATATGGATGGAAGTTTTACTTCTACAAACAGTTGCTCTGGAGGCGAAACAATCTGATTGGTTGCATGTTATCATTAGTGGGTGGAGCCACAGAATCACAGTTGTTAGGCTAGTTAATGGATCGTTTGCTAAGCCCCACCCTCTTAGTTGCTGCCTGTCAAGCTTTCTGTTCTTACACAACGAATATGGGTCGAGTCTAGATGGTGACGCACAAGTTGCGAAAACTCTCGCGAGACTCGCTGCCCGACGACCTTTCCTAGTCTTGACCACTCGAGGTCAATGCCTTACCTTAAAGGTGCAGTAAATAGGATGCAGAGCACTAATATAGCAGCAAACAACTATTTGTGTTCTGTAAATATATATAGTGGAGAATGAAGTCGCTCTCCCTCTGTGTGTGTTGTAATGCGAGCTTCCCCTTGCTTTGTTGACATAGCTTAGCCGTGCTTTAAATGCACATTCGTGCACGTGACGCTGTTAGCATCGTCATCTACGATCAGCTCAGAAGTTGAGAGCTGTTGAGAAGCAATCAAAATGCTCCCAATCTCTTCTTGTGCCCCTTTAACCATTCAAGGTCAATGCCTAACCTCAGCCATCTTGCGAACGATTTGCAACTTGTGTTTTTCTTTCCTTTTCAACAAAAACTCGTCTAAAATGACAACTGTTACCAACCGATTTTATCAGCTGTAGCTAGCTATTTAATTAAGCAAACATTAGCTCCATACGTTGGTTGACTACGCTGTCTCTACCTGACTTCTTAATGTTACCAACTGACTTGTTTTAAAACAGTAATGCTGTAAAATGGTGTTAAATATGCACTCGATGGCTACATACATGATATTGTGCCAAAAAACAGTTCTTTGGTGTTAAAGGCTTTTAAGATGAGGACTAACCAATGTCTTTCGCCCGTATAATGCTATCTCGGGTAATGTTGGCTGGGGTTTATTCCTCAAATGTAATAACGGAATAATATCATATTGAAATGCTCCGCATCCCTGGAAGTTACACAGGTTAAGGTTACCAGGCGGTAGGCTAGTTAGCCGGACATGCTAACCGTAGCTGCTTAACTTAGAGCAGATTAACGCATTGTTTCATCTGTTCTTGTATATTTTTGTTAGCTAAGATGCTGCTCAGGGGAGGGGTTTAGTCTTTAACGTCAGGAAGTCTGTGCTAGAGACATTTTCCTTTTATTGACATCAGGTTTTTACAACGCTGTGGTTCTTTAGCTCGCTCCAACCGCTCTCTCCGAGGATTGTTTGTAAAAGCAAAATTCTGATCTGCAGTCAGCTTTATCTCTCAGCGTCTTGTTATTGAGCACTTTTGCGAGCCTTTCATCACCCTTGGCACTGTGTCAAAATGGACCAAATTCGTATTTCATTGCGCGACCGCTTGAAGGTGAGAATCATATTGTTTTGTCTTTGTTGTAAAGACACCTACCACTTAGTATATAATACTGCAGTGTGATAAGCCATAACTTAACCGTAAGGATTTACTGTCCCTTATATGCCACGCAATAATGGCTGTGACTGATATATTGATTTAAATCACTGTGTCCATTCACTACTAAGACATTAGGAGGCCTGTCCTGCCCTTCCGAGGCAGTAACTGAGAAATCCTACCACGCAGCTTAAGTATGTGCTACTAGTACTTCTGTCAGGATGAAAGATACTCTTCGATGTCACCAGTGTAGATCTGCTTTTTATTATATCTGTTGCCAGATAAAGTCTCTCTGTTAGCTGTTATATCTCAACAAACCTGATGCTTTTGATTTGACTCGATTGGAACGGAGCTGTAAAAGGTGATGAGTAACTACCTCAAGTTCAGCAGTGACTCTGCCGAAACTGACTATAGTGGCGGTAGTACGGGGAAAAGATTTTGTGAAATGAGACACCCGTTATTAGTGCGAGAAAGGGGACCGAGATAATGCCCCGTCAGACGAAAAAAAGGGATTAGTTCGATGCGGGGACTGTGGAAAAACAACAATGTAGTGTCTGTGACGTCAACCTGAGGAGGATCGGAGTCGAGATTTCCTGCAACATCCAGGCACAGTCAGCAGGATGGAGACTGTGAAGGCCTTCCATGTAACAAGTAGCACATCATCACTCAATCACTCCCCAAATATACACCTTTACAAGTCTTTTTAAGTGTCCCCTTAATGGAACTAAGACCGTAACATTTTTTTATCGAGTGTTTCTCGTGTACGCTTTACCTCATGTGTAGGAATCCTCCTATCAAGAACTTTACTCAGCCTCCAGAGGCTTCCTCACAGGAAACTGTTGATGTCACAGATGCCGCATCCATGTTCTTAAACAGTGTGCGCTCATTTCACAAAATTTCCTGCGATCTCTTCACCCCCGTCTTTCTTTCTTTTTATTTCAGTTAAAAATGATGTGATATTTGTGGGGGAAAAAAGGCAATTCTCTGCGATGTTTACCTTTTTTTTATTCTTCTTTCAGTCATGACATGGTTGAGTCTCGAGCTCGGCGTCTGGTGTGTTGAACTGATTCATAACAGTTGAATATGCAGCCTCACAGACCTGCCATTGAGTAGTCCACTTCAAATGCCATTGAGTAGTCCACTTCAAATGTGGTGTTTGTAAATGAGAGGCGAGTGTCATTGCACTGGTTTATTTGCCGATATTTCAGTCCACTGTGCCCCTTCCCCTCTGCTGAATGGTGGATGGTATCGTATGGTATTGTAAGTGTATTAACGTTCTGTATATTGGTGTAAATGTGGCATGAAAACCAACCCCTCCCGTGTGCCTCAGGTGTGTCAACTCGGTCGTCACGTGATCTCAATGTCTGGCTGCTTATTTGTGAGACGTGCGATGCATCTCATGTGTTCCTGTAATTCATTAGTATCAAGATGATTCCGTTTTCTGTATTTTTGTTCTTTTGTCTGAAAAAGCAAGATTTCTGTTATTAAAGGTACCAACTTTTATTACACCTGTGGTGCATTCCAGTCTCTCTCAGTCATGCTGCTCGTTTCTCCATGTATGGTCACTGCAGCACGAGTCCTGGCTCTCGCTCTGCTTTTTAAAAGTCCTGTTTCGAACATGCAACAGAATATGTGGGGATAATCTCACAATCCCCATTTTCTCTTGGATTACTGCCGTAATTCATTCCTTCTTGGCATGAAGCTCGGGCCGTTAAAAGCCGACTGGCAGCTCGAGGCCCCCGGAGAGGGAAACCTGCTCCAGCGCTGCCTTTCATCTGCTGCCCACTTCACGTCGAGCCTTCAAACGAATAAGGCACTAATGTTACAGAGGTAATATCAAACACATTCAGTCTTGAATATGTCACTGCACACGCACACATCATTGCTGCTCAAACAAACGGCGTCATCACGCAGATATTTCTGAGACCACTTCATGCCTGAATGTGCCTTTTAGGATTATGTTTAAAGCTGCCATCATGCGTTTTTTATTTAGTTTTGCCACAACATTCACTCACAGTATTATCGCCTCATCAAGCTGACATATTCGCAAACAACTTCTAATTCTAACCTCCAGCAGATGTGGAGTAGCATTTATTGAATGTGACTCCAACGTTTCGTCTCCTCGTAGCTTTGGCTTGGTCTCCACCAACTCCTGAGGGAAATGCTAACTGCTAGCTGCTAAATGCTCCTCTATGTTCACCAGCAGGCCGCCCCCTGTCTTCTGTGTGCTGTTTGGTAAAGACACTGTACGCCACCTGCTCAGGACCAGAGTCTCTGAACAGCTGATGGGAGCAATGAGTCAAGACAATGAGCTGAAAGATGCTAAAACGGGAGCTGCAGAGTCGGGGGATGATTGGCCGTGGGGTTCGTCACTGCACGACACACACGCAGTCATTTCATCCATCGTTATCATACAAATAGTGATTGGTGCAGCTTGGAGTTTACAGAAACAGTATGAAACTATATTAAAAGTATCTGCAGGAGCTGCATGTAGATCACCATGGAAACAGATGATACTATTGAATATTTTTTATTATTTTAATTTAAATTAAAATGCAACGTGTGGATAAAATAAGTGAAATTGGAAAATCCAGATCAGGAAATCAGTACAACCTTCTTAAACTAAGAGATGTAGCACAATAACAGTATGCACTTTTCAACCAACACACATACTGTGCACCTACCTACCTGTAGACAGTACAGTAAAGCACAGGATAGGCAGATTATGATCGCTGTGGGATCTCCGTGAGAAAACACACGACTCCACCGATTGTTTTCCCTCGTGTCATTCTTCCCCGGCTGTGCGTGGTGCTGATGTAGAAACGACACAGAATGATGCCGACACATAAGGCGCACAGTGCTAATTTAGCGAGCGTCTGCACATGCATGCTCCTTTTATCCCCGACAATGTATTACAATATATTAGAAACGCACGTGTCTTGTAACACATCCCAGTTAATGTGAAGTAAAGTGGTTTTGACTCGAAACAAGGCGGTGAATTAAAGCTTCATGTTTGCTCCATTTTGATACCATTTGTTGCTCCTCCAGCTGCTCTCTATAACGTCCCACTGAGGGGGGGGGAAGCAGTGATGACAAGCTTAATAAAAGACATGTTCTGCACAGCATGTGAAGACTGCAGCCTTGCAGACCACCCTGACTGCATTCAGCAGCAGTGTATTTAGCAGTGATTTAGAGATAACATACAGATCACATAACATTACATCAGGCGTCTCCTGGAAATGAGCCTATACCTCCATCTGATGTCACTTCACTGCAGTTAACACACAGTGTATGTGGATTTCAATTATTGCTCAGAAGGGATTCCGCTCTCCTCCTGCAGGTGTTCAGGTTCGGTATGGGCCTGTTGACCCCTGAATCCCTCAGAACCTCCTCCCAGTTTGTCCTACGTGCTTCGCATCTGTTTCTCCATCTGAGACACGTGTTGCATACCAGGCCACTGGCAGCCTGATGGTAATCTGCTGCCAGTGAGATTTCTTGCATTCTCATGGTGGAATGTCAAATCTCTCATCTGGCACAGGTCCCTGCCTGCCCCGCGGCCACCGAGCCAGTCCGTCTCCACAACACGGTTTTGTACTGTTTACGTGGAAATAAACATCTGAATTCTGTGTTTCTCCCTCCTCGGGTCCCAACGTTGAAGTTTTGTTTCGGGGTAGAGATCACAAGCACGGAGGGTTGTTACACACTCTCATGGTGAATTGATTAATCCAGAAGGGGGCGTTGTCCTCCCAAACAAAATAGGATCCATCTTCTTTCTGCATCCTAACTGTGCACATGATCTTCAATGTCTTCTTTTCATAATGTTTAGAGCAACAAACTAACATCTCTGACACACATTTACATTCAATAGAGAAGGATCTGATCTGTACCACCGATCTGTCTGGGATCCATCTGTGAGGTATCTGCTGAATAACACACATTATAATGTATCCACATAGTCCCTCTGTTTCCCTTTACACTGCAGACTTTATGTGAGTCTGTTCCACAGTTCTGTGGTACTCAGACACTCTTAATAGGAGAGAAGCTACATTTGCGTGAGACTTAACGCCACATCCCAAAATGATGTGAATCCTACAGAAACGTTAAAGCTGCATTCGTCAACAGTATTCATTTTGATAGTGGTAAAAATGATTGAAAGATGTCAAAGGTGTGTGTGTGTGTGTGTTTCCCCGTTCATTTGACAGGAAGTAAACGTGAACACATGCTGTTGCCTAGCAACGCAATTCAGTTGAAACGCGCTAAAGCGGAGCGTTACAGAGGCTGAGTGATACAGTTATATTCAGAATAAAATAAAGAGTTTTTTGAACATTAAATAACGTAAACATGATCTGGTAGAAACCCAAAGTACAAGTATGAACCTGGAAATGAGCATGACACGTGTCCTTTAATTATTTAAATACTCCTCAACAATGTTTCCCTTCCTCTCTCTTGAGTTTTCCCGCCTCTGGTTTCCGGCGGAGGCCATTTGTCACCGAGCACTTGGGAACTGGTGACGTTACCGGAGGGAAGCTGTGCGCGGACCGTCAGACATTCAGCCACGTGATGCCAAAGTCATTATACTGTTGGCTCACTAGCCTTGTTAGAAGCAGCCAACACTCTGATATCTTAGAGATAAATAAAGCATTCACTTTGGACCCATCACTTTTTTTAGATGATTAATATATAATAATAATAACTATTTAGGAACAGCGACTTTTCATCGGCACCTTTCTAAAACATCTGTGTATTCGTTATTTTAAATATGTATTCGTCTCCATAAAAATGTTATCAATACAACCGTGATTATTTCTTGTCTTTGAGTTTTCAAATATGAATTTGCATTTCCTTGAATTGCAGCTGTGTTTGAAAGGTGCTGTGACATTAAATGAAATGATTGTAATGAAATGATGTAGAAAAAGTGTGATTTTTTTTTTGTAGAATCAAGTCTTATCACTTATGCAAAGTTAGAAACATCTAATAATTTAAAGGCCCTTGATATTTTTCCAAAGAATTAGCCAAATCAGCTTAGTAGGGCAACAAAGATCCGGGTGCTCTTCTGCCCCCCAACGGACCCAATATGCATGAATGCAGCTTTAATCCATCAAGTTGGGCTTGAATGAACTTAACTAACTAACCCTAACTGGCACTGTAGTGATGCAGCTTGGACAAGGTTCCCAACCATTGTGTGGATTGTGGGTAGCGTAGTGCTACAGGAGTTTCAGTAGAACGGAGCTGAAATCCGTCGGACTTTGTGGTTCCATCCGATGACCATGAATCCTAATTTCAGTGCTTCATCTCTATGCTGCAGGCATAAGTGCCCTCCGGAAAGGGAGCATTGATTTCACAGGGTGGAGCGGCACGTCTATATTGAACCTTCGCTCCATTTCCTTCAGCTCAATTTTTACATCAGACCCTGAATGTCCCAGCATGCATCAGAGGTTTCATCGCGTCATTCGACCACTGTGTTCGTGCACATCTGTGTGGGTGTGGGTCGGGTTTGTGTAGCTGCACCTGTAAGTGTACCGTGTTAGCACACGTGTGTGTGTGTGTGTGAGAGAAATCCTCCACTCTGCACAGCAAAGCCTTCGTCGCCATAGTGAGTGTCTTTAAAACAAGGAAAGGCCTTGATTGTCATGGCAACTGCAATGCTTCACAGAGCACAGGATGGAGAGGGAACCGAAAGAGTTGGAAATCCTCTACTCGTGTTTCCATGTTTGTGAACACATAAGAGATTATAAGACTGACGAACCATGTAACACACACACACACACACACACACACACACACACACACCGATAGCAGCAACTGATGTCCTAACCGTCATACATAGCTCTGGTTTTATTTGCAGTGCTACAGCAACTTTTGCACACAATGGAGTGCAGATTCCAGATTTTATTGTGAGTGTTTCTACGGTGGGGGAACGTAGGTGAATTCAATTCATTTCCATGCTACTTGGTTGACAGCATGAGTCTCAGAGAGCAGATGAATCCCAAAACAGATGCCACCGTGGGTAAAGGGGGAATTCAACCGACTTTCCAGGCTGCTGCTTCGCTGAATATGAATGTGAATGTGAATGTGAATGGCTTGTATACTGAAGAATTTGAGATTTCAAACCATACATAGTTTGTGTACTGTACCACACACAACACTTCATAGTCCATCGCAGTATGCAAGTATGCATGTTGGTGGGAAAGTCAATTGAAGCCCTCATTCAACAACTTCACAAAACTAGCAGTACAAGATGAGTCGCGGGCTCGTTAAAGGAATAGTTCCAAAAATACGCTTATTCGCTTTCTTGCTAATACTTAGATGAGAAGATCAACTCAAGTCTGTTCATTTAGAGCAGGGGTGTCCAAACTTTTTTCAAAGAGGGCCAGAGTTGATAATGTGAAAATGCCCAAGGGCCAACAGTCCCTGCTGACATTATTTTAAACAATACAAGTAGCCTATACATACGTTGTTATTTAATCATTTTATTTTCAATGACAGCAAATAGCAATGTAACCAAATGTAAGCAGCTATAATCACTATTTTAAAGTGATTAGTGACTCGTCTAAAACATTTAAAAAAGGAATAACTTCAACAGAATCATTCTATACACTGTAACTTCTTTACATTCTATTAGAATGTAAAGAAGCTACATTCTGATACAATGTAACTTCTTTACATTCTATTAGAATGTAAAGAAGCTACATTCTGATACAATGTAATTTCTTTACATTCTATTAGAATTGTCCTCATGGGGATCATGAATAACCACAGTAAATGTCATGGCACACTGGTTATGATTGTTGAGCTCTCTCAGGACCTGCAGACAGGGCAGAAATATGGAAATATAATACAGTAAACATGAGAAAAAGTGTAGGGGGGGGGGGGAGTATTTTCATTTAGTCCTCTAGATACCTAGCTATGACCATAGAAAAGTATCGCATGTTTGACTTTTTAGGGATAAATTGTATCCCTAAAAGTAATTCCCACTATAGTATGCGTGTAAAAGTTGCACAAAAGAAAGCGTTCTTCCTCGTAACTACGACAGTCTGTCGTTGATGAAACGCCAACACTTTCAAAGACTGATGCTGGTTTTCTCAGCGGATGTTCTGTTTAGCACTTTGGAAATTAACTCTACAAGTTCAACTTAAACAGCCTGTCAGTGCGTCTCCAGCCCACTCGGGGAAGACTTATGTGCTGTTTGTGAGAGATTGTGCTGAAGAGGAGAGTCGGCCTGTTTACAGAGGGATCGTTGCCCCTCTCTGTAGGTCTCTCATTTCCTCTGCTGTGAAGCTCCTCTGCTTTGCTTTCTGTTTCCCCCTCTTCTGCATTCTAATGGAAAATTTCATCAAGAGGGACTCGAGCTACCAAATAAGTTTATAAGAAAAATAAACATACGCCTTATGTCAATATCCAAAATCACTTTAATTTACTTTCTGTTATTAATTCGTCTCCGTTTGTCTTCTGCTGGGATTTTAATCTTAGTCTTGCAGTCAAAGAAAATGAAATCACTACAGAGCTAACTTTCCCCGTGATTGCAGATCTAAACAGGACGTATGGGGGATATCGGTCTCGGCAAGGATATGGAAATCATTTTTGCTCAAGAGAGGCTCGTTTCCCTCCAGAGATATTAGTAGCATCAGCAGAGAGAGAGAGAGTCACGTGCTCTCTAAATGGGTTTGCAGAATATTTTTCTCCAGCTGAGCAAAATGCTGCGAAAGACTCAAAGTCAGACAATGAGTTAATTAAAAAACACTTGTATCGGATCAAGGACAGTTTAGTTAATTGGAGGTAGTCTGGCAATTGAAACGTTCAGTGAAGGGAAACTAAAATATCCTCCACAAAGCAGTCCCGCCTCAAGGCCCAGTCAAGGTTCCTCTAGCGTTTGAACGCATCACATCTCTATGTAGTGAGATTGTTTTGTCAACTTCTGTTTCCAGTAGTAAGTAGTTCTCTCAGGTAACCACCAAGCTCTAATTGTGTTTACTCTGTTAGTTTTGACACGTATTTCAGTTTGCAAATGTACATTTTAAACTATGGACTGGCTAAATGTCTTTTCTATGATAACGTGTCTCTATTATGGCAAAATGAATAGATTTATGAAGCAAGCGAAGTGTCCTCCGTTTAGAGCAGTCCTTGAATCCATCACGTTGTATTTATCCGTCGTATATTGGTTGGTCATGTCTTGTTAATTAGCCAATCAGTGATGAGGATTGTAACCTACCCCAATTCCTGGATGGGTGGGACGACAGAAAACAGAATAACTAGTATGAGGGACCACACGTGGGTCGGGTCCTTAGTTTGTTAAAATGCGTCACGCTCTATACGTTTAAAGACAGACGTTTTGTATTGTTTAGTAAACAGTAAAGTAAGCCGTGCACTGAGCCGTCTTCTGTCTTTAATTCAGTTTAACGTTAGCTTGTGCGTGCAGCTGTTGCTAGTTAACTTTAGCTGTCACTTCCTTGGTTGAGAAGAGACTGCGTGGGAAACACGTCGCGCTAAGTACGGTCACTACTATGAACAGAATTCATGTAAAAGTCTACGGTTATAAAGACAATAGCTTTATGAGTGGTTGTGGCTCTTCTAGGACGGCGTGCTTGGGAGCGCTGCAGCAGAGGAAGTGGTCCTCACGTGTGCCGCGGGAGGAGCACGTGAACCTGGACAGAGCGTCATGAGGTGTTCCTCCACAGGCCGCCTCTGGAGGGTCTGACGGGCTGTTTAGTGTCTTGAGTTTCCACGGAACTGTGAGTACCGGCGGGATGCGTTGCATGAAGATGTGAGCGTCATTCCCACAGACTGCATCCCTCTGCCCTGTTCTCATTCCCGGCTGTGCTAGCTCTGCCATGGCAGGTCTGAACCCCAGGCAGACAGTAGTTATCTATGAGATCATGACAACCTGCTGTTTGATAACAGTAAGATCATCTTTTGTACAAAATATTTATGACACACAGATTGTACATAAAAACATTTGTGAGCATATCAAACATAAGTGTAAACAGTATGCAGATGCCCAAAGTGCCCAAAGGCAGTAATTGAACTGTAATTGAATTTGAAAATGGCGCCCATGTGTCCAATATGTCCATCTCCTCAACACAAGAAGTGTCTTTTTCTCCTTCTGTTTCCACTGTCAGCCACCCCCCCCCCCCCACCCCCACCCCCACCCATATGGTCTCTTACTGCCCCCTCCTCCCCATCTCTCTTTTACATCGACGTAAGAGAGGAGAACTGTGTGAACTCAAACCCCCGGCGAGTTTCAGTCGCACGTCTTGGTGCCCGGGCGATGCCTGCGTCACAGCCACCCTAACCCTTCTAGCAGAGGTCCTGCTGGACATGAGAACTGTGTGGGATCAATGCGCCGGGCTTGGCCCGATCGCTCCCCTCACCCGTCTCGGCAGCACTTTCCAACCGAGCCACCGTGTGTGTGTGTGTGTCTGACGTCAGAGCGATGGAGATTGACGAGTGGGCCCACGGTGCCTTGATCTCACGGCCGCACACTTCGCGCCGACTTTCAGAGCATGACGTACACACACCAACCCCCTCCCTTCTGGCGCGTCCTAAACACTTCTCCCCTGTCCCAGTTGATTGGGGGGAGGCTACAACCTGAAATTGTCCTCTGATAGTCTCCGACTGGTCAGGATGTGGAGGAGCATCGTGGCTCCTTTCCCCCTGGTTGTTATGGGGTTTTGGCCTCTAGTAATTATCTATAGCTGGGCCACTCCTTTCTGCTTCACACAGACTAAAGAAAGCCGTTTTTTGTTTTTGTGTCCTCTCCCTGAGTCAGCAGTCTATTTGAAGAAAGCAGGGTGTATTTAGTGGGAGGTTTCCTTTTTTTAAGACGGTGCTGTGACAGAAGTGGGTTACGGTTTACTACTAAATGGGAAGTAAGGGAACGTTCGTTTGAATGGGTTTTAATTTCAGGCCTCAGGGCAATAAAAATGAAAAAATATATAATACAAAAGGTGTGTCTTTTGAAATCCATATTGTCCCAAAAAAACCTGCTGAAATGGTGAGCTGTACTAGTACAACGAATCCACCCAGTATTGTCAGTGACTGTAAGATGATAAGGGAATTTGTGTGTGTGTGTGTGTGTGTGTGTGTGTGTGTGTGTGTGTGTGTGTGTGTGTGTGTGTGTGTGTGTGTGTGTGTGTGTGTGTGTGTGTGTGTGTGTGTGTGTGTGTGTGTGTGTGTGTGTGTGTGTGTGTGTGTGAGTATCAATCAACTTGTACAGAGAACATAGATCTTTAGTTTCAGTACAAAAGGAAGTTATATTCCTTCAGATTTTCATGAAATGAAACCCCTTTCTTGATACTATTTATGGTCTCGGATTTTTTTTAAAATAACCGTTAAATGTATTCACACTCTGCCACAACCCAAAAAAGCAAAGCAACATAAGGCCAGAGTCAGATTCAGATTGCCTTATTAGGAGTGTCATAATTTTGATTCTAAATCCAAAATGATTCATAATGACCTTTCACTGTTGACCGATGACATCAAAAGCCGGATGGGCATCTCTACCAGCGGGGACCCGGCGTTTGCTCTGGTTTCTCCAGCCTGAACGGATTCTCCCAGTTCCAGGAGACGCTTGTTGTTTCCTGCTTTTGTTCCCAATCCAGTCGCTCTCACAGACGTGACATGTCCCACAGGCGAGGTTTTTTTTTTTTTACCCGCTACACAGACTCCATCTTTGTCGTGTGTGGAAGTGCGGCAGCTTCGCTGTATGCTTATTGAGTAATACGATCACATGGATACACATTGATTTGATTGATTTTTATCTCAATGTAAAAACACCCACAAGGTTGCTCTGCTGCCACTGGTAGGATGAGGTCCTGTGTTTCTGTTCACCGTTTTCAAACGGATGTGACTTCCTTGTAGTTTTTACCTGTTGGACGGCGCGCATAGGAGACGACGCAGTGGGTCGGGATGGCGTGAAAGAAGCTATATAGAATTTAGCAGCTTTTTTCAATAAATTCAACATACAGCATTAACGTGGTACGTTCCTCAACATGTATCACACTTGATACCATGAAGCCTTTTTAAAGAGGAAGTTTAAAAGTGTAAATGTCGGGGCATAAAATCAATTATCTGTTGATCTTTATGAAGACCCGAGAGTCTAAAAACGTCACTGTTCACTCTCTTTACACTTGTGTCAGAACTGGGAGGCGATTGTGTATTATTACTGACAGGCTTTATAAAAATGTTTGGTTCCACTAGAAACAGAAACACCACTTGCTCTCCTGTTGCGTCTCTAACAAAATATCTGCTATGGCAATGTGTTTCTTCCCCCAGATGTCTGGGACGTGCAGTACTAAACAGCTGTTGCTGTAGCCGTCAGTAACCACAGGGGGAGCCTGAACAATGCAAAGCGACTGTTAACGTTGGTCAAAGAGCTCAGTGAGAAGTAGTTATGTCCCATTCAGTTTTTGCTCTTGGATTGTCTCATAATCCATCAATTTCTATTTCTTATCTATTAAAACACTAAATCGCTGAACTGAAGTGGTTACACTTCAAACTATCAGCGCTTAGCGTGTTGTTGTCTGCCGTCATCCTAATCATAGCTCAATCAAAATATGATGCAGATGAGCCCGAGGGAGTTTGATATGAGCTCGTATGATAAACAGCCGCTGCTCTGGCTGAAGGCGTCCGTATCTGACACCGTATTTATTATTTTAGAACTTAGTACCCCACTGTGGAACACCATGCACCCAGCGATGACATAAAACACGGATGTCAACCAAACATACGGACTCATGAAGAGGAAAACCAGTGGGATATACGTCCATTTCTTTTAATTACGAGTGCACATCTGGTTGTTTTGATCATACAGGTCACGTACATACAAACATATTCCATTTCAACAATGACAGTACCGTCTTTGGCAATGTACCAAATCATACATACTGTAGTTTAAAGTATTTAAAAATGACAGCCATGAGGAGCTTCCCTGGAATGTGACGTGTTGGGACTCCACAGCAGAAACGTTTCGTGTCAAGATAATGTAGTGGACTTTACAAGGACTGTGTGGATGACTGTTTGTAGGGATGACATGCGTTAGGGACAGTGGATCTACTTTTATGCGATAGTAGTTCGCTGATCTTATTTTTCTTTGACCACTGCTGACGGAACAGTTGCACTATCCCCCAACAGACGAGCTACAGAGAAACCAACGCCTCACCTGCATCCAGAGTTACTTTGATCCAAGTGACATTTGAAAAGTTTGGACGGCTCCCATGCTGAAGCGACGACATGAGCTACCTCTTCCAGACGGAGGAGACGCTGCCTATTTGATGGAGCATGATGAGAGAATAAGTAAAGAACACATTCCACATAACATCAGTCACATTTCGTCCATTGCGGAGCCGCTAGTTGCTTGACACATTTACAGAAGAAGAATAGTACATTGCTGGCGCCGTCTTCCCTAGCTGCTGATCTTGGTCAGCATCTTGTTGATGGCCTGTTTGACGTGCGTGGTGGAGCTGCGGCGTCTGGCCTTGCCCTGCACGGCCTTGCGGCGCCTCACCTCGCGGCACAGCTCGTGGAAGGCCTCGGCCACGGCGCCGCCCTCGTTGGCGCACGCCGAGCACTCGTAGAAGGCGCACGCCATCTCGGCGGCCAGCCGCTCGCCTTCCTCCGTACCGACCTGCCGCACGTGGTCCAGGTCGGACTTGTTGCCGACGAGGACCAGGGGCACGTTCTTCGGCTTCTTCACGTCCTCCAGGAGACTTCGGAGCGGCGCCACCTCCTCGAAGCTCCCCCGGTCCGTGATGTCGTACACGATGACAAATCCGTCACCCCAACGCACGTGACCCTCTTTCTGCTGGATGTCCTCCTGGGATGGAGAAAGAATGGTTAAAAAACGCTTATTGTAACTTAAATTTAGAGGATTGTCAAAGGAATAGTTTGTTATTTTAGGAAATTCCCTTGCAGATATTGAGATAAGATCGATACTGCTCCCATATCTGTATGCTAATACCAGCGGCCAATTAGCTTAGCATAAAGACTGGAAACGGAGGGAATCAGCTAGCCTGGCTCAGGTAATACAATCTGCCGACCTGCACATCTAAGACTTAGTGAATAATGTTATATCTCGTTTGTTTAATCTGTACAGAATGTGCCACACTATTTGGTGCCGAGGAACTTTGTCTTCTTCCTTAAAACCAGAATTTCTTTATTTCGAACATGTTTTTGTTGTGGCTGAAAACAAACGAGATGTAAAGGACACAGAACGTTAATCGGTGAGCTTTGAGATGCTGGAGTGTGTTACCAGGCTAGCTGTTTCCATGTTTGACGTGTTTGTGCTAAGCTAAAGGCTGCTAGCTGTAGCTTCATATTTACTATACAGCATGAGAGTTGTATCAATCTTCTCATCTAACTCCTTGTAATGAATGGAATTTCCTAAAATATAAAAC
Source organism: Anarhichas minor (assembly GCF_050575085.1). Taxonomy (NCBI): domain Eukaryota; kingdom Metazoa; phylum Chordata; class Actinopteri; order Perciformes; family Anarhichadidae; genus Anarhichas; species Anarhichas minor. The sequence goes on from NW_027466501.1 coordinate 585,050, forward strand.
TATTCTATTACATTTTGTGACTTCAAACCATTAAAAAAAAAATCATCTAAAAACATGAATAAGCTAAATGCAAGGACTTCTTTTCTTCCATCGGTGACTGTTTGCTCCCTGCACGCTTAATATTTCCTGTTTGCATTTGAACATAAAAAGCTTCCGTTTTTGGTATACGCAGAAACCGTTGTCTCCAATCCCTGACCCCTGACCCCTGCTCCTTCACTCTCTCCCTCACCTGCCAAAGCCAGAAATTTTAACTCCGCAGCCGTCTCAGGATTGTGAACATTTAGGCATATCCTCCCTATTTGATCACGCTGTAGCAGAGACGGTCCCTCTGCTTGTAATGACCTCACTGGTCGTGTGGCAGACTCTAAACCGTAATCGGACTGGAGGGAGTTGCACAGATCCTGATTTCATAATTGTGAGAGGAAGCTTATCCCTCCGGAGGAAACACGAGAGAGTGTGACGTTTGTGTACCTGACTGACTTTTGAACCTGGAATTTATGAGCTGCCGATGGCGACTCCACCTCCACAAATCACGGAGTTAAAGCTCTGTGCTTTGTTCCAATCAGAGTCAGGAGAGACCTGACATTCAACACATGCCGTGTCTGGAAGCATTCAGACCGCATCCTCATGCCAGCTGAAAATAGACTACGCTATAATGAGAGAGAGAGAGAGAGAGGGACGACTTGGCTGAAGCGTCGCAGGGGAAATCAACCGCAAGCAGAACACCTACGCAGCTCTGCAGCATATTCATCTTCTGCACGAGGACTTGCGCAAGCTCTCCCTCACGGCCAGGACCCGGCAACGCTTCTGCCAGACTGCAGGAAATGGTCTTAGAGATCTAGAGTCTCACATCCACTCCTACCATTACTTACACCACCGTCTCTCCAAAATACGGGCATTGAAGCTGATCTGCAGTATAAACAAGTGGAGCCAGCTTACCTCTTTTAAAGAAGTATATTAAAGCTCTCAGTACTCTTCTAACTGAATGGTTTGTAGTTTGGATTGTTTTGCTGTCTCTCCTTCTGAAAATATACGTGTCAATTCTCACTATCTCAGTAATAAAGAAAATAAATTTTCTTTTCTTTTCTTACTGGGAGCCGCACAATACATTAGACATGGAAGTAAACAGTTGGAGAAAGTCTGGAAGACGAGAGGAGAGAACCTTTATCAGGTAGACTTTAGGCTTTCACAATGTCTCTGTTGGATGTACAATTTATTAGACTTTTACTTCTACGTATAGCCTTTGTTATTTGAAATTATATAGAGGTACATATTAACGCTGTCCCAATACCAGAAAGTAAGCACTCATTACCAATACCAGTGAAATTACATGATTCTCCATACCCAATTCAATACCACAGTAATAATGAAAGGTGTGTGTGTGTGTGTGTGTGTGTGTGTATATATATATATATATATACACACACACACCTTTTACACTCAGAGCTGGTGTAAAAGTTAAACGGGTCATAATTCCCTTTTCTAATATCTATTTCATCATACATAAAACATCTTTAAACAGCTGTATTTATTCAGTTTATTGCCCAAAACAACAGTTTGTCTGGGCTGCTAACAGCTAACCTAACTAGCTCTCTTCCTGCTGATTTCAACACAGATTTGTTGTTCACAATGTAGCAACAGTGAGTTCACTGTGTCCCCTCACATTTTAGTCAGTCTGGAGCCTCTCCAGTACCTGTGCTACTGCAGTACAGTCACGCTTTCAGAATTATATCATTGGCTTGGTCCCAAAGTCTCTCGTGACATCCCGACTACATAGAAGTTATAACAAGAGGTGTTTTTCTTTTGTGTGTTCCGGTGTTACCGGAAGATGTGTTCTGGTTCTGACAGCTGATCTTTTTTAATCCCATATGTAAAGGACCAAATGTTATAGTCAAGTCAATTTTACCTTTTTAAATTAAACTGGTCTGTCAAACTGTGAATAGAATAAGGGAATACAAATAATATATAATATACATCCATCACTTGTCTCTGGAAGCACAGCATTAGAGAATGCACTTGTGTTGACGATACTTGACTTTGTTAGTACACTAACAGTAGAAGTACTACCCCATATCAAGTACAGCACTGTGGTAATCCCTCCTCTCCTGTCAGTGAGCGAGACAGTTGGGATGGATTGAAGATGGAGGGAGAGATCTCAGGTCAGGTTTGGATTAGAGACGGGAATAATTCATCTCACCTGCCCAGCCGTGTCCAGAATCTCCATGGTGACGACCTCATCGTCGATGTTGGCCTGGTGGCGATATGTTGATTCTGTTCGACACGAGAGACACAGAAATCCATCCATTTTTTACAAATGTAATCCACTGTGAAGCGTCATTTGATAGTAGTGATGCCTGACTCCTAACATGGCAGTCAAAGTCATTATAATGCATCTTTACTTACTAAATATATATAAGTAATTGATCTCTGAAAGGACTAGGATATTACAGCAAGTTAACCAATAAACACCTGGTGTGCGTGCGTGCGTGCGTGCGTGTGCGCGCTCCCTAGCTTGATAAAGCTTCAGAGACGTATGTGTGATATGGACATCAGAGGTCAAAACGAGGAGCAACACTCTGTTTAAAAAAGGACACGACGTTCCCATTTGTTGCGGTTCTTTTTCCATGAAATTGTTATGTTGCACTTTGGAGCCAACCGCTTCGGTTTTGTTCTCAGCAGCTTGCTGAACTTCCTGGTTGCTGACAGAACGGCAGATTCTTGCAGTGACCTCGGAAGACCCGAGCTTCACCTCTAGCTGGTTTTAAAAAGCCGGATAAAAGCTTCTTATTCCTGGCACAGGAACACAGGTGTGAGCCGTGGCTTTGACCTTTCATTCCGCCGTGAGCAGCACAGGCGTTATCCTCCTAAATTGCCCCCTTGTAAAAAGCCCATCTGTGTAAACACCTCCCAGAGAGCAGCGGAGCCGCAGAAAAGCCTCCTTTTTAAGAAGCGAGATTCTAAAAGGATTTCTCTGTCCTCTGAACCACAGGGCTAAAGCCGGCGCTTTCTCCAGGCTTTACCACTTACAATTGCATTCAGCGTGTGACCCATGTCCTTCGGGCTCTGCTATTTTCTTTTGTGAAGGGAGACTATTCGAAAGATTAGTATGTCAAGGAATCAATCTTGGGGGAAAAATCACCAGACTTCGGTATTTTCTTTCGGTGAATTTTTTACATGTTGTTCCTCTCATCAGTTTTGACTTTTTTAATGTAAGAACAAGACACCGTGTGTCTTCTTCTTCTTCTTCTTCTTCTTCCTCTTCCTCTTCCTCCACCACCACTTTGGAACTCTATAGCTAGTAGTGCTGGTAGGTTTGACTGTTATGTGGCCTTGGTATACCCGGGTCTGTTCCTCCAAATCTAAAGTGCAGCTCTCGTTCACGAGTATTTGGTGTTTCACACCTTTCAGACCCAGCGAGTGCCGAGCAAACTAATTAGTAAGTAAAATAATATGCTTCATTATCCTCTTTAAACATTGAACACATGAAGATCTAGCGAGCTAATAAAGTGGATGCTTGTTCAAATCTAATTACGTTGAACAATTAATTCCCCCTTTTCCCTGCATGACTAAATTGATAAATCTGTACCAGCTGCATTGAAATAGCTCAGTGATCTTCAGTTTAAAATAGCAGATTCTGAGCTTGTTGTCGCTCCGGTTTCCGCACGTCCCACCCTCCGTGTCCCAGGTGCGCTCACCTCTCCGGGGGATAAACGGCGTCCTGTGACGCAGATGAAATGTCACGGAGAGCTGATTTATAGCCGTTTGGCCGGAGGCACGAGGAGCATCTGTGAGGAGGAGAACCAGAGTCTCACACAGTGACCCGTGGGACGGCCTATTTCAGGAGCCGTCGCTCCATCAGCTGCGAACGGCACCGAATCCGTCCACGTCCACCCGTCTGCGTGTCTGTGGCCAACTGCTCTGACGCGGGGGCCGGGATTGTTTGACCGGCCCCACCATACCCATCTGAAGGTCTTGGAGAGAAACAATAAGCAGTCGCGTTCCTGGCAGCGAGCAATTCTTCCCTCATAATTCAACCCCCCCCCCCCCCTTTACTGCCCAAGGACTGCTTTGGCAGAAGGTTAAAAGAGAAAGTGTCACGCCAGACGATAAGTGACGAAGCTGGGAACATAATCCAGTGTGTTGACATAGCTCGTAAAGTCATTTCGCTCTTACGCACGCCTCACGGTACTTTATTCCCAAAGTGGTCCTACTAGAAGTTCGGTCTGCACTCTGTGACTGAAACGCCAAACCGCAGTAGAAGTAGTTCATTAGATTCTGTAAGCGGGTGGTGTGCAGAGACACAAATAACTAATGCATTGTGGCCATCTGTGTTCTGGACATCTTGTAACAGCCGATGACTGAACACAAAGTCAAATCATTATTTATGCACATATTCATGTATTTTTTTGCGTCATTTCTGATGATGCAGGAACACAGGATGCAGCAGTTTGATGACGCGTGCAACAACCACGCCGTTTATCTTCCTCCTCTGCTGACGCAGCGTCAGTGAAGTCACCCGTGGGTGTCTGGAAGAACATTTGATACGTGTTTGGATCTGGACAAGCTCACTAGAGCCCGAAAATGCAAACTTGGTATCAGAGACACCTGTGACATAAGCACTCCAAAACATAAATTAGTCTAAATATATAATTTCGATGAAAGTAGGATTTTTCAAGTTGCCACATTAGAGAAAAATAAAGTTGCTTTTTATTTTTTTTATTTTTTACTTTCTGAAATTTCTAATCCTTTTTTAGGTATTTCTCTTCAATGCTTTAATCATGTACCCCAATAATATCTTCATTTGGGGGCTTTTCCAAACAAATATTCACATATTGTTTGCGATTGAATCAGCATATATATAGATATTTCTGCCACCCCGTAAATATTTCTCCAGCTCCGCCACTGCTTCACATTTCCTTGAGCGAGCTGATGTGCATCGGGTTCTTGCCTTTAGGCAGATCCAGGACATGCTGCAGCAAGGACGGGCAATCGTGTGCATGCCGTATGTGAGTGCGTGCTAATCGGCTAAATCTGGCATGGGGTTTTTATTTGGTTGGGTTGAAACTACAAAAACAAAACCTCCATCGCATGAGATAGCCTGGCCCCGCACTGCAAGGACTACATAGGTAGATAATGACTGGTGAGCTGCAGACCCTGTCAGGCATATTGTAATGGATGAAGTGCAGTAATCTCGTGTTTTTAAGACCAGCGCTCTTTACGCAGACCTGTGTGATGGGCCCATAATAGGGTTTTGATAATGCGTCGACCACTTCGTGGGTAATTTCAGCCAGGCGGTCTGATTGGTCGCAGACACCCTCCGGCTGTACTTAACTCCCAGTGTGCACCTGAAGCTGTGCTTTCTGTGGTTGTGACGCCAGTTCTTGTAATCAAGGAGGCAAATATCGCTCTTTTCTGCCTTTTTGTGGCTAGACCATGTGCACTACTTGAAGTTAATACACGTGTTGTGTGAAGCTGGTACACACAGTACCAATACACTGCATTACAACAAAGATATCAAGGGGTACTATTGCTGAGGAAAGACGGGTTGATAACGGGTACCTGTCTTCTGCCCTGAAGCTCCATCTATGCCGAACAAAAACAACACATTCTGTAAAATAAGGGTTCCTAACATACCTGCCCAGCCGTACGCTGTGGTGTGAAGCGGAGGGCACAATGACTGACAGTGATGATGTTTTTACATGAAGAGGTGATTGATTTAACAAAGATTAAAAAAATATGCTAGAAATGCTCCCGAGTGTGATAATTGCGCTCTGCTGAGATGCTGCACATCATGTCACAAAAGACCGGATACGGTATTGAGGAGAGCACCGTGTGAGAAATCCCGAGGCTCTGACCTGTCGTGTACAGCCGGGAAATGAAAAGCACCTCGCAGAGGAGATGTCATGTCTTTGTTCCCCGTAATTACAGTGTACACAATTGGCTCCATCTGCATCGGTGGATAAAAAAAAAGGCCAGTTCTATGTCGCTCTGATGAGGGCAGAGGAACCTGATTGCATCGCTTTGAAGTTGTATTCACTGCATGATTAATGACTTCATTGCTCATATTTATTTTCTCTATGATTTTTCTTTTCATCTGGATACTGTTCCTTATTTTTACACCTTTTTTTTAAAATAGCAAATGTATCTGAATATAAATACGTAAAGGAATAGTTCTGCATTTTGGGAAATCTACTGATTCACTCTTTAGGCGAGAGTTAGATGAGGAGATCGATATCAAGCTAAATATTAAGCTTAAGATGGTTAGCTTAACTTAGCATAAAGGATCCAATGGTAACAAAAACTCACCAGGACGTGTAAAGCGCAGTAATGAACAGGTTATATCTCGCGTGTCAATCTGTGCAGGAAGGTTGAGGCTCAGTGAAGACTTGTGCGCTGATTTCTCTCCGGGCCTGTAGAGACTTAAGGAAGCCACTCTTCCAACACGTATCTTCCCATAAAACCACCAATTTATTCTTATTATTTTTACACTTTTTGTACAGAAAAAGAGAGCCAAGCCAGTCTTTTGCTCCTGCGTCCAGTATTTATGCTAAGCTAAGCTAACTGGCTGGCGTACAGGCATGAGCAGCATCTATCTTCTCATCTAACTCTCAGGCAAGAAAGCGAGTACTTCCCAAAATGTCAAAAGTGCATTTCCTCCACAGCGATGATGTGCATCTTCGTTTATTAGTTGTTTCATATTTTTATATTCTGAATCTGCAAAGTAGCTTTAATTAATTACTAATATTGTTAAATAAATGTAGTGAATTTAAAAGTCGTATCTTGCCCTCTGAGATGTAGCGCAGTACAAGTATAAAGTGACACGAAATGGAAATATTCAAGTAAAGTACAAGTACCTCAAAAAAGTTACATTCCACCACTGCTAAAACGAGAGCAGAAACTTGTGTACAAGATGACAAAGTTGTTCACAACTCTAGCTCAACGTGCACCAAATAGATGCATTTAACTTATAAATGTACAACATTTTCTTCCCCCGTAGAGGGTTCGAGGTCCACCCACCATACAGTCTTACACAACCCTGTGGGATACACCGATAGCAACGTAGTGTTGATGGCAACAGCAGCTACACTGTAGTTATCATTGCAGTAGTCACAGGAAAAGGGACGGCCGCAGTAGCAATGGTAGTACTAGTGGTCACAGTATTACAGATATGTTGTTGTCTTACCGAGTGTCGGGTCGTACTCCCAGATGAAGCGTCTGGTCAGAAATCTCACCACCAACGCTGTGGAGTACAAATAATAACATGGATAAATATTATTATCAGAATAAACAGCACAAGAAACACTTAGACTTGTAGGATTTAGTTATACAGCATATTGTGTCTTCAATTGCTAATCAGCTGTGGATAACCAGCAAGAGGCTGCGACATCCGAACCACTTTAATACACTTCTCATCTAAATGCTAATACCTATTTGAACAGTTCCACATCATTGAGGCGGAATCCAAGCAGCCTGAAGGTTCAACAAGAGCTTTTATGGGATAGTTAGCCCGCTCTTTATAGCGCCAAGTAAACAGAACAACATCCCCAGCAGGCTGGTGACTCACTCTCTCAATGACTTCCCATCAACAAGTAACACGTCCGTCTCCTTCATTCAGACGGATTTAGGAGGCCGTTACATGTGAACCAAACCATCTGTGTGCTCTCGGCTTATTTTGAAGCGTGAACTCTTTTGAGGAAAAGCCGCGGAGCTGCATAAAATCATTCATTCACCGATCAAAGTGTGTCGGCTCTGTGATCCCAGCTGCACTTTTTCCATCTAGAAGCCAAAATCCACTCTTCTATTTGATACGTCGTATGAATAGGACCACGCAAACCCCCGTCCTCTGGTGCTCTTATGTCTGTGCATGAAATATGGAGCTGAGCCAGGAGCTGATTGGCTAAGCTTAGCATAAAGAGGGTGTTGAGGGGGAAACGGCTAGCCTCGCTATGTCCCAGATAAAGGTATGTCTGTTGTCATTATATGCTACGCTAGGCCCTTTAGCGCCACCTTTAGCTCATCTCACTCTTGGATAGCAAGTAAACCACTTTTCCAAACTGTCCGCCATGCTTTAAAAAGACTACAGGTCTATCTAAAGTTTGCTAACATTAGCCACCGCTCGGATCAGAACTAGTTCCTAAGATTCGTTGTCCGACCACGTCGTCAATCGACACGGCTACAGTCAAAGCCAGTGAAAAGACAGCCGTACTACATTTTTCCAGACGTTCGCTGTATAAGAACCCTATTTCTTTTGGCTTTTTCCCTAATTGTTTGCTACCACACCCGGACAAGCAAGTGTTCACACTTCCAATACGCTTGTCTGTGGGAGCTGTCATGTGCCTGAGTGACTCCCTATAGGCCTGAGTGGTCCACTTTGAGTCCGGGCGTGTATCCGTGTCCTCGTGTCAAGTTGCTGAGCTGCTGCTTGTGTCAAAGAGACAATGGGGAAACAGCATTGCTTTTGAAATGGGATGGGGGGGGGGGGGGGGGAGAAAAAAACATCCATCTTGGCCAGGCCTTTTTTTTTTTTTCGCTCATAATTAGCCAGGACAAGGAACGGTAAGGGAACCTATTATGTCAGCCAGAGTGTCGCTGCCACGCTTCATTGTGCTCCTAAAGAACTCAAGTCCAGTCTCTGAGCTCAGCGTGTGATGCTTTCTGAGAGACTGGTGCTAAAACGTTTCAATTTGTCTTTCGCACAGCTGAAGTGGCAGTCAAAACATTTAATTTACTTGACAGTGTTGCATGAGTGGGTCTGTTATGCAGCATGTACAGAGAGACATGCAGGTCTTTTCATGTTGCATACACGTAGCTTGAAATAGCCTGTTGTTACCCTGATTTTGTTGGTTTTCTCCTGTAGTAAGCCACATTTCCCTTGCTCTCCTAACACACTGACTGTGTTTTCAGGCAAAGGACGAGTGTGTCACGCAACTTTTTAATTATTCCCTGAATGCGCTCGGAGCAGAACAAGCAGCAGATCGTTTGTCGTGTGGTGGAGAAGGCAGACGGACACGCACGTCTACGTCTCCTGTTGCTGACAGAATTTCCCACTGAGGTTATCTCGTGTCGTTTCTGCCACAGTGGCCTGGATTCCAGGTGGACGGAACAACAACCAATGGGGTGTGAAGTCCTTTCCTCATTAGAGGTAACCGTATCTCCTGCTCCCCCCCCTGCCACTAGAAGAAATGTACACACAGAAGAGAGGAGCCTTTGTTAACCTGCGTCAATATGGACATTGTGGCCCAGATTGACTGCGGGTCTGCGGAGGGCATAATGTGTTCTGTATCACCAGGCTGAGCTGATCACAAAGAAAGGAGATTCACTGGCTGTGTGCGGCGAGAGGAAAGCTGGTGAAGCCTCATTGCAACGGTCACAGGCGTACCTATAGCTGGTTAACGGATCAGATTTGATCAAATACTTCGGCCCAGACTTCACAGGCTCTGAGTGGCTGGATGGAGGAGTGCCGAGTTTTCAGATTTGTGTCAAACACATCATCCGCGGGAGGTGTTTGCCAAACGCCGCTTTTGTCCAAAGTGACCTAATCGCATTAGCGGCAGAATGTTGGACTAATTGCAAACAAAGCTAAAGCAATTAGCGGCGCCCACGGCCCCGTTCTGAGCCGGCGCTGTGTTACTCATTGAACAGTCTCTATTGATTCCATCAGCCATCAGACGGACACCCACTGCTCTTTGGTTCCCTTCGGCCACAAAAAACACCTCTTTACCGGCCGACGAGTGGAGCTCTCCCAGAGCTGCGCAGCTGCAGTCAGGTTTTCTACCTATTGTGTTCACGTCACGTCGGGTCATATCATACTGGCCAGTATATGGACTGAATGTTCTCAGTGGCTTCAGTTACTGAGTACATTCCATCTCTCTTAAAGAGATGAGAGCCTGGAAATATTAAGAATGCAAGAAATTTAAATAATTCATTGGTGACCAGCCTAGACCTCACTAAGCTAGTCTCCAGCAAGACCTCAGAAAAATCCGTTTCAGCCTTATTTCTGATTTAGACTGATGATAATGTGCTGATCGATGTCACCACACTTGTTGAACATTTGATTCTCTGCTGGCAGTAAACCCTGTTTACATCATGTTTTACGTGAATAGAAGAGAAGTGAGTCATTGACCAGACGAGCTGTTTCCTGTGCAGACGATCGCTGCCCTGCTGTTGTGTTGGCAGAAAGGAAGCCACACTTTACTTGTAAACGCTTGTAAGGGACTTTTGCAATATGTTTACTGGACTCTTCCACACTTCAATCTATGCCATTAATATGCTCTCCATCTTTTCCTCCACAATTGACATTTTTGTCAAGTAGTTTGAGATTGTAGGACTCATTACTGGCCTAAATGACTATGAAATTACGTTTTGTAGAAGGGCCTGATCTCTAATCAATATCCTCACCACCTATTACCGAAGCTGCTGAGGACAGGCTTATAGATTGTGCGCTGATTAGTGATTCATGCTTTCCTGCAAATCCACTCGGTATTTGAAAGATAGCTGAAAAAATTAGGACACGTTAGTCGTGGGGCTCTGCTCGAGCATTAATCCTGAACATCTGCAGATGCAGATGCCTTAGCATGTATACGAGGTGTCACTGGACTAAATCATTCCACTGGAAGACAATAAGAGAAACATTATGTGAACCAAATGATAGACGTAGGAGAAGGTGGGCTCCAGGGTTCACTCCGATTTATTTAACTTCTTTTATTAATGTGACAGATACAAGGTCATTTTAAAGCACTGTGATAAATCTGTCGCAGCGCCGGCAGCAGCAGATTCTACTTTCTCGTTGGTTTTTTGCAAGACATAGCAGATGGAAACAATTTTTTCTGTGTCTAAATCGTACAGAAGCTCAACCTGCATTGCTCTCCTGTGTAAGTATATGCATGCATTGTTGTATGGGCATGCTTCTTCACACACAGAAGTGACAGCCCTGATGCAAAAGGCATTAAAGACAGATTAGCTACAAAAGCACCCAAACCACTTCCTGTACTGGAGGTCAGGCCACTGTTCCCAGTCTCAGAGCTTTCCCAGAGTTCCTCTCACCACCAGTCTCTCCCTGGGGCTCTGTGTCCCTAACCACCAACACCAATCCTCTCTGGAACGGCGGGATAGACAAAAACTGGATTTTTCACGATGAGGAAATGTACGTCTGTGGAACAGGGACTTCTGGGAGCCCCCACAGTGCCAGGGGACATTTTAAATCTCTGTCTACTGCCAAATATAAATGAGATCAAGTCAAGACATCTTATCTTCTCTGCCTCTTTCCAGATCAGATTACAGCCCGCCAATCAGGCTCCATTCATATTTATTCTGGAATTGAACCAATACCCTTCGAGAAGGGATGTGGGAAGTCTAAAGTGAGCACAGTAACAATAACACACAAGGCAACAGTAAACATGTCATCTGCCATGAGTAATGGCGAAACTGTCTGGGCCAATCAGGAACAAATACTTCACTTTGTTTGAGCTGGGGTTCAGGGAAGTTTAGCTTTGTGTAAGGAGTGGTTGAACAATACTAGTCTTGCACAATACTAGAAAGGTATGTTAATACCCTGCAGTTATAAACTGTATTAAACGTTTTATTAGTAATGGTACTATAAAGGTGCAAAACGTTATACTGATGAGTTTATCTATTGCCTCCACATGGCTCTCAACATGGCAACGGCTGTGTCCGTGGCTACAGAGTTTCGGATGCTAACAGTGCAAACTACGGCAACAGTGCTACGGAGCTGACCGTGTTTTTCCGAGGGGGGAACCAGTGGCGCACGCTCACATGCACTGAAAAGCCACTTCCTTCTCTGCCCAGATAGACATTACTCCTCTACTATATCTTTACAAAGCAAATAGTTGTTTGCTGCTATATTAATTCTCTGAATTTTAAGTAGAGAACAATAAAGATTTTTGTTATTTTGTCTCATATCTCACTCTGCAGGTTTCATGGTGGCAAAATGAAAGGCATGGCTGCAAATATAAGTACTCTTGCTGACCATCCACGGCAGGTCGAGGAAGTGAATTTGGAAATATTTCACTTGCATAACTTACATAAGTCCAAGGACTCCACAAAGTCCATCTGTACCAAATGTTTCAACCTATGAATACCAAATAGTGTTGATAAAAAAGACAAGTTTTACTTTATATGTTCTGTCATCTGTTATTCCATTATTTTTCCCGGTGTTGAGTTCTTTTGCCGTGATATCGTTTCAGTATCGCTAACTTAGGCAGGTATCACATCTAAGTTATAATTTTTGTATCGTTGCAACACTAACATGCAAGGCCATCTGGCCATCAAGCACATATTCAAGACCCTCTCACAAGTTCATCCTTTTGAAATGAGTCGGCTGTAAACATAAAAAAATCAGCCGGGGGACGGCGGTTTCAGCCAACTCAGAGCTAACGTTAGCTTAATTAGCTAGTTATCTGCAGTACAGCTGATGACGTCTGCCAGTGAGCTGTCCTCTCATTTGTCAAATACTCACCTGTTAGAAACAACGCGCCTGCTTTTGTCTACCTCGTTAAGAGCTCTGTCATAAACTGCATATGAGCCTTAGCAACAGTAACTAAAAGGGAAGGGGCTTAGCAAATAATCAATGGAGCCATCAGCTAGCTAGCTAGCTAGGAATTTGATTATCCATGTGACCCAGATGGGAATAGAAAAAAAAACGCAACTTGATGCAACTTTTTACCGTTCACATTGATCAGAAAATAAGAGATGTGAGTAACGTGCATTCTTGAGGAACAATATCTTTTCCCAAATTACGAAACCAGTAATACTTCAAGAAGATCTCAGCATCGCTCTTGTTCGCCGGATCCTATTACAGCCAATTACCAGCAAAACTCATCACTTTTCTCCTACGTGCCTGCACGGTAAACTCATTAGGGACTGAGTGTTGCAGATTCCCGGTTATTGCACATCATTTAAATTAATGAGATGTCAGGCATAATCAGAGCAACTGCTCCTCTGGGAATAATAGGCCAGCTTCCCATTTATTTTCTGCCATGCTTGATTAGTCATTAGCCATGGGATAATTCATAATTAGGCCTATCCTTGTAAACAAACTACATATTTTAAATGAACAACCCTTGAGCGCTGAGGGTTTTTTGCATGAACCCCTTTTAATCCCACACGTACCAATTTCCATCTAATATCCCAACTGCTAATATTAGCCCTTGAGCTGCTGTGATCCGCAGTGAAAATGTATCCATCGCTCATAATATCAGTGTGAGCAGCCCCCCCCCCCCCCAGTCTGTGGCTGGCAGACGGCCTACCATTCAAATGTTGTGCAGAAAACACACTCCGTCAAAAGATGAAATGGCTGCTAGAACGGTTTTGCCGCCTCAAGCCAAGTTCTCATCATAAATCGAAATGCAATTAAGCCGTAAGCAGCAGTGTTTTACTCTCCTGAGCTAGTAAATAGTTTCCTCTATAAGTCTCTAATGCTGCAATCATGAGCAGTGTAATTAGATCAGCTGGTAATGTTGGTAAAACGAAGACTATCTTTGCATCGGGTTGCCTTCTACATAAACACACACGTGAGTAATTAAAGATATAAGATACTGATGAAATTGTCTTAAATATCTACCTTTTTATTTTTTTGCATCTTAACTATTGTTGCAAATACATTTCTGTAATGTGAAAGGTTTCATTATTAACGGTGAACCCAGATAAAATGGTCACATGACTCTGCTGTTCCTCTCAGCTTAACGGAGCATTTTAGCGTCTCAGCTCATCGTTTTGGTTTTACAGCTCGCAACTTTGCTGTTTCAATTCACTCGCACTACTTTAATTAGTCTTTTTTTTTATTCTTTAGCAAAAGCAGCTCTTCTAAACATAATGCACACTTCCTGGTCAGCACCCAAATGGCAGACAAAGTTGGCAACTAGCGAGTGAACAACATGGTGCATTTAGCTGCTGAAAAGCCAAATATTTTTTGGGGGGAGACAAAACCAGAGCTAAATAAAGGGAATATTGGACTTTCATCTGTCAGGTTACCAGGAGTATGACTCAAAATGACTGATGTCGCTCTAAGTGAAAAGATATGTGATTTTAATAAACTGTCCATCATGAAGCCATTTAAATACATTCACATTTGTACCTTGTTGATAACTGTTCCTCTCACAAAAGACATTACCATTATTTGTCTAATTAAATCATCATTTGAGATTTCAGCTCATTTGAATTGGATGACCTGCTGTTGTCGGCCAGTCACAGTCCGGTCCTGTGAGTCCTCACGTCCATTCAATAATAACTACACTGACGTCCACTGAGATTTGACTCGACTAATGAAATTATTTCTGTCTTCCTGAGCAGCTCCGTCTCTGGGAAATGACTATTTGACCACAGGGGATAGAGAACATCATGTAAACACATTGTGGACAAATATTTATTGTTATTACAAGGATAGCGATTAGCTTTGTCAGGAGGTTCACCGATCAGCACTTTCAATTTTATAATCAATATGAGACCATTGACAGAGCTCCGAAATCATTTCTTCCATATTTAATATACATAGTTCATGGAGAGGAAGATCACAACAACATAGGCCAAACATAGAAAAAACGCATCGAGAGAAAGAGACACAACAGCCAAGCACAAGTTGAAGCTAACCACCACGAGAGCCGTGTCGAACAAGCCATTGGAGCTCGACAAATACTGCCAATTGTCGTTCAACCAGTTCTGCTGACTCACTCACTTAGAGCTCAAAGTTGTTTGCTCCCCCTCTGAGAAGCACTGGTATGCCTTGTGCAATGCTGCAACTGTTCAATACACCTCCGCTCGAGCACAACACAACACCGTGAAGTATCAAGTTCCCTTTGAATGACAGTGAAGGTCAGACCAGCTCCGCTTTGGACGAGCTCCATGAGCACACAATGGCAGAGGGACGGGGAGAGAGAGAGAGAGTCATTCTCCTCGAGGGCCCCGCCGCTCTGTAACAAGGGACACCAGAGAGGCTTTGATTTCACATCTCTGGAGAGGCAGGAGGACGGGAGCTTGCAGTCGCGGGGGTTAGAACGGGAAGGGCGTGCGGATTCTAACGCCGCGTTCATCCCCTTTTTTAATTTAGTCCCTGACAATACCACCGCAGCGCTATTCACCGAGAACCATCTGTGAGGCAGATGAGGGCCGAGGTGCTGTGGCAACCACACCCTCAGAGAGAGATCTTCACTGTGGTTACGCACATGAAGGCGGAGAGCAGCTGGGGGAAAAGTGAGGAGCCTACTTTCACCGTGAAGGCTGTCGACCCGCGTTTTTATAGCTCTTTATACAACAACCTTGTTCACACTGCAGCGGCAGAAAAACACGACAGTTTGAAAGGAAACTTTCACATCATCGCTGTAGACATCTGATCAATCGTGTTACTTGTTTCAGATACTGGCTTAGAAAATAACACTTTTCTTGTTTTTTACCCTTTCTAATATACCTAGTGGTCACTGTTCAAATCTGATCAAAAAGTTGTATTAGCAGTGCTTCTTGTAAAGTGAACATGTAAAGCTGGGTAGGAAGTATTCATTCTATTGTCCCGATGGCACTAATGCTGTCCTTTTTTTTTGTTTTCAAGGACAGTCTAGACTGATCCTGGTTTTGTTTGCTGTCACGTTGACAGAGACTGGGAGTCTCCGTAGGCTGTGATATGAATGAATGAATGAATGAATGAATGAATGAATGCAGAGTAAAGCTTTATGTTCCAGTGTGGAGATGATTAACAGGAAAGCAGAAAGTTACATAACTGATCTGAAGAGGAGAATAAAGGGTTTGAGGTGGGCGGGACCAGTGATGAATGAATCAAATACCGCTGAGAGTGGCTCTGAATATTAAACATTAACCTGAACCTTGGCTGATAACACGCATTCAGAATTTATATTAACAAAACAACTTAATGGATCCATTATGAAATTTTAAAAGCGCTGCTAATCTCCAGACGGTTAGGCTGTTAAAAAGCAAGGAGGGAAATAACCAGCGATGACTCACGCGCCGGACCAAGGACAGCGGCGTGGTGAACGGACAATATGTCGGAGGCGTGCACTAAAAATAATTCAACAGAAGAAATAGACCCAACCAATCAAGAAGCCCACCTTCCTGTGACAGCCATCTCCCTTTATGGGTCCGCTGCGGCTGTGCGTGAGTCCAGGGACGTCTGTTAATCTGCTGATATTTATACTGACTAGAGGCACAGAACATTGGCTACCACAGAAATACAGCTTTCTTTGGTTAAGCATGTGTGTGTGTGCTAATGTGTCTGACGCGTGCTTTTAACTACACCTGTTGTTTTAAATGAGGGATTAATAATAATACTACTACTGTTGCTTTCACTGTTTATAATGACAAACGTCGCCAACGATTGGTCACATCGGCTGTTACTTGATGGTAGACCAAAATATAACTTGGTTGTACTTAGCCAAAGATTGTAAATGAGGCAAGAGAAGCTTCACTCTGTACAATTTCAAGTGTTTTTGTGGTCCCAACGATTTCAACCAGTTGTTTAATCTTATCCATTTTACAGTTTTGCACCAGGACCTGCATTTTTTAGATCAAGTTAAAAGATTGAGGGGTATCTGTAATATACACAAATAAAGCCTAAATAGCAACCGTTTCCTAAAATACTGCTGACTCTGTGATGTCTGCATTTCAAATACGGAGCATTAATTGCCTTCAGTGAGTTTGGGCCATTAGGCTGCAGTGATATAATTGCATCTACCTGCTGCTCCTTAATTAGACTATTGTTGTCCGTGAAATAAAAATAAATAAATGCAATTTATGCCTGCTATCTGTCTTTACAAAACAAAGATCCTGGAAAGTTCTGAGTTCATTCAGAGGCTGTCAGTTGCTAGCAAGCTTATAGCTAACTGTTGGTACATGGCTAAATGCTAATGCCAACATGCTAACATGTTGATTAATTGGTGTAGGCATAGACAAGCATTTGCTTCTTCCCACTCCATTTAGGACATGAAATGTTCATTTATGTTGCTTGAACGTCTGTACATGTTCACCGTTATGTTGTAGACCCTGTCCTCAGGGTGGAGAGCAGAGATGGAAGCTAAGCTAACTCCGCTAGGACTAAAGGCTACTTCACTACCCGGCCTACTCCTGGATGTCTGATGTCAGGTTCCGGGAAAATAAGAGGGATGAAATAAGACAACAGGAGGATGGTGACTGCACTTCGTTGTTGCATAATGACAATAAGTGATCCTTGAATCCTTATTTTTATGTATTTAAAAATGCTCAAGAGATCTCAAATATCATCAGGATCATTAGGATTCATTCTCTGGGGATCATAGATATCTGTAAGGAATTTAATCATAATCCATCCAAATGTATTTTGTAAACCATGAATGACGCCCGACCAAGGTAAAAAGCTATTTCATTCTCACTTTGCTGCGAGTACTTTTTAAGCACTTCCTGTGAGCAGAAAACCGTGTTTGCATAGAAACCAATTTTCTTTGAGCAAATACAGAAGCAATTTGGCTTTGTTGTCCTATTTCATCTCCCATTTGTACATAAAGCTGCAGCTTTACCTTGCCTGGCTCAGCTGCGTGGGTAAAATAGGCGACAGTTACCAGACGATAATTTCACATTTGCAGTGCTTATTTTCAAGGCTAAAGGAACCTTTTATCATTCAGAGTGAGGGGATGCAGCTGATCATTTGATATATTTTATGTTATAGATTATCCATCAGTTTAATCATCCATTGGTCTCCATCGGTGCAACTTGCTAATATTGATTTATAGCAACTGGCGAGGTTTGTCGGAGCTTTTCCACTGAAAACAGTTGCCTGCCGCTGAGGCGGGAAGCAGAGTTGATGAGAGCGGTGAACCAAGATATTAAAGTTGTTGACTGTAAAACCAACACAACCAAAAGACGATAAAACGCTTTGTAGAGTTATGGGTAACCGCAGAGTGGAATTCTTTGTGGGTTCGTCCCTACAAGCGACTCCTTTCACATCACAGTCCATTGTTAATACCACGTTATTCATTTGTGCAGCTTCTGCTTTTGTTATTCCTTAAATCACAAACACGCTGTTCATCGTAGCTCAGCATTTTTTTGCAGGTAAAGAATAAGTGTTAAAGAAAAAAGCACTAAAAGCACAATTTCTTTCAGACAAATCAAAAGCCATTCAAGGCTGAAAGAAACCCACCGGTGCCTGACGTTGACGTCCATGACATTTTCTTTCTCTGTGCCAGTTTTCTGTATTACAGGCAGCTTAGATAAAACTCTATGAACTCTTGAATGAAGAATTAATAACTTGTCTCGCTTCAGTGGTTCCTGTCTTTCCTAATCTCAAAGAATGTCTTTCCCATCCTTAAAATACTCCACTAAAGCAGTTTTCTGTCCTTGTCTGTTGCAAAGATTGCACACATCCCCACAGCGACAGGAAATAGCCCTAAAACTACTTCCTTTACACTGCAGCCACATAACTCATCCTGTTCAATATCACAATCTAGTGTTGGTCGTTTATATGGCTGTACTGTTGCTATGGCCTACTCGACTTCAGCCACACATCAGCAAGATGCCATGACCTCCGAGTCTGAGCTCTACACAAACTGAACAAATAAGCACAATTACAAAGAACAACGCTCAAGTGAAGTTGACCAAAGTCTTATGTAACACACTCCTAATCGGTACATGAAAGTCACTGATCCGAACACTCACATCGCTGCAGTTGCTCTTAAAAGCCACTCGTGAACCTTTTTCCCGGCTCTCTTATCTAAGAAGAGGCAAAGCTACCTCTGGCGCGCTGATTAGAGCACATATGCATGCGATGAGTCACCGCTTTGGGCGGCTCACCGGGTTCGACGCGCAGAATATAATCACCGGGAGTCAGACAGCCGGCCAGCTTCACAGCTGTGTGGCTCTCTCTCAGCTGTCAAAAGGCCCGAGATGTGCGGCGTC
This sequence comes from Anarhichas minor, assembly GCF_050575085.1. Taxonomy (NCBI): domain Eukaryota; kingdom Metazoa; phylum Chordata; class Actinopteri; order Perciformes; family Anarhichadidae; genus Anarhichas; species Anarhichas minor. The sequence continues at coordinate 603,935 of NW_027466501.1, forward strand.
TGTCCCCGAGCCGCTGCGTCCCGCTAATTGGCCGGCGGTGTGCAGAGCGAGGCGCTAAGCACAGAGAGCCCTGATGGATGTTATTTGATTACTGTCCAGAACTTTCATATCCTCCAGCAGGCATCGCAGGAAGTTGATTTTTGAAGCAGCATGATCCCTCCAATAGTGATTTGAGTGTAAAAGATTTCAGCAGGAGGCCCATTTCAAAGTCGTTAACATGAGCCCACAATGTAATATTGTCAAAACCATTTAGAGACCTGCTGTTATCTTGTACAATGGCTCCTTCATTGACTGTATTGCATTAACAGGAATTAGACTTCCAAATGCAATACAATTGTATAGAATGTAAAATATTAAAATAAGAGAAATAATTGCAGTGGTGTATAGTAACGAAGTAGAAATACTTCGTTACTGTACTTAAGTCGTTTTTTTGGATATCTGTACTTTACTTTACTATTTATATTTCTGTTGACTTTTACTTTTACTTCACTACATTTTGCAAAGAAAACTGATACTTTTACTCCGATACATTTCCCCTGAAACCTTCGTTACTCGCTACAAAATCAAATCTATCTTTAGAAACAAAATGAATCATGAGACCAGCGTCGGGGACTGTGGTGGAACAGAGACTGCAACAAGCAGGTTTGGTGAATCAGTGGTCCTAGTTTACAAGTTAAATCATTGGTTAATCACGTTAATGCGCAAAACAAGTGCTCTCAAAGCCGCGGTGTTTAGATTCCCAGTGATGCCCAGGATGCTACATGCTATAGCTAGCGAGCGACAACACACACAGGACGGGTGGGATGAGGAGAGGTGGATGGGTCAAACAAACACTGGTGTTTCCTCCAGGAGGCCGCAGTTTGTGCCGTGTGTGAAACGAGAAGCCAATGTTGATTTATTTGTGACGTGACTTCCGTACTGAAGCAACGCCACTTCCGCAGATATTTTAACGCAAACCACGATCTTTTCCTAAACCTAACTAAGTAGTTTCATCGCCTAAACCTTAGTTGTTTCCTGTGAAAATGGAAGTTTATTTTGAAAAGACAGTATGCGTGTAACAAGCGAAAACAGACTCATGTTGCTGGACTTTTGCAGGAAAAACGCACGAAAAATGAGGAGTAACTTTTCGTAAGATATCAACAAAACGGGGATGAATTAATATCATTGTATAAAGAGAGTGACATGAGAAGATCAATCTCATGTCTGTAAGTTAAATCAGCTATAATCACTCTTTTAAAGTGATTAGTGACTCGTCTAAAGCATTTAAAAAAGGAATAACTTCAATAGAATCATTCTATACAATGTAGCTTCTTTACATTCTAATAGAATGTAAAGAAGCTACATTGTATTAGAATTGTCTTTTGAAGATGAACAGGACATTTTTCAGTTTCAAGTAATGACTGGGTTGTTACTTTCGGTGCTGCTTTAGTATCGATCATGTTTTGATATTTGAGTCATTTTGTGGATGATCAGATGGAGTTATGATGGTAGCAGTCGCCCAATTGCAGATTCAGCTTGAGCAAAACCTTTGCTATTGTGTTCAAATCAGGCCCGTAGGAGTTTACAAGGCAGGTGTCCTTTCTCACAACACTGACCTGATGCATCAAGTGGATATTTTTTGCTGAACACAACATTATGCATTTGCCCTCTACATCCTCTAGTCGGAATGAGCATACTTATAAACGCACTGTTACAACTCCTTCATAGTGTCATATTGCTTTTCGGAGAATTATGATGATAAGTTCATAGTAGATGCAAAAGTATACTTATGTACAATATATTATGTTGAACATTGTTGCTCCTGGATGGATCACAGCCAACCCAATTATTTTCAACACAGCTCCATGTCCTTGGTCATGGTGCCACAGCACTTAAAAGAATCAACTTCATAATTCTCATAATTCTGACTCTTTGCTTTTTTATTAACAGCATTTACTTGTACTTTTACTTTCAATACTTAAGTACATTTAATATCAGAAAATTACTTTTGCTACTTAAGTACAATAAATATCAGATACTTTAAGACTTTTACTCAAGTAGTATTCTAATAGGTGACTTTTACTGGAGTAATTTTCCAGTAAGGTATCTTTACTTTTACTCAAGTATGGCTTTTGGGTACTTTATACACCACTGTTGGTATGTTACCTCACACATCGTAGGCTCCTCAGCCGGAGAATCTAATATTATATTAATGATAATAATAATAAATGTCTTTGCCTTCTATTTTGTTCCACTATCAGCGGACACAGTGTGTTTGACAAGTGATCAGTAATCGTCACCATCCCAGACGTTGACTAAACTGTAAAAAGCACATGGCTGTTGGGAGTTTTTTACATGACTTCTCAATCCAGCACAGTAGCCGTCAGTCCGTCCGGCGCTGTTTGTTTCTGTGGCGTTGCCCTCTCAATGACTGTTATCATGCTGCAGACTCGTACATTAGGCTGATTCATGGTCCCATCTTGGCGTTGAAGGTGGTAAGCTGTAGTATTCCTGAGGCGGACACATGTTGGCCCGCTCCATTGTTATTGTTCTGCTTCCTGGCCGTCAGACAGGCTGAGGGGAGGAGGCAGAATGTTTGGGGAGCGACGAGACGAGTTGTTTTTTACGAGCCGGCGCTTTGCACCCCATAAAGTTAATTTCCCAAAAGAACGTCCAACCATCTCTATATGCGAATGTGTGCCAACAATAAAAAGCCTGCTTCTCTTCATATCATTTGTTAAACGCCAGGTAGTGACTAACATTTTCTGCAAGTTTTTATTGGTAATCATTAGTTTGTTTATTAAATGATTGCAAATATTTCATGAGGAAGGCAACGCATTCACCATTTTTGTTAGACCTCAATGATACGTGTTTCAGTGAGTTATGGTCGTTGTTTTAAACACAACTTTGTTTGTTCACAGTTCAGTTGCAGACACTGAGCAACGTTGGCATTCAGTAGGAGTTGTGTCCGATATCCGCGCTCCTTTTAGCTCCGTTTTGGTCTCCACCAACTCCTGAGGGAAATATCTTCACTCTTTAGCTGCTAAATGCTCCACTGTGTTCACCGGCTAGTCACTAATGTTGTCTAACTGCTGCTTGATGCTGGATTGGTAGTGTACAAAACAGAGCTGGTGAGAGTAAGCAAAGTAAAGTTCTGGGCCATGAAACAAAAAAAACAAAGAGCTAAAAGAAGCTAAAAGACTTTTGAGTCTGGATCTCTGCAGTAAAGTACCTACTCCTGAATCATTTGCTGCTGTTTTCCTCTTAAATACGTCAATAATAAGAGTAAAATATAAGTATTACAGATATAGTCATTGGAGTGTTTACTTCTCCAAACCTTGCTTATGACTATTTTAATTACTGAGATGAACTCACTGTCTGTGTTTATACCAGGGACCAAGTTGGAGGTACAGTAATTGGACAAATCTATCTGATTTCCTAACCCCAGTTTCCCTCTGCTGAGTCAATAAACCAAAAGGCTGCAGAGTGCCAGAACAACCGACTTGAGGTAGTACGCTCTGCTCTTTATTGGGGCTGGATGGCTCTGCAGGAGTCCGGGTCAGACCATCACGAAGGGCCCAACCGACTCCCAACGACGCCAAGGCCCCCAGCAGGTCTGCTGCTGCTCGTTACGGACGCATTCTTTCCACCCAGCAGGGGAGCAAACAGCTCCTGGATGTGATTGATCACCAGGAAAGCACAAATACGCTGACGTCCAAATAAAGTAAGAAACATCAGCGTCACATGCACACGTACTGCTGTCCGCAGTCACGATGGAAGCACTGTTGGATGAACATGATATTTTTATTCAAGCATAGAGAGAGGGTAGGTGGTAGGTTGAGCTGTGGTCCTCTGTTTTTATTAGCATCCGTGGGCTTCCACTAAAGAGCTATGTTTAGTTGAGGGCCGTTCATTGTTGAAGGGATCACCAGGGCTACATGTGGCGTCAGATGTGACAACGCTGACTACTGTCCTGCTGTGTGGCTGTTTTTTTTCCTATCAAAAAGAGCACGGCCTCGACTGAAAAGGATCAGGCAACTGCAGAGCTGCATGAATCAACCATTCACGTGAAAGGGGAGTTGGTATTGTATTTTTTTGGTGAACATGTGCTGCACTGCGGTGCTATCTTTTAAAGAAAAGGAGCTGTGACATACAGTCACGCCTGAAGCCTGAACAATAACCGTTTCAACCATTTCTAGTATTGTAAGTGACGAACACGAGGTGAGCAGCCACAGAGCAGGAAGTCACCGAAGAAAACAGAAGAAATGTCAGCTGTGGTGAAAGATCAGGGCAGGTGACAGCTGATCAAGAGGAATGACGGGCTTCATTAAGTGAGGGGGAGACGGTCAGGACCAGCGGTGCGCTTTCTTTAGTTCAAGGAGCTTCAATGTCTCTGTTTCAGACGTGCATGTCAGACGCCATCAGCCTCACTGCCGTGTTTTACAGCCACACTCCTCTCAGCTGACGGTTATGAACTCTGCAGTACAGTACTTCAGTTGACCTCCTCAGGCATTTTAATGGGCTCCTCCGACATGGAGATCTCGAGGCATGTTTTCCAACAGCTGATTGCTACGCCGAAGCGATCCGTCTTGATTTGCAGCGGGGCAGGAAACATATGGTCCGTGTTATCGTGTTAGCTACCGGAGGAAACATACATGGGCCCCAGCTGAGGCCGAGGTAACGCAGCCTACAGAGGAACGCCGAAACCGAATAATGACTCGACGGACTAATCTGTGGGAGGGAGGGTGTATTTCAGCCAGACCGCAAACAACCTCCTCCAAAAACGCTGACTACGCAAACAAAAGCACGAGGAGAACTTGTGGCGAGTATAAAAATACTGACAGGATGTTGGAGGGAAAACATTAGAAAGCAGAGGTCATGCTGAGACGCACAGTGGCAACATAAATGAGGCCAATAAGGATAAAACACACCATGAAACCTGCAGATACCCAACAGTTTAAATGCTGGAAATAGTTCCACTTAAAAGTTTTCGTCAAAAACAACTGTACTGTAGTCTTAAGAGACTTTTGAAAGAACCTGTGAATTAGGACCTACGCAGACTTTGAACACTTAATCGAGCAGTTTACCTGACTTGCCCACCCCCGCTCTGCCGAACACGGCCAGCTTCACCTCTGGGCTTTTGGCCATGGCGGCAGCTGCGGCCAGCGAAGATCAGCGAACCAATCGGTGAGCTCCGAGGTCAGCCAGCCATCCTCGCAGCGTCTGAGGAAACATGTCGGACAAGTTTATACGTCACAATGCATTTTTTTTTTAGTTTTGATGCTTAGGCACAGTCCAACGCTAACAACGTGATTGTTTTTCTGGCATTAGATTGTTTTATGCTGTATCTTTCTTTCTGCCAGTATTACTACTTTTAGCTCCCACCACCATCCATGTGAGTCATACTGTGATTTCTCAGTGTCCTCCAGCTGGAGGACTTCCATTAGCAGAAGCGTCACGCTATGAATGACTACACTGAAAAAAAGCCTGTAGTTACCTTTTGTGTCAGACAAATTAGTTTTATCCAAATACGGCTTGCAGGAAACGCAATTGTGGCCTTGAATAATTATGTAGAACTCAAAGTACGCTTCCAAGGGAAAATGATAAGTTTGATTCTCTTATTTATGCTACCTTATTAAACTATGATATCTAGTGCATGTGAGGGCTGATTCAATATTATTTCATGTAGAAATAATGATATATATGATTGTATACTGTAATATAGAAAAGTATATTCTTACTAATGTCTTTATATTGAATTCAGCCCTTAAGTAACACGACTTTTAGTATGTTTGTTACCTTTTTCTGTTTATATTTGTGTGACCTAAGTGGTTCATAAAGTCATGTTTGGGAATTGAGAGAGAGAGAGAGAGAGGGAGAGAGAGAGAGCGAGAGAGAGAGAGAATAACAGGAAGAAAAACAAAATCCACGCATTTCCCTCTTGGGTGTGTAGTAAAGAGACGGCGGTGTCGGTCTGTTTGACCTCCTATCTGTGATTCTTTCCTGCAGGTGTGTGAGACATGTGACAGGAAGATAGAGCGCAGAATAACGCACCTCAGCGCTGAAGTCATCCAAAGGGAAACACAACTGCAGCCCGTTAAAACAAGCAGGCGCAGGTCTGTTTAGTGAGAAAACATCCCACTGTGAAGTTATCTCAGCAGGTAATAGATTCTAAACCTCTGCCTCAAACACTCTGTTTTTCTTCTGACGGCTCTTCCAACTTTTAACCCAAAACATGCCGACAACAACTAGAATCTTTATTGAAATCGAACTGTAAATGACTCCAGTGGAATGGTGCACGTCCAATCAGTAGAGATAATACAACAGCAGACACACCAGGCCGAGGCTTGTGTTTGTTTTGAATGTGTTCAGTGGTGGCAGCAGCACTCCCCTCATAGGGAAGTGTGTGTGTGAAGTGACGGGTGATGGATTTGAACCGCTGCAGAGGAAAGCCTCCTCAGGAGCTGTGCTGTGCTGCCGTCTCACAACAGAAACTCCAGACTAGAATACCGCAGCACGTCTGTCGACCTGACCCGTAATGCAGCCAGAACGCAGTGAATTGTCATCGACTATTATTTAGAAGACAACAAAAACACACTTGGTTGTGTCTTGGTTTCTTGCAGAGAGTTGTGTGTGGTTGCCCCCCCCCCCCCCCCCCCCCCCCTCCCCTGTGAGTTTGTCACTGTTTCAGTCCATCAGTTGGCATGTTATGGTCTCCACTGTCACTTAAATCTTCACCGGCACTGAGCCAGCTGACAGAATCTGCATTCATCTTAATGTGAGATCAGTGCTGCTCTGTCTCACATTCTGCACTTAAGGCATCAAAGAGGAGGCGAACAGGCCGGTGTAGTGATGCAGCGCTGTCACTGTCGGACGAACACGTGGTGCCGAAGTGATAGAGTCCTCTGAGTTGAGGAAAAGTCTTTGTGGATAAAATGGTGGTGAAGGTGAACGCTGTTTACCCAACGTTCAGCCGATATGTTTTCATGCTTAAGTGTTTTGGCATGATACAGATTCCTTCTGCCAGAAAGTTCACAATCCAGGTTTCTGTTGGCTCAAACTGTCTGATCATTCATCCATTTAATGTTTGTTTTATTAATATCATAACACATATCGACGCCTTTCTGTTTCTCTTTTCAGACATGGCAAAAAGAAAATCAAATATAATAAAGGAACACGCAACAATATCTGACAATCCAAAGCGAACAGTAACTCCAAAATTGGTAATTGTATTGTGTTACAAAAAGTATCAGTTGAGAGAAAGATGGCTTGGTTTTGAGAACCGATACATCTCCGGCTGAAGTGTCGGCCGTGTTTGAGAAATGATCGTCAGTGGCCGTCATTAAAAAATCTCCTCACTCATCCGTGTGTCTGCTGGCTGAAACGAGATAGAGCGAGAAAAAGTGAAAACAGACGTTGAGCGCACCGTGCCTGGTGAAATAGAAGCTGAAAAATGTGTTTGTGCGCGTCAGTGCCAGAGACATGTTAGCCAGCTCCAGCACTGGTATGAAGCAAACTTCCAGCACTTTGCTTGCTCATCCGCTGCAGCACGCACTCCAGAGTTTAAGCTAACCTTTTCCCCTTTTTATACCAACACACACGCGCCCATATATGGTGTGGCTGTGTGCCGCTTGTGTGGCTCAAGCGGCGGTCGCTCATCCATCATTGTGTGTCTCTCTCAGCGGGGGCCCCCGTGGCAGCCGTCGGCGTCTTTAAATATTAGTATTTTTCAACAGGATTAATGTGAACTCTACGATTCAGCCCACCAGTCAAAACAGTGCGTTATACCGTAGGGATGTTGTAATGGAAATAACAGTGACAGCAGGAACATTTTGTTCTGTCTCTCTAGTTTAGTTTGAGCTTTTTGAGCATCTTTTTGGGATCGTGATCCAGTCTTTTACACCTTAGGCGAATCAATTGTCAATTGTTTGAACATTAAAGCGAGTATAAATGTTCTAGTATAAATTCAAAATGAAAGGATGAACCTGAAAATGAGTTCTCCACGACTACCTTGGTTATTGCCGACAAGGGGTTAAGAGCAACAGTGAAGCTACAGTCTGCAGCCGGTTAGCTTAGCTTAGCATAAAGACTGAAAGCAGCTAGCTCGGCTCTGTCCACAGGTAACAAAATGTGCCTGCCAGCACCTCTAAAGCTCAATAATCAACACGTTGTATTTCATTGTGAAGTGTATGTGCATCTTGCCAAGAACTAGTCCCGCACGTAACAACCGAACATGTTGTTTTTACACCTTGTTTTTTTGTACGGGTTAAACAAACGTGTTAGCTAAGTGTTGGTAGGCAGATTACGGACATGAGTCGTTTCTGCTCATCTAACACTCGGCGTGTTTCCCCCAAATGTTGAACCATTCCTTACAAAAAAGAAGAAGAATGCTCCAGCTGAGTTCTGGTCCAAAACATGTTTCTGTTGGTTCCTGAATCACTCCCACGTCTTAGCCAATCCTCATCTACTCATGCAAACAAATGTGCGAATTTGCTGCTGTTCAGATGGTGCCTTTTAACCAAACTGTGGAAACCATTGGCTTCTGCATGTTGGTTAGAAATGAACCAGACCAACTGAAAAATAACAAGTTCTGCCTGAATCTAATCTCACGTTGGCTCTAAAATGAGTTGGTCCCTGTACGGCGTTTCTGCATCATTTGCCCGGACATCCACGGCGGTCACGCACGCTATCAGTTCAACAGAAAGATGCGCTCTAAAGGAGACAAAGAACAAGGGCGGAGGGAACGTCTTCAGTCATTTTTTGTAATACGTTGTGTAAAATGTCGACAGCAAATGAACAGAATAGTAGTAACTCATACAAACCGCTTCTATGGCTCTTTACTATGGCAACAGATACCTCTCACGCGTATTACCGCGAGAGCACACGCACACACACACACACACACACCGCTGCAGTGTTCCCCTCGCTCTCCCACGGAGCAGCAGGGAAACACCAGCGAGAGAGAGGAGGAAGAGACACACACACACACACAGCAGTGTCTCCCCACCGTCATTCTTCTTCACATTTTGCCATTTATGGCGTCCGCCCACTCCACCCACCATCCTCTCTCTCTCTCTCGGTCTCTCTGAAAATGGTCTACAAAACAGTGTATGTACACCTACACATATCGTCACAATGACGCACTCAAAACAAATAATAACTATAGACTGCAGGGCAAAAATGAGTAACACTGTTGCAGTACAAGCTGGGTTTCAGCTGTGCTTATTAACTTTCTGTATGGTTACAGTACAGATTTGTTTCCTTTAGGTTGAGCCACTCTAATTTCTACACAGCTGAAGTGTTTCTGTTACTGTTGAAATACAACCTGATGCGTCCTGTATAGTGTGTTTGTTTTTACCCATGGACCTCTGCTCTACAGGGACCCCATTCAAACTGTCAAACTGGACACGAGTATATTTCGTACTCCGCTGAGTGCCCAGCTGGGGCTTTGTGTCATTTTTACCCTGAGAAATGAATCTGGGTGGTGGTGCCGCTGCGGTTCAGGGAGATTACAGGCCAGTCTGAGCTCCAGACCATGGGAGGAGACCTGCTGCACCGCGAGCTATAGAAAGCCTGCAAACCACAGGCCTGTCATCTGAGTCCTACTCACTGCCTGTTTTCATCCAGAGGGGACCGGTCTCTGTCAGAGCGCCCTCATCCTGATCCACTTTGGACCGGTTTGAGCAAACCTTTTTCATCGCAAGCGCTCCTGCCTGAGAAGATTTAGTCTTTCTCTGCTGTCGGAGGGTAAAAAACTTTCTATGAGCCATCTGCAGTTTGAAGAAGTATTCCAATCCTTTACTAGTAGCTGTAGAAATACCACAGTGTAGAACATACTCTGATGCAAGTTAAAGTCTAATTCACAGTTTTACTTCAGTTAAATAACAGAAGTATTTGTAACAAAGTGTAGTTTAAGGCGCCCGGTGGAGTTGTTAACAAATACAATGAGGTGTACATTCTCATAAAAACATCGCTCCATAGCGCTACTACTACAGTTCAAAGAGAAAACTTTTTAAGTTTTAAAAGCCACATAAGCCTACTTATGTGTTAACAGCATCATATTTTTTTAATGATTATTGTATATTTTCCACGTAAAATCTTGATTTTTAAAGTAATTCAGTGCAGTTGTTGAAGTACAAGTACCTCAGGATTGTACATAAGTACAGTACTTGAGTAAATGTACTTAGTTACATTCCTACACTGAGTCATTAACATTTCATTGGGACCAAGATGCACTTTATCTTCTTATGTGCATGCCAGCTGAGTCGCTGTAACTTGTTGTTTCAGATGACGTTGGAGTGCCTTCATTCCCTCCATCGTCATTTTAGCTGGCACCCCCAACCCACAACCTCCTTCAGCACCCCTGGGAGTCCCCAGCACCCCGGTTTGGCAAGCACCCGTGTGGGATGTGTCGACTGACCCTAAATCCCATTGAGATGCGGGCTATTATGCAACACTCAGAGCTGCTCGTGAATGACAATTACGTACTCGAAACTCAATAGGGCGAGGTGGAGGGAGACACAACTGCACATTCAGGGAGATTGAACTCGAGGTGCACTTTGACTGTATCACAGAAAACTGAATGTGTTCACTTTCACCAGCCCAAGTGACTGACTGAACAGATTTGTCCAACTTTTAAGATGTTACAGTTCATCTTAGAAATAAAAAACAAAGATCACTGAGGAAACTGTTGATTGTAACATATTTAAATATCAAGAAAGAAATGTTTATTTAAAGTCACATGAATACTAAAACATGTCCGCCAGTCAGATACAGAACTATCATTTTATGCCATGAGAGAAACGGATAGTGCATATGACCTTCCTCAAAGGTCTCGTTTGGTCAATAAAATACTAAACATCTGGCTTGACAAGAGGTTTGGGTCCAGAGGGGACCCGCACCTCACATGAAAACACCGACAGGGAGACTCACCAGCGCCCGCTGAATGCAGAAGAATCTCCCGGGGATGAAACGTTGATGAGAAAGAGAGAGAAATGGCAAAAGGTTGCCAGGTCCGCTGATTTTAAAAATGATGCGTCTGACCTTCCCAGACGCAGATGCGGACGCAGAGCACCGCTGGATGGAAGGAGGGGATATCAACAGCTGGATGGACGGACGCCGTGAGGACAGACCGAGCAGCTGCTCTGACTGGGATGAATGAATCCCTCACACGGAGGATCAGCGGAGATATACGGAGCGGAGCTGCTGGAGTTTCTGCTGCCTCTGACCGGACTGCTGCCTGCATGCCGCCGCATCTACACACCGAGGGGGGACAGCGCCCTCTAGTGGCAGCAAGCGACAGCGCAAGCTCCGGGCTTCTGAAGAGCAAATCCACCCATTTAAACGTCTCGTTGTACTTAATTGCAATTATGTAAGGTCTCTTTCTTTAGACGAAAATGCCACATCACCATTTGTTTCAGTGAAGATAAAAACGTTGATGTTTCATGAACTCTGAACCATCATTAAAGGAAGAGAAGTCATGATGGTTTTTATTAGGCAGTCAAATGTCGCTATTTTCTGAAGCTGAAAAGGAATTTGACTACTTTTATGCTTCCACTCCATCACGACAGTGAATTGGTAATTAGGTCAATTATCTTGTGAACTAATCAGATGTTTATGCTCTTATAAATGTGATTTAAAGTTTGGCTTTGTCCTCATCTTTCTAGTGCAACCTGTGCACTTTTTCAGTTGATAAGGCAAACTGAACTTAATTACGAGATAACAATCCTTCACACAACCTAGGCCTATTGGAACGTACAGTTAAAAGCTATAAATTAAAGTGATCGTGATGTAATGCCCTTAGTCCCTTGGTTAGGAGGTAGAAGATGGTTGAGTACAGACCTGTTTTAGGAGGACTTTATAATATATTGGTCGTGAAGCAATATGCATGATTCAGCTCACCAGGCGCAGCTGCTGCCACACGAACACATCTGCCAGTGTTTTTTTTTTGCTTGCAAACACTCGTCATTGTGGCACTGAATTGCGCTCGTTACATCATTTCATTTCCTCATCGTCGTTTCTGAGACGCCAACGCGTGACATTTAAGATGAGTGGAAGTTGATACGAAGTTGACTTCTGCAGAAGTCACTGCGGTGAAGTGCACCCTCCAGTGGGTTTAACAAAGACTGCAGGGAGGGCTTCCTTCCTTCTGAACTGGTCACGCTGGTGTTGGTCTCTACAACTCTAGCTGACGATTCACTTCAAACGTTTTACTTTACTGCAAACTTCCCTCACATTCTCTCTGCATATTCAGTCTCACGGTGAATTAGACAGAAACTATAGAATTCCGCGAGTCGCATGCGCGTCAACGGAGGCGCGGTGCGCTTTTACGCGCGACTCCAGTGACACAGTGGAGGAGAGAGAGCCGTGAAGACCGTCAGCGTGGGAGTGTTCTGCTGCCAGAAGATGATCTTTTACCTAAAAGCTTCTCTTAAAAAATGAATATTAATCATATTTATTTATGTTTGGTTTTCTTTTTCTTTAATTTAACATCTTTACTTCTGAGTTCGGACGAGGTTTTATCACACAAAGAAAAACATGAATACGGACAGCTCTTTGATGTGTGATTGACACAATATTAGTTAAATAGTTGAATTGAAGAGTTGAGAAAAGGCTTTGACTTTTTCACCATAAAATGCTGCAGAACTCACTCCAAGAGAAGAATAATAAATAATATTAATATGCAGCCAGAACTCGATATAAAACAAACTGTTACACTGATGTAATGCAGCTTCATCTGAAGCCCCGCCATGTTTAAAATGTTTAACTAGTCTTCTAAGTTAACCCTCTCTATACAATAAACGGTGAAATAAATACTGCGTCACGTGACCCGGTCAGAGATCAGAGAATGCCGACAGGTCGGCGCGAGCCAACTTCTGCCTCTTACGTAGCTAAATTAATTAGCCTAAATATTCATGGAAACTGAATAACAAACTGCAAAAGAAAATATCTAGACACATTCTATTTACTTGTACATACTTTAACCACAGGAAGTCACAAACTGGACTAAGTAGCTGACAACAGGAACCAGTTCAACCACGAGAGGGCAGCCTTACAGCAGGCTTTCTGTAATTATGTAAATTGAATAATTGTACTTATTTTAGGTTATTTAGTTAGTTTTAAAAAAGTGATCCTGTGTTTTATGTTTTATCATCTGTGTTAATGAGCTAGTAAAGTAACATTGAAGTGCTAGAAGCCTATAGCTTCCATGCTATGGCTATAGTCTATATTGTGATTATGAAGCTATATTATGTGTTTACAATGAAAAGCAAATACAGAGTCCATACACCACACTTACACAAAGATATGATGTTAAGGTTTATGTGAGAAGAAAATTAAATGCACACAAATCTATTGCTGGTGAAGATATTGTATTAGGTCACATCTGTCTGGTGTTGTCAATGTAGTAAAACTGATCTCAGAAAATAGTGTCATATCTATTTGCATTGACTTGTTGAGTCAGTGACATTCAACAACTAGAAGAACAACCTTCCCAAAGCTGACACTAGATGTCATATTAGCTCTACTGTATTTTAAACATGATTTGAAATGCGGGTTCTCTGACCCGTAACCATAATGCAGCCTGTTGGGACTCTTTGCTAAAGTTATAGAGGATCGAGGAGCATCAAAGACCAGTGGTGTATAAAGTACCCAAAAGCCATACTTGAGTAAAAGTAAAGATACCTTACTGGAAAATGACTCCAGTAAAAGTAAAAGTCACCTATTAGAATACTACTTGAGTAAAAGTCTTAAAGTATCTGATATTTATTGTACTTAAGTAGCAAAAGTAATTTTCTGATATTAAATGTACTTAAGTATTGAAAGTAAAAGTACAAGTAAATGCTGTTAATAAAAAAGCAAAGGGTCAGAATTTTGAGAATTATGAAGTTGATTCTTTTAAGTGCTGTGGCACCATGACCAAGGACATGGAGCTGTGTTGACAATAATTGGGTTGGCTGTGATCCATCCAGGAGCAACAATGTTCAACATAATATATTGTACATAAGTATACTTTTGCATCTACTATGAACTTATCATCATAATTCTCCGAAAAGCAATATGACGCTATGAAGGAGTTGTAACAGTGTGTTTATAAGTATGCTCATTCTGACTAGAGGATGTAGAGGGCAAATGCATAATGTTGTGTTCAGCAAAAAATATCCACTTGATGCATCAGGTCAGTGTTGTGAGAAAGGACACCTGCCTTGTAAACTCCTATGGGCCTGATTTGAACACAATAGCAAAGGTTTTGCTCAAGCTGAATCTGCAATTGGGCGACTGCTACCATCATAACTCCATCTGATCATCCACAAAATGACTCAAATATCAAAACATGATCGATACTAAAGCAGCACCGAAAGTAACAACCCAGTCATTACTTGAACCTGAAAAATGTCCTGTTCATCTTCAAAAGACAATTCTACTACATTGTAGCTTCTTTACATTCTAATAGAATGTAAAGAAGCTACATTGTATAGAATGATTATATTGAAGTTATTCCTTTTTTAAATGTTTTAGACGAGTCACTAATCACTTTAAAAGAGTGATTATAGCTGATTTAACTTACAGACATGAGATTGATCTTCTCATGTCTCTTTATACAATGATATTAATTCATCCCCGTTTTATTGATATCTTACGAAAAGTTACTCCTCATTTTTCGTGCGTTTTTCCTGCAAAAGTCCAGCAACATGAGTCTGTTTTCGCTTGTTACACGCATACTGTCTTTTCAAAATAAACTTCCATCTTCACAGGAAACAACTAAGGTTTAGGCGATGAAACTACTTAGTTAGGTTTAGGAAAAGTTCGTGGTTTGCGTTAAAATATCTACGGAAGTGGCGTTGCTTAAGTACGGAAGTCACGTCACAAATAAATCAACATTGGCTTCTCGTTTCACACACGGCACAAACTGCGGCCTCCTGGAGGAAACACCAGTGTTTGTTTGACCCATCCACCTCTCCTCATCCCACCCGTCCTGTGTGTGTTGTCGCTCGCTAGCTATAGCATGTAGCATCCTGGGCATCACTGGGAATCTAAACACCGCGGCTTTGAGAGCACTTGTTTTGCGCATTAACGTGATTAACCAATGATTTAACTTGTAAGCTAGGACCACTGATTCACCAAACCTGCTTGCTTGCAGTCTCTGTTCCACCACAGTCCCCGACGCTGGTCTCATGATTCATTTTGTTTCTAAAGATAGATTTGATTTTGTAGCGAGTAACGAAGGTTTCAGGGGAAATGTATCGGAGTAAAAGTATCAGTTTTCTACAGATATCCAAAAAAACGACTTAAGTACAGTAACGAAGTATTTCTACTTCGTTACTGTACACCACTGTCAAAGACGCAATGTAAATGAATCACGTGATCTTTAATGGACTCGTTTTAGGGACTACATTCATATGAGAATTGATTATTGAGCGGGTCAATCAGACCTCTGCTGCCTTATTCATAAAGTGTTTATCATGTGAAGTGTTTGCATCAGACGCGTTCCCAGCTGGAGGCTGTCACTGATCAGACTAACACAATATACACTTTGCTTTAACACTTGGTAAAAACAAAAAGGGACAAACTCAGATGAGCGTAAAACGGTAAAGTCGCACAAATTATTATGTGTGTTAGTTTTCGGTTTTGCTGGACGCGCGCGCTCCCTCCCACTTTCAGCACTTCTCTTTTCAGCAGGACCACGCGCGACTCCAGTGACACTGTGGAGGAGAGCAGAGTGCCATGAAGACCGTCAGCGTGTGAGTGTTGTGCTGCGGGAAGATGCTGCTGCTGCTGCCCGGTCTGTTGTTCATTCTCTGGGGAGAACCGGCTCGGTGCCTGGAGGAGAACGGAGGCTTCACTTTTGATGGAGACATCCGCCACTTCGCCGTGGCCGCCAACACGGTTTACGTCGCTACGGAGGAGAGGCTGTACCAGCTGAGCCACGACCTGACTCTGGTCCAGAGTCTGAGTCAGAGAGGGATCTTGACGGGGAGCCATTCGACCAACGACGCGCACTTTTCCCGGGTTGCCGAGACGGACGAGCAGAACGCAACTTTCGGAGTCAACATATTGTTGCCGTTTGTTGAGAATCACACGCTGATCAGCTGCGGCGTGATCGAGTGCGGCTACTGCGAAGTGCTGGACCTGAGGAACATTTCTAATGTGCTGTACAGGGAGCACTTCCAGGTGGGATCCCCGTGGAGAGGCAGCGCGTCCGTCGGCTTCCTGGTGGATGTGGAGCAGACAAGTACCGAGACCTACATTCTGACTGCCAATCAGCAATATGAGCCGCAATATGAGCCCGCAAAGAAAAAATGCTCCTTGCCACCATATGCAGTGAACCTTCATAATACGAATCACCATCAGAAAGGATCTATATTTGCTTTGAGTGGCGTCTTCTCTACCACTTCAATCAAACGATGCCAACGCAATGCTGAGTTTGTGGATGGATTTCAGATCAATTTAATCATTTATCTTTTCTCCAACCTGCCCTCAAGTGACGAGAACAACAAAGTCCGTCTCATTTGGCTCGAGGGTAAAAATACCAAAAAGAAGACTCTCGAGTCTCTGCGGGGCGCGACCCTGCGTGTCTCTGATGGTGATGGGGGTGAAGGCAGCAAGCTCCTCGCCTCCGCGGTGATCCCGGGCGGGCCGCCGGTGCTGTGGAGCGGCGTGTTCAGTGTGGACGGAGGACAAACCAACACCGAGCTGGTTCTGTTTGACATCAGTCCGGATCTCAGCGGAGACCCCGATGCAGATCCAGACTTCAGCAATGTCTGCCCTCTTAACACAGCACTGACGGTGGGTGGTTTTATTATAGATAAACGTTTTGTAGTGATCGGGTGTTGTTTCCATTAAAGTTACAAAACTAGAATCACGGGCTCATTTTACGCACTGACAAAGTACGTGAAAACCAATGTCCATATGGGTAACGTCGATCATAAAAACATTATACCAGGTATGCTGCTACTATTAATACTATGAATGTGTATATTTTATAGTATAAGCACAGTTTACAAAGTGCTTTAAGAGTGAAATGAATGAGCAACGTTCTAAGAAGCTAGAAAAATAATGCAAGCAAACTTATTCTAAAATAAATAATTTGGGACAGAGCTTTCCTGGTGCGGCTCACATTCAAAGGCACAATGAAATGACAAACAAAAAATATGAATGAACATAATTTATTATCAGTCACAATCACTTGATGACCCAGCAATGCACTGAGATGAGTTTTGAGTCGTCATCAGCTATTTCAACTGCCCTCAACACTACTTCAGGAATCCATAAATACCTGTTGGGTCCTAATCTGATCATCAGTGTGTGTGTTTGATTCTCAGCCAAAGACTCTGAAGCCGAAGGCCGTGCTCTTCAGGCAGAAGTACATGACCTCTGTTCTGGCAGTGAGACAGAAGGCCTGGGTGGTGTTCTTCATCGGGACAGGAGATGGGCAGCTCATTAAGGTGTGTGTAACAAGTTGAGTGATTTGCATTCTATTCATTATTGGAAAAAAGGTCAGAACAGATTATACTCTTCAATAGCTCAAAAGTCGCTTGGAGTCTGCAAAATAATGTCGAACTCGTGCTTGAGAACGACCAGCTTCCTGTCACCGCAAATCTTCACAATCATCACACCATCAATCGCTTTCCTTCCATCACTTAGCTAACATCATTGAAATGCTGCAGAGCCTCTTTCAACACACATGATTAAAGATTTCAAAAATAATATTATATATATATTATATATTTCAAAAGTGTTTATATGATCTCTAAAAATAATAGATTTTATAAATTTAAATATAACACTCTAAAGAGCAGGACTTGGTGGAAAAGTCAGTCTATTAGTTTACTTTTTGTTGTTAAAGATGATTCTGTGGAAATTCACAGTCTGATTATCTTTTTTTTTTTATGTCTTGATACTCAAAAGATTATATACAGTATGTTTCACGTTAACGCTCGTTGTGGTCGTGGGTTACCAAGAAAAGCCACGCTATCTCTATATCAGACTTTACCAGGAAACAGCTATGTTTCCTGGTAAAGTTCTTCTTAGATACACATTCTATTTGCAGAAGTTGTAGCAACGCAAATGTTCGCGGTTACTTCTCAAAAACAGCATAATGTTCTCATAGGCAGAAATGATTTAAATGGTGGAAAAGTCTTACCAGTTTTTACAGCTTGATTGCATTGGCTGGTATTGTCACTGGTATTTTGATTTTCCCCTCTTTCCAGTTCAGCTTTGACTCACACCTAAACACAAAACACAGTAGCTCAGTCTGAAACTAAACAAAGCTACGTTGTTGTTGTCAGCTCGCTGTGGACAAGAACTACCACCCCACCTGTCCCAGGGTGCTCTACAGGGCCAACGACGACCGCCAAGTGTTTCCCAAAATGCTTCTGGATCAAGTGGATCTTAAACATGTGTACATGCCATTACAAAACCAGGTAGGTGCATTGCACATGTATCATGTGTAGGGCTGTGGTGAACACTGAGAGATTATGAATACTTAAACATGTTCTGATGTGTTCATTACCACAATGTGATATGTACGTGTGCTGTATTATAAAGTGTTGCTGTGTTTGTGCTTTGTTCTAGATGAAGCGTGTACCCGTGTCTGATTGCAGCACATACACAAACGTGCAGGACTGTTGGTCTGCACAGGATCCGTACTGCGTCTGGTGCGGCTCTAAAAACAGGTCGGGGAAACAACATCTCACGTTGACACCTTTAAATAATCATGAACTCGGTTAAAACATTTAGTTTCTCTTCCTAGTTGCACATTTGAAGATGACTGTGAAGACTCAGACTGGATATCCATTCCTGATGATTTTCAACAGAAGATGGTTTCCTACAGAGTATTAAAGGATGGCTCTGGACAGGTACAGATCACATGCAAGCTTTGAACTCTACTCCGTTGTGACTGTCACATGTTTCTCCTTTAAACACTCTTATCCTCCTTTTCTCAGATCACACTAAACATCCAGACACACCTCACTGTGGGCCAGGAGGCTCGGTCTAACTTCACCTGTCAATTCTCCACCAGTGAGCCTTGTAGCACAAAAAGCCCTCCTCCACAGTTCCCACAATGCACCTGCATCCTTTCAAAAAGCACACTTCCTGCTGAAGGTCAGTGATTAATGGATATAATATCAATCCAGTGAATTAAATACCTGGTGATCAATGACTTTCACACTGTCACAAGAGTCTTTGTTAAATGAAGAAGTTAAGATGTTATATATTGTTACATCACATAAAACATGTGTTCCTGAATATTACGACCAAGACTCTGACATTCACTCTACTATTTTCACCTAACAGGCCTGCCTGTCACGGTTAAGTTTAGACTTGGGACGACACAGTTGAGGGAAGAACTGAAGCTGTTCAACTGCTCTGAGATCAGTGGACCGCCAACTTCTGTCCTGTAAGTCCACAGTCAGTCAGATGCATCACTGATGAAATGATCAGGAAAGAAATGAACCTCGTCTTTTCACAACTGTCTAAATTCTGTTGGATAAAAGCCATTGTTCCTGCAAAGCCTCATACTTTCATTCTCTCCCAGGTGTATTGAGTACCATAGTGGATCAGTACAAATACACATTTTAGCTGTTAACTCAACCTCAGGCATCCAGCTGACATAAGACACACATGCAGACAACTCGAAGCTTCACACACAAATGCCTGTTACACCACATATGATAATGACCAAAAAGACTCTATACATGAAAAGGAAGTAATAAAGAAACAGAATAAATATTCAACAAAAGATTTAAGAAAGTAATAGAAAAATAACTAGGGACAAAAAATACCGAAATTAAAAAAGGATAGAAAAAGTAAAACATATTCACTGACTTAAGTGGAGTAACTGAGTCATCTTCAAGTTTCCAACAGAACATTAAGTCCCCACTCCAGTGGGAATGAGAGGTAGGGGCAGCATATCTCCAATCGAATAGCTTGTAGAGTCATGAAGGAGGTGAAGGCTTGCATCCCCTGTTTGGTTTTGGGCAAAATGTATTCCTGTCGGGGAAGTGAGTGTGTTTTGCTCAGGCAAATGCCATTTGAAAAATTTGAATCAGCCCTTTTCCTATATTTAACATTGTAAATAGCTAATGTTTGAGATGAAAAGCCTAGTAGCAAAGCCTCATTGTGCTACTAACAAGAGATGAAACACAATCAAACGGCATAAACAGACTGCAAGGCAGAAGCACGAGAATAAAAAGACGGAACCAACGGTCAGCTTACTGCTTAGCCTGATACTTTAAATATGTCTGGCAGTGGTCATGTTTTATCATCAGGAAACATGATGCAGTATTACGATCATGTGGTCTTTGTGTCATTGTGATTCACCTTTTATCAACAGGTGATCACATTTGTTTTCTCTTCAGGTGTCGGCGGTGTATCAAGGCTGGATGTGGCTGGAGCAGAAGCGGCTGTTCCTGGGCAGATGGAGGAGTGGAGGATGTAATTATGCATGTTTTTATGTATTTATCTTTACCTATATTATATTATTATATTATATTTACCTTTATGCAGTAGGCTTTTCCAGAGCTCATACATGTTTCCAAGTGCTACATTTGAACACCAATGCCTCAACACCACATTCATTTTGAGCCGTTTGTAAGATTGAAGACTATGACTGTATATAATTATATTTGTTGTTACTAGTTAAGAAGAATTATTTAAACTCTTTCAAAACATATTTTACAAGAATGTTAACTTCATGTTGGCTACATTTAGCAACTACCAGATAAGTTAACAGGAAATGAGTTGAGTGCCTTTACTGTGGATGTCATGTGAACCTGCTTCATTTCTTCCCCTCACTTCCTCCTGCAGGACAACTTTTGCCAATTAATGGAGTCAGGGATGAACTTTTTAGTAAGTCTGAACCTCAATTCTCACACATTCTTCCTCTGATGCTCACCTCCTTCACATTCAGTAGAGATTAAAACATCAGTACAGGGTGACATGCATTAAAACGGATTATCTTTGTGTGTGTTTTACTGTCAGAAACCGGAGATCTCCTCCATCACTCCCAGCGTCGTGTCTTTCTACGGCAGGAACCATGCAGTGTTGTCTGGTTACAACCTCAGTGACGTGACCAGAGTGAGGATCCAGGCGGACATGGACTACACTCCACACGAGTGAGTCAGTTTATGAGCGGCTAAAATGACGCTTACACTAGAAATTACAATTTAAAGATGGCACTTATTACCTCACAGGTAAATTCAATACTTATTAGTGACTGTCTAATCAATACTATATGTGCACCGCTCTTTCCTAAAGTCTAACTGGTCTTGTTTATGTATAATATGGCTCTGGTCCTGTGCACCTTGTGCTTGTCAGCGCTGTTGCTCAGACATTTTAGAATCTGAGCATCAACTTGAAACTAAAGCTGAGTGTGCTTCTGTTTTAGGGATTGACGATTTTAAGCTATTTCAGGATTGTGTTTTTATCTTTCTGTTCTAAAACACCTTTTCAGGGAGTTCAGAGAGATGGTTACTTATGTTCTGGCACATTTTGCTGCTCTTCCTTTGGCTGTATAGAAGTATTCTGCATGATATGGTTAATATGGTGTCAAAGTCTTGATCTCAGTGAGGCTAACTGGTTTCCTCTCTCAGGTCTCCTGTATGGAACCACACTGGTGTGACACTAACGTTCCACATCCCCAGTGCCGATACTAAAGGCACGGTCAACGCATGTGTTCTCCTCCCAGACGGTAGTTGCCATGGCAATGCTAAAATCATCTACCAGTCATCCCCGTCCTGCACCAACATTGTACCAAAGAGCAGCTGGATCAGGTGTGTGTGTGTACGTGTGTGTACGTGTTTGTTGTGGTTACTTCTTTCTTTCTTGTCAGTTCACACGGGTTGATTGGAAATTTGGTCTTCATTTTTTTTTTTTTTTTTTTCTAAAGAAGAAAGAAACACATTGTGGTCTACACCATGGTTATTATGACTAATCTGACTACTTTCTTTTATACTTTGGCAATTCCAAATGCTCTGTACAGCACTGTCAGCTAATCTATCAAAAAGGGCAGTGACAACTTTAGTTTGCTATTTTGGGATCTGCCTCCAGTGCTTTGTCACTAACTTCAGTACATTTAGCTGAGACTTATTCTAGGAAACCGTGTTAGTAAGTGAGCAGCAGTTAACAGTTGTGGGTCATCTCATGGGGAAAGAACGCCACTTCCCCAAAAGCAATGTCTTTCACCATTACAGCTCTTCCCTTTTTTAGTTGCAGCAGCTGAAAGTGCCACTTCTGTCTTTTTACACGGTTTCTTATTAAGGTTCAAAAACAATTGATGTGCATATGTCCAGAACATACACGTACAAAAATCAAATAATCCCAGGACCATAAGCATTATGGCATTATTATAACATTACAGTTTTCAGTATGGTGGTTTGTCATTTATATCACCAGTCAGCATGCACAGCTTTCAAGTTGCTCCCTTCAAATTCTTGAAGGAACTAGTTAGTGTGTTAAACAGCAACATGTTTTGGTTTTGCCCTTCTAGACTTCCCAGCTTTTCCTCTATGTAAGCTACACTTTTGTAATTTAATCTTAAATTATTCTTTTTTACATTTTCAATATGTTTTTTTCCAATGTTACGTCCCTTCTCTGTTGTCCAGGGGAAGGATTTAGGGACCAACTAGCTCGTATACCATAAACAACATTTATTGTGCTCACTGACAGTGAAAGATGAGCGAGTCTCAACACAAGATTTGGGAGAGGATGGGACAGGTGTGGTCGTGCCAAACAATTGAAACAAAGATAACAGAACTTGGCCTAACTAACTAACCTCTGAAATCAACAAACAAAATGGCTTACTAACTCATCTAAATGTGCTTGACCAAAACCCAAATACAGATGAGGCACCGACCAATAAACCTAGTGTATCTAGACACAGAAAATCCTACGTGTGTGCCAATGTACAGGGTACCCCAGACTCACCTACTGTCCGCAACCTCTCACCACAAATACTAACACGTTCATTTCTCAGGATTGACATAAACAGTGTGAAATGAAGTCCCCTGAACGCCGAGGCTTCCTGCCTTTTATCTGTGGCTCTCCCTCCACTGATTGGCCAGCCTGCCGCTGGTGCCAATCACCAATCAGGACAACTGGCCCCCCACAGGTGGAATCCAATCACCCAATTGATCTGTTAGGAGAACTGAGAGAGAGAGAGAGAAAAAAGGAAGGGCAGGAGGGGAGAAAACA
Source organism: Anarhichas minor (assembly GCF_050575085.1). Lineage (NCBI taxonomy): Eukaryota > Metazoa > Chordata > Actinopteri > Perciformes > Anarhichadidae > Anarhichas > Anarhichas minor. Next base: position 627,107 of record NW_027466501.1, read on the forward strand.
CAACACGTAACACCCCCACCCATATAAGCTCAAACATAATGTTTGATTCTACAGCGCACGCGACAAAGCATCCGCAAGAACATTTTCAGACCCCCTTTTATGAATGATTTCCAGATTGTAGTTTTGAATGATTAGAGACCAACGCATAAGACGCTGGTTGTGGTTATACATTCTGGAGATGAACACAAGTGGGTTATGATCGGTGAAAACTTTAATAGGTTTAACACTTGACCCAATGTAAACCTCAAAATGTTGTAGGGCGAACAACATTGCTAGAGCTTCCTTCTCTATTGTGGAATATCTAAGTTGATGTGTGTTGAATTTCCGGGAGAAGTAACTCACAGGATGATCGATGCCCTGGTCATCTTCTTGCAGAAGAACTGCCCCAGCTCCAACCGCACTGGCATCAACTTCCAGTTTGAAAGGCGAGGAGAAATCTGGGGCGGCCAGGACAGGAGTGCAACACATTACTCTTAAGACTTTCAAAAGACTGATTGCACTCACTAGACCACACAAAGGGCTTTGCGGGACTGGTTAAATCAGTCAGTGGAGCTGCTACAGAGGAGAAGTTTTTGCAGAACCGTCTATAATATCCTGCCATCCCAAGGAAACGGCGCAGCTCTCTCCTGGTGGTTGGTGCAGGAAATGTCGCAATGGCTGCGATCTTGGCCTCCGCAGGACGAACCTGTCCTTGACCAACCTGCTGACCAAGATAGAGAACAGTTCCTTTTCCAAACTCACATTTGGCAAGATTGAGTGTTAGGGATGCAGTAGAAAGACACTTGAAAACCTCCCTCAATGTATCCATGTGACCAACCCAGTCATCAGAATAGACTACAATGTCGTCAAGATATGCTCGGCAGCGTGGAACATCTCCCAGTACTGCATTTACTAGCCTTTGGAAAGTAGCAGGAGCATTACACATACCAAATGGCATGACGGTATACTGTAAGAAATGATCAGGTGTCACAAAAGCTGAAACTTCAGAAGCATGTGGGGTTAAAGGAACTTGCCAATACCCTTTCAACATGTCAAGTTTGCTCACATAGGTTGCAGGACCAATCTCATCAATGCAGTCATCAATTAGAGGTAATGGATGTGCATCAGGAACAGTTACAGCATTTACTTTGCGAAAGTCAGTACAAAATCTTGGACTACCATCAGACTTGGTATCCAGGAGACAGGGAGAACTCCATGGACTGGAACTGGGTACTGCAAATCCATTCTGTATTAGATAGTCAACCTCCCTCTTCATGACTTCCCTCTTAACCGGATTTACCCGATAGGCATGCTGCTTGATCGGCATAGGGCTAGTCAAGACAACGTCGTGAGTTATGACAGAAGTTTGGGAGGGAATGTCATTGAACAGACACGGAAAGTCATTAATAAGTTCCATGACATCTGCTCTCTGGTCATCAGGGAGATGAGACAAGTAGTGGGGCAAGTTGGACAATACCTCAGTATTACTTAGCCTTGCCCCCTGTGGTGTAGCATTACGCATCACCAACCCATCTTCATCACCATTATCAGGAGTGCTCACCTTTGAAATGGATGCCATAGGTGAGACTTCAGTCTTTAACTCATGGACTTTGGATGACCCTTGTTGACCTTCTCGGAGGTGGTACTGCTTCATCATATTCACGTGACACACTCTGGTGCGTCGCCTGCGGTCCGGAGTTTGGATTACGTAGTTTGTTTCACTTAGCTTCTTTTCTACAACATAAGGACCGGAAAACTTGGCAGAAAGTGCAGAACCAGGTACAGGCAAAAGAATCAATACTCTGTCACCTGGCTGAAACAAATGTGCGACTGCTCGCTGGTCATACCGCTTCTTCATCCCTGCCTGGGAAGAGGTCAGGGCATCTCTAGCCAATGAGCAGGCTGGTTGGAGGCGATCTTTGAGCTTGCTGACGTACTCTGGGATACTTCTGACCCTCTTCTCTGGTATGACCAGTTGCTCTTTAAGAACCTTCAAAGGACCCCTAACTTCATGTCCAAAGACCAGTTCAGCAGGACTGAAACCTAGGGACTCCTGTACAGCCTCACGGGCAGCAAACATAACTAGTGGGACACTGTCATCCCAATCCCGCTCTGACTCATGACAATGTTTGCGTAACATTGATTTCATGGTCTGGTGAAATCTCTCCAGCGCCCCCTGGCTTTCTGGATGGTAAGGACTAGATGTTACATGTTTAACATCCAATGTTCTAAGTGCTTGGGTAAAGACTCTTGACTTGAAATTGGTACCTTGATCAGTTTGAACCACTTTTGGCAGACCAAACAATGTAAAGAACTTTACCAGAGCCTTGGTGATAACTGGAGCTGTGATCCTTCGTAGCGGAATGGCTTCTGGGAACCTAGTGGAAGCACACATGACAGTTAGTAGGAACTGATTCCCAGATCTGGTCTTTGGCAATGGCCCAACACAATCGACAATCACCCTCTCAAATGGTTCACCCATTACTGGAATGGGACAGAGAGGAGCTGGAGGAATCACTTGATTCGGTTTTCCAACAACTTGACAAGTACGACAATGACTAACAACATCAGTCTTGAGTCCTGGCCAAAAGAAATGCCGGAGGACTCTTTCATAAGTTTTAGTGATCCCCATGTGTCCTGACCATGGGTGGTCATGAGCTAATGACAGTACCTGAGAACGATAGACTGTAGGTACAACAACCTGGTAAATCTCACCCCAATCCATATCCTCTGAGATACCACTAGTCCAGCGACGCATTAACAGGCCATCATCAAGAAAGTAGGCCATTTTCTTTTTCTTGGCTTCTTCTGGTCTAAGAACAGATGAATGACATTTTTCAATAGTGAGGTCTGCTTTTTGTGCCGCTATGAACTCTTCCCTGGTGGCTGGCAGTTTTACCCTTTCTTGACTGGTGTGAGAAGACCCAGTGTCAGCATGTTGGACCTCAGGCTGATGTTTGGCCTTAGTCATAACTACCTCGGGTAACTGTTCTGTGACCAGAAAAGTGTCAGACAAGTCTAAGCCATATTTCTTTGTCTGGGCCCGTGTAGTCACACAAGCAGGAAAGACGTCAGGAAGCACTTGTGCCATCTTGTCAGAGTCAGAGCTTAAATCAGGGCTGTCTAGCACCACAGGGACTGGCATAACTTGGCCCCCTGCTAGGTCATTTCCTAGAATGAAATCGATACCTTTAATGGGCAACGCAGGTAGAACTGCAACTTCAAAGATTCCACTGACTAAGGGAGACTGAACATTAATATTGTGCAAAGGCGCAGGTATGAAACTCATTCCAACACCTTGAACAACTGCACTTGAGTTACACGACGATTTAGACGACAGAGGTAAGATGCCTTCTCGAACAATAGATTGGGAGCCTCCTGTGTCTCTCAATATCTTTACTGGCTGCTGATCTTTAGGATCCCCACTAAACGAAACAAATCCCTCTGATATGAAGGGTTTGAAACAGTCATCAGGTTCATTCTCTTTAGACTGTGACAGTTCCAACCTTGGTAGTGTCACTCTTTTAATCAGTCCCATGCCTTTTGGATGTTGTAAGGTTGGCGGAAACTGTTGCTTACGCTTCAGAGAAAGGCAATCAGCAACGATGTGACCCTTCTTATGACAATAAAAGCATTCACGATCCCCTCGAGGTGGTGACGGTGGTCCCCTAGCCTTGTTAAAAGGAGGGTGGCCAAAACCAGGTCGCATGGGGTGTGGTACTGAAACTGTCTGGGCGGAAGGAAGACACAAACACATTTTTATGAGTGAGGACAAACTCATCAGCCAAGACAGCTGCTTTCGACAGTGAAGTCACCTTTTGTTCATTCAAATATATCACCAGTCTCTCTGGTAAAGCACCCTTGAAATCTTCCAACAGCATTAACTGACAAAGAGACTCAAAACTATTCTTTACCTCATTGGCGGCACACCACTTATCAAAGAGAACTCCCTTTTCCCTTGCAAACTCAACAAAAGTTTGTTCACCAGATTTTTTATGGTTTCTAAACTTCTGTCGATAGGCCTCTGGCACAAGCTCATAGGCACGCAATATTGATTCTTTGAGTAAATCATATTGCAAGCTTTCTTCTAAGGATAGAGAGGACACTACCTCCTGTGCTTTACCTACCAGCTTACATTGAAGTAGAATTGGCCACATGTCCTTAGGCCAGACTAGTGCAGTAGCAATTTTTTCGAATGCATTAAAGTAGGAGTCAACCTCTGACTCCCGAAAAGTTGGCACTAAGGCAATGTTCTTGCTAACATCAAACCCTGGTTTGTGAAGGACTGTCTGGGAAGGTGCAGAAGTTGCTGTTAATTTTTGTCCAGCAGAGATTCTCATGGCCTCCATGTCAAGCTTCCGTAACTTGACTTCTTTTTCAGCCTCTATTTCGAGCCTGCGTACCTGAAGATCATGGTCGGCCTTACGCACCATCTCCTTCTCCTGTACCTCTAGCTGAAGGCGGGCTAGGTGTACCCTCAACTTGGCATTCTCGCTGGATCCACGGAATTCTGGGGAAAAAGGATCAAACCGAGGCAAAGTTGCAGGAGGAGCCTTAGGTTCAACCGTTTCCCCCGGAGGTGTAGCAGGTGCTACTTTATCTGGAACAGAAAATTCATCCTGTCCAGAAACACTACTTGTAGGACCCACTAGTACTTTTGACTCCATTAGTCCTTCCAATACCTTATTTCTGATTTCTCTCTTAACATGGTATTTTTTTACTGAAATTTCATAGTGGGCTGCTATACACAATAAATCATCCTTGCGGCATGATTTAATCTTTTCAAAGTTTGGACTTAATATAAAGTCCTGTAAATCAAAACTCATGGTTATTCTATTCTCTAACTACCATGACATCACTTCCAACTTAATTTAATAATTTTCCACGGAAAGATCCCGGACGAGCCCCCAATTATGTTACGTTCCTTCTCTGTTGTCCAGGGGAAGGATTTAGGGACTAACACAAAATAACACAAATGAAAACCAACTAGCTCGTGTACCATAAACAACATTTATTATGCTCACTGACAGTGAAAGATGAGCGAGTCTCAACACAAGATTTGGGAGAGGATGGGACAGGTGTGGTCGTGCCAAACAATTGAAACAAAGATAACAGAACTTGGCCTAACTAACTAACCTCTGAAATCAACAAACAAAATGGCTTACTAACTCATCTAAATGTGCTTGACCAAAACCCAAATACAGATGAGGCACCGACCAATAAACCTAGTGTATCTAGACACAGAAAATCCTACATGTGTGCCAATGTACAGGGTACCCCAGACTCACCTACTGTCCGCAACCTCTCACCACAAATACTAACACGTTCATTTCTCAGGATTGACATAAACAGTGTGAAATGAAGTCCCCTGAACGCTGAGGCTTCCTGCCTTTTATCTGTGGCTCTCCCTCCACCGATTGGCCAGCCTGCCGCTGGTGCCAATCACCAATCAGGACAACTGGCCCCCCACAGGTGGAATCCAATCACCCAATTGATCTGTTAGGAGAACTGAGAGAGAGAGAGAGAAAAAAGGAAGGGCAGGAGGGGAGAAAACACAACACGTAACACCAATCATATAGTCGGGTGTAGTGAACACTGAAGCTTCCAGGAGCCACAATAAGAGACTTAAACGTGTGTTCTCATGCGTAGGTCACCCTTATATAACAGTAGCCACAGATGTCTTTTTACCATCATTTCAGACTATCGTGGTAAGAAAACGCCTTCTCTGGTTTAGAGCGCTGCAGAAATTGGAAAACTAATGACTTGGCACTGGCCTGTCAACTATTATTGGCCTACAAAGAGACGGCATCCCCGGAGCACAATTGAGCGTCGTCTTCTCTGATTGGCTGCTGCTCTGTTTCTGATAGTGGGAAGAGGAAGATCACACTCACGGGATCCCACCTGGACTTTGTGGAAGGGGTCATGCACAACCACGTCCTGCAGGAGGTCAGACCTCCCCGAAACACAAACGATCAGGTAGCCCAATTATAGTGTATTAGACGTCATTCTACGTTATCACATGTAACCTTTTGCATTATGTCACATCATGCTATGACGTGTCCTTTTGTTTAATTGTCATGTCGCATTACTTTGCTTACCGGGTTACCATCACCATGTCATGATATGTCATATACAGATTGTTATATTATACTCTGTGTTCTTTTAATTCTCTGCAGGATCTCACCTATGACACACCTGCAGCTGACAAAAAGGTTTCGAGCAGCACTTTGTTTCTGAAAGTAGCTAATGAAACCTTGGCCTGCTCCATAACGATAAACTACTATCCAGACCCCGTGTTCACTAGCTTCACCTCCGCAAGGATGGGGAACAATGTCCGCATCACCTTACAGGTAATGCATATTTTTTTAATACACATGCACAAATTTAAGAAAATGAATACATAAAAAGGCAGAATCTGTCTCTGTTGTCATTTTAGAAAAAGCCAGACAAACTGGAGATCACCCCAGCAGAGTTGTCAGTGTGGGGTGTTGAGGGAGGAAACCAATACCCCTGTGTCATGGAAGCCAAAGAAACCAGTAATGATATGGACTTTTTCGTCTGTGAGATTCAAAGGACACCCATCACTGAATTTCAGCACTTAAAAGTAATGTTTTTTCATTCAGACTGCACCAATTTTGACAGTACTTTTCAGAAATACAACCTAGACTTTACTGTGATTGTAGACAGGACATTGGTGGGTCATAGCACCAGATAACAGTATATGACTGCAAGATCCTGAGATGTATATTAGTTTTCATGCAATGGCTTTCAAATTTTGATCTTTACTTGAAAGTACTAATCATACACAAAGTAAATACATTTTTGACTCTCTTCTCTGGTCAGACGTCTCACGTTAAAATTCCTATTTAACAGCGGTGCCGTTATTGTTTTCCAGGTAACGTACAGTGACAAGACGGTAACACTTGGGCCTCCATCTTTATTACATCAGGTCATTCTGACACTGCGTATTCTGCAGATACCTTTTATTATTCTTGGTAAGTACACGAAGGATGCTTGACTCATAAAGTGATTTATACTGTGATATATACGATGAAGTCTGCGTCTGCGATCAGTTCAATGCCGGATGTTTATGTGAAAACTTCACAGTATACCCCCCCCCCCCCCCTTATCTGAGTATCTCCCCCACGGCTTGAGAACTATCTTTGCAATGGTGCGCCATATTTTTCTTGCAAGCCGATCAGAACAGACTGTGCTTTTTAGGGAGGTGGTCTCGAACATTACAGCATGTAAACATGTTCTAGTAGAAACACAAAATAAGAGTATGGACCTGAAAACGAGCATGATATGCGTCCTTTAGAGGTTGTTTTTCTACCGCTTTCAAAGGCATCCAAGAATCCCTTCGTGGTAAAAATACAAACTGAGAAGCTTTTCCACCCTGAATGCGACAGGTGTAGTGCTGGAGGGCCTAGGGGCTGAGGCAGACAGTCAGCCGACAAGGGTTGGGAGAACAATAGTAGGCCTGCAACAGGATATAGATCTCACAGAGAACAATTGACAAAATGTTGATTATCAATTCAAAATGTCCTCTATTGGCAGCTCCAATCCAAAAAGGCGTTAGTCTTAAAAACCTGTTAGACATAAGACCTTTTTCTCTTTCCGTTGTGATTTGATGGATTCAATGCTATTTGTCTGTGTGTTTGGTTTATATCAGTACCTGTTTGTCTTTCAGCGTTGGTGATTGTCTGTCGATGGCAATAGAGGCTCACTGCTGAGACGAACACGCTCTGATCATTACGTCAAACCTGGTGAACTTGCAACTCCATTATCAAGATGGACACCTCATGTCAATCTTGTATTCCTCCTTGATGGACATTTTCTCCATGATTAACATGGGTGGGTTACTGGAGTAAAGTTCACTGTGGTCATATGAACTGAATCTTAACCATACACTGAATGAGAGAGGGCTTCCTGCAGTCTTTAATATTTGGCTTTTACAGTGTCTTGCAACTACTTTTAATATTGTTTAACTCAAGTTTAGATGGAGACCATTTGAAGAATTCAAATGTGTCCTGGAATAGAAACCAAGGTTCAGAGACTTGTGATTTGTGTGATTAAAATTACTTTTTGTATAAAACAGATTTCGGAAATTGCAATCAAATGATCCTTTTTTTAAATGTTCATCCATTTTAGTTACTGTTAATTGCTCCTGTGTTTGGTCTTTGTTTTATTTTACCTAAAAGCTTCTCTTAAAAAGAAATATTAATCATTTTTAGTTCTGTGTGTTTGGTTTTCTTTTTCTTTAATTTAACATCTTTACTTCTGAGTTCGGACGAGGTTTTATCACACAAAGAAGAACATGAATACGGACAGCTCTTTGATGTGTGATTGACACAATATTAGTTAAATAGTTGAATTGAAGAGTTGAGAAAAGGCTTTGACTTTTTCACCATAAAATGCTGCAGAACTCACTCCAAGAGAAGAATAATAAATAATATTAACATGCAGCCAGAACTCGATAGAAAACAAACTGTTACACTGATGTAATGCAGCTTCATCTAAAGCCCCGCCATGTTTAAAATGTTTAACTAGTCTTCTAAGTTAACCCTCTCTATACAGTAAACGGTGAAATAAATACTGCGTCACGTGACCCGGTCAGAGATCAGAGAATGCCGACAGGTCGGCGCGAGCCAACTTCTGCCTCTTAATTAATTAATTCTTAACTCTTAAGCTAAATTAATTAGCCTAAATATTCATGGAAACTGAATAACAAACTGCAAAAGAAAATATCTAGACACATTCTATTTACTTGTACATACTTTAACCACAGGAAGTCACAAACTGGACTAAGTAGCTGACAACAGGAACCAGTTCAACCACGAGAGGGCAGCCTTACAGCAGGCTTTCTGTAATTATGTAAATTGAATAATTGTACTTATTTTAGGTTATTTAGTTAGTTTTAAAAAAGTGATCCTGTGTTTTATGTTTTATCATCTGTGTTAATGAGCTAGTAAAGTAACATTGAAGTGCTAGAAGCCTATAGCTTCCATGCTATGGCTATAGTCTATATTGTGATTATGAAGCTATATTATGTGTTTACAATGAAAAGCAAATACAGAGTCCATACACCACACTTACACAAAGATATGATGTTAAGGTTTATGTGAGAAGAACATTAAATGCACACAAATCTATTGCTGGTGAAGATATTGTATTAGGTCACATCTGTCTGGTGTTGTCAATGTAGTAAAACTGATCTCAGAAAATAGTGTCATATCTATTTGCATTGACTTGTTGAGTCAGTGACATTCAACAACTAGAAGAACAACCTTCCCAAAGCTGACGCTAGATGTCATATTAGCTCTACTGTAGTTTAAACATGATTTGAAATGCGGGTTCTCTGACCCGTAACCATAATGCAGCCTGTTGGGACTCTTTGCTAAACTTATAGAGGATCGAGGAGCATCAAAGACGCAATGTAAATGAATCACGTGATCTTTATTGGACTCATTTTAGGGCCAATCAGACCTCTGCTGCCTTATTCATAAAGTGTTTATCATGTGAAGTGTTTGCATCAGACGCGTTCCCAGCTGGAGGCTGTCACTGATCAGACTAACACAATATACACTTTGCTTTAACACTTGGTAAAAACAAAAAGGGACAAACTCAGATGAGCGTAAAACGGTAAAGTCGCACAAATTATTATGTGTGTTAGTTTTCGGTTTGGCTGGACGCGCGCGCTCCCTCCCACTTTCAGCACTTCTCTTTTCAGCAGGACCACGCGCGACTCCAGTGACACTGTGGAGGAGAGCAGAGTGCCATGAAGACCGTCAGCGTGTGAGTGTTGTGCTGCGGGAAGATGCTGCTGCTGCTGCCCGGTCTGTTGTTCATTCTCTGGGGAGAACCGGCTCGGTGCCTGGAGGAGAACGGAGGCTTCACTTTTGATGGAGACATCCGCCACTTCGCCGTGGCCGCCAACACGGTTTACGTCGCTACGGAGGAGAGGCTGTACCAGCTGAGCCACGACCTGACTCTGGTCCAGAGTCTGAGTCAGAGAGGGATCTTGACGGGGAGCGATTCGACCAACGACGCGCACTTTTCCCGGGTTGCCGAGACGGACGAGCGGAACGCAACTTTCGGCGTCAACATATTGTTGCCGTTTGTTGAGAATCACGCGCTGATCAGCTGCGGCGTGATCGAGTGCGGCTACTGCGAAGTGCTGGACCTGAGGAACATTTCTAATGTGCTGTACAGGGAGCACATCCAGGTGGGATCCCCGTGGAGAGGCAGCGCGTCCGTCGGCTTCCTGGTGGATGTGAAGCAGAAAAGTACCGAGACCTACATTCTGACTGCCAATCAGCAATATGAGCCCGCAAAGAAAAAATGCTCCATGGTACCAGATGCAGTGTACCTTCATAATACGAATCACCATCAGACAGGATCTATATTTTCTTTAAATAGCGACTTCACTACCACTTCAATCAAACGATGCAAACGCAATGCTGAGTTTGTGGATGGATTTCAGATCAATTTAATCATTTATCTTTTCTCCAACCTGCCCTCAAGTGACGAGAACAACAAAGTCCGTCTCATTTGGCTCGAGGGTAAAACAAACAAAAGGAAGACTCTCGAGTCTCTGCGGGGCGCGACCCTGCGTGTCTCTGATGGTGATGGGGGTGAAGGCAGCAAGCTCCTCGCCTCCGCGGTGATCCCGGGCGGGCCGCCGGTGCTGTGGAGCGGCGTGTTCAGTGTGGACGGAGGACAAACCAACACCGAGCTGGTTCTGTTTGACATCAGTCCGGATCTCAGTGGAGACCCCGATGCAGATCCAGACTTCAGCAATGTCTGCCCTCTTAACACAGCACCGACGGTGGGTCCTGATCTTGACATTTCTAGTCCGTTATAAAGTTGTAACAATAACCATCCAAAGATCCTTCTTTATACTACTATACTTAATTACAGTATAAGACATTCTTTACAAAATCGAGTTCAGTTATGTTGACTTTATGTCTAACATAAGTGAGAGGTCAATATATTTGAGGGTTGAATAGTTTTGATCGTTTTTACTTTTACTTGTGGTAGCAGGAGAGAGCTGCACAAAAACAGTCCGTCTCTTCATTTAATTCAGCTTTGAGCAGTGATGTTTAAATATGTTGTGCACTCAAAGCCGGTTTCCATCCTGAAAGTTCTTCACTTGACAAATCCATAAATACTGTTTTAATCTAAAATTGATAATACATGTGTGTTTGTTTCTCAGCCAAAGACTCTGAAGCCGAAGGCCGTGCTCTTCAGGCAGAAGTACATGACCTCTGTTCTGGCAGTGAGACAGAAGGCCTGGGTGGTGTTCTTCATCGGGACAGGAGATGGGCAGCTCATTAAGGTGTGTGGAAATACTTGTTTAGAATTAGTACTTATGCATGCACCAGATGCTCTCCAATGTGTTCTGTTAGTTAACTATCTATACGTTGTCACTGATGTTTATTTAATGATAGGAAAGAGGGCGATGCTCTATAGGACGACAGACGCTCTAAAATGTTAACTGTCAAGCGGAACCCCCGTCTTTGGGGGTGACGGGACTTTCAGACTTTCTGACATTCAGACTTTCTTAAATTACACACAAGTGTACTATTCAAACGTAAAATTAACAAAAACAAGAGCTTCTTATAATCATCATGCTCAGTATATTGCTGTACAACACCAGCTCATTATAATAAAATAAAATCTAATGCGACACATCATGTGGTGGGAGAGTAGGTTCACTGTCAGGGTAGTATGGACGTGTAACCAAAACTCATGGGCAGAAAGCAGCTTATTAAGCCCAATAACATGACTACTCTCAGCCCCGTCCCTCTGAACATCAAAGATTCATTTCCTGTCACAGTTCACAGTGCAAACACTCAGAGGGTAGGAAGAGTTAAAGGCAGTTTTACCTAAAAGGGATAGTTTGGGTGTTTTGAAGTGGGTTTGTTTGAGGCGTTTATCGATAGTCGGTTTATTACCTACAATAGATGACAGAAGGTACGGCCACAGTTTGGAGTAGCAGACAGTAGTACCAGCATGAAAGCAAATCAACGTACTCCTGTGGATAGAGGCAGCAGCAACATGTATTTTATCCACCCCAAAGAAAGGCCCACCTAAGAGAAAGAAATATCAGTTTAAGTGACCTTTATTTGTCGGTTCATCTTGCCGTGAGACAGATACACAGTATGTTTCCAACGGGTGAACAGCAGCCGTTATCTGTGCTCTCGCCAAAGCCACCAGACTCCATTGGGAAAAACACTCCTGTGATCGGAGAGGAGAAATTACAGGTTTTTTTCAATAGAGTCTGGTGACTTTGACAAAGAGTATAGACCGATACAACGATTCCACATCGGAAAATGCTGTGTCACGGCAAGGTAAAGCAGCGAAAATATTGTTAATACAATCTACACTTACACTTAATACGTTTCACTGCTCCCCCGCTCCACAGCAGTACATAGCTTTGCTCTTTACTGGTACTTCTGCCTGCTTCTCCAAACTTGGGGCATTGACCGTCATCTATACTGTAGTAGTACACCGACTATGTGGCTCATACAACCCCACTTCAAAACACCTGAACTATCCCTTTAAATATTAGTCAGTCAGTGATTGCCAACAGGTGTGCAGACAGAACAGGCAAACAGATCCAGGGGGAGTCAGAGAAAGGAGGGCAGGCACCGAGGCAAGATGCAAGTCAAACAAACGGGTAACTGGCATCAAACTCATGCAGGTTAATAAAAAAATAGCTGCACATCTACAGCAGCATGGCAAAGAAGGCTGACTGAAAAGCTGCCCTCCATATGCACTGAGATGATTGATGAAATTAGGTCCAGCTGTGCAGACAGGTGTGTGGCCAGGTGATTGCCAGAGGAGGGAAACTCCCTAAAGGGGTAAGTGAAGCCTGACGGAACCTGAAAAACTTCAGCTTATACACTGGTGACAGCACAAAGTATAGTTGAATCACATCCTGTGTGCTGGTAAATTGTTGAGTTGGGCAACACAGTGGCTGTGACATGATGTGAGTCAAAGACATCAGTGGTTTAAGATTTCCCTCAGCAACCTAAATGGTCGTGGTAGCTTGACATGGAAGAGAAACCGGAACCACAGACTCACCAGGAAATGCAACTAATCCTCTACAGCCATCGCTTGCAGCAGCAGATACTCTTTTTAGCGTGTTAAGTCATTCATGCTAATGCTTTTGGCAGATTGTATCTATAGTTGTGCTATTTGTAGATAATGAAATGAATTTCCTGCTGTGACAAGCCAAAAGGTCTGCTATGAAAAAGACATATTGAGAGAGAGAGAGCCAAACAATCATTTTTGTTGGCTAATGAAGCCTTAAATGGATCAAAACAATTAGTTTCCTTTTATATTTTGACCAGAGTAGTACCCTCTCTCCAGCTGTTTGCCTGTTGGCTAACTTCATGCGCAAAAAACATTTTTTCAATCCGTTCATTAAACCGTAACCGTTTGGTATTTACCAGCAGAGTAGCTCAGTCTGAAACTAAACAAAGCTACGTTGTTGTTGTCAGCTCGCTGTGGACAAGAACTACCACCCCACCTGTCCCAGGGTGCTCTACAGGGCCAACGACGACCGCCAAGTGTTTCCCAAAATGCTTCTGGATCGAGTGGATCTTAAACATGTGTACATGCCATTACAAAACCAGGTAGGTGCATTGCACATGTATCATGTGTAGGGCTGTGGTGAACACTGACAGATTATGAATACTTAAACATGTTCTGATGTGTTCATTACCACAATGTGATATGTACGTGTGCTGTATTATAAAGTGTTGCTGTGTTTGTGCTTTGTTCTAGATGAAGCGTGTACCCGTGTCTGATTGCAGCACATACACAAACGTGCAGGACTGTTGGTCTGCACAGGATCCGTACTGCGTCTGGTGCGGCTCTAAAAACAGGTCGGGGAAACAACATCTCACGTTGACACCTTTAAATATTCATGAACTCGGTTAAAACATTTAGTTTCTCTTCCTAGTTGCACATTTGAAGATGACTGTGAAGACTCAGACTGGATATCCATTCCTGATGATTTTCAACCGAAGATGGTTTCCTACAGAGTATTAAAGGACGGCTCTGGACAGGTACAGATCACATGCAAGCTTTGAACTCTACTCCGTTGTGACTGTCACATGTTTCTCCTTTAAACACTCTTATCCTCCTTTTCTCAGATCACACTAAACATCCAGACACACCTCACTGTGGGCCGGGAGGCTCGGTCTAACTTCGCCTGTCAATTCTCCACCAGTGAGCCTTGTAGCACAAAAAGCCCTCCTCCACAGTTCCCACAATGCACCTGCATCCTTTCAAAAAGCACACTTCCTGCTGAAGGTCAGTGAGTAATGGATATAATATCAGAGTCTTTGTTAAATGAAGAAGTTAAGATGTTATATATTGTTACATCACATAAAACATGTGTTCCTGAATATTACGACCAAGACTCTGACATTCACTCTACTATTTTCACCTAACAGGCCTGCCTGTCACGGTTAGGTTTAGACTTGGGACGACACAGTTGAGGGAAGAACTGAAGCTGTTCGACTGCTCTGAGATCAGTGGACCACCAACTTCTGTCCTGTAAGTCCACAGTCAGTCAGATGCATCACTGATGAAATGATCAGGAAAGAAATGAACCTCGTCTTTTCACAACTGTCTAAATTCTGCAAGGCTGCAAAGCAAAAGTATGAGAATGAAAATGCAGAAAAAGACGAACGGAACCACCGCCCCCCCCCCTGCATCGTACTGCTTAGCCTGATACTTTAAATATGTCTGGCAGTGGTCATGTTTTATCATCAGGAAACATGATGCAGTATTACGATCATGTGATCTTTGTGTCATTATGATTCACCTTTTATCAACAACAGGTGATCACATTTGTTTTCTCTTCAGGTGTCGGCGGTGTATCAAGGCTGGATGTGGCTGGAGCAGAAGCGGCTGTTCCTGGGCAGATGGAGGAGTGGAGGATGTAATTATGCATGTTTTTATGTATTTATCTTTACCTATATTATTATATTATATTTACCTTTATGCAGTAGGCTTTTCCAGAGCTCATACATGTTTCCAAGTGCTACATTTGAACACCAATGCCTCAACACCACATTCATTTTGAGCCGTTTGTAAGATTGAAGACTATGACTGTATATAAATATATTTGTTGTTACTAGTTAAGAAGATTTATTTAAACTCTTTCAAAACATATTTTACAAGAACGTTAACTTCATGTTGGCTACATTTAGCAACTACCAGATAAGTTAACAGGAAATGAGTTGAGTGCCTTTACTGTGTATGTCATGTGAACCTGCTTCATTTCTTCCCCTCACTTCCTCCTGCAGGACAACGTTTGCCAATTAATGGAGTCAGGGATGAACTTTTTAGTAAGTCTGAACCTCAATTCTCACACATTCTTCCTCTGATGCTCACCTCCTTCACATTCAGTAGAGATTAAAACATCAGTACAGGGTGACATGCATTAAAACGGATTATCTTTGTGTGTGTTTTACTGTCAGAAACCGGAGATCTCCTCCATCACTCCCAGCGTCGTGTCTTTCTACGGCAGGAACCATGCAGTGTTGTCTGGTTACAACCTCAGTGACGTGACCAGAGTGAGGATCCAGGCGGACATGGACTGCACTCCACACGAGTGAGTCAGTTTATGAGCGGCTAAAATGACGCTTACACTAGAAATTACAATTTGAAGATGGCACTTATTACCTCACAGGTAAATTCCACCCATTAGACAGGTTGACGGTACGTCAGATGCCCAGTTTTTAGATTTAGGAAAGCCTCAAAATGAGTGGCATTTCCCTTTTTAAGTATAAACCTGTGCACCTTGTGCTTGTCAGTGCTGTTGCTCAGACATTTTAGAATCTGAGCATCAACTTGAAACTAAAGCCGAGTGTGCTTCTGTTTTAGGGATTGACGATTTTAAGCTATTTCAGGATTGTGTTTTTATCTTTCTGTTCTAAAACACCTTTTCAGGGAGTTAAGAGAGATGGTTACTTATGTTCTGGCACATTTTGCTGCTCTTCCTTTGGCTGTATAGAAGTATTCTGCATGATATGGTTAATATGGTGTCAAAGTCTTGATCTCAGTGAGGCTAACTGGTTTCCTCTCTCAGGTCTCCTGTATGGAACCACACTGGTGTGACACTAACGTTCCACATCCCCAGTGCCGAGACTAAAGGCACGGTCAACGCATGTGTTCTCCTCCCAGACGGTAGTTGCCATGGCAATGCTAAAGTCATCTACCAGTCATCCCCGTCCTGCACCAACATTGTACCAAAGAGCAGCTGGATCGTGTGTGTGTGTGTGTGTGTGTGTGTGTGTGTGTGTGTGTGTGTGTGTGTGTGTGTGTGTGTGTGTGTGTGTGTGTGTGTGTGTGTGTGTGTGTGTGTGTGTGTGTGTGTGTGTGTGTGTGTGTGTGTGTGTGTGTGTGTGTGTGTGTGTGTGTGTGTGTGTGTGTGTGTGTGTGTGTGTGTGTGTGTGTGTGTGTGTGTGTGTGTGTGTGTGTGTGTGTGTGTGTGTGTGTGTGTGTGTGTGTGTGTGTGTGTGTGTGTGTGTGTGTGTGTGTGTGTGTGTCGTGGTTACTTCTTTCTTTCTTGTCAGGCCACACGGGTTGATCGGAAATGTGGTCTTCATTTTTTTTTTTTTTTTAAAGAAGAAAGAAACACATTGTGGTCTATTATGACTAATCTGACTACTTTCTTTTATACTTTGGCAATTCCAAATGCTCTGTACAGCACTGTCAGCTAATCTATCAAAAAGGGCAGTGACAACTTTAGTTTGCTATTGTGGGATCTGCCTCCAGTGCTTTGTCACTAACTTCAGTACATTTAGCTGAGACTTATTCTAGGAAACCGTGTTAGTAAGTGAGCAGCAGTTAACAGTTGTGGGTCATCTCATGGGGAAAGAACGCCACTTCCCCAAAAGCAATGTCTTTCACCATTACAGCTCTTCCCTTTTTTAGTTGCAGCAGCTGAAAGTGCCACTTCTGTCTTTTTACACGGTTTCTTATTAAGGTTCAAAAACAATTGATGTGCATATGTCCAGAACATAAACGTACAAAAATCAAATAATCCCAGGACCATAAGCATTATGGCATTATTATTTATTATAACACAGTTTTCAGTATGGTGGTTTGTCATTTATATCACCAGTCAGCATGCACAGCTTTCAAGTTGCTCCCTTCAAATTCTTGAAGGAACTAGTTAGTGTGTTAAACAGCAACATGTTTTGGTTTTGCCCTTCTAGACTTCCCAGTTTTTCCTCTATGTAAGCTACACTTTTGTAATTTAATCTTAAATTATTCTTTTTTACATTTTCAATATGTTTTTTTCCAATCATATAGTCGGGTGTAGTGAACACTGAAGCTTCCAGAAGCCACAATAAGAGACTTAAACGTGTGTTCTCATGCGTAGGTCACCCTTATATAACAGTAGCCACAGATGTCCTTTTACCATCATTTCAGACTATCGTGGTAAGAAAACGCCTTCTCTGGTTTAGAGCGCTGCAGAAATTAGAAAACTAATGACTTGGCACTGGCCTGTCAACTATTATTGGCCTACAAAGAGACGTCATCCCCGGAGCACAATTGAGCGTCGTCTTCTCTGATTGGCTGCTGCTCTGTTTCTGATAGTGGGAAGAGGAAGATCACACTCACGGGATCCCACCTGGACTTTGTGGAAGGGGTCATGCACAACCACGTCCTGCAGGAGGTCAGACCTCCCCGAAACACAAACGATCAGGTAGCCCAATTATAGTGTATTAGACGTCATTCTACGTTATCACATGTAACCTTTTGCATTATGTCACATCATGCTATGACGTGTCCTTTTGTTTAATTGTCATGTCGCATTACTTTGCTTACCGGGTTACCATCACCATGTCATGATATGTCATATACAGATTGTTATATTATACTCTGTTCTTTTAATTCTCTGCAGGATCTCACCTATGACACACCTGCAGCTGACAAAAAGGTTTCGAGCAGCACTTTGTTTCTGAAAGTAGCTAATGAAACCTTGGCCTGCTCCATAACGATAAACTACTATCCAGACCCCGAGTTCACTAGCTTCACCTCCACAAGGGCAGGGGACAGTGTCCGCATCACCTTACAGGTAATGCATATTTTTTAATACACATGCACAAATTTAAGAAAATGAATACATAAAAAGGCAGAATCTGTCTCTGTTGTCATTTCAGAAAAAGCCAGACAAACTGGAGATCACCCCAGCAGAGTTGTCAGTGTGGGGTGTTGAGGGAGGAAACCAATACCCCTGTGTCATGGAAGCCAAAGAAACCAGTAATGAGACAGACTTTTTCGTCTGTGAGATTCAAAGCTCAAAGACGATCAACGCTGAATTTCAGCAGTTATTGGTAAATATTTCAGCCACACAACAGTCTCGACAATTCTATAGAGAAATAAAATGTTGATTTTATTGTGATAATAGTTACAACAGTACAATGTGCTACCAAATACACCCGATGTCTTTGGAAGTGCATCGGTTTCCGTGTAATAGTTACTTAAACAAAGTAGTAAACCTGCATTTGTGCACTGTGAAATTCCTCTCAAATATAGTGTGATTTTTGCTTTTTTACAGATCATGTATGGGGACCAGACGGTAACACTGAACTTGAAATCTTCATTGCAGCTGTACCTGCTTCTTTTCCTTCTGCTGATACCCTTCATTATGTTTGGTAATATACACAAAGAATGGTTGAATGACCCGTTTTGGTCGACTACCAGCCTCAAAAGCACTGCAGGTCAAGACTCATTTCTAGTTCAATGAGATAAATGACCTTTGTCTGCTTGGTTTTGTCTGTCAGCGGTGTTTCTCGGCTACCGAAGCCAACAGAAGAAGCTCACGGCTAAGATGAACAAGCATATGGAAGACCTGGAGCTCGACATCAGGAATGACATTAGACAAGGTCAGCCTTTTGAAGCCACCCCTGTAGTATCATCCACTTCTCTGCTATACATCTGTGACCTCCGTAAACCAAAAAGGGCTGCTTCAACCAGAATGATGATTGACATGAGCGTTAAGGTGGCAGTTGTACACGTAGCCATATTGGGCGACCATGTAAATACCTAAGGTATTGGGTGGTATCTGAACTAAAACTCAGGTATTGTATCACCACTATTAAAACATGTCTATACACTACTGTAGTCGAGGGCATGCAGATCCCCATCAAAGAGTAGTGAACATAGAGTCGCGATGGTTTTTAGCCCTCTGCATGACGGCGTTAGTCAGCCCACGGCTTCGGTCCAGACTAAAATATCTCAACAGCTACTAGATTAGACCCTCAGATTGTCAATGCATTTTCTACAGACATTCATGGTCCCAAGAGGATGAGTCCTACTGACTGGTGACACCCAATGCTGAATTTCAGCACTTAAAAGTAATGTTGTTCATTCAGACTGCACCAATTTTGACAGTACTTTTCAAAAATACAACCTAGACTTTACTGTGATTGCAGACAGGACATTGGTGGGTCATAGCACCAGATTACAGTATATGACTGCAAGATCCTCAGACGTATATTAGTTTTCATGCAATGGCTTTCAAATTTTGATCTTTACTTAAAAGTACTAATCATACACAAAGTAAATACATTTTTGACTCTCTTCTCTGGGCAGACGTCTCACTTTAAAATTCCTATTTAACAGCGGTGCCGTTATTGTTTTCCAGGTAACGTACGGTGACAAGACGGTAACACTTGGGCCTCCATCTTTATTACATCAGGTCATTCTGAGACTGCGTATTCTGCTGATACCTTTTATTGTTCTTGGTAAGTACACGAAGTACGCTTGACTCATAAAGTGATTTATACTGTGATATATAAGATGAAGTCTGCGTCTGCGATCAGTTCAATGCCGGCTGTTTATGTGAAAACTTCACAGTTGTACCTTTAGATTCTATATACTCTTACACACGTACAGTTAGGTAGCTGGAGTCCCAACCAACCAACAAACTGTGAAACCAGACAGCCCAGTCAGTTTTTAGTGGGCTGCCTTCATCAGAAAACATGTGATTCAACAAGCCATTCAGATTTGGCTCCCATTCCTGTGTCACATGCAAACTCATTAGAATATAGGGCCGCCCCCCCCCCCCCCCCCCCCCCCCAATCTGAGTATCTCCCCCACGGCTTGAGAACTATCTTTGCAATGGTGCGCCATATTTTTCTTGCAAGCCGATCAGAACAGACTGTGCTTTTTAGGGAGGTGGTCTCGAACATAACAGCATGTAAACATGTTCTAGTAGAAACACAAAATAAGAGTATGGACCTGAAAACGAGCATGATATGCGTCCTTTAGAGGTTGTTTTTCTACCACTTTCAAAGGCATCTAAGAATCCCTTCGTGGTAAAAATACAAACTGAGAAGCTTTTCCACCCTGAATGCGACAGGTGTAGTGCTGGAGGGCCTAGGGGCTGAGGCAGACAGTCAGCCGACAAGGGTTGGGAGAACAATAGTAGGCCTGCAACAGGATATAGATCTCACAGAGAACAATTGACAAAATGTTGATTATCAATTCAAAATGTCCTCTATTGGCAGCTCCAATCCAAAAAGGCGTTAGTCTTAAAAACCTGTTAGACATAAGACCTTTTTCTCTTTCCGTTGTGATTTGATGGATTCAATGCTACTTGTCTGTGTTTGGTTTATATCAGTACCTGTTTGTCTTTCAGCGTTGGTGATTGTCTGTCGATGGCAATAGAGGCTCACTGCTGAGACGAACACGCTCTGATCATTACGTCAAACCTGGTGAACTTGCAACTCCATTATCAAGATGGACACCTCATGTCAATCTTGTATTCCTCCTTGATGGACATTTTCTCCATGATTAACATGGGTGGGTTACTGGAGTAAAGTTCACTGTGGTCATATGAACTGAATCTTAACCATACACTGAATGAGAGAGGGAAATTGCAATCAAATGATCCTTTTTTAAAATGTTCATCCATAGTTACTGTTAATTGCTCCTGTGTGTTTGGTCTTTGTTTTATTTTACCTAAAAGCTTCTCTTAAAAAGAAATATTAATCATATTTATTTCTGTTTGGTTTTCTTTTTCTTTAATTTAACATCTTTACTTCTGAGTTCAGATGAGGTTTTATCACACAAAGAAAAACATGAATACGGACAGCTCTTTGATGTGTGATTGACACAATATTAGTTAAATAGTTGAATTGAAGAGTTGAGAAAAGGCTTTGACTTTTTCACCATAAAATGCTGCAGAACTCACTCCAAGAGAAGAATAATAAATAATATTAATATGCAGCCAGAACTCGATTGAAAACAAACTGTTACACTGATGTAATGCAGCTTCATCTAAAGCCCCGCCATGTTTAAAATGTTTAACTAGTCTTCTAAGTTAACCCTCTCTATACAGTAAACGGTGAAATAAATACTGCGTCACGTGACCCGGTCAGAGATCAGAGAATGCCGACAGGTCGGCGCGAGCCAACTTCTGCCTCTTACGTAGCTAAATTAATTAGCCTAAATATTAATGGAAACTGAATAACAAACTGCAAAAGAAAATATCTAGACACATTCTATTTACTTGTACATACTTTAACCACAGGAAGTCACAAACTGGACTAAGTAGCTGACAACAGGAACCAGTTCAACCACGAGAGGGCAGCCTTACAGCAGGCTTTCTGTAATTATGTAAATTGAATAATTGTACTTATTTTAGGTTATTTAGTTAGTTTTAAAAAAGTGATCCTGTGTTTTATGTTTTATCATCCGTGTTAATGAGCTAGTAAAGTAACATTGAAGTGCTAGAAGCCTATAGCTTCCATACTATGGCTATAGTCTACATCAGGGGTCACCAACCTTTTTTTAAACTGAGAGCTACTTCAAGGGTACCGAGTAGTACGAAGGGCTACTTATTTGATACAAACTTCCTGAATAACAAAATTGCACAGATCACCTTAATAATAATATATGTGAAGAGACTGTTTGATCACATGTCAGTTAATTATTCCTCACAATAATTATTAATAATGATTTCCACAACAATGATGGTATAGCTACACATACATATTTAAACATGCAACTTTTATTTCTGTTAATTTGTTTCAACATTTGAAAGTCAGAGGTATCACATCTCTGATGTTTTTGTATCATCACATGATTAAAGCCGGTTACTTTTGCACACAGCGCCTGCTGGTGAATGATCCAGTGGTAATGTAGACATTTTGCGAAGTCTGGGTCACCTTTGCATTGCGCAATGAAGCCTGCATGCCGGCCCGTCATCGCGGGAGCCCCGTCTGTTGTCACCGACACCAGCTTTTCCAACGGTACCTTTTTCTCCACGAAGAAACTAGTAAAAAGTCTCGTCTATAGCGGAGCGGGGGATCCAACCCTCCGAGGCGCGCGAGCGTCTTCGGGCGCCCGCGTTCAAACCTCTAGTCTGGGCCTTTTCGGTCTGATTGCGTTGCCTCGCCTCTACCCCCGCCACCCCTGAGTTGTTGCCCCGCGGCCTGTTCCGAGGATTTACGGACCTGACGACGGGGTGCGCTCGCGGCACACAAATCTATTGCTGGTGAAGATATTGTATTAGGTCACATCTGTCTGGTGTTGTCAATGTAGTAAAACTGATCTCAGAAAATAGTGTCATATCTATTTGCATTGACTTGTTGAGTCAGTGACATTCAACAACTAGAAGAACAACCTTCCCAAAGCTGACGCTAGATGTCATATTAGCTCTACTGTAGTTTAAACATGATTCTCTGACCCGTAACCATAATGCAGCCTGTTGGGACTCTTTGCTAAACTTATAGAGGATCGAGGAGCATCAAAGACGCAATGTAAATTAATCACGTGATCTTTATTGGACTCATTTTAGGGACTACATTCATATGAGAATTGATTATTGAGCGGGTCAATCAGACCTCTGCTGCCTTATTCATAAAGTGTTTATCATGTGAAGTGTTTGCATCAGACGCGTTCCCAGCTGGAGGCTGTCACTGATCAGACTAACACAATATACACTTTGCTTTAACACTTGGTAAAAACAAAAAGGGACAAACTCAGATGAGCGTAAAACGGTAAAGTCGCACAAATTATTGTGTGTGTTAGTTTTCGGTTTTGCTGGACGCGCGCGCTCCCTCCCACTTTCAGCACTTCTCTTTTCAGCAGGACCACGCGCGACTCCAGTGACACTGTGGAGGAGAGCAGAGTGCCATGAAGACCGTCAGCGTGTGAGTGTTGTGCTGCCGGAAGATGCTGCTGCTGCTGCCCGGTCTGTTGTTCATTCTCTGGGGAGAACCGGCTCGGTGCCTGGAGGAGAACGGAGGCTTCACTTTTGATGGAGACATCCGCCACTTCGCCGTGGCCGCCAACACGGTTTACGTCGCTACGGAGGAGAGGCTGTACCAGCTGAGCCACGACCTGACTCTGGTCCAGAGTCTGAGTCAGAGAGGGATCTTGACGGGGAGCGATTCGACCAACAACGCGCACTTTTCCCGGGTTGCCGAGACGGACGAGCGGAACGCAACTTTCGACGTCAACATATTGTTGCCGTTTGTTGAGAATCACACGCTGATCAGCTGCGGCGTGATCGAGTGCGGCTACTGCGAAGTGCTGGACCTGAGGAACATTTCTAATGTGCTGTACAGGGAGCACATCCAGGTGGGATCCCCGTGGACAGGCAGCGCGTCCGTCGGCTTCCTGGTGGATGTGAAGCAGACAAGTACCGAGACCTACATTCTGACTGCCAATCAGCAATATGAGCCCGCAAAGAAAAAATGCTCCTTGCCACCATATGCAGTGACCCTTCATAATACGAATCACCATCAGACAGGATCTATATTTTCTTTGAGTGGCGTCTTCTCTACCACTTCAATCAAACGATGCCAAGGCAATGCTGAGTTTGTGGATGGATTTCAGATCAATTTAATCATTTATCTTTTCTCCAACCTGCCCTCAAGTGACGAGAACAACAAAGTCCGTCTCATTTGGCTCGAGGGTAAAAATACCAAAAAGAAGACTCTCGAGTCTCTGCGGGGCGCGACCCTGCGTGTCTCTGATGGTGATGGGGGTGAAGGCAGCAAGCTCCTCGCCTCCGCGGTGATCCCGGGCGGGCCGCCGGTGCTGTGGAGCGGCGTGTTCAGTGTGGACGGAGGACAAACCAACACCGAGCTGGTTCTGTTTGACATCAGTCCGGATCTCAGCGGAGACCCCGATGCAGATCCAGACTTCAGCACCGTCTGCCCTCTTAACACAGCACTGACGGTGGGTCCTGATCTTGACATTTCTAGTCCGTTATAAAGTTGTAACAATAACCATCCAAAGATCCTTCTTTATACTACTATACTTAATTACAGTATAAGACATTCTTTACAAAATCGAGTTCAGTTATGTTGACTTTATGTCTAACATAAGTGAGAGGTCAATATATTTGAGGGTTGAATAGTTTTGATCGTTTTTACTTTTACTTGTGGTAGCAGGAGAGAGCTGCACAAAAACAGTCCGTCTCTTCATTTAATTCAGCTTTGAGCAGTGATGTTTAAATATGTTGTGCACTCAAAGCCGGTTTCCATCCTGAAAGTTCTTCACTTGACAAATCCATAAATACTGTTTTAATCTAAAATTGATAATACATGTGTGTTTGTTTCTCAGCCAAAGACTCTGAAGCCGAAGGCCGTGCTCTTCAGGCAGAAGTACATGACCTCTGTTCTGGCAGTGAGACAGAAGGCCTGGGTGGTGTTCTTCATCGGGACAGGAGATGGGCAGCTCATTAAGGTGTGTGGAAATACTTGTTTAGAATTAGTACTTATGCATGCACCAGATGCTCTCCAATGTGTTCTGTTAGTTAACTATCTATACGTTGTCACTGATGTTTATTTAATGATAGGAAAGAGGGCGATGCTCTATAGGACGACAGACGCTCTAAAATGTTAACTGTCAAGCGGAACCCCCGTCTTTGGGGGTGACGGGACTTTCAGACTTTCTGACATTCAGACTTTCTTAAATTACACACAAGTGTACTATTCAAACGTAAAATTAACAAAAACAAGAGCTTCTTATAATCATCATGCTCAGTATATTGCTGTACAACACCAGCTCATTATAATAAAATCAAATCTAATGCGACACATCATGTGGTGGGAGAGTAGGTTCACTGTCAGGGTAGTATGGACGTGTAACCAAAACTCATGGGCAGAAAGCAGCTTATTAAGCCCAATAACATGACTACTCTCAGCCCCGTCCCTCTGAACATCAAAGATTCATTTCCTGTCACAGTTCACAGTGCAAACACTCAGAGGGTAGGAAGAGTTAAAGGCAGTTTTACCTAAAAGGGATAGTTTGGGTGTTTTGAAGTGGGTTTGTTTGAGGCGTTTATCGATAGTCGGTTTATTACCTACAATAGATGACAGAAGGTACGGCCACAGTTTGGAGTAGCAGACAGTAGTACCAGCATGAAAGCAAATCAACGTACTCCTGTGGATAGAGGCAGCAGCAACATGTATTTTATCCACCCCAAAGAAAGGCCCACCTAAGAGAAAGAAATATCAGTTTAAGTGACCTTTATTTGTCGGTTCATCTTGCCGTGAGACAGATACACAGTATGTTTCCAACGGGTGAACAGCAGCCGTTATCTGTGCTCTCGCCAAAGCCACCAGACTCCATTGGGAAAAACACTCCTGTGATCGGAGAGGAGAAATTACAGGTTTTTTTCAATAGAGTCTGGTGACTTTGACAAAGAGTATAGACCGATACAACGATTCCACATCGGAAAATGCTGTGTCACGGCAAGGTAAAGCAGCGAAAATATTGTTAATACAATCTACACTTACACTTAATACGTTTCACTGCTCCCCCGCTCCACAGCAGTACATAGCTTTGCTCTTTACTGGTACTTCTGCCTGCTTCTCCAAACTTGGGGCATTGACCGTCATCTATACTGTAGTAGTACACCGACTATATGGCTCATACAACCCCACTTCAAAACACCTGAACTATCCCTTTAAATATTAGTCAGTCAGTGATTGCCAACAGGTGTGCAGACAGAACAGGCAAACAGATCCAGGGGGAGTCAGAGAAAGGAGGGCAGGCACCGAGGCAAGATGCAAGTCAAACAAACGGGTAACTGGCATCAAACTCATGCAGGTTAATAAAAAAATAGCTGCACATCTACAGCAGCATGGCAAAGAAGGCTGACTGAAAAGCTGCCCTCCATATGCACTGAGATGATTGATGAAATTAGGTCCAGCTGTGCAGACAGGTGTGTGGCCAGGTGATTGCCAGAGGAGGGAAACTCCCTAAAGGGGTAAGTGAAGCCTGACGGAACCTGAAAAACTTCAGCTTATACACTGGTGACAGCACAAAGTATAGTTGAATCACATCCTGTGTGCTGGTAAATTGTTGAGTTGGGCAACACAGTGGCTGTGACATGATGTGAGTCAAAGACATCAGTGGTTTAAGATTTCCCTCAGCAACCTAAATGGTCGTGGTAGCTTGACATGGAAGAGAAACCGGAACCACAGACTCACCAGGAAATGCAACTAATCCTCTACAGCCATCGCTTGCAGCAGCAGATACTCTTTTTAGCGTGTTAAGTCATTCATGCTAATGCTTTTGGCAGATTGTATCTATAGTTGTGCTATTTGTAGATAATGAAATGAATTTCCTGCTGTGACAAGCCAAAAGGTCTGCTGTGAAAAAGACATATTGAGAGAGAGCCAAACAATCATTTTTGTTGGCTAATTCAGCCTTAAATGGATCAAAACAATTAGTTTCCTTTTATATTTTGACCAGAGTAGTACCCTCTCTCCAGCTGTTTGCCTGTTGGCTAACTTCATGCGCAAAAAACATTTTTTCAATCCGTTCATTAAACTGTAACCGTTTGGTATTTACCAGCAGAGTAGCTCAGTCTGAAACTAAACAAAGCTACGTTGTTGTTGTCAGCTCGCTGTGGACAAGAACTACCACCCCACCTGTCCCAGGGTGCTCTACAGGGCCAACGACGACCGCCAAGTGTTTCCCAAAATGCTTCTGGATCGAGTGGATCTTAAACATGTGTACATGCCATTACAAAACCAGGTAGGTGCATTGCACATGTATCATGTGTAGGGCTGTGGTGAACACTGAGAGATTATGAATACTTAAACATGTTCTGATGTGTTCATTACCACAATGTGATATGTACGTGTGCTGTATTATAAAGTGTTGCTGTGTTTGTGCTTTGTTCTAGATGAAGCGTGTACCCGTGTCTGATTGCAGCACATACACAAACGTGCAGGACTGTTGGTCTGCACAGGATCCGTACTGCGTCTGGTGCGGCTCTAAAAACAGGTCGGGGAAACAACATCTCACGTTGACACCTTTAAATATTCATGAACTCGGTTAAAACATTTAGTTTCTCTTCCTAGTTGCACATTTGAAGATGACTGTGAAGACTCAGACTGGATATCCATTCCTGATGATTTTCAACCGAAGATGGTTTCCTACAGAGTATTAAAGGACGGCTCTGGACAGGTACAGATCACATGCAAGCTTTGAACTCTACTCCGTTGTGACTGTCACATGTTTCTCCTTTAAACACTCTTATCCTCCTTTTCTCAGATCACACTAAACATCCAGACACACCTCACTGTGGGCCGGGAGGCTCGGTCTAACTTCGCCTGTCAATTCTCCACCAGTGAGCCTTGTAGCACAAAAAGCCCTCCTCCACAGTTCCCACAATGCACCTGCATCCTTTCAAAAAGCACACTTCCTGCTGAAGGTCAGTGAGTAATGGATATAATATCAGAGTCTTTGTTAAATGAAGAAGTTAAGATGTTATATATTGTTACATCACATAAAACATGTGTTCCTGAATATTACGACCAAGACTGACATTCACTCTACTATTTTCACCTAACAGGCCTGCCTGTCACGGTTAGGTTTAGACTTGGGACGACACAGTTGAGAGAAGAACTGAAGCTGTTCGACTGCTCTGAGATCAGTGGACCGCCAACTTCTGTCCTGTAAGTCCACAGTCAGTCAGATGCATCACTGATGAAATGATCAGGAAAGAAATGAACCTCGTCTTTTCACAACTGTCTAAATTCTGCAAGGCTGCAAAGCAAAAGTATGAGAATGAAAATGCAGAAAAAGACGAACGGAACCACCGCCCCCCCCCCCCCTGCATCGTACTGCTTAGCCTGATACTTTAAATATGTCTGGCAGTGGTCATGTTTTATCATCAGGAAACATGATGCAGTATTACGATCATGTGATCTTTGTGTCATTATGATTCACCTTTTATCAACAACAGGTGATCACATTTGTTTTCTCTTCAGGTGTCGGCGGTGTATCAAGGCTGGATGTGGCTGGAGCAGAAGCGGCTGTTCCTGGGCAGATGGAGGAGTGGAGGATGTAATTATGCATGTTTTTATGTATTTATCTTTACCTATATTATTATATTATATTTACCTATATTATTATATTATATTTACCTATATTATTATATTATATTTACCTTTATGCAGTAGGCTTTTCCAGAGCTCATACATGTTTCCAAGTGCTACATTTGAACACCAATGCCTCAACACCACATTCATTTTGAGCCGTTTGTAAGATTGAAGACTATGACTGTATATAAATATATTTGTTGTTACTAGTTAAGAAGAATTATTTAAACTCTTTCAAAACATATTTTACAAGAACGTTAACTTCATGTTGGCTACATTTAGCAACTACCAGATAAGTTAACAGGAAATGAGTTGAGTGCCTTTACTGTGGATGTCATGTGAACCTGCTTCATTTCTTCCCCTCACTTCCTCCTGCAGGACAACTTTTGCCAATTAATGGAGTCAGGGATGAACTTTTTAGTAAGTCTGAACCTCAATTCTCACACATTCTTCCTCTGATGCTCACCTCCTTCACATTCAGTAGAGATTAAAACATCAGTACAGGGTGACATGCATTAAAACGGATTATCTTTGTGTGTGTTTTACTGTCAGAAACCGGAGATCTCCTCCATCACTCCCAGCGTCGTGTCTTTCTACGGCAGGAACCATGCAGTGTTGTCTGGTTACAACCTCAGTGACGTGACCAGAGTGAGGATCCAGGCGGACATGGACTGCACTCCACACGAGTGAGTCAGTTTATGAGCGGCTAAAATGACGCTTACACTAGAAATTACAATTTAAAGATGGCACTTATTACCTCACAGGTAAATTCCACCCATTAGACAGGTTGACGGTACGTCAGATGCCCAGTTTTTAGATTTAGGAAAGCCTCAAAATGAGTGGCATTTCCCTTTTTAAGTATAAACCTGTGCACCTTGTGCTTGTCAGTGCTGTTGCTCAGACATTTTAGAATCTGAGCATCAACTTGAAACTAAAGCCGAGTGTGCTTCTGTTTTAGGGATTGACGATTTTAAGCTATTTCAGGATTGTGTTTTTATCTTTCTGTTCTAAAACACCTTTTCAGGGAGTTAAGAGAGATGGTTACTTATGTTCTGGCACATTTTGTTGCTCTTCCTTTGGCTGTATAGAAGTATTCTGCATGATATGGTTAATATGGTGTCAAAGTCTTGATCTCAGTGAGGCTAACTGGTTTCCTCTCTCAGGTCTCCTGTATGGAACCACACTGGTGTGACACTAACGTTCCACATCCCCAGTGCCGAGACTAAAGGCACGGTCAACGCATGTGTTCTCCTCCCAGACGGTAGTTGCCATGGCAATGCTAAAGTCATCTACCAGTCATCCCCGTCCTGCACCAACATTGTACCAAAGAGCAGCTGGATCAGGTGTGTGTGTGTGTGTGTGTGTGTGTGTGTGTGTGTGTGTGTGTGTGTGTGTGTACATGTTTGTCGTGGTTACTTCTTTCTTTCTTGTCAGGCCACACGGGTTGATCGGAAATGTGGTCTTCATTTTTTTTTTTTTTAAAGAAGAAAGAAACACATTGTGGTCTATTATGACTAATCTGACTACTTTCTTTTATACTTTGGCAATTCCAAATGCTCTGTACAGCACTGTCAGCTAATCTATCAAAAAGGGCAGTGACAACTTTAGTTTGCTATTGTGGGATCTGCCTCCAGTGCTTTGTCACTAACTTCAGTACATTTAGCTGAGACTTATTCTAGGAAACCGTGTTAGTAAGTGAGCAGCAGTTAACAGTTGTGGGTCATCTCATGGGGAAAGAACGCCACTTCCCCAAAAGCAATGTCTTTCACCATTACAGCTCTTCCCTTTTTTAGTTGCAGCAGCTGAAAGTGCCACTTCTGTCTTTTTACACGGTTTCTTATTAAGGTTCAAAAACAATTGATGTGCATATGTCCAGAACATAAACGTACAAAAATCAAATAATCCCAGGACCATAAGCATTATGGCATTATTATTTATTATAACACAGTTTTCAGTATGGTGGTTTGTCATTTATATCACCAGTCAGCATGCACAGCTTTCAAGTTGCTCCCTTCAAATTCTTGAAGGAACTAGTTAGTGTGTTAAACAGCAACATGTTTTGGTTTTGCCCTTCTAGACTTCCCAGCTTTTCCTCTATGTAAGCTACACTTTTGTAATTTAATCTTAAATTATTCTTTTTTACATTTTCAATATGTTTTTTTCCAATCATATAGTCGGGTGTAGTGAACACTGAAGCTTCCAGGAGCCACAATAAGAGACTTAAACGTGTGTTCTCATGCGTAGGTCACCCTTATATAACAGTAGCCACAGATGTCTTTTTACCATCATTTCAGGCTATCGTGGTAAGAAAACGCCTTCTCTGGTTTAGAGCGCTGCAGAAATTGGAAAACTAATGACTTTGCACTGGCCTGTCAACTATTATTGGCCTACAAAGAGACGTCATCCCCGGAGCACAATTGAGCGTCGTCTTCTCTGATTGGCTGCTGCTCTGTTTCTGATAGTGGGAAGAGGAAGATCACACTCACGGGATCCCACCTGGACTTTGTGGAAGGGGTCATGCACAACCACGTCCTGCAGGAGGTCAGACCTCCCCGAAACACAAACGATCAGGTAGCCCAATTATAGTGTATTAGACGTCATTCTACGTTATCACATGTAACCTTTTGCATTATGTCACATCATGCTATGACGTGTCCTTTTGTTTAATTGTCATGTCGCATTACTTTGCTTACCGGGTTACCATCACCATGTCATGATATGCCATATACAGATTGTTATATTATACTCTGTGTTCTTTTAATTCTCTGCAGGATCTCACCTATGACACACCTGCAGCTGACAAAAAGGTTTCGAGCAGCACTTTGTTTCTGAAAGTAGCTAATGAAACCTTGGCCTGCTCCATAACGATAAACTACTATCCAGACCCCGAGTTCACTAGCTTCACCTCCACAAGGCTGGGGAACAATGTCCGCATCACCTTACAGGTAATGCATATTTTTAACACGCATGCACAAATTTAAGAAAATGAATACATAAAAAGGCAGAATCTGTCTCTGTTGTCATTTCAGAAAAAGCCAGACAAACTGGAAATGACCCCAGCAGAGTTGTCAGTGTGGGGTGTTGAGGGAGGAAACCAATACCCCTGTGTCATGGAAGCCAAAGAAACCAGTTATGAGACGAACTTTTTCATCTGTGAGATTCAAAGCTCAAAGACGATCAACGCTGAATTTCAGCAGTTATTGGTAAATATTTCAGCCACACAACAGTCTCGACAATTCTATAGAGAAATAAAATGTTGATTTTATTGTGATAATAGTTACAACAGTACAATGTGCTACCAAATACACCCGATGTCTTTGGAAGTGCATCGGTTTCCGTGTAATAGTTACTTAAACAAAGTAGTAAACCTGCATTTGTGCACTGTGAAATTCCTCTCAAATATAGTGTGATTTTTGCTTTTTTACAGATCATGTATGGGGACCAGACGGTAACACTGAACTTGAAATCTTCATTGCAGCTGTACCTGCTTCTTTTCCTTCTGCTGATACCCTTCATTATGTTTGGTAATATACACAAAGAATGGTTGAATGACCCGTTTTGGTCGACTACCAGCCTCAAAAGCACTGCAGGTCAAGACTCATTTCTAGTTCAATGAGATAAATGACCTTTGTCTGCTTGGTTTTGTCTGTCAGCGGTGTTTCTCGGCTACCGAAGCCAACAGAAGAAGCTCACGGCTAAGATGAACAAGCATATGGAAGACCTGGAGCTCGACATCAGGAATGACATTAGACAAGGTCAGCCTTTTGAAGCCACCCCTGTAGTATCATCCACTTCTCTGCTATACATCTGTGACCTCCGTAAACCAAAAAGGGCTGCTTCAACCAGAATGATGATTGACATGAGCGTTAAGGTGGCAGTTGTACACGTAGCCATATTGGGCGACCATGTAAATACCTAAGGTATTGGGTGGTATCTGAACTAAAACTCAGGTATTGTATCACCACTATTAAAACATGTCTATACACTACTGTAGTCGAGGGCATGCAGATCCCCATCAAAGAGTAGTGAACATAGAGTCGCGATGGTTTTTAGCCCTCTGCATGACGGCGTTAGTCAGCCCACGGCTTCGGTCCAGACTAAAATATCTCAACAGCTACTAGATTAGACCCTCAGATTGTCAATGCATTTTCTACAGACATTCATGGTCCCAAGAGGATGAGTCCTACTGACTGGTGACACCCAATGCTGAATTTCAGCACTTAAAAGTAATGTTTTTTCATCCAGACTGCACTAATTTTGACAGTACTTTTCAAAAATACAACCTAGACTTTACTGTGATTGCAGACAGGACATTGGTGGGTCATAGCACCAGATTACAGTATGTGACTGCAAGATCCTCAGATGTATATTAGTTTTCATGCAATGGCTTTCAAATTTTGATCTTTACTTGAAAGTACTAATCATACACAAAGTAAATACATTTTTGACTCTCTTCTCTGGGCAGACGTCTCACTTTAAAATTCCTATTTAACAGCGGTGCCGTTATTGTTTTCCAGGTAACGTACGGTGACAAGACGGTAACACTTGGGCCTCCATCTTTATTACATCAGGTCATTCTGACACTGCGTATTCTGCTGATACCTTTTATTATTCTTGGTAAGTACACGAAGTACGCTTGACTCATAAAGTGATTTATACTGTGATATATACGATGAAGTCTGCGTCTGCGATCAGTTCAATGCCGGCTGTTTATGTGAAAACTTCACAGTATACCCCCCCCCCTTATCTGAGTATCTCCCCCACGGCTTGAGAACTATCTTTGCAATGGCGCGCCATATTTTTCTTGCGAGCCGATCAGAACAGACTGTGCTTTTTAGGGAGGTGGTCTCGAACATTACAGCATGTAAACATGTTCTAGTAGAAACACAAAATAAGAGTATGGACCTGAAAACGAGCATGATATGCGTCCTTTAGAGGTTGTTTTTCTACCACTTTCAAAGGCATCTAAGAATCCCTTCGTGGTAAAAATACAAACTGAGAAGCTTTTCCACCCTGAATGCGACAGGTGTAGTGCTGGAGGGCCTAGGGGCTGAGGCAGACGGTCAGCCGACAAGGGTTGGGAGAACAATAGTAGGCCTGCAACAGGATATGGATCTCACAGAGAACAATTGACAAAATGTTGATTATCAATTCAAAATGTCCTCTATTGGCAGCTCCAATCCAAAAAGGCGTTGGTCTTAAAAACCTGTTAGACATAAGACCTTTTTCTCTTTCCGTTGTGATTTGATGGATTCAATGCTACTTGTCTGTGTTTGGTTTATATCAGTACCTGTTTGTCTTTCAGCGTTGGTGATTGTCTGTCGATGGCAATCGAGGCTCACTGCTGAGACGAACGCGCTCTGATCATTACGTCAAACCTGGTGAACTTGCAACTCCATTATCAAGATGGACACCTCATGTCAATCTTGTATTCCTCCTTGATGGACATTTTCTCCATGATTAACATGGGTGGGTTACTGGAGTAAAGTTCACTGTGGTCATATGAACTGAATCTTAACCATACACTGAATGAGAGAGGGAAATTGCAATCAAATGATCCTTTTTTAAAATGTTCATCCATAGTTACTGTTAATTGCTCCTGTGTGTTTGGTCTTTGTTTTATTTTACCTAAAAGCTTCTCTTAAAAAGAAATATTAATCATATTTATTTCTGTTTGGTTTTCTTTTTCTTTAATTTAACATCTTTACTTCTGAGTTCAGATGAGGTTTTATCACACAAAGAAAAACATGAATACGGACAGCTCTTTGATGTGTGATTGACACAATATTAGTTAAATAGTTGAATTGAAGAGTTGAGAAAAGGCTTTGACTTTTTCACCATAAAATGCTGCAGAACTCACTCCAAGAGAAGAATAATAAATAATATTAATATGCAGCCAGAACTCGATTGAAAACAAACTGTTACACTGATGTAATGCAGCTTCATCTAAAGCCCCGCCATGTTTAAAATGTTTAACTAGTCTTCTAAGTTAACCCTCTCTATACAGTAAACGGTGAAATAAATACTGCGTCACGTGACCCGGTCAGAGATCAGAGAATGCCGACAGGTCGGCGCGAGCCAACTTCTGCCTCTTACGTAGCTAAATTAATTAGCCTAAATATTAATGGAAACTGAATAACAAACTGCAAAAGAAAATATCTAGACGCATTCTATTTACTTGTACATACTTTAACCACAGGAAGTCACAAACTGGACTAAGTAGCTGACAACAGGAACCAGTTCAACCACGAGAGGGCAGCCTTACAGCAGGCTTTCTGTAATTATGTAAATTGAATAATTGTACTTATTTTAGGTTATTTAGTTAGTTTTAAAAAAGTGATCCTGTGTTTTATGTTTTATCATCCGTGTTAATGAGCTAGTAAAGTAACATTGAAGTGCTAGAAGCCTATAGCTTCCATACTATGGCTATAGTCTACATCAGGGGTCACCAACCTTTTTTAAACTGAGAGCTACTTCAAGGGTACCGAGTAGTACGAAGGGCTACTTATTTGATACAAACTTCCTGAATAACAAAATTGCACAGATCACCTTAATAATAATATATGTGAAGACTGTTTGATCACATGTCAGTTAATTATTCCTCACAATAATTATTAATAATGATTTCCACAACAATGATGGTATAGCTACACATACATATTTAAACATGCAACTTTTATTTCTGTTAATTTGTTTCAACATTTGAAAGTCAGAGGTATCACATCTCTGATGTTTTTGTATCATCACATGATTAAAGCCGGTTACTTTTGCACACAGCGCCTGCTGGTGAATGATCCAGTGGTAATGTAGACATTTTGCGAAGTCTGGGTCACCTTTGCATTGCGCAATGAAGCCTGCATGCCGGCCCGTCATCGCGGGAGCCCCGTCTGTTGTCACCGACACCAGCTTTTCCAACGGTACCTTTTTCTCCACGAAGAAACTAGTAAAAAGTCTCGTCTATAGCGGAGCGGGGGATCCAACCCTCCGAGGCGCGCGAGCGTCTTCGGGCGCCCGCGTTCAAACCTCTAGTCTGGGCCTTTTCGGTCTGATTGCGTTGCCTCGCCTCTACCCCCGTCACCCCTGGGTTGTTGCCCCGCGGCCTGTTCCGAGGATTTACGGACCTGACGACGGGGTGCGCTCGCGGCACACAAATCTATTGCTGGTGAAGATATTTTATTAGGTCACATCTGGCTGGTGTTGTCAATGTAGTAAAACTGATCTCAGAAAATAGTGTCATATCTATTTGCATTGACTTGTTGAGTCAGTGACATTCAACAACTAGAAGAACAACCTTCCCAAAGCTGACGCTAGATGTCATATTAGCTCTACTGTAGTTTAAACATGATTTGAAATGCAGGTTCTCTGACCCGTAACCATAATGCAGCCTGTTGGGACTCTTTGCTAAACTTATAGAGGATCGAGGAGCATCAAAGACGCAATGTAAATGAATCACGTGATCTTTATTGGACTCATTTTAGGGCCTACATTCATATGATAATTGATTATTGAGCGGGTCAATCAGACCTCTGCTGCCTTATTCATAAAGTGTTTATCATGTGAAGTGTTTGCATCAGACGCGTTCCCAGCTGGAGGCTGTCACTGATCAGACTAACACAATATACACTTTGCTTTAACACTTGGTAAAAACAAAATGGGACAAACTCAGATGAGCGTAAAACGGTAAAGTCGCACAAATTATGTGTGTTAGTTTTCGGTTTTGCTGGACGCGCGCGCTCCCTCCCACTTTCAGCACTTCTCTTTTCAGCAGGACCACGCGCGACTCCAGTGACACTGTGGAGGAGAGCAGAGTGCCATGAAGACCGTCAGCGTGTGAGTGTTGTGCTGCGGGAAGATGCTGCTGCTGCTGCCCGGTCTGTTGTTCATTCTCTGGGGAGAACCGGCTCGGTGCCTGGAGGAGAACGGAGGCTTCACTTTTGATGGAGACATCCGCCACTTCGCCGTGGCCGCCAACACGGTTTACGTCGCTACGGAGGAGAGGCTGTACCAGCTGAGCCACGACCTGACTCTGGTCCAGAGTCTGAGTCAGAGAGGGATCTTGACGGGGAGCGATCGGACCAACGACGCGCACTTTTCCCGGGTTGCCGAGACGGACGAGCGGAACGCAACTTTCGACGTCAACATATTGTTGCCGTTTGTTGAGAATCACACGCTGATCAGCTGCGGCGTGATCGAGTGCGGCTACTGCGAAGTGCTGGACCTGAGGAACATTTCTAATGTGCTGTACAGGGAGCACATCCAGGTGGGATCCCTGTGGACAGGCAGCGCGTCCGTCGGCTTCCTGGTGGATGTGAAGCAGACAAGTACCGAGACCTACATTCTGACTGCCAATCAGCAATATGAGCCGAATGAGCCCGCAAAGAAAAGCTGCTCCTTTGTACCAGAAGCAGTGAACCTTCATAATACGAATCACCATCAGACAGGATTTATATTTTCTTTAAATAGCGACTTCACTACCACTTCAATCAAACGATGCCAACGCAATGCTGAGTTTGTGGATGGATTTCAGATCAATTTAATCATTTATCTTTTCTCCAACCTGCCCTCAAGTGACAAGAACAACAAAGTCCGTCTCATTTGGCTCGATGGTAAAAATACCAAAAAGAAGACTCTCGAGTCTCTGCGGGGCGCGACCCTGCGTGTCTCTGATGGTGATGGGGGTGAAGGCAGCAAGCTCCTCACCTCCGCGGTGATCCCGGGCGGGCCGCCGGTGCTGTGGGGCGGCGTGTTCAGTGTGGACGGAGGACAAACCAACACCGAGCTGGTTCTGTTTGACATCAGTCCGGATCTCAGTGGAGACCCCGATGCAGATCCAGACTTCGGCACTGTCTGCCCTCTTAACACAGCACTGACGGTGGGTGGTTTTATTATAGATAAGCGTTTTGTAGTGATCGGGTGTTGTTTCCATTAAAGTTACAAAACTAGAATCACGGGCTCATTTTACGCACTGACAAAGTACGTGAAAACCAATGTCCATATGGGTAACGTCGATCATAAAGACATTATACTAGGTATGCTGCTACTACTAATACTAATGTGTATATTTCATATTATAATCACAGTTTACAAAGTGCTTTAAGAGTGAAATGAATGAGCAACGTTCTAAGAAGCTAGAAAAATAATGCAAGCAAACTTATTTAAAAATAAATCATTTGGGACTTACTTACCTTACTAATTCACATGATTTAAGTTTTTCCCCATAGATGTTTCCATGTAAATGAACACAGAAACAAGGTCAAAGTTATTTCAAAGTGCAATCTTGTCTGCTGGTGTCAGCATATTTGAGGAGGGAACTAGGTTTTGCTCACTGACTTGTCTTATTAAACAAGAAAAACTGTGATCCAAAGGTGAGAAGTTGGTTTATGAGGCTCTTATGGAGTTGATTGCTATAGAGATGGTGACAAAATAATTAAAATGTCACTTACTGTCACTGAACACTCGCATATCACCCACATGGATGTTCATTCCAGAGCAGACGAGGTGAACAAGGTGTAGGCTAAGCACAGACTAACTCACTGAATCCAGGGAGGGTTTTATGCTAATGCGTATGACAGAGCTTTCCTGGTGCGGCTCACATTCAAAGGCACAATGAAATGACAAACAAAAAATATGAATGAACATAATTTATTATCAGTCAAAATCACTTGATGACCCAGCAATGCACTGAGATGAGTTTTGAGTCGTCATAAGCTATTTCAACTGCCCTCAACACTACTTCAGGAATCCATAAATACCTGTTGGGTCCTAATCTGATCATCAGTGTGTGTGTTTGATTCTCAGCCAAAGACTCTGAAGCCGAAGGCCGTGCTCTTCAGGCAGAAGTACATGACCTCTGTTCTGGCAGTGAGACAGAAGGCCTGGGTGGTGTTCTTCATCGGGACAGGAGATGGGCAGCTCATTAAGGTGTGTGGAAATACTTGTTTAGAATTAGTACTTATGCATGCACCAGATGCTCTCCAATGTGTTCTGTTAGTTAACTATCTATACGTTGTCACTGATGTTTATTTAATGATAGGAAAGAGGGCGATGCTCTATAGGACGACAGACGCTCTAAAATGTTAACTGTCAAGTGGAACCATACTGTGACTAAAGTTGACAAATCCATATTTCAGTCTTCTTTGTGGGGCTTGAAAAATAATGTCCAATTTCTTGCATTATTTTTGGTAAATTCTGACCAGCTTCCCGTCACCCCCGTCTTTGTCTCTTCTGTCACTTCTTCATCACATCATCCTCTTGTCTTCTTAAAACAACAAATGAAACTCTGCAGAGAGTCTTTACACGCGCTCATTCACATGATTAAAGAATTAAACAGGAAGCACTCCACAGTAACCCTCTGCTAGACACAATGGGCTCTTTCATGCCGAGTTTACTTTCTCAAGTTTTCATAAAACCCCGAAGTGCATTTCTCCCAGCTCTGCATCTGAGGCCTAACAGAGAAGAATGGCTTTATTATTGACTCGCTAGCAGATGTAACGCAGAGGGGAAGACACCTGACAGCTAGTGGGGTTTTGCTTTTTGCCCAAGATGATAGTGTGATGATATGTGTGAGGTGTAGACCTATAAATAACTAGAACAAACATAGAAAGCTATGCCACCTTTTGGTTGTGAACTATTAACAGGGTGTGGTCAAATATCAGACATACCAAATTCTGTTTGTTCAGCAATATTTATTTCTATTAATTATTCAGACTTTCCTAAATTACACACAAGTATACTATTTCAACGTAAAATTTACAAAAACAAGAGCTTCTTATAATCATCACGCTCAGTATATTGCTGTACAACACCAGCTCATTATAATAAAATCAAATCTAATGCGACACATCATGTAGTGGGAGAGTAGGTTCACTGTCAGGGTAGTATGGACGTGTAACCAAAACTCATGGGCAGAAAGCAGCTTATTAAGCCCAATAACATGACTACTCTCAGCCCCGTCCCTCCTAACATCAAAGATTCATTTCCTGTCACAGTTCACACACTCAGAGGGTAGGAAGAGTTAAAGGCAGTTTTATCTAAAAGGGATAGTTTGGGTGTTTTGAAGTGGGTTTGTTTGAGGCGTTTATCGATGGTCAGTTTATTACCTACAATAGATGACAGAAGGTACGGCCACAGTTTGGAGTAGCAGACAGTAGTACCAGCATGAAAGCAAATCAACATACTCCTGTGGATAGAGGCAGCAGCAACATGTATTTTATCCACCCCAAAGAAAGGCCCACCTAAGAGAAAGAAATATCAGTTTAAGTGACCTATATATATAGAATATTTTTGTCGGTTTATCTTGCCGTGACACAGATGCACACTGTTTCCAACGGGTGAACAGAAGGTAAAAATAATCTGGGAGGTAAAATTAGTTAGCCTGGTGACTTTGGCAACGAGTATTGACAGATACAACGGCTTCAGTTCCACATCGGAAAGTACTGTCATGGCAAGGTAAAGCAGCGAAAATATTGTAAATACAATCTACACTTACACTTAATACGTTTCACTGCTCCCCCGCTCCACAGCAGTACATAGCTTTGCTCTTTACTGGTACTTCTGCCTGCTTCTCCAAACTTGGGGCATTGACCGTCATCTATACTGTAGTAGTACACCGACTATGTGGCTCATACAACCCCACTTCAAAACACCTGAACTATCCCTTTAAATATTAGTCAGTCAGTGATTGCCAACAGGTGTGCAGACAGAACAGGCAAACAGATCCAGGGGGAGTCAGAGAAAGGAGGGCAGGCACCGAGGCAAGATGCAAGTCAAACAAACGGGTAACTGGCATCAAACTCATGCAGGTTAAAAAAAAATAGCTGCACATCTACAGCAGCATGGCAAAGAAGGCTGACTGAAAAGCTGCCCTCCATATGCACTGAGATGATTGAGGAAATTAGGTCCAGCTGTGCAGACAGGTGTGTGGCCAGGTGATTGCCAGAGGAGGGAAACTCCCTAAAGGGGTAAGTGAAGCCTGACGGAACCTGAAAAACTTCAGCTTATACACTGGTGACAGCACAAAGTATAGTTGAATCACATCCTGTGTGCTGGTAAATTGTTAAGTTGGGCAACACAGTGGCCGTGACCTGATGTGAACATAATGTTCTGTATTAAGACTCAAAGACATCAATGGTTTAAGATAGTAGTGGTAGCTTGACATGGAAGAGAAACCGGAACCACAGACTCACCAGGAAATGCAACTAATCCTCTACAGCCATCGCTTGCAGCAGCAGATACTCTTTTTAGCGTGTTAAGTCATTCATGCTAATGCTTTTGGCAGATTGTATCTATAGTTGTGCTATTTGTAGATAATGAAATGAATTTCCTGCTGTGACAAGCCAAAAGGTCTGCTGTGAAAAAGACATATTGAGAGAGAGAGAGCCAAACAATCATTTTTGTTGGCTAATGAAGCCTTAAATGGATCAAAACAATTAGTTACTTTTATATTTTGACCAGAGTAGTACCCTCTCTCCAGCTGTTTGCCTGTTGGCTAACTTAATGCGCAAAAAACATTTTTTCAATCCGTTCATTAAACTGTAACCGTTTGGTATTTACCAGCAGAGTAGCTCAGTCTGAAACTAAACAAAGCTACGTTGTTGTTGTCAGCTCGCTGTGGACAAGAACTACCACCCCACCTGTCCCAGGGTGCTCTACAGGGCCAACGACGACCGCCAAGTGTTTCCCAAAATGCTTCTGGATCAAGTGGATCTTAAACATGTGTACATGCCATTACAAAACCAGGTAGGTGCATTGCACATGTATCATGTGTAGGGCTGTGGTGAACACTGAGAGATTATGAATACTTAAACATGTTCTGATGTGTTCATTACCACAATGTGATATGTACGTGTGCTGTATTTTAAAATGTTGCTGTGTTTGTGCTTTGTTCTAGATGAAGCGTGTACCCGTGTCTGATTGCAGCACATACACAAACGTGCAGGACTGTTGGTCTGCACAGGATCCGTACTGCGTCTGGTGCGGCTCTAAAAACAGGTCGGGGAAACAACATCTCACGTTGACACCTTTAAATAATCATGAACTCGGTTAAAACATTTAGTTTCTCTTCCTAGTTGCACATTTGAAGATGACTGTGAAGACTCAGACTGGATATCCATTCCTGATGATTTTCAACCGAAGATGGTTTCCTACAGAGTATTAAAGGACGGCTCTGGACAGGTACAGATCACATGCAAGCTTTGAACTCTACTCCGTTGTGACTGTCACATGTTTCTCCTTTAAACACTCTTATCCTCCTTTTCTCAGATCACACTAAACATCCAGACACACCTCACTGTGGGCCAGGAGGCTCGGTCTAACTTCACCTGTCAATTCTCCACCAGTGAGCCTTGTAGCACAAAAAGCCCTCCTCCACAGTTCCCACAATGCACCTGCATCCTTTCAAAAAGCACACTTCCTGCTGAAGGTCAGTGAGTAATGGATATAATATCAGAGTCTTTGTTAAATGAAGAAGTTAAGATGTTATATATTGTTACATCACATAAAACATGTGTTCCTGAATATTACGACCAAGACTCTGACATTCACTCTACTATTTTCACCTAACAGGCCTGCCTGTCACGGTTAGGTTTAGACTTGGGACGACACAGTTGAGGGAAGAACTGAAGCTGTTCGACTGCTCTGAGATCAGTGGACCGCCAACTTCTGTCCTGTAAGTCCACAGTCAGTCAGATGCATCACTGATGAAATGATCAGGAAAGAAATGAACCTCGTCTTTTCACAACTGTCTAAATTCTGTTGGATAAAAGCCATTGTTCCTGCAAAGCCTCATACTTTCATTCTCTCCCAGGTGTATTGAGTACCATAGTGGATCAGTACAAATAAACATTTTAGCTGTTAACTCAACCTCAGGCATCCAGCTGACATAAGACACACACGTATACAACTCGAAGCTTCACACACAAATGCCTATTACACCACATATGATAATGACCAAAAAGACTCTATACATGAAAAGGAAGTAATAAAGAAACAGAATAAATATTCAACAAAAGATTTAAGAAAGTAATAGAAAAATAACTAAGGACAAAAAATACCGAAATTAAAAAAGGATAGAAAAAGTAAAACATATTCACTGACTTAAGTGGAGTAACTGAGTCATCTTCAAGTTTCCAACAGA
This sequence comes from Anarhichas minor, assembly GCF_050575085.1. NCBI lineage: Eukaryota > Metazoa > Chordata > Actinopteri > Perciformes > Anarhichadidae > Anarhichas > Anarhichas minor. The sequence continues at coordinate 669,611 of NW_027466501.1, forward strand.
ACATTAAGTCCCCACTCCAGTGGGAATGAGAGGTAGGGGCAGCATATCTCCAATCGAATAGCTTGTAGAGTCATGAAGGAGGTGAAGGCTTGCATCCCCTGTTTGGTTTTGGGCAAAATGTATTCCTGTCGGGGAAGTGAGTGTGTTTTGCTCAGGCAAATGCCGTCTGAAAAATTTGAATCAGCCCTTTTCCTATATTTAACATTGTAAATAGCTAATGTTTGAGATGAAAAGCCTAGTAGCAAAGCCTCATTGTGCTACTAACAAGAGATGAAACACAATCAAACGGCATAAACAGACTGCAAGGCAGAAGCACGAGAATAAAAAGACGGAACCAACGGTCAGCTTACTGCTTAGCCTGATACTTTAAATATGTCTGGCAGTGGTCATGTTTTATCATCAGGAAACATGATGCAGTATTACGATCATGTGGTCTTTGTGTCATTATGATTCACCTTTTATCAACAACAGGTGATCACATTTGTTTTCTCTTCAGGTGTCGGCGGTGTATCAAGGCTGGATGTGGCTGGAGCAGAAGCGGCTGTTCCTGGGCAGATGGAGGAGTGGAGGATGTAATTATGCATGTTTTTATGTATTTATCTTTACCTATATTATTATATTATATTTACCTATATTATTATATTTACCTATATGCAGTAGGCTTTTCCAGAGCTCACACATGTTTCCAAGTGCTACATTTGAACACCAATGCCTCAACACCACATTCATTTTGAGCCGTTTGTAAGATTGAAGACTATGACTGTATATAATTATATTTGTTGTTACTAGTTAAGAAGAATTATTTAAACTCTTTCAAAACATATTTAACAAGAATGTTAACTTCATGTTGGCTACATTTAGCAACTACCAGATAAGTTAACAGGAAATGAGTTGAGTGCCTTTACTGTGGATGTCATGTGAACCTGCTTCATTTCTTCCCCTCACTTCCTCCTGCAGGACAACGTTTGCCAATTAATGGAGTCAGGGATGAACTTTTTAGTAAGTCTGAACCTCAATTCTCACACATTCTTCCTCTGATGCTCACCTCCTTCACATTCAGTAGAGATTAAAACATCAGTACAGGGTGACATGCATTAAAACGGATTATCTTTGTGTGTGTTTTACTGTCAGAAACCGGAGATCTCCTCCATCACTCCCAGCGTCGTGTCTTTCTACGGCAGAAACCATGCAGTGTTGTCTGGTTACAACCTCAGTGACGTGACCAGAGTGAGGATCCAGGCGGACATGGACTGCACTCCACACGAGTGAGTCAGTTTATGAGCGGCTAAAATTACGCTTACACTAGAAATTACAATTTAAAGATGGCACTTATTACCTCACAGGTAAATTCCACCCATTAGACAGGTTGACGGTACGTCAGATGCCCAGTTTTTAGATTTAGGAAAGCCTCAAAATGAGTGGCATTTCCCTTTTTAAGTATAAACCTGTGCACCTTGTGCTTGTCAGCGCTGTTGCTCAGACATTTTAGAATCCGAGCATCAACTTGAAACTAAAGCTAAGTGTGCTTCTGTTTTAGGGATTGACGATTTTAAGCTATTTCAGGATTGTGTTTTTATCTTTCTGTTCTAAAACACCTTTTCAGGGAGTTCAGAGAGATGGTTACTTATGTTCTGGCACATTTTGCTGCTCTTCCTTTGGCTGTATAGAAGTATTCTGCATGATATGGTTAATATGGTGTCAAAGTCTTGATCTCAGTGAGGCTAACTGGTTTCCTCTCTCAGGTCTCCTGTATGGAACCACACTGGTGTGACACTAACGTTCCACATCCCCAGTGCCGAGACTAAAGGCACGGTCAACGCATGTGTTCTCCTCCCAGACGGTAGTTGCCATGGCAATGCTAAAGTCATCTACCAGTCATCCCCGTCCTGCACCAACATTGTACCAAAGAGCAGCTGGATCAGGTGTGTGTGTGTGTGTGTGTGTGTGTGTGTGTGTGTGTGTGTGTACATGTTTGTCGTGGTTACTTCTTTCTTTCTTGTCAGGCCACACGGGTTGATCGGAAATGTGGTCTTCATTTTTTTTTTTTTTAAAGAAGAAAGGAACACATTGTGGTCTATTATGACTAATCTGACTACTTTCTTTTATACTTTGGCAATTCCAAATGCTCTGTACAGCACTGTCAGCTAATCTATCAAAAAGGGCAGTGACAACTTTAGTTTGCTATTGTGGGATCTGCCTCCAGTGCTTTGTCACTAACTTCAGTACATTTAGCTGAGACTTATTCTAGGAAACCGTGTTAGTAAGTGAGCAGCAGTTAACAGTTGTGGGTCATCTCATGGGGAAAGAACGCCACTTCCCCAAAAGCAATGTCTTTCACCATTACAGCTCTTCCCTTTTTTAGTTGCAGCAGCTGAAAGTGCCACTTCTGTCTTTTTACACGGTTTCTTATTAAGGTTCAAAAACAATTGATGTGCATATGTCCAGAACATAAACGTACAAAAATCAAATAATCCCAGGACCATAAGCATTATGGCATTATTATTTATTATAACACAGTTTTCAGTATGGTGGTTTGTCATTTATATCACCAGTCAGCATGCACAGCTTTCAAGTTGCTCCCTTCAAATTCTTGAAGGAACTAGTTAGTGTGTTAAACAGCAACATGTTTTGGTTTTGCCCTTCTAGACTTCCCAGTTTTTCCTCTATGTAAGCTACACTTTTGTAATTTAATCTTAAATTATTCTTTTTTACATTTTCAATATGTTTTTTTCCAATCATATAGTCGGGTGTAGTGAACACTGAAGCTTCCAGAAGCCACAATAAGAGACTTAAACGTGTGTTCTCATGCGTAGGTCACCCTTATATAACAGTAGCCACAGATGTCCTTTTACCATCATTTCAGACTATCGTGGTAAGAAAACGCCTTCTCTGGTTTAGAGCGCTGCAGAAATTAGAAAACTAATGACTTGGCACTGGCCTGTCAACTATTATTGGCCTACAAAGAGACGTCATCCCCGGAGCACAATTGAGCGTCGTCTTCTCTGATTGGCTGCTGCTCTGTTTCTGATAGTGGGAAGAGGAAGATCACACTCACGGGATCCCACCTGGACTTTGTGGAAGGGGTCATGCACAACCACGTCCTGCAGGAGGTCAGACCTCCCCGAAACACAAACGATCAGGTAGCCCAATTATAGTGTATTAGACGTCATTCTACGTTATCACATGTAACCTTTTGCATTATGTCACATCATGCTATGACGTGTCCTTTTGTTTAATTGTCATGTCGCATTACTTTGCTTACCGGGTTACCATCACCATGTCATGATATGCCATATACAGATTGTTATATTATACTCTGTGTTCTTTTAATTCTCTGCAGAATCTCACCTATGACACACCTGCAGCTGACAAAAAGGTTTCGAGCAGCACTTTGTTTCTGAAAGTAGCTAATGAAACCTTGGCCTGCTCCATAACGATAAACTACTATCCAGACCCCGAGTTCACTAGCTTCACCTCCACAAGGCTGGGGAACAATGTCCACATCACCTTACAGGTAATGCATATCTTTAACACGCATGCACAAATGGATACATAAAAGTTCAAAATTGTTTCTGTTGTTTCAGAAAAAGCCAGACAAACTGGAGATGACCCCAGAAGAGTTGTCGGTGTGGGGTGTTAAGGAAGGAAACCAATACCCCTGTGTCATGGAACCCAAAGACACCAGTAATGAGACAGACTTTTTCATCTGTGAGATTCAAAGCTCAAAGACGATCAACGCTGAATTTCAGCAGTTATTGGTAAATATTTCAGCCACACAACAGTCTCGACAATTCTATAGAGAAATAAAATGTTGATTTTATTGTGATAATAGTTACAACAGTACAATGTGCTACCAAATACACCCGATGTCTTTGGAAGTGCATCGGTTTCCGTGTAATAGTTACTTAAACAAAGTAGTAAACCTGCATTTGTGCACTGTGAAATTCCTCTCAAATATAGTGTGATTTTTGCTTTTTTACAGATCATGTATGGGGACCAGACGGTAACGCTGAACTTGAAATCTTCATTGCAGCTGTACCTGCTTCTTTTCCTTCTGCTGATACCCTTCATTATGTTTGGTAATATACACAAAGAATGGTTGAATAACCCGTTTTGGTCGACTACCAGCCTCAAAAGCACTGCAGGTCAAGACTCATTTCTAGTTCAATGAGATGAATGACCTTTGTCTGCTTGGTTTTGTCTGTCAGCGGTGTTTCTCGTCTACCGAAGCCAACAGAAGAAGCTCACGGCTAAGATGAACAAGCATATGGAAGACCTGGAGCTCGACATCAGGAATGACATTAGACAAGGTCAGTCTTTTGAAGCCACCCCTGTAGCATCATCCACTTCTCTGCTATACATCTGTGAACTCCGTAAACCAAAAAGGGCTGCTTCAACCAGAATGATGATTGACATGAGCGTTAAGGTGGCAGTTGTACACGTAGCCATATTGGGCGACCATGTAAATACCTAAGGTATTGGGTGGTATCTGAACTAAAACTCAGGTATTGTATCACCACTATTAAAACATTTCTATACACTACTGTAGTCGAGGGCATGCAGATCCCCATCAAAGAGTAGTGAACATAGAGTCGCGATGGTTTTTAGCCCTCTGCATGACGGCGTTAGTCAGCCCACGGCTTCGGTCCAGACTAAAATATCTCAACAGCTACTAGATTAGACCCTCAGATTGTCAATGCATTTTCTACAGACATTCATGGTCCCAAGAGGATGAATCCTACTGACTGGTGATCTTCTGACTTTCCCTCTGGCACACCCATGACTTAGAATATTTTTTATTTTTAGAGAAATGTCTTAACAACTATTAGATGTATTGCCATGAAATATGGTACAGACATTCGTTATTTTTGTATCAGTCTATACATTGTTTTTTTTAGGAAATTATTGCATATTATACCCTTTTTTAAAGTTGTACAAAGCCTTTGTGTTTCCAAAGGGAGCTGTGTGAAATCTGATAAATTGCCTCAAGTGATGTCTTCTGAGTCAGTGTCGTTTGGGACTGAAGACTACAAGTTTGAAAATTAAAAAGATCTGCAGGGATGAAAGCATAGAAGACGGACCTCTGTAACCTGCTCCTCTTTGTTGTTTGAGGCTAGTGGCTCCAGGCTACAATAACTGCTGCTAGCATAACGCACCCAAATCTCTGACTCTGACCAAACTGTCTCCTCTCGAGTTGCATTGTGGGTGACGTAGACGCCGGGTTTTGACAAGGAAAAAGAATGCGTGGATCTCCGTAGGAGTGCAATGCTAAATTTGTGGAGTTCTCTGTTAACTTTTCGTCTAGCACCATCAACAGATCGGAATTTGAATTTGTCCAATACTTTGCTTTATGACCAAATGCCTGCAAAACTAACAACATTCCCATCAGCCTCAGCTCTATTTTGTATACTATGATGATGAACATGGTAAAGATTATACCTGCTGAACATCAGCTTGTTGGCATGTACCACTGTGCCTGACTGCAGCTTCACAGAGCTGGCAGCATGGCAATTACAATTTGTAGTTGCTGTATCTGATTGTGACACGACAAACGGCTCCACCTTATCATACACTGGCCCCGAGTTGTTCCACTCCACGGTACTATCTACAGATAACTCGGCCTCGACACACACAGTTCCTTTTTATGAAGTGAAATGTCCTGAACTGGTTCCTTTTTCTGTTGCTATACTTCTCACAGATACACGGTTGGTGTTAAAGAAACATGTTAACGCGCATACGCTCGCACAGGCCTTATTTGTAGTAATCTGCATTTGGCCTGCAGAGGTGTAAGAACAGTTGGTGATTTGCAGCACCAGTACAGTCTGAGTCAGCCAGTTTCACTTCGTCTTTTTGCTTGTGACCTGCAAACTGATGCTTGCTTCACTATTTAGCTTTTTTACCTGACACTTAAGAGAACTATATGGAATCTGTTTGTTTTTCTGTACAAGGTGTTTTCTCCAGACGTGCCAGGTTCAGCCACACACACACACACACACGCACGTCTATAGTCCATAAAAGCAGCCTCGCTGTCTTCCACAGGTTTCGTGGATCTGCAGACAGAGAAAACTGACCTGATGGAAACCGTTGGAGCGATTCCTTTCCTGGACTACAAGCACTTTGCCTCCAGGATCTTTTTTCCAGAGGTACATAGGAGCTGGAAAACAGTCATACAAACTGATGCTGTGAACTGTGAGCTATCAAATATGATCTACATGTAGTAATATCATTGCCAGATTAACAAAACCACCTTTTTTTGTTCCAGAGTGAATCTCTGATGGCATTGTGCATCAAAGACATTGGTCAGGTAAGGGTTTGACGCCAGCTGTTGTTGATGTCGGTACCACTTTGTAACTGTCGGTGATATGTTGCTGTATCTGACCTGAAATCAGGACGTGGTGAAGGTTCAGCTTGACGAATGTTGCCAGGGCGTGTCCAGGCTGCTCCAGGACCAGCTCTTTCTCACATCTATGGTGCACGCTCTGGAAGAGCAGAAGAGCTTCACTCTCAAAGACAAGTCAGTTTGTGGTGTTTTGCAGTGTGTGATCGTCTCTTGCATGCACTATTGCACAACAGATGTCTGAAGTGTAGTAAAATGCCGCTGTAAGTCTTTCTGCTTGACAAAGTCGACCGTACTCTATTCTCATCTCCTATTGCACGTTATTTTTCTGTTTTCCTTTTCCTCTGTATTGTGTTTGAACTTGCATCCTGTCCCTGCCTTCTCTTGTCTCCTCACTTTATCTACTCCAGGTGTGTGTTGGCTTCATTACTGACCGTAGCGCTCCACAACAACTTGTCGTACCTGACGGAGGTGATGGAGGCTCTGCTTAAGTCTCTGAGTCAGCAGAACAGCAACGCTCAGCCCAAACTGCTGCTACGACGCACTGAGTCCACCGTGGAGAAACTGCTGACCAACTGGATGTCCATCTGCCTTTACGGCTTCCTCAGGGTCAGTTGCTCTTGCGTCTCTTTTAGTTTTTGCTGTTCTATACAACTTCTAGGAAAAGTGCAGCTACTTTAAAAGCAAGAGCTTTTAGAAAGCAATGTCTGTCAGTCTGTGTACTGAACTATAATAACTTTAGAGATCCCATGACTTTCATGTTGCACCACCATCAGGTCAAAATAATCATTTCTCATACATTTTGATTTATACTCTCATACCTGCAAAACTAATAATATTCCCATCGGCCTCAGCTGAAATTTGTGTTTATTCACAATTAGCAAATGTTGAGATGGTAGACATAATACCTTTTAAACATCGCCATGTTAACATTGTGAGCATGCTGACATTAGGATTCAGCTCATTTGCAGTTAGCTGAAGTGCAGCCATAGAGCTGTTAGCACGGCTGTAGTCTCTTTGTTTTGTCTTTACCCTTAGAGTCCCCTCCTCCTTGCATGTCGACAAAACACAATGTGTGAAATAAACAGGAACACGTTCTGTGAAGCTAAAAGAAAGGCGATCAAATGACAGCAGAGAGAACAAGTATCAGAACTGGCTTGTTGTTGCACCAGACTGCAGCATCTCTGTCCAGTGATTGACTTTTGATTATTAGATCTTGTTGGGACATTTTTTTCTGTGAGGTCCCAACAGGCTATTTACCAATTATTTACAGTCACCCCAGAAGCTAGAGTGACTTCAGTCATTTCATAAACCACATCCTATTGTTTACAGACCTAAAGGAAACATTGCCATGTAACATGGAATCAGAGGGTGTGTTTGTAAATGTAAGCTGACGCTCGACACAAAAATAAGAGCGCTGTTGTTCGAAGAAGCAAAGCGTCCTATTTCTATATAAATGAACGAATGGGTAAATTACAATGTTCCTATCCATATGTATAATGCTACCTGTGTATAGTTCAACGCCAAAAACAAAGATGCAACAAATTAAATTTCCCCACGCTGGTTGAAACCACAGAGGGCTCCACACAAAGTTACCGCGTCCTCTGTGCCTTCTTCGTTTGACCGACTGACTCTTTGGAGTTCCTGTTTCTGATTTTGTGCAGGAAAGTGTTGGCCAGCACCTGTTCCTGATGGTGAGCGCTCTCACGCAGCAGACAGCAAAAGGACCTGTGGACTGCGTGACCGAGAAAGCTCTGTACACACTCAGCGAGGACTGGCTGCTGTGGCAGGCTCAAGACTTCACCTCCCTGGTATACAGAAACACACACACACACACACACACACACACACACTCTTTTTACACCTCGGGCATTAGCACTTGAGCTGATTACTTGGATCCAAACAAGAGGTCATTTTGTGGAATTCTCATGGGGTAAATACTAAACTCTTTGGTACATTTGTGTATCGCTCTGTCAGTATGTCACAAGTGTAGTCAGGTGTGCTTTTACATGTAGAAAGCAGTCATGAACACTTCCCTATTCTTAGTTCTGTTTTTTAGTTTGGTAAGTACAAAACTGTACTGACTTAAAGCTCTGTCTATTAACTAAATATATACACAGTACCCCCCAAGCTTCTAACACACACTTGTAATCAGAAAAGAGCACGTTTGCCACACTGACAGTTTTATGAAAGCTTGTCAAGCACACAGCAGCTGGTACCGGACCACTTCCTCCTCCAGATATATTAAGGCCTCTTCAAACATGCAAAGCTTGGCTTTATTTACAGCATGTTTTTTTTTATTTTTTTTTTTTTCATCTTGAAATTTCCCGGACCGTTTGCACAACAGAAGTTCTGAAATAGTTCCAGAAATAGACTGGCAAAAATACAACCATCAGATCACCAAACCCATTGCTTGGCTAACAGGGATTCTGTAGAGATAAATGATCTTTATTCACATTTAGACTCTTCGTGCACGCGGACGTTGGCATTTAGCTCAACGCACCTCTGTACCCAAGTAGCACATCCTCTGTGTGACGGCAGTTTGTCAGTGCACAGCGGCTGGTACTGAACCACTTCCTCCTCCATGCACTCTGCAAGGCAGTACAGATTTAAAAAGCTTGACGTGGCTGTATTTATTGCATCTTTTAAGGTCATCTTGAGCACACTACTTTCCTGGACATTGCGCAACAGAGAACTTCTGAAATAGTTTCAGAAACACAGACAAAAATATTCATCACATTATTAATTCATTAACTATTAATAAACATGTGTTTTGTTGAGAAACTCAATTTAGTCGCCTTTAGACTTCAAAACCTTTTACGACTCGGTAACACAAGTGAAACTGAAAAACAGTACTATCTCATCATCCTGGTAGGAAATGTCTGTTTGTTGTCAAACAATAACACTAAAAGTGAAAGTGTAGTTATGGCAAGAAGGGATGTGTTGAGTAAGGTGACAGGAAATACTGTGTTAAGATGATGAATAGCCTATTAGTATATGAAAGTGCCCAGGTTTTTTTGGCATGCATCCCCAAATTTAAATCAAATGTTACATGTTCAACCGCCGTAGCGTGCATAGCCAGTTTTAAAATGGAACAGACTTTGCATACAGTCTTTTACTGGCATGAATGTGCTGCTTCTGATGAGGAGTAACCCTGATATAGAGATCCCATTTCATGCTGTGACACACCTGTTTCAGGAAGCAGCTACTCACAGTTGGTGTTGACGAAAACACTAATTCAAGGAAGTGGAGCGCCTCAGCATAATGAACCCACACACAGTATGTTAAGCTCACTTTGAACACACTCTACTCCTCAGTGCAGGAGAGATGTTGCTGGCACTTTGTCTTGGTTATGTCATCGTTTGGGTAATATTATCATGGAAATTAAAGCTAGGGTTGTTAATCTTCAGAAACTAGCAAGAGTACACTAGGTTTTCTAAATAATCTAACAAAACCCAGCCAGGTGTTGCCAACTCTTATCCAACGACAGGAGCTAGCAGCACCAGCTCCAAAAGTTGCTGAATCTAGCGAGAAACACTCGCAGCCCGTCCCTTCAGGCCTCCCTCCAAAGCCACTCCCCCAAATATTCAATTATGAACGTAAACGACAAACATGGCTATTGTTACTCACAGCTGTCAAGCTAGCAGCTTGTGGAAGACTCTGGTGACGCACAATGAGTGCACGGGCAGAGTTTGGACAGGCAGGTAGACGGGCAGGTAGCCAAGATAAATGATTGGACGCGCTCTTTCTAGTCCTGCGACAGCCTCAGACACCGGATTATTTTCTCTTGTTTTTGTCAGAGCATTTCATTTATTGATATAAAATATAAATTATTATTGACTAAAGATAATTTCAACAAATGTAACAAAAACGTTTTCAGGGGCTTTAATGTTTTAGTCAATATTTTAAGAATCTACAACAGTTATTCCTGCCAATCAATTTATGTTTCCCCCTCAGGATTAAATGTTTGACAGTAAGCTAGCTACATGTTTATAATTTGACAAATAGTCACTAACTTCTACACATGTCACCTGCAAAGTCTTAATGCCGTTTAGATTTTAGCACATAAAACACATGAACACCCTGCAAACAAACTGCAAATGTCCGTAAACCTGCAACAGCAATTTATCTGAGTTCTCTCCAGTAGGCTCTGCTAATGTAACACTTCACTCTGTTACAATATTCTGCACTCTGTGTGACCTCTGCAACATTTCCTTCTCTCTGCTGCTGCTGCCAGTGAGTCCACACGCAGGTCATGGTCATTTAATCTAACAAACCACCAACTCACTTTATTGCACATTTCCAACCATTAGTGTGTGTGTAGGGAGAGAAAGGAAATAAGATGGAGTGTGATGATACATTAACTCGTACCACACAAATGTGAAAGCCTTTCAGTAACCACACCTTTCCTCAAAGATCCCTGCAGCTGTTATACTTTCCAACAATGAATGAAGGATGACGTCTGAGGATCTCTAGTATTTCTCTCATGCGTTAGAATATGAAACAGCCGTTGTTTCAATGAGGCTTTGAGCATTATTGCTAATTTTACCGGTTTTCTGACGGCACATAAATTCAGAGATAGCTGTTCAAATCTTGGATCGCTATAAAGGTCAGGAAAGAGTTATTGCCGGTAATAAGCAAATACAATGACGTGTCAATCATTGTCCATGTTTCTGTGTATTGTTCACAGAAGCTGAAGGTGCTGTTTGCAGTGGGCAGTGACGGAGAGGTCAGCGAGCCTCTGGAGGTTAACGCTCTCAGCTGTGACTCAGTGGAGCAAGTCAAAGAGAAAATCCTGTCCACCTTCAAGGCCAAGTTTGGGTTCCCCTACAATACCCACCTCCGGGACGTTCGTATCGGTGGGTAACAATATATGGAAGGTGGTGCATCAAATGTATATTATAAGTGTACTGTTTCCCCCTGTTTGAATAACATTTGCTGCAAACTACAGTTTTAGGCAAATTACTGAGCCTCTGATTTAAAAAAAAAAAAAAAACTTAGATCTTTAAAAACAGGTCGCATATATATGTCTTTATTGTCACACAGTCTAACCATACCTGCTCTCTTATTCCCACCAGAGTATGAGAAGAATGGATTGTTTGTTGCTCTCGAAGAAGTGGACGCGAGCTCTGAGGTTATCGGGGAGGTGACGATGCTCAACAAACTCGAGCACTACAAGGTGATGATTGGGATTATTTAAAATATCTGTGTCAGTGGAAGAAGGCTCTCAACTTCTGTCACGCTCGTGTTTGTGTTCAGTGGAAAACGCGCCCACTGAAACGCTGCATCTCATCCCAGTCCACCTGGGAGCAGAGCAGCAGGCCTGGGCCTGCGTCACTTTGAGTGTTATTGTTCCCCTCTCCGCCCACAGGAGACGAGCATGCAAGTATTTTCTGTGGTGGTTGTCGTATAAATATTGAAAGACGGCCTGACAGAAACTGGCTCCACATGTAAATATACCTCGCTTGATAGTTTGAACATCAACAGCTTTAATGTGACAGAAAAAGGTTACATCGTGCCGTTGGACCCAAAAAGCAGCGAGAAGAAGCTATTTTAGGACATGAGAAAGGTGACGCAACACACTAACCCACCAATGTGGTCGATGTGGTGTTGTGCCAAAAGAACAAGCAGATACTGAACACAAAAATGTACTTTTACTTTCCTTACTTTGAAATGTGCTGTTAAGACGAATCACTTCCTGTAGGCCACAACAGAATTTAACTGACAACGGAGTCAGTCTACCACGTCTCAGTGAGAGACCCCGTCTCACTTTGTCATTAAAACTTACAAGAAGACCGACTTTTTGCTCGACAAGAGGAAGAACAGAAACTTACTGCAGTAAGAGTGGTTCCTAATGGCTTCATAATTGGATCATGGAGTCTTTTTTTGTGTCTATCATCTATCAGAGTACATCAGAGCCTGTGAGAGATGACTGATGGGCTGGACAGTATCAGCCATATCACAAAGCCACGACACAACTTAAAAAAAACATGATTAGTTAAGCACGCAACAATAGATATTGCACGTATTGCTTAATTCTGGAGAAAATTATGTTTTAATGAAAGTAGAATTGAGCAAATAAAGAGGTTTTCTTAAGTTCCTGAAGGTTGATGTTTCTTGAACGTCTCCTTGCAACACATGGGTCTATCTGAGTGGTTTCTGTGGTTATGTGTGAAACTTAAAACTGAAACTGTTTATATATATATATATATATATCTATATCTATATATCTCTATCTCTATCTCTATCTCTATCTCTATCTCTATAGATATATGTCTGACTTGCTCTGATATGATTCACACGTGGGCAACAATAACCTCACGAAATCGATGTGGCCGCAGTTTTCAGAGCCAGGTGCAGCAGTCGCTCTTCAACGAACGCTAGACCCAGAGTATGATGGGAAACTGTCGCCAGATGAAAGATCTGATTGGATAAACAGCAGATTTAGTAGAAATTCAAATTTTCTGTGAAATTCTAATATTTAACGCTATTAGTCTCATGCTGTGCAATGAAGGTTTAATCTAAAAACGTATCTTTTGCGGTTGATATTAGTAAAGCTTATTTATAATGCACTTTTCAAAGCTTCAAAGGGTTTTACAAGGCAGACATGAAAAGAACAAAGGATAGAATACAATGCCAGATACACGTAAACTTATATTTATGCATAAACAAATCCGAACGTGGTCTGTAAACTACAAGTAGCCTACAGATGGGATCTAACAGGATGTGACTGTTTATTTGACTTCCTGTTTATTCTTTCAAGGCTGCTGGAAACTGACCGGCTTGACCGGAGCTTTTTTTTTCAACGCCTCCTGCTCTCGTCCACCATTCAGGCACAGCGTATCTCAAACTAACCTATTGTCATTTATTAACACTTCTGTCTGTTGGTCTGTTTGTTCTCCTGTAGGTTCCTGATGGAGCTACAATCAAAGTGCTTTCGAGGAAAAGTCATCCTCCTCTGAGCCCGCAACGAAGTGTGAAGGGTAAGAGAAGAGAAGGAAAACATTGTTTGATTAACGTAATATCAATACCACTCTTCTATAGATATAGATGGAGCCAGAAAGGGAATTATCTTGGTTTAGCAATATGACTTGTGTGTTGTTGCCCCACCTGCACTGTGGCCTCTATTTTAGTTTTGATGGTGCACAAATCAACTTACAGCTGGCAGTACACATGTGAAACTAACAAATGGCAAATTCCACAAAATGTTTCAACCATCCATGAAATAAATGTTGAATATTTCACCTTTTTAATAAATCCATAAGCACCAAACCAACTGCTGGATGGCAGAGAAGTTGGCTTATTATAATGATCACTGTTCATTTCTGTTCATTTCCTTTAGACGATGAGAACTTCTCGGGAAAATACTTCCACTTGGTAAGAGGCAGATCTAGTTGTATATCACTGAATACTGTAAAAGAATTGAGGAACTTAAATGGTTCTTTATTTGCTCTTTTCTGCAGATTGATCCTGATGTAGACGAGGACCAAAGAAAGAACCCAGAGAGGAAGAAGTTAAAACTGAAGGAGGTGCACCTCACCAAGCTGCTCTCCACCAAGGCAAGAGGAACCAGCACCAACACTAAAAATACCCATACCAAGCATGTCATTTGTGTTCTCCTTGAGTCGACACAGGATACGCTCAGGCACTCTGTTGATTGCATGTCACCTGCATTTTGGAATTTAAACTTCTCTTTATATATTTACTGTGAGCTATAGGGGAAAGCAGGAAATGACATCACCTTGTTCTCCTTCTCTAAGGTGGCGGTGCATTCATTTGTGGAGAACCTGTTCAGATCTATCTGGGGGACGCCGCACAGCAGAGCCTCGCAAGCTATCAAATACTTCTTTGACTTCCTGGACACTCAGGCAGACACCTTGAAGATCACCGACCCAGATGTCCTGCACATCTGGAAGACCAACAGGTATTGTTGGATCATCCAAAGCACTGTGGACAGTTTGAGAATCTTTAGGACAGAAGTTTTCCCTTAAAACACCTTTTTTTTTTTTTTTTTTCCCCTGACATGTCTACAGTTTGCCTCTGCGCTTCTGGGTCAATATCCTGAAAAACCCCCAGTTTGTCTTTGACATGGAGAAGACTCCCCAACTCGATAGCTGCCTAACTGTTATCGCTCAGGCCTTCATGGACTCCTTCTCCCTCAGCGAGACCCAGCTGGGAAAGGTAACGCAAAAGACAAATGTCTTATAATTTACTATTACAGGAAACCCACGTGACCTTTCCGTGTTCAGCCGTGAGGCAGAGGTGGAATCAGCAACAGATCCTCCCTGATATATATATATATATATGCAGGAAAGGTTAATTATACTATGACTTTTTTTTTTAATTTTTCGACATGCTATACTATGACATTTATCGAATGATTTGACATTCATCAACATACTACTTTATGACTTTTAAGACACACTATAGCGAGTCCATTTAGAGAGAATTTCCTCACGCAAAGGTCCAGAACATCACAATAATGTCTAACTTGCGCTATGATTTTAGTACCATATATATTGAATTAGCCAACAGCTAAACGTCTGTATGTAGTCAACAACTGACTGTAATTTCAAATATAGAAAGTGCAATTGAATAATATCTCAACAATATTTATTGTCAGTTTTCAAATTGAACCGGATGAATTATAATACATACATATATACTCTAATAATAAATAAATTGTCTTCTCTCATTTCAAGTCAAATTAGGACTGGATTAACAAATAAAATACACATACAGAAAGCTTTTAAAAAATGTGCATCTTATGATAAAGTACTTCATTTTAGAAAATTGAATTGACCTGCAGCTTTAAATTTAGTTCATTCAGGTGTGAAGTGATGTCACCCAAAAAAGCCCCAATATTATATTATCTTCTAAAAATAAAACTGCGTGTGCAGGGACTTTATCTGCGGTTATTGAACCACTTGTTTCAGCTCTCTTCCTCTCTGGTAACATCTTTGTTGGACAGTGAACTGTGTTAGGATTCTGATCATATTGAGTGGGTGCGTTTGCTCAAAAGAGTTCTTTGTCTCGTAGCGGCGCTTCACATTGCTGCTTTTATTAATCACCACGGTCTCTGAACATAGGAGTCATACTGGTTTTGAACTGCCCGTGGGAAGAAGTCTGTTCATTCTTAAAGGCTCTGGTCTCGCTGTCCACGGTCTTCTCTGACTCCCGTGTGTGAGAATCTCACGCGAGTCGGGAGTTTATCAGACATAGTACAGTTTGTAGTATGTCCAAAAAAGTCAAATAAGTCATAGTATAATATGTTGGGAAAAGTTTTTTTTTTTTTTAAAAGTCATAGTAGGCTATAGCATGTGAGTTTTTCATGAAATACATTGCGCTACACAAAGGGGTTACTACACAAGCAAGTCTTTTTAAGAGTATTAATTGTTAATTTATTTATCAACTTTAATTAGGAGTTTGAGTCGCACTATACCTTGAATATTGTTGTTTCAGCATGCACCAACCAACAAGCTACTCTACGCCAAAGACATCCCCAAGTTCAAACAGGAAGTGAAGGCCTACTACAAGCACATCAGAGACCAGTCACAAATCACACAGTCAGAATTCAAGGAATTCCTGCAGGAAGAGTCAAAGGTAATGTCTATTTCTGTAGAACATCTTTAAAAAATTGGCACAGTGAAGACCGGCAGTTATTGGATGACTTTTCATTTCAGAAACATGAAAACGAGTTCAACGAAGCTGCAGCCCTCGGAGAGCTCTACAAATTCATACAGCGATACTTCACCGAGGTCGGTGCTTCTCTCGTCTGGTTTTGTTCTAAATATATTTTAGTTACGATGCCTGTCTGAGTTTTAACACTGTGATACAATTTAATCTGTCTGTCTGTCTGTGTGTGTGTGTGTGTGTGTGTGACGGTAAATCTAAACCAGGACACAGCCTGATACAGCGAGCAATGCTAAAATGAATTTAAGCTGGCATTTGAATCAGTGGTGTCAACAGTAGGTGATATGAATATGAATCTCATATTGGATCAGTTGTGCTGGTCATGAAGGAGTTTGCACAACTGATCAGAGGTTTTCCACAGTTCATCTGTGATGTTGGCATCGAGATTAAGTTGTGAAACAGTCACAAGACACTTGTAGAGGAAATGAGACCTTTGATTTACCTCTGCATTGCTCAGCAGTCGTTTCCTGTTCAGGGTGGTACTTTTTCAAAATGTAACACCACAAACTCCTTCACAAGCTGAACGAATCCTGCCGTTTCTTTTAACATTTTACGCTGCATGTTTTTGGACAGTACACCTGAGTTTCATGTATAGGTATTAATTGAAAGGTGTGTCTGGAATATATCTTACTGACATGATTTGGACGAGATTGTAGAGATGGATTTTTATAAACGCCTTACAATTACTCTTTTGTCATTTCTAAAGATCAAAGAGAAGCTGGACAAAGACGGAGCCCCTATTGAGCTGATGGAGCAACTACATCATGTTAAGAGCTTGTTTGATGGACTAAAAAGCTGCTCCTGGAACTGAGCTGCCATCCTTTTACTGGGAACTTTTTTTCCCAGAGTGGATCATCTCCTGCTACAAAGATGAGGTATTACATGAACAAGTGAGGAGTTGTCTTGCATTAAAACCACTTTTGAAGATACTGATGAGGCACACATTACATTAGTCATTTAGCAAAAGCGACTTACATCACACCGTAGGAATTTTTATTTTTTTGGAGTTAAGTGTCTTGCTCAAGGACACATCGAATGGAGCCTGAGCTGGATTGAACCGCCGATCCTCACTTGTCAGTTCTGTAAAGAAGGAACCTTTTACTGAAAGCACTGTTGACCGGTCATGTGTCTGATACATGTTCAGTTGGATTGAATCCAGATGTCAGGAAAAAAAGTGACTACTGTTAATACATTTTTAATTACATCAACAGACTGTATGTACAATTCACAGCGCCTACTCCTCTGTATAAAAACCTTCCCCCACACAGTGGCTTCTGTGCTCTCAATACAAAAGTTGAGGATGTTGTGATCAGTTTTTGTTTTTTTAAAAAGGTGCAACATTAGATATTCTGTAAATATTATTAAAGTCCATTCTAGTGCTTCATGTCAATGGGAAGAAGTGTAAAGGTCAGAGGTCAGGCTGGGAAACAATGTCCCGGTCCCTCTGCACCAGAGATCCCAGTTCCTCCAGCTGCTGCTGCTGGGCGCTTTCCAGGTCCTCCAGCCTCCGACGGAGGAGGGTCAGCTCCCTCTGATGCTGCTCCTCCTGCAGCACGGAGGAGAAACAAGCAAATGTTACAACAGCAATGTTGGCTACATGTATGCAGACCGTGTTATACCATAGTGCTGCGTTTCACTGTGGTTCTACGATGACAGCCTGAGTGTTGTTGTGCCGAGTTACATCAGCATGTGATTGAAACATATTTAATTTGTAACTCCGGATGTTCTACACAACATTGTCACCAGCTACAGACTGATGAAAAAAGTTCTGCTTACTGGTATGTTGGCTAACGGCCCCTCAGACCCGAGGAGAACAAAGGGTGAGGGGGTCAAGAAGGCGGGGCCAGCGCTGTAGGTACCCTGACCGCCCAGTAGGAGACGCCGAAACTCGTTATGTCGTCGCTGCAGCTCCTTCAATCGTCTGTTAAGTTGAACTTGCTCCTCTGAGAACGATGAACGTCTAGATAGAGAGGGGGAGGTTTAATTTGGGTTATTTACTGGTGGGCTTTAACACGTCTAAAGTTTCTGAAAGGTTTGAAGTTTACTTCTTTGCTGCAGTAGCTTCCAGCTCCAGCTCTTCTATCTTGGCCTCCCGCAACTGAATCTTATCCTGCATCCTCTTCTCTTTGTTCTCTGTCAGCGTTTTTCTCTGTGCAAAACACACACACAAGTTATCTGTATGTTTCTCCTCAGACCTTTTCAATATTGCAATGTTAAAAATGACAAACAAGCAAAGGGACACCAAGTAGCATGAAGAAAGTAATGATGCATTCTCAAACTGCTGAAATTAAAGACGGTATGAGCAGCAGTACCTTCTTCTGGGCCGCTGCTGCCCTCTGCAGCTTCTCTTTGGCCAGAGAGTATTTCCGCTGCAGCTCAGCGTCTCGCTCCTGCAGCTTGTGTTTCTCCTCCAACCACTCAACCCGATGGTCCTCCACCAGCCTGGTGGTTTAATTGAAGCCATATTTCAAAGATGCATGACTTCATGGCTGTAATAATCTACCCAACATGAGGCAGTACAGTACCTCTCTGCCTCGTGTTGGCTCCTCTCAGCCTGGGTTCGGGCCGTCCTGAGATCCTCCCTCATTCTGTCCAGAGTTTCTCTCAGTCGCTGGTTTGTCTCCATCAAGTCACTTTCAGAGTGAGCCAGCGTCCCTAGCTGGACACCCAGTTCCTGGTTCTGCTGTTGAGTCAAACAAAACTATTATTTCAGCCAACTCCCCTGGCTTTGCCAGCTGCAGGACAGATGACACTTGGACTCACCTGCTGTAGGTCAGCGATCTCTGCTTTCTGTCTCTCAAGCTCCTCAAGATGTGAGCTTTGCTGCTGTAGTTTGCTTCTGTAAGACACAAAACACTTTCATTAAAGCCTTTTCAAAGGAAAGCTAGTTTTCATTTCTCTCTTGTGTGATCATAAACCAACTTCAACATTACTTGTCCTGATTCTCACTAAATAAAAATAGCAGAAAACTGGACAAGTCTGACCTTGACACTATTTAATTAGTGCAATAGACTGCAACACATTGTATGGCTACAGAAACACTCTTTAACCACCACAGACAGTGATTGCTGATATGTGCAGTAGTCTTACACTTCTTCTAAATGGATTTCAGAGATTAAACTGTGGCCTCTATATCTACATGTACAGTTATTCATTATATAAAGAATGAGCAGCTGTGTAGATTTTGTAACAACAGTCAGTATAAAGCTGACCTCAGGTTCTGCAGTTCCCTGCGAGCGGACTCCTCTCCTTGTTGGGTGATGCGAACACGTTCCTCCCATTCCTCCTTCTGGCTGTGATCCGCAGCGTCCTGCAGAGCCCTCTGCTGTTCCAGAGCAGCGAGACGATTCTCCACCTCCAACCTAGCAACAGGAAATAAGACAGAAGGATGAGATGCACAGTGGAAGAAAATAAATCAATCTGTTGGATTTTGTAAAACAAGGCATTTAAATTCAACACCGGGCATCTTTCCAAAGCAAGACTTGCTACCAGCTGACTCGTATCAGTAACTGAAAGTGATTCTCACTTTTCCTCGTGCAAGGTTGCAGTTTTGCGGAACTCCTCCTCGCGGGCAGACTGCACCTTCCTGACCAACTCCCTCTCTTTCTCCACGAGAACCTCCTTGTGTCGCTCCACCGCAGCCTTCAGCACCTCCACGTCTGTCTGCAGACCTGAGACACACGAGTCCCCATGAGGACCGGAGGGTAAAGGAAACAGGTTGATGACTAATGCTACATAGACTCTGAAACATGTGGCTGGTATGGTTGTGAAGCATGGACGTTAACGGTATATATCACTGTGTTTGTTTTTTTCTTAAAATGTTGGCGCACTTGTATGGCTACAGCCTGGCATAATATCAACCAACTCAAAATCAATGAAAACCGACAGAAAAGTATCATCTTTTTACTTTTCTTATTGTCAACAGTGGTTATTTGCTCAGATTAAAAGAAAACTTGAATTAGTACTTTAAATATGTATTAAAAGCTACTTAGAGATAGTGTTAGGAAGCTAAACTGGTCATATTTCTCTCTTAGGTTTGTTCCTCCCGACTTACTGTGAACTTTAAGTCTTCTTCACTTACCTACATGTATGTGTGGCTGTGTACCGACGTAAAGCTATCATGTGGCCTGTGTCTATGGCAGCCGATTGGTCAGCACGGTATAGTCAAATTCATAGCAGTGCACCGTCTATACCGTCTACCCTAGAACAGTTGATATGTTTTAGGAACACGGTCCACCTCTCACTGTAGAGTGTGTGTGTGTGTGTGTGTGTGTGTGTGTGAGATCCATACCATCAATCTGGCCGTGCAGTGCGTCTCTCTCTCTCTCCAGCTCCCCTTTAGAGCGAGCACACTCCAGTTTGACGCTGGCCACCTCCAGTTTATGTGAATGCTTCAGGCTGTCAATCTGAGAACCACGAAAAGACAGATTGGACAACTTCACACCACAAGTAGATAGTGAATCATTGGAGTATCTTAGGTTCAGCTAGGTCTGACAGGACTTGAGGCACCATTCATGACCACACACTACACAGCAAATTAAACTTTTAGGGAACCGCCAACGTGGATTACCGTTCATCAATGAGTCCTATTGATCTATACAGATTGTTAGTATACAAGGCTCAAGACTACTTTTTTCCCCACCATCATTTCACCGGCCAAATGTTATTTTTATACTTTGTAGTTGTTTGCATCAAAACACACAGTTCAAAAGGATTAGGAAATAAAACAATATCAGCCAATTTCAATCAACGATCGGCAGATCAGGGATCAGCTACTCTCTGTTACACCACTAGAATTCATGTTGTTACAGCTTCAGTGTAGGAATTGGCGCCATGTAGTGTTGAAATTACTACTGTGTGCAGAACTATTGTGCCCGACCCGAAATCGTGAAACACTAACGGCCTTATCTAGAGCCTGTGATTGGTTTGTCTGTTCTGGGCTACTGTAGAAACCCGGTGGCCTGCTCCGTGAAGAGAACGCGCTCATTTTTAGGTGATTGGGCACTAAAGAGAACATACTTATTAATAAGATATTCCATTTCTGCCAATACATCCCTCTAAATGCTACACACTGGCTCTTTTACACCATAAACTATGGAGGCAAACAAATCCTGGATGGACAAAAAGCCCAGAAAGTGCTGTGTAATGATATTAACGTCGAAAAAAGGGACGGGGTCAGAGGTAAAACAACTGTGTACCTGACAGGTGAGAGAGTTGACCTCTCGCTCAGCTTTGTTCAGTCGTCCGGTGAGCTGGCTGTTCTGCTCGTGTGTCAGATGAAGCTCGCTCTCCATTCGCTCCAGCTGTAGACGCAACGACTGACGCTCCGCCTGTCACAACAACAACCAATCGGATCCATCAAGATGAAATGTGCTCATCCTAACCAGTGCGTCAGGTAAGTTATTGCCGTCTCACCTCCAGCGACTTCAGAGCAGCCTGAGACTCCGTTAGCTGTCTGATCTGGATGCGTTGGACGCTCTCGGCCTGCTGGCCCGAGTTGTCTTTCTGGGCGCGAAGCTCGGCCAACTCTGCCTCCAGGCCCTTCAGCCTCAGGTGGAGCTGGGCCTTCTCCCTCAGCAGGGCCTCCACTCGTTTCCCATCACGCAGTGTGTCTGAACCCTGGTACTGAGCCACCAGGTCCTCTCGGTCCTTCTCCAGACGAGAGATCTGACGACAGCAGGAGGTCATTTTATTTAGTATCTTCTTTAGCAATCAGTGTACCACCACAACTACTATCCAAATGCTGAGCAACCGAACAACAAACATACCTCTGCTTCATAGAGGATCCTCCTCTCCTCCAGCATGTGAGCATGTTCTTCTCTCTGGTGGTCAAACTGGGACTTGAGAAAGGTGAACTCATACCGCAGCTTGTTGTACTCAGACCTGTACTTCTCAGTCTCCTGAAACAAAGAAACACGAGAACACAAATTACCCCAAAAATCAGTGAGAGGAGAGCAGGAGCCATCGAGCAGACGAAATGGAAATTAGCTTTCAAATGATCGTCAAAAAGCATTTTGTTATAATTGTTGAAATGATCTTTACATCACGACAGCAATCAATAAACGCTGACAAAGACAAACCAAAAAAAAGAACCCTTGCTCTGAACTTAAAAGCCATAGCTGACACCGATTTACAGCAGGTATTAAAAGATAAGGCCTTTTTATCCATGTACATTTTTAACAACAAATTCCATTTTGACATAATCCACAACAGTCAACATGAAAGAACATTAATCTATTTAGCATTATCCCACTGTTTATTGTTTTATATTAGTGCTGCATTTCATTACATGTCTATCATACTGACTCCTATATGCAGTCATTTAAGTTTCCCCCGGGAATTAATCCTTAAAAATCAATTAGCATATTAATTTGTGACATCCATAATGACATGGAGAAGTGTACACTAAACATAAAATATAAGTAGATGGGTAGCAACTCTATCAATGACACCAGTGCTCTCTCTCTCTCATGGGTAATGTAAATGTATTGCACTTATGTCACACATCACTGAGCTACACAAACGGACTGACCTCCTCCAGTTTATTGAACCTCTCTCTGACTGGAGCCTCCATCTCCTGTTGCACCTGAGCTCTGAGCAACTCCAGCCGCTGAGGGGTCATCACCTGGTCCACACACACACACACACACACACACACACACACACACACACACACACACACACACACACACACACACACACACACACACACACACACACACACACACACACACACACACACACACACACACACACACACACGTTTTGAGAAATTCAGGGGAAGTCAAGTTGCAGAGATAATTTTTTTTTTTTAATGTAACAGAAATCAAGAAGTGTCCTTTTGTTTTTGATCTGTGAACGTAACCCCTCATGCCAAAGGAGGTTTGGTCACAATCAAAGAGCAGAAGATTGTTTCGTGGTGTCGTGGTTTACCTGCAGTCGCAGCTCTTCCAGCTCCCTGGTTTTGTCCAGCAGTTCTCCGCGGAGCTCCGCCAACAGCAGCTGCAGTTTCTCCTGCTGTGCCTGTCTGTCGCTCAGCAGACGCTTCAGTTCACCCTGCGCCTGGGTGAACTCATCCTGCAAGCTGCAAGAAAGACACCAGGTAGACATGGGAGGCTTTCATGTCACGATTATTATGGCCAAATTTTTTTTTTACCGAATTACTACATTTTTCCAACAATCATCTAAATGTGCATAAAACTCTTAAAATGTCACTAAAGCATTCTGGAATTACTTCACCTTACATACGGTTAAGAAATAAATAATTGTTTGCCTCACAGATGGGATGCACTTCTTTTTAAATGAAAAACATATTTTTGGGTGAAAAACAATTAAAATATCTTAAATGAGGTCATCATAAATCATAAAGTCCCACTGGCCAGTATAAATAAAGGATCATTTAATTTGTTTAAAGTAGCAACATTGTATGACTGTTTTTTTTCTTACTTGAAAATGTTATTGGGTGTTTTTCTTTATATCCTGATCTGCAATAAAACCCTTTATCATCCCGTCCCTAACACCAGGACAGACTGAGCACAGTACCCACAGATACCACAACGACATGGGAAAGCGTGCACGGTGACGAACAGAATTAAGTGCACTTTGTTATAACTACAGATTTTGCCCAATAAAATCATAGCCCATGTCAGTGTTGTTGTTGATGGTTATGGAGAAATTATTTATTTGAAATGTTTTCTCTACTCCTGCAACCATAAATGTTATATACATATATAAAAATCATATATCAATATAAAACAAGTTTATCTTTAATCAAATTTACCTGGCATGTTCAGCCTTTAGCGTCTGGTAGTTGGTCCTGTGGTTTTCGCACTTCATCCTCTCATCGATTAGCATCTTCTGCAGCTCCATCTCTGCTCCTCCCAGCCCAGCAGAGAAGCCCAGCACGGCTGCCGACTTCCCCATCCCAGGCTCCAGGTTTGGGAGGATAGGTGTCAACTGGCCGAGGGCGGAGGAGGCCATCTCACCTCTGCAGCAAAGAGACAGGCGGAGATAAAGAAAAGCTGGATGAACGTAGCGAAGGAATTGCTGTGTGTATTCAACAACAAAAAATGAATAGTGTGCTCTCTCTTCTTAACAGTGACAAAAACTGACTGTACTCTCTCCAAGTGTGGAGAGGTGCTCTTAAAGGGCCAAAGTGATTCCTGGCTTTGTTGTCAGTTAGTTACCATGGTGGCTTTGAGAGGCGTGTCCCAGCTACTTGTGAATCACAACCTCTTAGCAATCAAGACAAGGCTCTGAATCAATCTCAAGTGATTAGTTAGCTCCATTCCCTGGCTTGTAGGTCTGCTGTGGATATGCAACTAATAAACACTTTAACAACATCAAGCATCAAATCTATCTCTGGAGGTAAATGTTAGACCAATGTCATTCTGTGAGAATAAACTAACATAATAATAATGTGTAGTTTCATAAGCAGACAAAAGATAAAACAGTTCAATAAATAAAGCTAGGTAGTTATAAGCGCCACAAAACAAAATTGGAAAAACGTTAAACATTAACTTACTGTGTACTTTTTGTTTGTTTATACCTCTTGCAGTGTTAAATTAAACCTAAATTAACTTACACCAGACATACGCATACAAAGTGGGCTTGTAAAAATGTCAAACTAATGTTTGAAATTGGTCAAGAGCATTGAGTTGTTTTTAAATAACGCGCTCTCATATAACGATATGCTAACTAGCTAGCTACCATAGTGCGTCTGTTATCGGACACTCGCTGCCTTTGACATTTTCCTTGCAGAGGCATGACAATGCACTTTAAACAAGAAATTGTTGCTTTGTTTGAGACGTTTTTTTCTCAATGAAAATGCAAACATAACTACTATTCAAACTAAATAATGAGCGACGTGAACGACTAGCTAACTTACCCGGTCAGCTAAACCGGAAATAGGAACTTCAGTTTGAAAACATGGCTAACGTACAGCTGTGTACAATCAGAGCATATTTGGGTTACAAAGAATGAATTACGACACTATAAAGTAGTAATAAACAATAGTAATTTAATGTATGGACTTTATCAGTTGATTGCTGAAAGCTACTTACCTTTTGTTGAATTTAGAGCTTTCTTTCCTACTTTCTGTCTGTTTGCTTTGCTAACCGGCGCTAGGTTGCTAATCTTTAGACTACAAACTGGGGGATCATGGGAATGTTTTCCTAAAGTGCATTTCTCTCGTTAAAGGAATACCGTACAAACCTTATCAAGCGTCTATTTCAATCAACACTTTCATACTGGCTCTATATATATTTTGACGTGTACTTATATACTTTTATAACCGCATAGTTTATAACTACCCGCTACTTACTGTAGAGTCGCGCAATTATGACATATTTGGAGGCCAACCCCGGAAGTTAGCGTCGCACTGGTTTACTTGAAATTAGGGAAATCGATTTGGGAATATTGCAGTAAAAAAGCACTGTGGAAAACACAAGTTTATGATAGGTACACGTTTTGACCAGCGAGATAGTTTTCCACAAATTAACTGCACTTTTATTAATTTCTGAAGCGAAGTAAAAAAAACAACTAATGTTAGGCTAAAAACAAACTACAACGCGGTCGCATTAGCGCGAGTATAAACGATGAAGGCAGTGGGGGCAGACTTATCGACATCATGGCGTTTTGTAGTCTCATTTAGCCACTTGTTAGCGATCGCCTTTTTTAATACACTTAGAAGTTAAAAAATAGTTTTCTGCCGACATATTTATCATCGTAAAACAAAACATTTAAATATATTAAACTTGTGTTAACCACATATATATCATTTAAAAAATGAGGGAACCGGAAGTGCAAAAATGCTACCTTATTTCCGGGTTTTAGGACTGCTTCTTGGACCACTCCATCGTAACTAATACATCACCTATATGCACTGAATATGCTCAGCATATACTAACTAGTCCTTCATATTTATTTAACCAAATTTGAGTAACCAATAGTTACTCAATTAGCAAAGTGAGCATATCTGTGTATTTTAGCTTATTTTTAAGTGCATAGACTTCTAATATTGCAGTCAATGGCACAGAGAAGTGAACAAAAGTCAAGTTATATCCACCCAAAAGTAAACACACCTGCTCACTTCATGCATGTGGAAATCAGCCAGTAACATTAAATCTACATTTAACGTTACCTCAGTAATTCTGAGGGGCCTTAATAAACTGTTGTTGAACTCCATCTTAACAGGTATCAGTTCACAGCTGGACACCCACCAGTTGCTTGACAGGCCAGCCAATTAAGCTGCTCACTCATCGTTACATACAGCAAATACTACAGATAATACAGCTATTCTTGCACTTCTTAACAATAATTACTCATATATATTTGGGAATATTGCAGTAAAAAAGCTTGGTTTATATAAAATTTGACTTGGCTTCAACCAGACCATAAACACTGCCAGAAATGATTTTCCCCACAACCACTTTTTTGTTAAATGCTTTGGTTACTGCTATTAAAAAGCCAAATGCAGGCCATAACGTTTCATAGGTCTCTGTTTACAATTGTATTTGTCCCCATTGAGAACATAGTCAGCTGCATTACACACACACACTATATCTAAAATGATAATCTGTGGGTAGTACGAGTAAATTGTACTCTTGGGGACAACAAAGACTCAAAACAGGGATCAATAAAAGTCTTAAGGGAAATAATGAGTCTACAGCTAAATTCGATGTAGAATGTTAAATCTAAACAATACTCGTGCATATCTTCTTCAACCTGCAAGTTAAATCTAGTTATTTTTATACAAGAAGAGAAATGTTGTTCTCTGGAAGTAAGGAACCTGTTGGCTTTTTTTTTATAGCAAGAACATGACGAGATGCAGCACTGGTCTCAATGATGTGAGGTCCAGTGAACAATCTGTCCACATGTTCAGATATGATGGAGGAGGATAGGGAAGATAATAATAGTACTTCTTGCCCACTAAATGGTGAGCTGGTCAAACCAGAGACAACAATAGTGTTAACAAGTAGATATCTTCCTGTAACATCTGTGGCATTTTTGCTACTTTAATTAATATCAGAAACGCAAGTAGTGCTTTGCTCTTTGGTTTCAGTCAGCAACATTTAGTTTTGTTTTTTTCTGACTTAAACTTGTAAAACAAATGTGTAATGTGAATAATCTGATGGCATAAAAGAAATGCTACAAAATCATAAACAAATAAATGTGACGCAGCAATGTAATGGAGTGAAAATGTTTGTAGTAACATATGTGTACATTAACAAAACACATCAACAAAGATCTTAAACCAAACCTGAATGATAGTAAATGATCCGATTGTAAAACAACAGTAACATTCCGCTGTAGACACAACTGGTATTTTATAGCCTCGCTGTGTAAATTGGATTGTAAAATTGGTCCATGCCAAAGAAATACTTTCTTTCTGACGTCCTGGTCCTGAAAACATTGAACCATCTGTGTTTCATTCAAAACCACGACATACTTTATAAAGCATCAGTGGCTGATGCAGTAGATCCTGCTTGTAGTTACATATTATTACTTAACAAAACAATTTTTTAAAATAGCCACGTGGTGAAACTTACTGTGGAAATGTATTTACACGGTAATAATACATAAAAAAAATAAATTAACATAACTATCTGTGGGAAATATACAACATCTGACTGGGGTACTTTGCCAACTTCCTGAGTGCACACATCGTCTTCTCCAAAACACGGTGTCATAGCTCCGAACATTTTCAACTGGAGCTGCAAGAAAAAAGAGAAAGTGAGAGACAGTTCAATAAAAAACATCCAATCTAGAAAGTAAAAATGAATAGAATCATGAGTGGTCACTGTGGTTACCTGTCAGCAGCATCCTGGTCGGCCTCAGCATTGCCGTCGGCTTTGGATGCAGACGCTCGCAATTTACTGAAATCTAAAAAGACAGAAACAGGAGGTCGAGTCAAGTTGGGATCTGACCACAACAAACTATTTCATGTGAAAAATGAGCAGAAACTGAGAACACTCCACCTTGAATCCAGCGGATCTGCGTCGCCGGGCCGTAGCCCTGCTCATTCTTAGCAGCGATGCGGAAGACCACAGCCGGCCGGTTGGAGGCCGAGCAGTCGATTTGGGCGTTATCCAGGTGGGCGGAGCCGACCGAGCAGGACGTCTTGCTGCCGCGGTAGATCCTGATGAAGGACATCTGACCCGGACGCTCCGAGCTGGTGGAGCGGCTCTTCCTTACCGCCATGTACATGGAATACTCCAAGATCCGGCCTGATGGAGAGGGGGGAGCCTCCCATGTGATGTGGACGGAATCATTGGCCTGTGCAGAAGAAGGATTATTAGGGAAAATGTGAAGACAACACCGACTCCTTTTTTTATCAACAGCTTTTGAGTTTAAATATCTTTGATATGTCACCTTGGTTATTTTGACAGCAGAGGGCGCTCCAGGGAACCCAGGTTGGCAGGTCTTGAACTCGCTGACGGGGCTGAAGTCTCCCTGGCCAAAGTAGTTGATGCCTGCCACTCTGAACCTGTAGGTCTGACCCGGAGCCAGCTCCTGCTTCTCTCTGCTCTCATAGTCCTGAGGCCCTGGAAGCTTTCTCTGGAGGAAGAACCGATGAGGATGTGTGGGTGAGAAGAAAGGGATGACTGGCATCTTCATGGAGACCCAATCAAGACCCACCATGTATTACTGTATGAAGGTTGTTTCTTTTTACCTCTTTAGTGTTTGGCGGCCGGCTGCTGATGGCTGCAGTCGCCTGGTCACTGTCAGCAGGTAGAAAGTAGTGGCTGACCTCAGAGAAGAGTGTTTTGAACACACCAACATCAAACCACACAGCTTCGTCTGGATTCTGCTGGATGGGAGGAGTTTAGAGTCTTAGTTAGGATGAAGCCAAGAGAGCTAATAATTACTGTTCTGAGGGGAAACGATTACGGGGGGAGGATATACTGAATACACTCCATGTATTGTGGCTCGTTCCCCGTGGGATGTAGTTAATGACCATGTCGCAAACATCCAGGACAAATATTAACTTTCACTTCACGCCTGAGACTCGCTTTGATGTTTTGGTTCTCCCGCGGCCCTGCCCCTCACACACACACACTGTCCTGGGTGAGTGTGCATGCCGTATGAGCATGAATGTGTGTATTGCGTGCATGTTTTTATATTTGGAGGGAAGCAGGGAACAGGGAAAGAGAGCCAAATCGAGTTTATACGTGTCGAGGTCGGAAACAGTGAAGGAGGATGACAGCCTCCACTAACAAAAGAACGGTCAAACTAGCCCCCACGTTGTTTTGCGGTACGTATATATACTAGGCATTACGGTAAGAGCATGTTAGAACTCACTTCAACATAAAAGTGAATGTGATGTCAATTAAAAAAAAAATTGGACTTCATAATGACAGATTAGTTTGCTAGAATAATCTTTGATTAAGCATCAACGGGTTAAATTAAAGTGTTTTCGAGAATATGTGAAAATATCGCAACATAGCCACAAATATAGATGTATCATTTAAACACCATATCGCCCCGCCCTAATCTCACCTGATGTGTATGGGCGTAGAAGTCTGTTGTCTTGTCAGCTGAAACAGGTTGAGACTCTGTAAAAATAAAGGAAAGTCCACAGTAAACTTCCCATAACAGAGGGATGCCGTCTGATTTATCGCTGACATTTGAGCATCGTCTTTACCCGTCTGGTGCTGAGCTGAGCTGCTGACCTCTGCTGCTGATGTCTCCTGTCCGGCACCTACAACCAACACAACAAGACACGTCTTATTTGACGAGGGCAACTCAAACACTGTGGGGAGTAGGGTTGGGTACCGGGTACCCGGTGCCAATATTGCACCGGTTCCTATACGACCGGTATCTACCGGACCGAAACGCAACGCAGATTTCGGTGCTTCTTTTCGGTGCCTGAGCCGATTGAAATACTTTTTTTACACTACTCTGATGACTCCGTCCTGGCAGCAGGTAACGATAGCCTCGGTCCTCCGCTCCTCACTCTGCTCCTCACTCCGCTCCTCACTGGCGAAGCTTCGGCCATGATTTATTAAAAAAAATAAAACGAGAACGAGAACGAGACCTGTCAAACGGCTGGCAGGCTACTGACTTCCTCCATTGACATCCGGGTACTTAGCACTGCCGCTCATAAACACAACATCCACAGGCACGCGAAACCGTCTTCTTCTTCTTTGAGGTGTAGTGGCGGTTGGCTAACGATGAATTGCCGCATTACCGCCACCAACTGGTAAAATAAAATAAAATAAAATAAAATAAAATTAGTCAGGAGAGGTGTCGTATTTTGCCAGAGAAGGCAAATATGCTCATATTTCTGCAAAAGAATTGCTGAAGTTTGAAGCTGTAGTGTGTGTACAGAGTGTGTGTGTGTTT
The DNA here is from genome assembly GCF_050575085.1 of Anarhichas minor. Taxonomy (NCBI): domain Eukaryota; kingdom Metazoa; phylum Chordata; class Actinopteri; order Perciformes; family Anarhichadidae; genus Anarhichas; species Anarhichas minor. The sequence continues at coordinate 699,987 of NW_027466501.1, forward strand.
TGTATTTATTTATATTTATTTAAGTATACTGTAAACTGTTAACAGTTAATATATTGTTCATAGTTTGAAGTTAAAAAGTTTGAAGCTGTAGTTTGAAGCCAAGTGTTTTGTATTTATTTATAGTATACTTTAAACAGTTAATATATTGGTTCAGGCACCGGTATCGTTTTAAAAGTATCGTTTTAGCACCGGTATCGGAAAAAACCCAAACGATACCCATCCCTAGTGGGGAGTAGAGCAAGGTCTCTAGAACTGGGGTAATACATTTATTGATGCAGCTGTATTAATATAAACATGCCTAGTGCATATTTTATTGTCTCTGACAATTACATTTGTGGAAGTACAAGAATCATCCAGTACATAATCCCTTGAAAACAAGACGTACCGCAGCGTTGTGTGTCAGAGTCCTTCTCTGTCTCCCTCCCAGCACTCATCCCTCCTTGTGCTTTGGTCTCTGCTGAGCCATTGGCCAATTCTGCCACAGTTTCCTGCCCCGCTGAAGCATCCTGCAATTCAGAGAGGAAATTAAAGCACAAGAAACTGTGCTGAAAGTGTGCTCACTGAGAGGGATCCTCCACAATCCAGTATTAGGGATCAGGGCTCAGAATAGAGACTCACATCTAAATCTAATACGGAACAATGCAGTAGTAGTAGTAGTATTAGGTTGCTTTTTGAATTCATCTCTCTGATGAAACCATTCTAAACATGCTCATGGAAAAACAACATCATGATGTGTTCAAGTTCAATCTGAAAGAAAAAGTACCGACATCTCTGCTGCTAGATCAAATATACCATTCAGCATATCTGATGATAAAACAGGGGTGTGTTCCAACATGTAATAACCTAAAGCTTTGTTCAGTAAGTCACATCTACCTGTGCTGATGCCTCTATATTAGAGGTTCCTCCAGTTTGAGGCTGAAGAGACTGCACACCTGAGAAAGGAGAGAAGGCAAAATGTCACCGTAGTGCCACGAATCTCAGAAAGTTGCTCACCCTGATAAACATGCCACGGATTCTTTCAGACAGCTGAATATATGCACTCTCCATACCTGCAGAGTCTTTCCCCTTAGTGTCCAGTCCGTCTGTTCCAGTTGGATGGGCTAGTTTGGCTGGTGGAGGCGCTGGCTGGATCTGAAGGATGTAGTGGTCTGCTGCCGCCAGGGGGCGCCACGCCACATGGAGCATGCCGACTGTGGATTTGATGAGTAAGGCTGCCTCTGGGGCGGCTGGTCGACCTGAGGACAAAAAAACAGAATATATTGAGGAACTGTAGCTTTTTTTAACACTGACACAATTTGCTTTAGAAAATACAGCAATCAAAATAAACAAGGCTTCAGCGATCGATGGATCGCTTGAAGCCTCTCTTAACAGCTAGTTCTCAGTCCTCACCTGTCTCCAGGTACCAGAGGTCCTTGCAGCAGACCTGGTAGTTCCAGCTCCTACGGTATCCGTCACGGCCGCTCCAGATGTAAAGCCTGGACCCGACAGTGGCAGCGCAGTGGCCGGCCCTGGCTTTGGGCCGACAGGCGTACTGGTCGTCACTCTGGGGTCCCTGGCTCTGCAGCTGGGACTCGATATTGTCTTGCTGCTCTGGGCCCAGGTTCTGCCAGCACATAGTGTCTGTGACAGGAGAGCAGGGCAGAAGTGAACTTGCTGGCCTCTGAATGATGCAGAATGATGCTCTCCAGGGCTTCACCCTGCATGAAAACTCTGACAAGAGCGTGGGATATTTATAGAGAAATGTACTGACCTAAGTTTAGTACACTTAAAGAGTCACTGCAGATGGATTCAGTTCCTAAAGCATTGTGTTTGTCTGACTCTGGCACAGGAATCCAGCCACCAAAAACATACATCCTGCGGACAGAAGGGCACAGTAGTTTGTCGAGGCTCGCCAGGTCAGGTGTCACATACAACATAGACATCTGCTGTAACAGAGATATGACACCGATGACGACAGATCTCTCACTTGTTTCCAATGACACTGGCAGAGTGAAGGCTTCTGGGAAGTGGCGTGGAGCCCCTGGTTTCAGCCGTCGACCAAACCATTGTGTCTGAAGAAAGGAAAAGGACAATGATAAGGAAATATAAATATTACAGAGAATTGTTTCTCACAACATGCAAATAAGCCTAGCCGACCACAGTTTCGTATTAAATTCAAGGTACAGCAGCAAATAAAGGATGTCAAATGTTTAAATTTCCTTTCTGAAACTTACAGATAGTCAATATAATCTGTCAAAAACAACAACACGCTACCGAGGTCGAGCTGCCAGAGGTCGTCTAACCGGCGTCCGTGCATCCCTCCAAAGATGAAGAGCTTCGGGGAGCCGAGGCCAGTGTAGGCAACCGAGGTGTGGGACTCCCGCGCTGAGGGACCGCCACCCTTGGTCTCTGGGATGCTCCAGCCTCTTGCCCCCGACAGCGACTGCAGCTCCAGCTCATAGAAGTCCTTCATGTATCTAGGATGAAAAAAAAAAAGAAGGTCCAACTCATTGATGCAACTATCTTCATAGAGGTTAAATATCAAAATGAATAGTCTCCACGCTGGTTTCACTGAATTGTGGATTTGCATCAACAAGTCACTCAAAGCTCATTCTGGATTTAACCCTAATTTAAAAGTTATAATTAATGATAATCAATCAATCATTTCAGTCATTTTGCGAGAAGAAATTGTGAAAAATACCAGTCTCGAGAAGCATCTTTTCTTTGTCACATATCATTGTGAAATCAATATCTTTGGGTTTCCACATCTTTTATTGTTTCACAAATTAAATCAATCAAAAATATAATCTGCAGATTAATCAGACACAAACAACCAGTCTGCCCTGCTTTTAGGATTCACTAAAACCCCAGTGTTAACAAACCCTTGATTAAATGTTACTGTTCTTGTGTGTATTTACACAGTACCTTGTTACATTGCCGTTGGGGTCTTCACTATCATTGGCCAGCCCTCCAAACAGGTAACACTTGTTACCCACAAGAGTGAGGCTGTGTCCAATCCGAGGGCAGGGAGGCAGACCGTTCCTGGGGGCTCTGGGCTTCAGCTTCTTCCACAGCCAGCGACTAGCCTGAGCCACACGGGACCAAAGTCAAGATTTGAAAATGTTCTTCTCTAGAGCAACTGGATTGGAATCACGACTGAAGAACTGTGACGGCATTACCTGAAGTTCATATAGGCTGTTGGTGTATTTCCCAAACTCCACCATGCCGCCAAAGACCAGTATTCGGGTGCCTTCACAGACAAAGCCATGGGCAGCACAGCCGGGTGGGATGTCACCCCTCACTGCAGGCAGAAACCACTGCTTTGAGACTGTGAAGATGAGCAGATGTCAGATATTCTATTCGACAGAATATCCTGGTGAATGCTGCTGTTCAGACATTTTATAAAACCTGTTCGAACTCAATAACCCTTAAAAACAGAGCTATTTATGTCGTAGCTAAGATAAATATTACCCTAAACACAGCCTCACCACATGAAGAGCACTTTTAATACTAATAGCAGTGTATTTAATGGCTTTGAATGCACAATGTCCTCCATAACCTAATTTAGACAAGATCGTGTAGAGCAGTCTAAATTACACACCCAAAATACACGTGTGTTAAACACATTTACACCTAAATACAAACACCGGTGTCACGCTCAACTGTCTTGTTTTGTCACACTTTTTTCATTAAAGTCATTATTTTTTTTCAGTTAATGCTGCACTGACCAAACACATGACATAGCGTTACTGCCAGTATGCTAAATGTGTTTGGCTCGTCATTCAGCGTTGCCTGCTAATGTAACAATTAGCTAGTGAGCTAACGGAACGAGTAACGTTAGATTTCGGGGGGGAAATACTTAACGTTACTGACGCTACCTATTCAGCTTAAGTTACGATATCCAGCTCAAGTTAGCGTTTAGTTTACGCAAAGAAAACCCGTAATTCCGAAATTATGCTAAAATTGTCAAAGACATATTAAAGGAACCACACAAGGCAAAAGACCGGGGTGGGTCTTTTTGACCCCAGCTCATGCTAAAAACATTAGCCGCTAGCGTTAGCCTACCAGTGTTGTAAACATGGAGGTCCTCCGCTATCCCTTCATTTCCACCACCGAACACAACAACCAGCTCCCGTATAGCAGCAGCACGGTGTCCGTGTCTGGACCGCGGTACCACTCCTGCGACGGAATGGACTTTCCTCCATTGCGGCTCCTCGGCACCAGTGGTCATCTTCCCGTGAGGGAGCCTGAAGTTTGGCGCTGTTGACGTTTCAAAGAGGGAGGCGGGGCGAAGGAGGCGTCGGGAGATTAAATCAGAGAGATGGAAACAGCATCTCACTCTGTCTCGTTTACCGGGTATCAAAATTTATTTACTTGCTGATTCTATGAAATAACTCTGGTGATGTCACCAGGGTTATTTCGGGTTAGGCTTGGAAAATAAAAAATGTAAAGACTGTGTTACAAACTGGATACCAGGACATTTACCGACCAAAGTCTTTCGAAAGAGGGGATACGAGATGGAGGCTGCCCAATAGAGGTGACTAAAAGCCGTGGTATCTCTCTGCAGCCTAGACCTTCACCGTTCTCTTTTTAATTTGTCCCTCGTAAATGTATGGAAGTGCAACACTAAATGGGTGGAGTGCCCCCTTAAAGATGCAACGTTTTCCTGTCAATTGCAAGATTTAAAGGACACATCAGATTGTTGACATGGCCTTTGAGCCACATGATAATCAGGACAGTCCATTGTGCAGAGTTGGTTGAAACAGATCTGACTTCCGTCACGCACACAGTTCTTCTCAAACTGAGGACGCCTCCGTGTTATTTCCTTGTTCAAAATGGTTCTCTATCAACAGTCAGAGTAATAGACCCAATTCATTTCTATGCTAATTTTTTTGTCTGGTTACCAATAATTCCATGGTTTGTCACACTGTGGGAATGATTGTGAGCATGAGGTCAGGTGCTTCACTGGATAGGTGATTTTGTCCAACCACATGAGTTTGTTTCTCAAACATAGACAATCTTTGGAATTCCCTCACTCTGTGGTTCTGATACGCTAGTTAATCACCTGGTATTTTTAGCTGGTGTATGATTTTTTTTTTGTATCTTGCAGCAAATTATATGTTTCAAATTGTATGAGAACAGTTAATCCAGTTTGAAGAATGTCTAGGCTGCAATGCCAGATATAAAAAAATAAAGTAAAACAATTAAGACGAGTAAAGTAAACCAAAAAAAACGTGATATTTCAATTAAACTGAAGGCCAATGATACATATGATTTTATTCTGTTCAATTGCCAGAATAAATAAGTACACCTCCCTTCATTAATTGATTCATTCTATTTGCTTTGGCAACACGCAGCACTATCAACGTGTAATCAAACACTTTTAAGTTACGAAAGTACCGAACGTGTGTGAGTGTGTGTGTGCGTGCGTGCGTGCGCGTGCGCGTGTGTGTGTGTGTATAAGAACAGGAACCTCTCCTGGTGAGCAGGAAGATGGTGACGTCAGTTGTCAGTTGGCTCAACGCTGAGTGAGTCGGAATTACAATATACTATTTGAGTGTGTTTGACAGAGAGAGAGAGAGAGAACGAGGAGGAAGAAAATGAGCGCGTCTACCTGTAGGCTATTTAAGTGCATGAGTTAACATGTCAAAAAGACAGTGTGTTTCTGGGAAATATAGATTCTCTTTCGCTCTGTGTGTGTGTGGGTGTGTGTGTGTGTGTGTGTGTGTGTTTACACAGACGGGAATACTACGCCAGAGGAAGTGCGCCGGTTCTCCGTCTGCGCGTCCCGACTTCCTGCTCTGAGGCAGGGGAGAGAAAAGCTGCAGATCCGCTTTCAGACAGCAGCGGCATGGAGCCCCGACACAACACACACACACCGCTATAAGACACAAACACACACCTCATACACGGCCAGACTAGCAGAAGAGCAGCGGCCGTCCACAGCAGGGTAGGTACAAGTTTACTTCTACTTCCAACTTTTTATGGGTGCGGGTTCGTGCGTAACGGAGAGACAGAAGCGCACTTCTATAGCTGTTTTCGTATTTGATGAAACCCGATCAGGTTCACATATTCACTGTCAACTTGAAAACCACGTCGATGCTGCGCGTAAGGGATTAACCTTGTGCGTAATAAGCGTTAATGCCGTGCGTAAAAAGGTGTTAAAGCCGTGGGTTCTCCGGGTTTGGCACAGACGCATGCGTAAATTTGCCAAAATTTAGTTTGCTACATTTGAGACGACATAAAGAAAGAAAGAAAACAGGTCAGTGTCCCGGCTCCCATGAAAAAATTAGCCGTGGCTCCTTTAAAAGTCTGGTTGTAGACTTTCTGGTTTGTCTGGACCTCGCAGACTAATTGCCATGCGCTTCCGGATTGAAGCTGGCAGCAGACAACATCTTGAAAATGAGTCACTGGGGCAAAACAAAGAACCATTTGAGTTCCAGCTGAACCCCAACTCCCTCCCCATACACACGCACACACACACACACATACCTCCAAGAAAAAGAAACAACAAGCCCAGAAAAGGGATGGAGGGTCATGTGCGACTTTTTTGGTGTGGTTTGTCTTGAGTGTCGTAATTACACTGAAGTGTATATCTGATGGATTCACATTTGAGGAAGGAAAATGTTCATGCATGGATCAGTTATGTGTTAACTTGTACTCACAAAGAGAGAAAGAAAGAGAGTGCAAATTTACTCTGAAATTCAAAAATCAACATTTCCTCCTTTGTTTCTCTCTAGTCCAGATTTGTTCAGAGGGTGAACATAGATCAAACAGAGTCTGAGATGAGGACATAGATGCATTCTCCATATGCTGTTGTGGACCTGTGTTGAATTGTTGCTCTAAAAAAGAAGTATAGGTGTGTGTGTGCGAGTGCGTGTGCGTGTGTTCCTGGTGGTTCCCAGTGACAGGACGTCCTACCTCCCAGAAAAGGAAGGCCTTACTCCGGGAAGACGCCCCCTGAAGCTGAATGACAGGAAGTCCTCGTTTAGACAGACAGACAGCACTACAGTTCTTCCATCACTTAACACACACACCCATGCAGGAAAAAGGAAGCGGGGATATGCGTTTGTGTGTGTTCATGGCGATGGGTCATTGTTCGCACCACACACACACTTTCCCCTCTCTGCTGGGTGGTTTCCTGTTAGAGAGACAGAGCGAGAAGAAGGGATGCATACTGTGTTTTCATGTTGAATTAGTGGTCGATTATGAAGGTGGGTAGAGGAACCCTCACTTCTGGTGGCAATGCTCGAGGTCCTCTCCTCCAATGTTTCTCCACTGCTGAGGCAGATGTGGTTGCCATGGGGATTTGTGATGCAACTGCAAACTGTGATATCGTCATGGTTGCAAATGAAATCTGGTTCTAATGATGTATTTGTTGTGTTTTCTTGTGGCAGTAAGTAGTTCTGTATTTCCTGCTAATGAAGCACCTTGTAAATTGATTGAATAGAGAGAGAGAGAGAGAGAGAGAGAGAGAGAGAGCACAAAGGAGACGGAGAAACAGACAGGAAGACGCTCACAGACAGTCGGTGGCTTCAAGGTAAACACGTCGGTTAGACTCGTGCTTGTCTTGGCAGAAGGTCACTGACCACATCCTGCTTTATCACCATGGAAACATACGGAAGTCTGGCCCTCTCTCTTTCTTTGTCTCTTTCTCTCTCACACACACACACACACACACACACACACACACACACACACACACACACACACACACACACACACACGAGAGAGAGAGACAGTATACACGTTCTTCTAATTTGTCACTCATCTGTCCACAAATCCTGCTCTTTCCAATATTTAAATAGGAGGTGAAGCAAGGGCACAAGGACAGGCGTAACCCTGAGCATCAATGGCGGCTTCACTCACACTTGTATTTACTACTGCCTCCATCCTGCTTTGGAAGGCGGCCAAAGTATGCAAATCCAAGCGATAAAAGCGCGTGAGCTCATATAGAGGTATTGATTACATATTTCGCTCAAGAATCATAATGTCCAGTAGAGCCTTTGGTGTTTGTTTGTGTTGTGTTGTGTGACAGGGAATTCCTAGTCGGAGAGGAATTCCTAGTCGGAGAGGATGGGTGGGCATGATCAGCTCTGTTATGCTTGTAGTTTTTAGTGGAGTTTGCACCAGAGGAAGGATTGCGGTTTGCATTCGTATCGACAGTTCCTCCTCCAGCTTCTCCTCCTCTTCCTTGCTACCCACCTACCCTCTTTTCTTTGATCCTTACTTCACTTTATGTCTTCTATGGCGTATGATTCCCGAAAATACAGCAATGTGTGCAATTATTTCAATACAAGACCTTTTTAAGGGCTTTACTGGAAAGGTTTAAAGCTGCACTAATCGATATTTGTATACCAACAATGGATCTTAGAACATGTTTGATGTGAAAGGTGTCACTCTTATTGACAAATCCGCAGATAATTATCAGTCAACTCAGGTGTTCCCCTCAGCCAACGGAGGGATTTAGCATCTTCTTAGCTCATTATTTGGTTTTTCTTACGAACCACAACTGTATTGTTTTGGTTGAGTCTCCCCTCTTTCATCAAACCAGTTTACTACAGCTGTTTTTGATTTTTTTTAAAGTGATAGACCCACTGTATGCTACCCACCCAGCACCAAACAGCAGACAAACAAGGTGATCAAAGACAGGATGAATATTGAACTTTAATTCACGTTGTGGCCTGAAACATGACTCCAAATGAATGCTTAGGTTATGTTTGCTGGAGATGTAAAATGACATTTGATTGCTGACACATTTTAAAATGACAGGGGATTTATAATAAGATGATATGTGTTTTAATGACAATCTTCTTGATAATACAAAGCAATGCGTGGTTGTTGTGATTTCATTAAGCCTTGATTCTCCTCTGTAGGTCGCCTGTGTCTCCGGTGTCATCCCGTCATGGAGAGTTCCATCACACTCTGGCAGTTCCTGCTACAGCTGCTGATCGACCAAAGCCACAAACATCTCATCTGCTGGACGTCCAACGACGGCGAGTTCAAGCTGCTTAAGTCAGAAGAGGTGGCTAAGCTGTGGGGGCTGCGCAAGAACAAGACCAACATGAACTATGACAAGCTGAGCAGAGCCCTGCGCTACTACTACGACAAAGTACGCAACTTATACACTTCAAAACTATTCATTGTTAAACCATCTGACTGGTTTCATGATGTGATTTATGTCCTAAGGGCCATGAAACCCAATTGAAATCAACACACCAAAACTGTTAATAAAGGGGCTTACACTAATAAAATCACATCTCGTTTCCTCTGCAGAACATCATCAAGAAGGTGATCGGCCAGAAGTTCGTCTACAAGTTTGTGTCGTTCCCTGAGATCCTGAAGATGGACCCTGCGGTGGTAGAGTCGGGCCGCAGCAGTGAGGAAAGTGGGGGCGGGACGTCAGAGCCTGAGGCTGACGACGAGGACGGTGGTGGGAGAAACCAGTACCTCCACTCCAGCCTGTACTCCTCCTTCACCGTCAGCACCCTGCAGCACCCCTTGGAACCGCATCGGCCGATCAAGACGGAGCCCAGATCCGATCACTACGGCGACAGCTCCTCCGTCATCCGATTCGTAACCAACCGCGGCCACTCCTCCCTGCCCCCAACCCCACCCTCGACTGAGACCTCCCATTCCTCCAGACCGTCTCCGGTCCAGGCCCGCTCTTCCTCCTGCTCCTCCTCCCCGCCGCAAAGCCCTGTCCACGCACTGTGGAGGGGGCGGGGCCAGAGCTCAGAGACTAATGAGTTAGAGCAGAGCGCCCAACCTCTAAACCTCTCATCTGGTCAGAGGGAGAGAGAGAGGTCACATGCGATGCCAGAATGCAGGAGATTCGCCAATAGCGGGCCTTTGAAAAGCAGGAAACCCAAAAGGTTGGAAATCTCCTCCTCCTCGCTCTTCCTGACAGGAAGCGACCTTGTCTCCATTGCGCTCAACAGCCCGGCGCTGCCTTCAGGCTCCCTGACCCCTGCCTTCCTCACCACACAGGTACAACATGAAACATAACACATGTACTAACACCACTGCACTCGCACACAGTCCTTCTGTAAATACAGGTGGTATTAGGTGAGGAAAAAGGAGAAGAAAAAGGCTGAGAAAGGACGATGCTTTTAGGGAGGGAGGAAGAAAATTATGCTTGTAGACAGGGAGGAGATGGAAAGAGGTGAGCGGAAAGAGGGGAGGAGGCCAGGGAGGGAGGAGGTTCATAAGTGAAGCCATATGTTTCTGAAGCTCCTGATTCACTGGCAGCAACACACTGACCAAACCAGGACAGTAGACTACATTCAGGCATTCAGCTGACGCCTTTATCCAGACCGAGCAATGATATGCTGCGTGTGTACAGTACTTAATGGAAAGTAAAAGTGTACGCTAAACTGTTCCCTCATCGCTGAACATTTTGTATGATTAAGTGTTTGCAAAGCACACCTGAGCTGTTGGTATCCACAGCCACTTATCCACTTTCCCCTGGACAGATGTGATTCTGTTTTTAGTTCACCAGAAACCAGTTTAAGGTGGTTTCTGGGGGTAAACTGGTATATTGCAAGTCAAGCCATGAGCTCGATCTGGCTGGTAAATCGGCAAAAAAACATCAAAACACTGACAAAAGCAAAGCATAAGCTGGTCCTGATCAAGGAGCTTAATGGAGCTGAACACCACCAAGGCTCATACGCCTGTTTTAGATCAGCAGAAGTATGAGTGGTCAAACAAAGGAAATTTGAGATACAAAGATGACCGGCAATAAGATATAGCCAAAGCACAGCCTTGTATTTTTTCAAAGGAAGCGTTTCAGACAGCTTCCTGCAATGAAAAACAGATTTCTAAATATTTGTCAGCTCATTTGATGCCTTTATTAGAAAGCCGATAGACAGATGACAGGAAACGAGGTGAGAAAGGGATGGGGGATGACTTGCAGCAAAGGTCATGATCGACGCCACCAGGGCACCTTTTTAAAGATTGACTTGACTGTTAACAAAAAGGCATATATATATATTAAGCATTGCTAAAATAAAATTGAAGCAGGGTTTTAAACAAATTCAGATAACAATAACCTCAGTGGTGGCACTTCTCCTTTGCGGTGAGACTATAAACACAAACGCACTGAGGAAACTGTTGTTCCTGAACTGTAGTTCCGGACTATCATGGTAGAACAGTCGGTAGAAATCCTATGTTCCTGTGACAGAACCAGAAAGAAAACCGGCTTTAGTCAAATATGAAGAGACAAAAGAAAGACGAGACAGAAGAAAATAGATGTCATGAATTGTGTATGAGTGGAGCTTCCTGACTAGCATGGAGTCAGTCTGCCAAGTCCGTCTGTCTAGGAGACATGAGTTCACTAGAGGGCAGACTTGGCTTCGAGCTCTGGGTGAGACTGTATGACTTGACAACTCCACCACAGACCATGAGCAGCTCTCTGGGCTCATGGCCAGAATAAACACCAACATTTCCATCGTGGTGTATTTATCCTACATTTTACTTTGGGTTTTTGTCAATGTAGACTCCGTCTGGTCTGCTGCTCACTCCCAGTCCTCTACTCTCCAATATCCATTTCTGGTCCAGCCTGAGTCCAGTGGGACCCCTCAGCCCTGCACAACTGCAGAGCCATGCCCCCCTCTTTCAGGTAATACACACACACATACGCAACCCCACGCATTTAGAATTGCTGTATATGTGAGGAACTCTGAGACTGCTTGTTGGCCAAACAAACAAATGGCCAATCACTGTATCCCACGTTGAAAAGAGGTTTCAGTGTCAGTTGAACAATTAGACAAGCACTGTGTTTTTGTAAACTTTCTTCCAATAACATAAAATCATCCTTACCCTAAACCAACCCGAACCTTAGCCTTTACCCTAATTTAAAGCGACACTATGGAATTCATGAAACATAAAATAACACATCCTTTACTTTTACAAATGAAAAGGAGAATTCACAACACAGTTAATACTCTCAGGAGTTCTGCTGCTACAACCTTTCTTGGTCTGATATGACCAGTAGCTTCCGGTGGCTAATGTTAGCTAACGTCAGCAAACTGTAGATGTTAGGTGTTGAGTAACTGAGTCAATTTGCTAACCCTAACCCTGACTTGGTTCTCCTAAGTATTGTAACGCAAGAAAATATACACATGAAATGTATTCTCACACACACACACACACACACACACCAGTAATACTAAGAGAAAATGCCAGTTCCTTTCATACTGTATACCCTTTTTATGGATAATTATGTGAAATAAGTTCTAAAATGTTTCACTTCTGACCGACCTGTGTAAAAAAAAAAAGATTTGACTCGTCCGTTGTTTTCACACAGTTATGTGCGATTCACTGTGTGCCAGGGTTTCAAAATAAGCCACAGATGTTTCCGTTCTGGTGGGGACAAGAAGAGGGGGCAACATCCTGTTAGTTAGGGGGAGAGGGCTGGTTGGTCAGGAGCTCCTCCCAGCCATGTCAACTCTCTTGACACAAACAGACATAGACAACTCCAAAAACAAACTGTTAAGCATCTAATGGCCGGTGATTTAGTCCTCACAACGCTGGTGCACTACTTAAGTCCCCACAATGTAATATACAGTGGGTACGGAAAGTATTCAGACCCCTTTAAATTTTTCACTCTTTGTTTCATTGCAGCCATTTGCTAAAATCAAAAAAGTTCATTTTATTTCTCATTAATCTACACTCAGCACCCCATCTTGACAGAAAAAAACAGAAATGTAGAAATTTTTCCAAATTTATTAAAAAACAAAAACTGAAATATCACATGGTCATAAGTATTCAGACCCTTTGCTGTGACACTCATATTTAACTCACATGCTGTCCATTTCTTCTGATCCTCCTTGAGATGGTTCTACTCCTTCATTGGAGTCCAGCTGTGTTTAATTAAACTGATTGGACTTGATTAGGAAAGGCACACACCTGTCTATATAAGACCTTACAGCTCACAGTGCATGTCAGAGCAAATGAGAATCATGAGGTCGAAGGAACTGCCCAAGGAGCTCAGAGACAGAATTGTGGCAAGGCACAGATCTGGCCACGGTTACAAAAGAATTTCTGCAGCACTCAAGGTTCCTAAGAGCACAGTGGCCTCCATAATCCTTAAATGGAAGAAGTTTGGGACGACCAGAACTCTTCCTAGACCTGGCCGTCCAGCCAAACTGAGCAATCGTGGAAGAAGAGCCTTGGTGAGAGAGTTAAAGAAGAACCCAAAGATCACTGTGGCTGAGCTCCAGAGATGCAGTAGGGAGATGGGAGAAAGTTCCACAAAGTCAACTATCACTGCAGCCCTCCACCAGTCGGGGCTTTATGGCAGAGTGGCCCGACGGAAGCCTCTCCTCAGTGCAAGACATATGAAAGCCCGCATAGAGTTTGCCAAAAAACACATGAAGGACCCCCAGACTATGAGAAATAAGATTCTCTGGTCTGATGAGACCAAGATTGAACTTTTTGGCGTTAATTCTAAGCGGTATGTGTGGAGAAAACCAGGCACTGCTCATCACCTGCCCAATACAATCCCAACAGTGAAACATGGTGGTGGCAGCATCATGCTATGGGGGTGTTTTTCAGCTGCAGGGACAGGACGACTGGTTGCAATTGAAGGAAAGATGAATGCGGCCAAGTACAGAGATATCCTGGAAGAAAACCTCTTCCAGAGTGCTCTGGACCTCAGACTGGGCCGAAGGTTCACCTTCCAACGAGACAATGACCCTAAGCACACAGCTAAAATAACAAAGGAGTGGCTTCGGAACAACTCTGTGATCATTCTTGACTGGCCCAGCCAGAGCCCTGACCTAAACCCAATTGAGCATCTCTGGAGAGACCTGAAAATGGCTGTCCACCAACGTTCACCATCCAACCTGACGGAACTGGAGAGGATCTGCAAGGAAGACTGGCAGAGGATCCCCAAATCCAGGTGTGAAAAACTTGTTGCATCATTCCCAAGAAGACTCATGGCTGTACTAGCTCAAAAGGGTGCTTCTACTCAATACTGAGCAAAGGGTCTGAATACTTATGACCATGTGATATTTCAGTTTTTCTTTTTTAATAAATTTGCAAAAATTTCTACATTTGTTTTTTTCTGTCAAGATGGGGTGCTGAGTGTACATTAATGAGAAATAAAATGAACTTTTTTGATTTTAGCAAATGGCTGCAATGAAACAGAGTGAAAAATTTAAAGGGGTCTTAATACTTTCCGTACCCACTGTAAGTAAGAGCAGATTCTCCTCCTGTGACGCAGCAGCAGTAGTAGAGAGCTGTAGAAAATGTTTGTCACACAGGTTTGTTACAACATTGAATCACCTCAGACAGAATATACGTTTCCCTCATCTTATTGCACAAGTTACTCTGTGAAAGCATTGACTAACTTTAACATCACTGTCACCATTATGGAGGTCACGTCATTAATGTAATGACTACTGTATATCGATCTTCTAGTAATGATCAATAAATCAATATGCTCGTGTATACACTTGTTAAATGACACTACATTTTTAAATCGGTGTAAAGCCACAATGACTTAAGCCATTTAACCATATTAATTCTCTTTAAAGCCACTCTGTTGGATTTGAACATTTCGGACTGCAGAGACAGTGCTGGAATCAAATCTGATCCAATTGCCTACTTTTTCTACAAACATCACCTTATGCCATCAGACTAATTTGAAAGACTATATGAACACATACATTCTCAACAGGTGCTTGAACAGTAAATACCAAAAGTTGCACTTTCTTCACCGTCTTAAAATGTTTATAAAAATGTATTTTCCTTTTTTAATGAATATGTCATAACTTACCATGCTTCTCTGATAAAGAAATATGTCAGGGGGTTAAATATTATCTGTGTCTTCCACCTCTGATTTCACCTGTCCCCCTACAGTTCCCCACTCTGCTGAATGGACACATCTCTATGCCTTTACCCAGCATGGATGGTCCCTCTCCTCTGCTGTTCTCCTCCAGCTCCCACAAGTGCTGATGCCAGACCAAGCTCCAAGAGCAAACTGGGCCAGACCAAGCCGGGCCAGATCAGCACAGAGCAGATCAGCCTTGGACTCTGACGATGAACCACGCAGGAGTTGGACTTCCTCTGAGTCGATTTAGACTTTGATGTGAAACCTGTTCCTTTGCATTTATCATATCAAGAAACAGGAGCTTCACTCTGAAGCTTTGCTCTCTGAGAGGAGTATCCGCATTAGACATTTCTTTGTGTTTACTACAGTTCAACTCCTCATGTTCTTTACGCGGGTGTTTGGTGCTTCTTTTCAGGCAAAGATATTGACTGGAGGTCAGACCTCATTACATTTCTCATCTCATTTTATATCTCGTGTCATTTCACTTGGTTTAAACTTCAGTGATGCAGACTGGTTGCAATTTCATGAATGTTATCCCTATTTCCCCCCCCTGCCCTGAATAATGTCAAATATCCACATCACTGACTGAAACAATGATCTGGGGAAATCTTTGTCAGGTATTGTGAGATAACAAGATCTGAAGAACGACAGATGCTTCCTTTAATAGACTCAAGTACAGCTCCTTTAAGTAAATAAATGTTTGTCATGCTAACGCACAGTTAAGAGGAAAGAGACATATTTGGTTTCCTACTGAGAGTAGATGAGAAGATTGATACCGCTCTCATGTTTGTAAGCTTAATATGAAGCTACAGCCAGAGGACGGTTAGCTTAGCATAAAGACTGCTGATGTGAAAAACAGTTTGCCTTACTCGGTGCAAAGGTGACAAAATCTCACAAGCGGCTATAAGCGTACTAGTTAACAAATTGACTGTACAAAAATGAAAAAATAACAATTTGTTGTTTTATGGAGGACTGAAGGCAAAAAAATTGTTTGGCACATAACATCCGCTGAAACCACAATGTGTCGTTTTTTTGTACGGATTAAAAACAGACAATTTAATCTTCAACAGCAGGCTTTACAGGTATAGGCCGACTTTGTTAACTTTGGGCTGAGCCAGACTAGCTGTTTCCAGTATGTATGCTAAGCAAGCCAGCTGCTGGCTGTAGCTACATATTTAACTGAAGAGCCGTCATCAATGTTGTCATTTTACTCTCGGCAAGAAAGAGTATTTCCCAAAATGTGGAGGCTTCCTTTAATTTGAACAAATCTTACAATGTGACCAGTTTCGGGTGTTACAACAGTCAACCAATAGCTTTGTCTCATTTGTCAACCTTTTGGGAATGCAAAAAAGTACAATGATAATTTTTACAATTTTGATTTTTGAACTTGATAAAGATTTGTCCAGATGTTGAGTGTGGCCATGAGATGAATCCCTCACTGACTCCTAGCAGAGCACCTGCTAGCCAGCACGCTAAAACACTGTAGAAGTCTTTTCATTTTGTCTTCTGCATTGCATTTACTTGACGCTGTGAACTTGTTTTTATTCGAATAGTGTCATGCTTTTCTTTTTTAAATGCACTGTACGTTTCAGCCTTGTACCAGCTGTGCCTTCAATATTGTAAGACTTGTGTAAATGTATTAAGCTTTAAACCAGGTTTTCATAGATATTCCAGGTCAAAATTGCACAAAAGCT
Source organism: Anarhichas minor (assembly GCF_050575085.1). NCBI lineage: Eukaryota > Metazoa > Chordata > Actinopteri > Perciformes > Anarhichadidae > Anarhichas > Anarhichas minor. Next base: position 716,496 of record NW_027466501.1, read on the forward strand.
TTTATTTTGTAAAATGACTCCTGGTTATTTTTATAAAGAAATTAATGGAAATGTATTCTCAGTGATTTGCTTGTGTTTTGTTGAGAGAAATATTACTGTTTTTTGGAATAAAATGAATGAATATTCAGAAGTACTATATTCATTTTAACACACTTTTCACCACTCAAATAACGACCGCTGCACAGACTGATTATGAAACAGATTAAATTTACTTTCGATGGTTATGAGAAATAAATAGTTCCAGTAAAAAGAGTCACACACCAACTGTTCACCGGCGGCTCAGTGTTTCAGAGAGGTCGAATTCACAACACAGCAGGCCTTCCATGCATCAGGCACACATACACACGCACGCTCGCTCAGACACGTTCACATAAATTCAGGTCATTCATACATTTGAAAAAGTTTTACAGTTTTACAATAATAAACATTTAGCGGTTGCAGAAATCTCCTTTCGTGCATGTCACTGCTGTTCATGAAAAAAAAACAAAAAAACTGCTATTAGTGACACAGTTCGCAGTTAACGGTGGAATAATCCTTCATTCTTACCATTGAATACAGCGACATGCGTAATAAATGAAAGACAACTTATTTCAAGTGTGATAAAGTGTCAGTGAAGCATCTAAACACACTGATACAGTTCACGTGAAATACAACATGAGGGGAAGAAAAAGGTTTTCTCATTGTAAAGCTACCTATGGAGAAATCATTGGGCAATGGGTCAATGTAATACAGGATGTCTACCATTAATATAATGACTTTTTGTCCTGTGAATACAATTGTTACATTATTTGAAATATAAATCGTTAACAGTATCTTTCATCTTAATTTATTCTGTTGTGACAGTTTGTATGGAGCTTTAATTGTTAAATATATATAATCTATTCCACGCTGAAAGGAGAATATCCTGCCAAAGGTTTTAACTAGTGAAATGATTAGTATTACAGGATTATTACACTATTAGCTGCAAACTGTGATAAAGTTAATGTTTATTACATTAATTCTCTCAGCTATTAATGGGTTTAACAAGCATTAGTCGTGCTTACAGCACTTCTCTAGCATGTTCTACCCAATCAGCAACTCTGTGTTGCTCAAATCCTTTAAATCTCAGCAGACAATAAATGTGAAATTTTCATGTAGATGTTGAACAAAAGAGCTGCAGTTACAGGAAAATCTCCTCAGATCTTCTCACACTCTTGCATGTTCAACCTGTGATGTTTAATGCATTCCTGGTGTAATTCAGCTTTTATGCACCGCACTCCTTTTTTGCTACTTTGAGTGTAAAAATCGCTTGCTGTGAATTTGAATGATAGATTTCTCTCTGCGTGACTGTTGAATCAAAATGTGATTCTGAATCGCCGACAGTAAAACTCGATGTTTACCACAAACCTTTTGAGACATTTTGAGAAATAGGCCTATTTGCTTTTTAGCCTAGGGTGAGACAAGAAGATCACTCCCACTCGTGTCTGCACAATAAACATGTCGCTGGTCAGGTTAGCTTAGCATAAAAATAGAGACGGGGTAACAGCTCTCTTAAAGTAACAAAATCTGCTGAAAAGCACCTCTGAGGTTAACTATTCAACTTGTCATTGTGTAATTCGTACAAAAAACAATGTGTAAAAAAAGTCTGTTTAATTGCCAGCGTAGCAACCTCACAGTCTCTACAAGATTCCAAAAATTGACCGTGTTAAGAAAAAGTCCAGCATGTCACCCCCCCTATAAAACTACAACTTAAAATTAAATGTGTTCACTTGTGAGTTTTAGAGGTGTTGGTAGGCAGATTTGTTACCTTTGGTCAAAGCCAGGCTAGCCTCGATTTTAGTCTTCACGCTAAGCTAAGCTAACTAAGCTAACAAGCTCCTGGTGCTAGCTTCATATTTACTGTACAGATATGAGAGGGGCGTCAATCTTCTCATCTAACTCTAGCCCAAAATGTCAAACAGTCCTTAAAAGCACTTTTTTGCTGTCGCATAGCTGCTGAAATTATCTGGACAAGATGTGAATACACCAAGTATAAATTAAACCAGGGATGCAAAGCACACCAGCAGCCACTTTAAAACTGCTCAAGTGATTTTCGGGAGATCTTCTATTTGCTTCAGTAAACATGCAGTTAAAAGTGAGACTTCTCAACCGGCTTCATCTGTAGCATCACTGTCAGTTGCAAACAACACAGCGGGCAGTTAAATCTAAAATTTCAATTTGAAATCTTTTTTTTTTTTTTTTCTTTCTCTTGTGTACAAATGCTAGAGAGCAGTAGTCTGATGCCAAGTGGAAACCAACCATTTTGCTTTTGAAGGCCTCCCCCCCCCCCAGGTCAGAGGTCACAGACAAAGAGGACACATCTTAATACTGTTGGGTAAACTCGGCCGTGTCGAGGCACAGGTCCCTGATTCCAAAAAAACACACACTGAAGTGCAAGTTAAAAACAAAGACTTACTGCAGTGAAATCTCAATGCACAGAGCGAGAACGTGTAGCTTGCATTTTTTTTCTTTTTCTTTTTTTTTAAAGCACTGACGTCCTGGCAGTTTTTTTGAGGGGTTTTAGGGAAGGCTTGCTGGCTTCCTGTGGGACGTCACATGACTTCCTGTTCAGCTCGAGTATTCCTCTTTCAACCGTGCTTTGCGCTCGTCTTCCAAATTGTTTGCCTCCCCCCCACTCCTCAGTTTTGGTCCCATTGCGAAGATCGTTCAAAAAGAATAAAAGAACCGAATGTTGGTTTCATGTTCTCCCAGTTTGATTGGAGTCTGTGTGCTTCTTAAACCATCAACTTAAAACTGCTACCACAATCAGCTCAAAGTCCTGCTGTTTGACCCTCAGTGCAACACCCCCCGAGGGCAGCAGGGCCTCTAGAAAAAGGGTCGACTGAAATGTTTTCAGTCCAGAGGAACCGTTTCCCCCCCCCGCCCGCCCCCCCACCATCTCGCGTCCCAGTCTTTCTAAACCTGGAAATGTTGTGGTTCAGTCACGGAAGCTCGAAGAAAAACAAAACATAAACTCCAAATATATAGATCTATATCTATATATATATATAGATATAGATATAGATCTATATAGATATACATATTTATAAAAAAGAAACTGAAGCGTTTGGTCTCCAAGCACGACAACAAGAACAACAACTTGGATCACAGCGTCGACATCAACATCAGTGGAATTCTAACTCAAATGAAGCCGGAGAATCGTCGTCAGGAGTAAAACAATAGTAACCTTTCTGACTGCTCAACTGTGCATGGCGTCTCGAGTTCACATCATGTACACACCCCCACACGCGCACACTCACACACACACGGTGTGTTAAATACAGACAGTAGTAGTTTAGCAGCAAATAATTCAACCTCAACCCCCCAATAAATAAACAGTCTCCAAATAGATTCAACCCAGAATCACACGCTCAGAGGGGTGTGTGTGCGTGTTTGTGTGCAGGTACAAAGGGGGGGGGGGGGGGGGGGACTCCAAGGGGAGGTGGGCTCATGCGAGAGGTTGGTGGGAATTGATGATGAAGTTGGGCAGTCGACCATCCTCTTCATCAGACATCAGAATAGCATGCTCTGCCTCCTGTTGATCTTGCCGTTACCTGGACAGAAAGGAAAAAGTCAAAAAAATACAATACCCATACTGCCTTTGCTTTACATTAATAATGCTACGTAGCCGTCATTTAAGGGGTTTAAGGGGCATCACCGATGTTACACGCTCAGTTTACTTATAATAATAATAATAAGGAGCCCTATGCAGCCTGTGAAAACATAATAAAAGAGTTTGAAATAAAATAAAAACCATGATGTCATCGGGGTTATCTGGGTTTTGGCTTGAGACTTAAAATGTTTTTATGGAAAGTCTAAATTACACACTGGAGATGTGGTTTGCAAGAAGTGGACATTTAGGACGTAGGGGTGTGGGGGTCCAATTAAAGACAATTCCAGTTGCATGATGGGAAATTTAAACTTCACTTCTACTTCAGTGTGGACTATTGGTGTTATTATGACTCCCCCTCATCTCTGGTGAATCCCCCAACTTCATGGAAGTATAATACTTCATCACTGGAGTATCTTTAACTGCCATAATCAAATAAGACAATCCCCTGGGGTCAGTGTCCGTCAGTCTCATTTGACCTGCTTTCTGATGATGGCCACATGATCATATTAAGTAAGAACAGTTTACTTCTTGGTCTGATGATCTAACAAGGTTAAATGCTGAAGCACGTGGATGTGTTCCCCACCCACCTGACTCTGTGTACGAGGAGTTCCTGTAACCAGGGTCCCTCTGCAGCTGCACTTCTTTTAATGTGAATATTGATACACCTGCAAGACAGAGGAGAGCTTCAGTGCACAGCCAATAGCAGGGAAGAAGAAAAGAAATGCAGTAAGAAGGCACCGAGAAAGGCAGATTGCAGCACTCACTCTCAGGCAGTGTGTGAATTTTCATCCCGAGCTGCCTGAAGTGGGAATGTTTCATTGCCTCTTCAGCTGAAATCCTCTTCTTAGATTCGTACTGCGGAGACAGAAACAGGAAACAATCAGTGATTCACTTGGATAAACTAAAGCACATAAGAAAGAGGAACCCAGAGTAGCGTCCACCGGAAACACTGTGTATGGGAGAACACTGATAGTGCTTTGCCCCCTGCTGTCTACAAATGGTACTGAAGGAATTCATTCCCAAAATCAAATCAAATGATGGGAGAGAGGATTATAATGTTAAAGGGTTGTGCTGTTTGAAGTATTTGTTATCTCATGATGAATTATTGCCTCCTTTTCTTGTAATGTGACCCAAAGTTCACATCATGGTCATGTGACAAGACTGTGAGATGTGGCTGAAGGCTCAGAGAGCGAGTTAATTGACAACAATGAACATTCATGCACTTTAAGAATCAATCAAGCAATTAGAAGTTTAGTGCAGCAAAATGACCAATAATACAACTAATAATGTGTGTAATAATGATAATAATGATGTGTTCATGCTGATCTTTTTGTTGATATATTTAAAATTTTAAAAGGGCACTAGAAATAAAACTTAGAATACCAGTGCAATATTTATACTAAGTAAGGAACTCAATTCTGAGAAATAGAAAGCATATTGTGTTAATAATTAACAGTTTATAAGTTAAAGATGGGTAGGTTAGCTTAATATGTGCTTCAAGATGAGAAAATGATAAATGAAAGAGAGGTGTGAAATGAGCTTTGCATTCTGGGTATTATGCAGGAAGTAAAGACTCACTCTGAGGAAAGCCAGCAGCAGCTCGATGCCTTCGCCGTCCAGCCTAGAGGAGACAAAAGGAGGAGCAACGGTTTACTGTCTGCCTGCAACACGGGCTGGACAGGAATGTCGGGGCTCATGGGAGGAAGGAAGTGGTCTGTGAAATGTTCCACAGGATTTCCTGCCCACGGCACACATGCACATGAAAACACACTATTATTGTATACATGCGAAGGATGCCATGGATACATAAAACACAAACAAAATGCACACACACACACAAGATCGTGCATGCTCAGAAACGTAGACCACCGTACCTGGGAGCGTGGTTGAGTAACGGCTGCGGCTTGTATTTGGGGAAGTTGTAGGATTTAAACTCGTCGATGGAGGAGATCCCCGGCCAGTTATCCTCCGTCGGTGTGCCTGAAGTCAGAGAATAACAGCCACTCAAGACATGCGGTGTTTTGCCGGGTTTGGTTAAACGTGTGCCGTGAGACTTTTGGGTTTTCTGGCCTGCCGGCAGCAGCCACTCACCCAGTAACCTGAAGATGAGGTGGAGCTCGTCCTCCACGGTGGAGCCGGGGAACAGCGGCCGACCTGCAGCCATCTCGTAGAATATGCAGCCAACACCCCTGCAGAGACACACGCATGGTTGATTACCTTTTTAAAATTGTTATTATGAGTTAGTATATGTTCAGATGCTGTTGATTCAAAATGTTTGGTATTTTTACTTGATGAATGGCTCAAATTTTTTGAATGAATATCAAGAGAGTTATTTTTCTATGATCAACACTGATTCATGGACTAGTCACGCTTTCACTGAGTGTTAGTCGTGGGAGCAGCGGGGTTCCCGTGGGGCTCGTACCACATGTCGATCTGCGTTGAGTACTCAGAGGATCCCAGTAGAACATCCGGAGGCCGGTACCAGAGAGTCACCACCTCGTTGGAGTAGGTTTTAGTCGGGACAGACTTGGCCCTCGCCAGCCCTGTCAGCCCGTAAAAGACACAAGACACATTGTTTACACAGGAGAGAAGCATTGCATCTGTAAAGAGCAGAACACACTATTTTCAAGCTTAAATTTGCGAGTTTACTGCGAGGACAACAGGAAACCATTCTCCACTGCCTTGAAGGAAACAGCTGCTGCCTGTAGTTCCGCTTACCGAAATCAGCCAGTTTGAGTTCTCCCTTCTCATTGATGAGGAGGTTCTGGGGCTTCAGGTCCCTGTGGAGAACTTTCCTCTTATGACAATACGACAGCCCTCGCAAAATCTGGAACAGGAAGACCTGGAGAGATGTGTGGGTAAACGTGATGTGAAACCCAATGGTTCGTCGCTGCAGAGTTCGAAATGTTCTTTTACTTTTTACTAGAAATATGAGGCAATACAATGCTTGTTGGATATTTGATTATCTATCTCACTCAAAAGAGAATCAAGGAACACAACTGGTGGGATTAAAATGTCCCATACATCCAGCACTTTTTCATCCTTTATTAGTCTAATTTGCCTAATTTTCAATTCCTCAGATGGGATGTAAATGCAAACTGAAATGTGCAAAAAAAGACTTTTAGTCCCTAAATTAAGTTCATGGAATTATTTTGTCAAAGGGCCATCACTGCAACTTCGTATTGAACATTTGGTTCCACCCAAACACAACAGCAAGGGACGATACCATTACAATAAGTAAAGAGCGCAGAATAAAAAGATCAGTAATCTCACCTTCACATTGTGCATGCTCATTATGTTTCCACAGTCATCCATGTACTGCTTCAGGTCCTTATCCTACAGGGAGAAATGACACCGTCAGACAGGAAGTAGATCCAATGACACCCAGAGATCTCTTTCCACATACGTTTCACCTCGTCTTTCAGACTCATCAATCTCCTATTTCACACATCCTGTTGATGCAACAAAAAGTCTTCTTAAGGCACCGCCGGCACAGTTGCTCCAATTGACTACATATAGCATCTACACTGATTGGACATCCATATAAATGGTGTACGGTTTTCCCTTTCATTGAGTTTAGTGATGTTGAGGGATAAATTAACCGGAGAGGATTGGCAAAAGAGAAAGGTAAGGAAGTCTTACCAGATACTCAAAGACGAGCGTGAGGCTCTTTTCAGTGTGGACGATGTCGTGAAGCGTCACGATGTTGGCGTGTTTGAGGTCCTTCAGTAACGACACTACAGACAGAGACAAAGACAGACCGATGTCACACTTTTTAATTGACCCCAATTCAACAAATATTTCATAGACAAATGTTATTAATATGCATTTTTGTTGGTGAAAGGTGTAAAATGGAGACAAAAGGCGATTACCTTCTCTGATGGCGGTGCATGGCGCTCCCTCCTCGTGCTCCAGCCGGATCTCCTTCAGTGCCACCAGGTTGTCCGTCAGCTTGCTGCGCCCTTTAAATACTGTGGCGTAGGTTCCCTGAAGGCAACACACAATGCTGGTTTAATATTACGGCCTTAACGGGAGCTGTGAAACATGTTGCCTTCATTAATAGCGTCGGATGGGATTTCAGGAGTTCCTCACCTCTCCCAGTTTGTCCAGCTTAATGTACGTCTCCAACTTGCCAAAACCAATCTCCGACTGAGGAAAAGACAGAGGACAAAGTCACTTTAGGCACAGGTTAAGGTTAGAGTCCCATTTTGGATTCTGCTATATGCTCAATCTCTGGTTAAACTGTTCCTGCAACACCAGAATAAAGCTCATTTCAACACACTTACAGGATCTTTTCATTCGGGAAGTGAAGCTTCCCCAAACCTTTAGATGCATCTTCATATAAACCCAAAACATAACGCAGGAGTGTGGTATTCTGTTTCCTTTGTGTCTCTTCTGTGATGGATTTCTCTGTAGATTGAGTCTTTGTTTCTGACCGACATCAAACATGACGAGCACAGTCGATGCTTTACATCGGATGTTTTCAAACAGTGAGAGTAGTTAATACACTCAGCGCCCGGTTTCCTTCTCGGAATCATAACTCAGTCAAATCTGAATGCACAGGTATGACACTGACACACACACACACACACACACACACACACACACACACACACACACACACACACACACACACACACACACACACACACACACACACACACACACACACACACACACACACACACACACACACACACACACACACACACACACACACACACACACACACACACACACACACAAATTACTTAGAAAACCGAAGAGAAAAAGACACTCCGTATAACATCAGCGTGTGCTGAGAATCATCAGGTTGTTACGTCTTCCTCATATCAAAGTACGAGCATCCTCTTCAGCTGGCAGGACCGAATTGGCCAAAAGAAGAACAACAATATATCAAAGCACTAAAGGGGCAAGAAAAGCAGCATTTCTGACTTCAAGAATCAAAAACAGTATCCGGTTGGCACCAACAATAACTTCTTTAAGCTTATGTGTCACTGTTGGCGAACTTCTGATATACATAAACCTGCAACGTCGCCGACAGTCTGCAACAAAGCTGCATAATCACACCACAGCTGAGTACGATGATCTAATTTGATGGGCTAAAGGCAGGAGGTGAGCGCTTAATCCATCCCGGTCTCACAGCGGGCCAGTTGCCATGGTGACTTGCACAGAGGGAGTCTGCGCTGCAGAGCAATAAAACACTCACACACACACACACACTGACCAGCGAGGCTCTGCGGGAGCGACGGCTGAGCGGCTGGTCAAACTGTGGGCTGGTGAGCTGCAGCTTCTCCAGGTAACCGTCAGGAATTCGGATGTCGGCCGGCAGCGACAGGCGCTTGTTGAGGTCCTAAAATCACACACACACACACACACGGAAAAAAATATTGTTTAAATGTTTTGATTTGTAACCGAGCTTGTGATTTGGCATTCCTGTAGTGGAGCTGGGGTATCTTTGGGCAAGGAGTTTTGCACCTTTGTAAAAGAAGCTGAATATTTAAAAGGCAAATTCAAGCTACTCATACTCAGCACTCACTGTGAGGTAACCACATGAAAGGATGGTTAATAGCTTGCAGGTGTGTGAAAACACACACCTGCAAGCAGAACAGCAAGAGAACAAGGCAAGGATAAAAAACACACACACATATGTTCATCCCTCTTTAAAGCTTGTCTTCACAGCGCAGGCTGTCATCGTCAACATTACTGAGCTCATGTCTCATTGTTGTGGATGACTGATCATATCTATTTCAGGATTAAATAAGAGCACATCTGATAGTGACGAACTGACACGATGCCGAGTGATGTGAGGATAAAAAAAACGAGGGCGAGTGGAGTAAAAATACAGCGAGAGAAGACGTCTCATCTGTTTGCTCATCGCACGCGCGTTCAAGCTCTGGCCTCTCCACAAATACCATCAAGTCGGCCGCTCGCATTTCATTACCGCGGCGCTTTGTCATGTATTATGACAAGCGAGAGTTGAAGTAGAAGCTCAAATTATGGAGAGCAGATCGGTGTCTCGAGGAGGGGAAGTGTTACATAATGCGACTCAGCGTTGCTTTCCCTCTGGTGTAAACTGGTGTCTTTAAAAGTCATCAGTTAATGTCAGTCCACGACAGACTGCGTCTGTCCGCTAAGCATTTCATCCATTTCTATTAACTTGTCTTTTTAACTATTAGTTAACCACTTTGTCAGCCTTGTTTAAAAAAAAACTGTTGCAAATGTCAGCACTTGCATATAGTGTTGAAATAACGAATCACAGTCAAGAGAAAATGAACTGCCAACAAATAATCCTTTCATTGTTGAAGTTGTCAACAAAATAATCCATAAATTCTCTTGGCTCAGCTTCTCAAACATGAACGTCTGCCGCATGGCTCTGATTTGCAACATATCAAATTTGATATCTTTGGGTGTTGGCCTGTTGATCAGACTGAACTTGTGGACAGATTTATGGAAAATAATGATTGTTTTATTTATTACTTGCATACTAAATTAGTTATTTGGATGCGATCCGTGCTGGGTCATACCAAAGCCTGTGTTGACTTTACATGCAAATAGAAGCAAATGTGCACTTAGTTGCACTAAAAATGATTATTCCCCTGTATACATAAAGGTTAACACAATAGAGCATTAGGGCTGAACAATTAATAGAATATTAACCCGATCACCGTTTTGCAAGTTTTACAACTAACTGATAACTGATAACTGATATACAAGGCTCACATTAATCTGTGCATATTGAAGAAAATGGACATGATCAAACCTGTGCTGGTATTGCTGTGAAGTGGAAGATAAAGTCCTGCACCTGTCATGGCGTACACAGAGATTTAGGACACCGCCCCTTTCTAAAACGCATTACACATTGCCTAATAAAATGGTAATATAATGTCTTAAAACACTATATTCAGCCCCCTAAGTTCGTAACAACTTTTAAAAAGATTAGTATTGACTGAATTCTCCATATGATATTCAGCTGCCACCCCTCCACCCTTTCATTGGGATTATACATCAATGTTGTACTGTAGGTTTGAGGTGCAGTATTTTATGATTGAGGATAACTGCGTCTCCTTTAAATATAAAATAAAAATGTCTGCGGTGACGACGAGTGGAAGCACAACACTGCTGTCGATTAGCAAGCGTACTCTGTGACCGCAACCTCCTTTCTGAAACAATACGGCTTAATTAAAACCTCAAGAACCACAAGAAGAGCAGTGCACTTCCGCTCATGTAACAGAGCTTGTGTGTGTGTGTGTGTACCAGGTTGACTTATTATCACCAGATACTTCAGCTCCTCTTGTTTTGTGCACCCACAGATGTGAAAAACACTCAAAGCAAGAGCAAAATAGGTCGCGGTGTGTGTGTGTGTGTGAGAGACAGAAGGACGTTTCCAAGGTTGATTTTGTCACATTCGCTCTTCTGCCAGCAGGGGGCAGGAGGCCTCCAGGCTGAGACGCTCGTCCTCTTCAGATGAAAACTCCCTCAGGGTTTCAATATTTATAAAGATGAAGATGATATATTTGGAACGTCTGCATTCAATGTGGAGCGAGTCCACAACATAACCAAAATGTAGCATCATTTGATCTGCAAAAAATAATTGGTTCACCACCTTTTAAAGCTATTATAACAGCTCGTGTGAAACAATGGAACAGATGCCGGATAAATTAGTGGTGGCCTGCAGCAAGAGTGTCTCAGTGAATTCAGACAAAAAACACCGTGAAATTACAAACTTGCAGGCAAACGAGTCCCCTGATAATCATGAGGAGGTTTTTCTTTTTTTCCCCCTACTATTCATCCTGTTTATTTGCTGAGCTCGTACATGTTACTGTGTCTGAGGTAGGCCACCGAGGCCAATTTATCATCTTTGATCCAGCCGGTGTTTAAAAAGCTTGATGAAAGGGTGAAAGGGTGAAAACGTTGATGAAACAGCTTTTGGTTGGAAAAGGGGCGTGTCTGCATCCAGAAAATATGAACGACACATGGAAATGACTGACTGGAGGGGAAGGAGCCTTGTGCCCTGTTTCGGGTAGGACTCTACTAAAAATGTTAAAAATGGAATATTTGTTTGCGTATTGCAACGGTATTTTTTCGCAAATAATAAAAATGATGTTTAGTTTGTTTATGTTTAGTTTTGAATGGCATAAGTTCACTATCTATAGAAGAGGAACAAAGGAGACTCCTCTCCCAGCATGCTCTGGAGCCGCACAGAGATGGCCGACGTACAGAAGAATCGCTGTGGTTTACAGCACAGACCATCACATTGCATCTCTTTACCAGCCGCTGCTGTGGTCCTCGTGGAGCGGGAGTGCCATCAATATCATGATTCTTGGACACCAAGAGCCCATTAGGAGCCCCCCCCCCCCCTCTCATCAGATCTCCCATGAGGCTTAGGGGGAGAGGAGGAGGTAGTGAGCAGAGCAGACGGAGAGGGGGTGACACGTGGAACGCTGCCATGTAAGCCTTTTTTTCAGTTACTGTGTGTGCATGTGCGTGTGACTCGCCTCCATGGAGATCCGCCGGTGGATGCGGTTCCTCAGACAGACGCCGGTCGGAGATTGCACCTCGTCTGAAGACGTTCCCGATGCCTGGTCGCTCTCCCCGTCGGAGCCCATCTTCAGGTTCTCGTGCACAATATCTGAGACAGAATGAGAACAATACAATACTTAAAAAGACAAATAGAAACACATGGTGTTGGTTTTTTTTCCAACAGGGTACAAAGTGGCAATAAATCGGACTAAAGTGGTCCGTTTGTTATAAATCTGACCCGGTCCAGTCCGTCTACTATGACAGATAGGTTGCAGTTTGATCGATATCACGTTAAGTCCCCCATTTAGCATTTATAAGCACTATAGAAGCACAAATAGTTTATAACGCACTATAATGTAGTTGTAAGTACTATAAATATATAAATAAGTGTTCTTCTCCGATGAAGACTTAGTTTATATTATCACAACTGTTTTTTTCTATATTGTAATTCATGATTTGTTAATAAAGCAGCCTCCTCTTGTGAGTACCCACAGGAGGAGTTATAATGATATGCTTACAACTTCATTATATATAGTGCGTTATAAACCATTAAATGCTTATCTGCTGGTTATAAATATTTATTAGATATAGAAATATATATTACATGTGCAAATGGATTGATTAGGGCTGCAACAATTGATTATATTTCCAATGAATCCATTATGTGGTCCATAAAATATTCAGATAAAAAGTGAGAAATTCCAAATCAAAACCTCTTAAAGCCGAAGGGGATTCTTCACATTATTGTAAAATATTCAAAAGAAAAGAGAAAAGCAGCAAATCGTCACTTCTGAGGAGCTGGAACCAGAGAACGTTTGACATTTAGGTTGATAAATGACTTGAATGAGTTATCGATGATCACAATTGTTGCCAATTAATTCTGTCAATCAACTAGTCCAACAACTGAATAACTGCTCAACCATTGATTTGATGAACACTGTTGACTTTAGGAAGTCTAATCTGGACTCTTCTTTTTAAATCAATTTTGACCAGGATAGACAACAGAGCTATCATTACTGTTAAGTTGCTATTTTATTATTATTTAATTATGAATATTAGTCACAAATATTATGAATTGCTGAAGCTGAAGCGTCGTTAATGTCATTAGTTCCACCTATGGTTTTCCTGCTGTGACGAGTCAAAATGTCTTCCGTGGAAAATGGCATTTGGAAACGCCAGAGAATTGAGAGTGCCCAAATTTTGCAAGGCTAGCAAGATTTGTGTTAGCAAGATCTACCCAGAGAGCAGAAAGACAAGTTGAGGACAAGATGGACAGACGGGGAAGAAAAAGAAACACTGGTGGTCCTCGTCAGGCAAATAAGAAGAAGTCTACTAATCTATTATTCTTTTGATAATCATGTTATTTCAATAAAAGTTAACTTGGGAACATGTTTGGCTTCCATATTAAATTGGTTTAAGTAATGCTTATAGTTAGTTATAGTGAGAGTAGCAGTACTTGTAGTAGGCGTATATAAATTGAATATTTTGGAGAGAGTGAACAGAAATATTAGCTTTCGACTGGCCCTCAAACCGCACAGCAACCTGTGAAGATGTTATGAAATGCACATCTTTAGTTGACCGTCTGACTCTCTATGTCTCTCTACCCATCGCTCTCTCTCTCTCATCCCCCTCTCACACCCTTGTAACCCCAGAGGCCAAATATTAAGCTCTCTAACCAGCACCACTTCCACCAATAAAACTACCACCACTACCAGAGTACAGCAGGAGCAAACACACTGATGCACAAACCACATGCAACCCCCTCCCCACACACACACACACAGTTAATGAGTAGCCATGGTTGAGCAGCTCTCTGTCATCAGCATGTCAGCGCCTCCAACCACGCAGTCTGTCATCTAATGTGAAAGCAGAGCAGAGAAATGAGAAAGAATTCCTTTGTTGATGTAGATCAAGTGTTCCAATTATTTCAAACACGATACACCTGATTAACTCTCTAAATATCACACCGGAGATAATTAATTATCCTTTTTAGTCTAGATTTTAGGAGAGAATTATTGTGTTTTCGCACCCTCACAAAGCTCTTACTCTATTCATGCGCCTTATTAACAAACTTCCCTTCATACAGTAAAGTCCTATTTCTGTACTCCGCGGTTTGGCCACAACCCAGAAGAACACTTTGCCCCAGAATGTGAACCTGTCTGTGGTCATCTGGGAAAAAAAACAAGACAAAGTCTCCTCAGATTAAAAGGAAATACTGATCCACTTTTAGAACCCAAGACGTTTTCAGGATTTTCCTCTTGGGGCTGACCCGTTCAATTCTACTCCGCGTGTCACTCTGTTTTCCACGGATGGTTGAAGTGAGGTTCGTCTTGCTGCGGCGCCATCTGAACTTTGGCTTTGGTTAGAGTGGGAGAACTTGATATTGTACAGGAGGTCTCTAAAGCTGGGGTAGGCAGTTTATGTTTGGTGTCATTGGGCAAAAATTCCAGATAAACCTTTCGCTACGATATCGGTGAAGCCTTTCAGAGATGGAGAGAAAAGGTTGCTAATAGCTTAGGTTTGTGCTAACCTTAGCGTGAGTTTAGCAGAAGGCTAAATTATTATCTCTGAAACGCTTCACCGATATCGTCACTTCCTTTTTGATGAGTCCTCTTTCCTTTTTTTGGGGTTGCTTTACAGTGTAGGTAGATGCCAATGCTGTGGTAGCAACTTTTCCTGCAGTTTTCCTGCGTTGAGTGAGGCTTTCCCTGAAGGGACCTGTACACTCTTTGCATTTGTAGACCAGCCAGTAGGAACACCCTCTTTCTGAAATGACCTGTGATTGGTCAAAGTCTCCCGTCATAGGCTATATTTTCTAAAGCCTAATAATAGACCCAACAGGAGGCACAGAAGTCTATTTGAATTACAAGATGCTGAAGGGTTATTATAGTTTTTGCCCAATAAAGCCCAAAATAAACTGCCTGTGGAATTCACCACGATAGAGAAGGCAAGAAGAAATGTCCCGTCTGTCTTGCTAAAAAAAAAAAAAATAGTAAGACATGATATAGGAAAAGGTGAGGGAGATGAAAAGAATTAGAAAAACGGAAGGAACAGGAAATTGTTGCAAGGTTTCTTTCTGCTCCACATCCTTCCTCATTTCTTCATCTATTTCACCTATTCAACCATCTACCTTCATCCATCTCCTCTGTTTTCCCAAGGGCCCCCATTTTTATCAACTTTAAAAGCACGCTCAGTAGAGTGCAGAGCTCTTCCAGGTGTGTCTCCCTCTCTCCTCCCAAACAAAGTAGAGCCGAGTCTCACTCAATCGTCCCTCACGGCTCCCTTACAGTCAAGATGGCAGCTACATAAAAATGGGGATATATTCATCTTGTGTCGAGCATAACTGTAGTGGATTATAACATACTGGTTGGATACGTACGTAATCGGCAAATACTCGAGATCAAACTTTTCTATGGATGTCAGTTTTTTTTTAGCAAAAATGAGTCCAGCGACAGACTAGGTAAGGTTTGTTTTTAGCCGAGTCGATCGCCGTAAAGGCCTTTTGCTACTGAGGCAGTTGCTGATCCCTTGCTGCCCCTACCGGCCGGTTCTTAATTGGGAAAACAATGAAATCATTTGTTTCGGATTGAATTATATAAATTAAGTTAAGATATTTATACTATTTATGGTCGCCAACTTTCAGCGACAGCTATTCAATGTATTTACATTCTGTAAGTCGGTCTCTATACAGGAGTTTTCATTGTTAGAGGCGGGGTCCGCCATTCTCACCCAGGGCTCAAATGACCACATGTGGGATTTACAGGACATGATGCAAATATATGATTCTATTTCACTGATATCAGCCTCGCTGTTTACTGTTTTCTTCTTCTGCTGCCACAAAGCTGAAGTACGTTACTGCTATTGAAACATTTCTCCTGCTTCTCATCAAAAGAACTGGCAAAAACACCACGCGGCTTCTTACTGTGAACCATTCCACGATGCATTTGTCACGGAAGCTAGTGCCGCTAACCACGATCGCTCATCAAAAATGCATCTGCAAAACAAGACTGCAGTTACATTCATCACTTTTTGTCCGCGTATCATTATTGATATTTGCAAGGGAGTAAAGGAACAAGAAGGAGCATTTAAAGCGAGCTGTTTGATGAAGACCTTCACCTCAAACTCAGGAAGGTAACCAACTCCTAACTTTCATCGTACCCCTGTCGTGTGCCATGAGCAGCATGAAATGAGCCTGCGGTTGCTCATGGCCTGATGGAAATTGGCTAATAATTGACTGACCTTTTTCTCTCAAAATAGCACGACTATATTTGGCTGCACTGTGACCAGATCGATCACTCTGCTGTTGTATTTCTGACCAAGTAGATGTTCCTACGCGTTTCAGTACGTAAACGGGCCTGTACGCGCACAAGCAGATCGATACAGAGCTTAAAAAAAAAAAAAAAAAACTTTATTACAGTCGTCATAAACATACAGGCCGCCCACATGACATTTGACCACCGCATTCAACCCATCCTACGCATTTTTTGGAGCAGTTTTGTTTGTTTCAACACATATTTAGAATGTGTTCTATTTTCCCTATACCTGCCAGACTTTATTCTTCCTAACATCACCTCCGTCTCTCTATAAACACCTTGCAAACAACTCATTCTCGCCCCACTTTCCTTCTTCAACTTGTCTCCTCTTGGAAAAACCAAATGGTCTCTGTTCCCTTTTTCTGTCACTTCTCTGTCTCTGGTGTTCACGTTTCTTGCCCGACGTCAAAAACCTCAGCAATTTCTTTCGCTTCCCATTCCCGCCTTTCTTTCCCTTTCACTCGACATATTTCTTCATCGCTCCCAACTTGTTTTCTCTTTTGCGGCAGCCGATCTGACTCCCACTGTTGCGTCAACACATTCCTTCGCTACCTGTGCAAATGATCTCATCTGTCCTACTTTCTTTTCCTTTCAGCCTCCTTTTCCTTTCACATGCCTCTCCATTATCTCCAGCTATTTTATCCCGTCATCTCCTCCAAAAAAACCTCCCAAATTCTTTCCCTCACAATAATATTTTCACCGTCTCCCATCATCCCTTCGCCTTCCAACAGACACATAGCTGCTCTTCAAAAACCCTGAAGGCTGTTTTATAATCTTCCTGCATTGTTGTTCTTTTGCAGGTCTCTTATCTTCTCTTGCCTCACTTCTTCCTCTATCCAAAAACCTTGAAGGAATTGATTTTCCACCCACTTTTGGTCTTTCTGTCCTTCTCCACACATCCTTCCTTTCTTTCTTGACAGTCTTTTGTACTCTTTCTCTGACTTTGTGATCTTTCTCTCTTCCTACTTACTCTTTACTGTCTTTAGCAGCTTTGCTAAGAAGCATACAGAGTGGAGCAGCAGTATGTGGTTCATCAATGTCCTACTTAACTGTCCTGTTTTTAGATCCAAGTCCCTCTATCTAGGCCAGGGTCCAGTGCGAGACTCAACAGGTCCTCTCGTGTATCGCCCGGCCAAAACAATCTGCTTCGAGAAGCATCAATCAGGGTCCACGTATTTACTGAAATAATAAACATTATTCCAGTAACTCAAAGTGGTAAATCCTCTAACATTGAGTCCAACAGTTACACAGATGCTGATTATTGCTGCCTGTCCAAGTGGAAATAATACAGTCAAAACAGTGTTAAACAATGTTTGTTTAAGGTTTAAGGCAGCATCTGTGTGGTACAGTGGAGTGTAGCTGATCATACAGGCTGTGAAATCAATAATGAATCTGGAAGGAATGCCTGTCAGTATTCTTAAAGGGACATAGTAACGGAGCAATCAGAAAATACTACAATTTGAACATGATTAATAGCAAGACTAAGAGTCTACAGCAGTTGTACTTAAGCACAGCTAACTGCTAACATCATTATGCTAACACGCTGATGTTTAACAGCTATGATGTTCCCTATCTATGTTTAGTGATAATTCTCTGGATAAGTGAAAAATGTCAACCATCTGGTGGCACTAGAGGAAAAGTCAGGAGATCGTTAATGTCAGTGGGATTCATCTTCTGGGAACCATGAATATCTGTGCACAATTTCACGTCAAGTGAGTCGACTAACGGTTTCAGCTCTATCTTGACCCCACCATAACCAATCAGCGGTGGGTAAAGAAGCTGTGACACCAAAATATGAAGAGGGGAACCTCTGCAATTAGCTAACTCAGAGCTCTAATTGAAGCCTCAACAGATCAGTCTTGATCTGTTGAGATCAAGCGTTTTCAAAGCGTTTGTTTGTCCCTCCAGATCCTGCCAGGCTTGCTTGACTGAACATCTAGAGAGCCCATAGGCTGGTAGATTATGATACCCACAACACTTTGTTCCTCCGTTTCACGCTGTCCCCTGAATCATCTCGTCAACCTTTGGTCCGAGACTCGCTGCCACCGCTCGATAGTGGTGAGACCACGTCATGTTTGACTGAACCCCCCCCATCCATCTGTCACTCGTGGATGTGGACACCCAGTCACTCTGGCCAGGAGTGTGCTCTCGAGTATTAAGAAACAGGATGGAAAATGTCAGGGCCGTGACACGTTTTCTGTCTGTTCCCGGATGCCATCTGCACTCGCACTACTCACTTCCTTCCTTGCGTGCGAGTGTGTGAACATGTGTTTGTGTGTGTGTGTGTGTGTCTCACCTAGACGACTGCCGTTGCGTGGCATTGCCATGAAGGACCCCAGGGTGCCGCCGATGACGCTGTGCGGCCGGCGGAGTGGGGGCTTCTTGAAGGAGCCGGTGTACTGGTGCAGGAAGGAGTGCATGCTGTGCGAGGTGGGGGGGCGGCCGTTCCTCATGAAGGGCTCTGAAACACAACAGAACAACAACGGCCATAAATCAACGGAGGCTTTGCAGCCGCAGCACAATTGTCTTCAATAACCCACCTCAGACACAAACATGGATGAAACTAAATATCATCTCTCATCTTCCTCAACCCACTGCAGTGTGCTCTTCATTTCAAACACATGCTGTGCAGCCAAGCTTTCTTTAAACCTACAGGACTTTATTTGACATTTAAAGTCTAAGACCCGGCGGTTCCAAAAATACCAAACATCAGCCTAAATTAGAGAGAAATGTGTATAAATAGATGAAAACAGACATCAAATATTCTCCAAAGTTATGTAATGTTGCACCACGTTAGCTTGGAGAAACTGGCTCGATATGGGCAGAATCAGATGTTACACAAACTGTTCTGCTCACAAGGAAATTGAGCAGTTTTGTGAAATATTTCTGAAAATATTCACTTTGTCGCCGAGAGTTCTCTTTCTGCCGCGAACACATAGTTACAGGTGCAAACAGGTGGATTTTGTTATCTTTTGGCAAGCTAAGCTAACCGCCTGCTGGCTGTAGCTTCACATCATTTTGCACGACAGTAGCAGTACTGGAAAACTGAGAGCCAAAGGGCAATTATGTTACTCCACCAATGAGGGCAAAATAGTAGCCTCACTCACGGGCCCCGATAAGCGATTAAATGTCCAATCACAGCCTGCAAGGAAACCCTGTAAGCAAACATTAGGACCCAGTGTTCTCCCTGTGGGCAGCGTGGCTGTCAAGAGTCCAGCTGCTGCACCCTCACGAAAAGGTCTTAAATGGCCCCGTTCTGATCTGCATTAGAGAGGCCATAAGTCTCTCGCAACTTGTGGCTTTATCTTTCTGCTCCTGCCAACTTTCTTTTCGTTCAGCCAACCTTTTAAACTCTGACGCGACGGACTGTGCCGTGTTCCCACAAGTCAACCTCACATTCTAACAGTATGCTGCCCTCGGGTGCTTGTCAGTCGTAGCAGAATTACATGTTGAGCATGAATTATAGAAAGCTTTTCAGCAACTGATGGTAAAATATGATACATCTCATATTTCAATTTAGGAGTCACTGGGTCATTTATAAATCCCGTACTGAACAATTAACATTAAATCAATGAAAATGTGGCTTTGATGAGAGAGATTACAGAGTACCTTCATAGTCTCCTCTGCACTTTGTAAGACAGGGTGGTTCTGACCTTTGACATCTGTTACTGCTGAATATCTGTAGTTTGTTTTTTTGAGCCAGGAACTGAAGCTTCTCCTACAGCTGCATTTATCTGTCTGGATACGGAGCCAGATTACTGAATGGGAAGCGTTCTGTAAATGATGGACGCGCGAGTCCTTGTATTGTGGCAGCTGTCAATCACAAGTGGCAGCCAATCACTTTCATGTGTCTATCACACCGTCGAGCGTCCTGGAGACAAACTGTACCGCGATGCTAAAACAGGCAGAAAGTTATATAACTAAGAGATGTCAAGGAAAGTGTACTTGCCAGTGTGTTGCTCACTATATATACACACACACACTACCTTTTCACTTGCTGAGCTGCTCTGTCTGTGTGTGTGTGTTCAAGTAGCTGCCCTGCTTTTGCTCCTGTTACATAACTTGATAGAGAGCTACTCACTGAGAGTCCATTACAGCTGTTACTGACACACACGCTGTGAACTGCTGTGCTTCATCATTTAAACAACCCTAACAGCTCAGAAAAACTTCCAGTCACACAAAATTAAGAAAGAAAATGGGATGAATATGCCAATGCACTGCTGATTATAGACCAGAATCCCTCTGTAAAAACTTGTTTTTAAAATTCCCAGATGTGTTTTTATAAAAATAGGGTGAATTTTTACCATTGTCCTTGGTGCCTCCGTCCTCGATGGTCATCTGCTCAGCCAGCTCAGACAGAGACTCGTCGATGGTCTGACTGGAGCGGAGTGTTAACGACAGGTGCTTCTTAATCCTCTTCATCTTCTCCATAGCAGGGCAGTGTGCGGCCTGTGGGACACACAGAGAAACACCCAGTCAGCCTTAGTTCAGCCGAAATGGACTGATGCACAAGTAGACAAATGCACGCAACATTTAGGGGACTGCCTTGTTGTTGTGTGTGTGTGTGTGTGTGTGTACACACAGCCTGGGGGGATTCCAGAAGCCTCCGTACAAACCAAAATATCTCAGCTCATGAATAACGTAAAGCTGCTTTTAATCCAATATTCATTCACTCTGCGCATGAATAAAGCATGAACAAAGCATGAATAAAGGATGAATATCACAGACTTGAATACAGCTGTTTTCACTTGCACACACATTTATACAATGAGAAATTAATCAACTCTAATTGAAGGAGGAGAGAGTCAAATCAGTTATCAGACACACACACGAGTGTTGTGCCAGACGAGTGTGTCTGCGTTGACGCAGCAGTCGTCCAGGTCACAGGAAACACCTTGCTCGATTTGCCTCAAGCCAGTCCCTGCTCATTGTGTTGCCGTGTCAACGCCCCATGCACGTGTGTGTGTGTGTGTGTGAGGACCGGGCACCCTGTGCGAGTGGAGGAAAGGCAGTGAGGAAGCAGCAGCAGAAATGCCCCGCCAATTCCGCCCCGACCCTCGGACCAGAACTAACTGACCCCTGCCGTCTCTCGCTCTCTCACGCTCTCTCAGCCTCGCTCAAGGTCGTTAGCGCCCCTCGTACTCATGAGACACCATCTGCTCGCTCACACACACACACACACACACACACACACACACACACACACACACACACACACACACACACACACACACACACACACACACACACACACACACACACACACTTCGGTAATTTGTCTTCATGGCACTGCGTGGCGAGGGACTCTTCATCAATCAGTGTTGGGACGTCGTATGCCCGCAACCTCAGAGTAACACACAACCACAGCCTGTTCATCAGATCCTGTGAGACTACAACACACACGCTTATGAGGTAATACCAGTCTGTAGTATGTTAGACTAACAGGGGTTAGATATCATTAAAATAGACATAGATTATATTCTGACTTTTATTCTTACTAATAAATAGCCTGTGATTAATCAGATTTATTTCAACAAAACCATTGGTTGGACACACAGCGGACACATTGACACCTTGTGCAGCTAAACTAATTGATGCGGAGGAGACTCACTGGGAAGGTGCACGGCTGCATGTGTGAGACAGAGGAACCGGGGGCAGTGGCTCGTTTTGTGCGTACACTGCAGCTGGCTATAAAAGATGAATTTAACCCTCTTTGAGCATGGATGAGAAGTCCCAAAAGTACGAAGAATAATGGAAAGATTGAACAACAGCATACAGTAACACACCCGAATCTCAGACCCAACCCAACTGGCAGTAACATTTTTTTAATGGATTTTTTTAAAAACATCTCCATCTACTGGCCAGTAACCCATGTGGTGTGTCATTAGCCCAATTTTGGAGGGGAAGTGTGTCATGCTGGCCCCATCGGCATTCAGATCTGATGACGACACACACACACACACACACACACACACTCATACACTCATACACTCATACACTCATACAAACATGCACATAAAAAGCTATCAGACGGTCCGGAAATGGGGGGAAAAGGGGATACAACACTCCAGCTAATGAGGCTGACAGTCCTGCTCGTAAAAATCTCTATGCAAAAATAATATGACTGCATTGAAGAAACCCTCTGAGACAAATGCACACACACACTTTCTCTCCCCCATACACACCCACACACTCGCCGCGTGTGAGATAAGTGCTCTTTGTCTCCCGTACAGAGGAGTGCAACAGAGCCGGGTTCTATCTCCGCTGCAAACCAAAACAAAGAGACTCATGTGACATGTGTGTGTGTGTGTCAGTGTGTGTGTGTGTGTGTCAGTGTGTGTGTGTGTGTGTGTGTGTGTGTCAGTGTGTGTTGAGATTACAGCATCTGGCACACATGAATGATGCTTGTATGTGCGTGTGTGGGGAATCCAACATGAAAAGCAGCACAGGCAATCTGCCGTCGGTAGAGAGACATAGAGGGAGAACCGAGACACTCTTTCATCACCATCACCTCCAGAAATTCTCTTTCACACACACACACACACATTTTTTGACCCACATTCCCGAGAACTCCCACCCTCTCCTGGAGCCTCTTGAGGGCTTGTGGGTAGTCCAGGGGAGGAAACTTCAAAGGGTGAGCGAGAGGGGAGACAACAGGCGACGAGGCCTAATTACTGAGCACACACACACACACACACACACACACACACACACACACACACACACACACACACACACACACACACACACACACACACACACACACACACACACACACACACACACACACACACACACACACACACACACACACACACACACACACACATTCCCACCTCTAGTCCTTGCCTTCCTTCCTTTCTCATTCCCTCCTTTTCCTATTTTCCTCTCTTCTATCCCAACTCAAATACGGAATGAGGTAATGAAATGGAAGACGTAGCTTTACAGCCAATCTCAGAGATGTGGGTGAGTGTGAAGAGGAAGAGTGGGAGGCGGAAGAGGAAGAAGACGACGAGGACGAGGAGGGAGAAAAGGAATAGGAGAAAGCAAGTGAGTTTATTTCAGAGAACAGAGCCATAACGGAGTCTTTGTGTTTGGTTAAGAGCCATGAAATCACCAGTGTGACTGCAGGCATGTACAGTGCTGCTGAGAGAAAGAGAGAGGGAGGGAGGGAGAGAGAGAGAAGGGGAGGTGGGGGGAGTGGAGTCAACTCTATATTAGGTTTGGTTTCAGTGGCTAGTTTTTGTGTTAATAGCAGATTTGGGAATTAAAAGCATTAACTTTTTAAGTTGGCCAACCAAGTGTGTGCTCCCCAGATCCAGTGGGCCATAAAGTTCATGTTCCCTTTGTAATTACACATTAAATGTATGTTTTCAAGATTGAATTAGTCGTCAAGTAAGAGCTCCCCAGACCGGTGTCCTACAGACAGTCCTGATGACCAGCATACGGCAGCTTTTCGTTGAGCGAGTACCCGAATATTGATATCACTTAAAATGCCCATCCCTCAGGGTCAGCCCTTCTCCCACACTAAAAATGGCAGCCATACATTTGATCAAAATTGGGTTTGATATAATGTCATCAAGTATGTGAGAGTGTGCTCCCAAAATCTAATCAAGCATCAAGTGTCTGTGGTCCTCAAATGCAGACCCCTCATCCGCTGTTTGCTCCCTAGTTCAATGGATCGTTGAGTGCGTTACCCAAATCTGTTTATTCCCTAAAATAAAATCCCAAATGTTTCAGTTCCTCAGTTAGGGCAAGAGATTCTTAAATATTTTTTGAAATGTCTGACCACAGTAGTCTAAGCATGCACAAACACAACTTTCTCTTCCATACTTCTGTCAGTTCCAAAAAAGGACGGGGGGGAACAAACAAAACAAAGAACAGAGGGAGAGTTGAGAGGAAGACTGAACAGTCGCCACTTCCTAAAAACGGATAAAACAGATAGAGACGTTAAAATCGCTGCTCAAAATAAACCTGCTCAGTATGGAATCCCATTCACTCTCCTTTAGGAGAACAGGGCCCGAAGGGAACATTAGCTCACATTTCTGAGGGATCTATTGGTCAAAGTTTCACACGTGGTTCAATCCTTGATGCTCATTAAGTCACATTGCCCTGTATTGTTGGTGTCCGTTTTTAACCCTTGCCCAACCCTGACTTGTTATTGACCAGATGATTGCAGGTTGGTGACCGTGTGCAAAATGAGACAATTACTGGCATTACCACGTTACAGGTGTGTAGTTGAGATGAAAATAAAGGCAAAGTTCGGAGCTGGGTGTGGTCCGAGCCAGGGGGCTGGAAGAAGTGGGGACAGGAAGTCGGGAAGGAGCTAACTGTGAAAGTCACAAAATGAGGCCTTTCATCAACACACCGAGCAGCTGCCAGAACATTTTGTGGCAAATCCGCTAACGTCTGCAGCCTAAAGGCATCAACTATATCCGATTTATCCTCATGCGTACAGCCAACTGTGCCCAAAGAAAGGGAGAAGTTCCTGTTGTGGTTTGTGGATGACTTTGCACATGTCCGCACAAACAATGTAAAAAAACACTGTGTCACTATTCTGCTTCATTCAATACGACTTTGTTGCACCATGTAATCAAGAGTGAATGTGGGCGATACCAAAACTTGGTTTATCAAAACTGGAAATTTGTGTTATTTGTTCAACCAAAGCCTTTTTAAAGATGCCTGACTAAACTGTGAGGGTATGTTGATGTTTCAAAGTTGAAATACATAATGCTGCAAATCCAAAGAGAAGAATAAAATCCTTAATGAACTCATCTTGCTAACAAGTGTTGCTTGTGTAGAGAAAAACTCATTTCTCCATGGCAAATTAGATCTTTCTCGCTAAAAGCCCGATATATACAGTAGCTGGTTTCTCTGGGCCACAGAGCTCCATTGTTGGATAGAAACTATTGAAAACACATCAATGAGCCGAACCATTGCAACCACTGAGCGACACGTTCCTCCATTGCAACGAACATGGACACCGTAGTTTGTTTTTAGGTCAATCGCACGTGCACGTCCTGCTGCTTCAAACACTAACGCGTCAAATGCGCATTCATCCGTGAATAGTCCTGAGAATAGTTCCTAACAGACGCACTATTTACTCCTGTTTGAGCAACATCTGTCCAGAACTACAGTAGCCAGCTGTTTCAGGATATTACTTAATTAATTAAACTATGTATACGTGTTGTGTTTCAAGCCCTCTGTAGGAAAGAATCAGCTTGGTCTGTGAGCCACAGGCATAGCAGGAAAGCCAGAAGGTATTGACGGGCATACTAATGCATCGTTCGCTTTGGATATGTTGACAATAAAAAAGATACAGAGCAACAATAGCCTTATCCTTTAACTCGCCGCGAAGGCAACAACAATATCTGGAATCATCCTCCAACCTTTGGCAGCGTTACTTTTTAAACCGTTTCGAACCTTGTTTGACTAATCAGCTCGGCTCCACGCCCAAACATCCTCTGCGTCTTCGCTGTTATATAATGAGGAATTGGCTTTACGACATTTGTTTTCTTTGGCAAACTGTTCTATTATACAATTGTCAAGCGTCCTTTATCTGTGAACGTCTCATTGACCGATGACTCCCACATTCGCAGCCTGCTCGGCCGCCCACACGCACGCCACACAACTGAAATCACACTTTTGTTAAAAGCAGCGACAGACGTGTTAATCAGAGAGGTTCAGATGAAAAAGAAAAAGAAAGCTAGAAGGCGAAATCTGAACTCACTCAGGTGCTCACTTTTGATCCCCCCCCCACCCTGGTTTACAAAATGTCTGGTTCTAGGATCACAGGTGAATATAATGTTTGCGATGCCTCAGGCACTGCACTGCACTGATTACAGCACTGCAATCATATAATCATATACAGATCACACAGACGAGGGAGTTTCCCTCAGAGTGAAGGTATACATTTCAACCAAAGCACCGCTGTCTGTCCTACATGATGTACACCACTGCAAAGACTTCAAAGACCAGGAGCCACAGTGTCACCTCGCCAAAGCCCACGGGGTGCATGAATCCCTGCATCCGATATCATCACTACCACAACTGTGAGGCCTACTTAAATAAAACTAACTGTGGACAAAGACTCTACGTTCTGCTGATTCCATCTTCGCTCTGTAGGTTTGCCAGCTTTGAATCCAATAGGAGACTGCACCCATCCAGTGAATGGATATTTCCCAAATTTCTAGTGTTTAGATTATGTGTTTCGTGTATCAACCAACAATATCTTCAGCTTCATTATCAAACTTACTAGCGCTCCCATCAGCTGAACCCTGCCGGGTACAGTAACAAGCATGCGTTTGTGCAGCTCTGAGGGGACACACACACACACACACACACACACACACACACACACACACACACACACACACACACACACACACACACACACACACACACACACACACACACACACACACACACCCAGTGCTGCTAGCCCGGTGCAGTGGGTGCTTTCCACTGAAAGAGCCTTTGTTTTGGTTGAGAGAAACTAAAAAAAGAGCTTCAGCATGACTGAGCCAGAGGGGCGAGCTGAAATAACCCTCTGCCTGTCTGTGTGAGCACAAAAGGCGACAATGTTAATATTAAAAAAAGACTTTACCGATGGCCAATGAATGAAGAATATCACTTGGGTGAAAAAGAGATGCGGGAAGAGAAGAGGAACAAGGGAGAGCAGGAGGTATTTAAAGAGAAGTGAGACAACTTTGAGTCTTATTGGTCAACAAATAGACACCAGAATCATCCACGTGCTTTGTGTGGCTCTTTGTTGCTCCATCCCAAAACTTCCGCGTGTTCCACTGTCGCCGCTGCTAATCTAAATGGTCCGCAATCTGTTCTGCAACGCAATTAATCTACAGCGATAAACATCTGAGTCAGCAGTAACCACGAGGAACAACAGGATCTTATTCTTTTCCCATGTGTGAAAACTGCATTTTTAAATGCTGCGGTTTGTTAATCTGCCGTGGATTTATGTTTGCCTAATTTGGCTAAATCAGTGACATGGAAATTAATCACATCTCTCTGACAAATAGTATCTCATTTGAGTGAGCTGTACATCACTCAACCCATCAAAACAGTACAAACAATCTACCAAGGACATAAACAAAAAGATGATGCAGAACCTGGGAAGAAAACAACAAGGAGAAGAACACAGATCCTGGGGTTTAATGGGAGAGATGGGAAGAATGAAGATAAAGGATTGGGAGAGGAAAAGGGAGCTGGAAGGGGGGGGGGGTCTTTTTAGCTATAGAAGGCTGCAGTGTCTCCCAGCTGAATGCACACACACACACACACACACACACACACACACACACACACACACACACACACACACACACACACACACACACACACACACACACACACACACACACACACACACACACACACACACACACACACACTCCTGTGTCTTCTGTTTTCAGCAGGAGGGCGAGGTTTGAAGGAAACAAACACACTGTGTATACATAAATATATATAAATGCATTTGTGGGTGTTTGTTTGTGTACACGCACTTGTGTGTGTGAGTGTGTGTGTGTGGGGGGGGGGGGGGGTTAGCTCGAGGTCATGCCAAAGGCAATACACTTCATCCATCTCCACTTACCAAACAGAGATTGTGTGCAGGATAGATGATCCTCTTATCACTTGTTCACGCCGGCATTGTAATCAATCCACCCACGCACACTAACGTCTGTATGTGTGTGTGTGTGTGTGTGTGTGTGTGTGTGTGTATATTCAAAAGGAATGAGACGACTATGTGCTCGAGAAAGGTTCATCACACCACTGTGCTGTTCCCCTCAGCTCTACAGAGGAAGTTGGTGTGTGTCAGCTCTTTGTAAAGTTAGCTACTAGCTGGTGACCACAATGGAGCAATTTGCATACGAACACATGTTGTTTACAGCTTGTTGTGCTGTCCCCACCACAGCTTCAAAGTGAACTATCGGTATCAGTGGAACTGGGTCCTGATAGTGGCCGAGGGCTGCAAAAATGCACGACTGACTTTAAATTAAATGGTATACATTTATTATTTAGATAGACAGAAAGCAATTCTACGCACCACGACAAACATTCCACGCATGATTCTGGCGATAGGGTTGGTAAAATAATGCAACACTGCCAGCTGTTGACAGGTATCAGCCGATCAACCCGCCATCGCCTTTCCCCCAAAACTATCGTTAATTTATCTGCCTTTGAAAATCCACCATCTGTCGAAGTCTACCAAAAACTATAACTTTCCTCAAAAGTTGATGAGGATGGTTTTGCTCTCGACCGATTGGCTTTGGTTTTCCAAATGGTTGTTTGGCTTTAAAACAGCTAGCTGGGACACCGTTTATTTCGGAGGCTGTAACGTGACTGTTGGCTGTTTGTTGAGAGATCATGCTGCTCCCCGACTTCACAGTCACCGTGTTGTTTGTGCAGTGAAAGTGGTTGTTATCTGGCGCTGTCCGCTACGTATGAGAGGCGGTTTTATTGCACACGAATGATGTTCACATTGCCCTGTTCGCCTCACTGTAGCTTCTGTCTGTTTAAAGAAGTGATTTGCCGTCACTAGCTGTGTGCGTAGCTGCATAATGTGCTACAGGTCCGAGGTTGTTGCCGAAAAAAAACAACCTAAAAGGATCTTTTCTTCATGGCAGTAAAAAATATTTTGTCAGGAAATCATGAAGCACCTGCTGTTAACCCTCCCTGTGCTCCTCCAGCCGCGATGATCAGCTGCTGCTACAGTACGCGAACACAATGCCCATTGTGTTTGTGGAATCAACACCCTCCTTCTCCTCTGGCCTGTTACACGCTCGTCTGTCTCATTACATCCACACCAGACTAACGAGGGTTAATGAGGAGCTTCCGGTCTGTCCAACAAACACACACACACTCACACACTCACACGCACACAGCTGGATGAAGACAGCGTACCAAGAATATGTGTTTTCCTGTCTGGATGTTTGGTTGGTGAATCCAAACACACAGCTGGAAATCGCACATTCCAGTGGAGAGATGGGAAACTGTAGGAGCTTAAGATGGCGCACACACACACACACACACACACACACACACACATATATAAGCTGTTTCCTCAATGAGAGTGTATTATGCAAATTACGTTGCACTGCAATAGAAAAGCTGAAAGAAAAAAC
Source organism: Anarhichas minor (assembly GCF_050575085.1). Lineage (NCBI taxonomy): Eukaryota > Metazoa > Chordata > Actinopteri > Perciformes > Anarhichadidae > Anarhichas > Anarhichas minor. The sequence goes on from NW_027466501.1 coordinate 746,102, forward strand.
AAGGTCTCAACTCGCTCAGAGGACCTTTTGATAATACTGTGAATGACAAATTATGTCTGACAAATGATGAGCGTGTTGCAAAACGTCCTTAGCCATCTTTTCCATTAGATGATTCAAATGTCTAATTTGCTGCAAAGTGTTGAGGGCTTTCCCGCAGTGTCTCTTTGTGTGACCGATGAATGGAGCACATTCAGCCACATATCGGCGACTTTCAAAGCTGTAAAATTTGAAAAGCTGCATGAAAAAAACCCCCAAAAAAACTTCTTTGGGTTTTTTTGTTAAAGTTCCTGGGCAGAGATGTGAAAATCAGTGACCTCCTGCTGCCGGTTGGGGTCATCCACATTCAAATGTACTCAGTCAGATGAAAGCAACAACAGCTACAGTCGCCCACACCCAACAACACGAAGACAAAAAGGCAACGCTCCACCACGGAGAGACTTCCAAGGATGGCAGGTTGTCTTACACAACAGGACTCTGACCTCCCTCCCTCTATTATTACCTCTCCTCCGCCTCCTCTGTCTCTGCATCGTGCATCCTCGTTCTCACGCCCCACCGCTCCAATGAACATTGTCTCCCGAGTCCATCGCCATTCACCCCCCCCCCCCCCCCCGAGGCCTGTGGGAACAGGTGTTCACTCCCCGGAGGTGCCCCGTTTTGTGTGAATGCGTGTGTTGTGAGCTGTTCACGTCATCCAGCAGTGGCCCGGGCTCTTTACAAAGATGCAACGTTTCTCATGAATTCATTATATCCGGCGTCTGCGGGCCGAAGAATGTCTTTGTGCCTCCTAGATGTGCTGTGACGCACAAAGCTCGATTAAACCAGGTAGTTGTGACTGCTGGAGTTCATGAAAACACAAACAATAAATGGTTTGTGTGTTTGTCCATCGCACACAATATCTTTAACCCCTTCAGCTTGGTATCGTTTGAATGTGTTTTATACTAGTGTCAATATGATCCCGGAGTTTCCACGGAGATATCAAAAGACTTTTCTTTATACTTTACTTTGAGAAGTACTAACATGCCTTTCTACAAAACCCCGTATAAGTTTGACAAAAGAAGAAGAACAAAATAGTATGAATTAAAAATAACAATACTTTGTGGGGGCAGGCGGGCTGGGGAGTTTGTTTTGTTTGTTTTTCTGGAGCGGCAACGCATTTTCTGTAAATGCACATACCGAATAATAAAAAACAAGGGGGAGAAAATCTGAAAATTAAAGAATAAAACACTACTCAGTGGTCAAAGTAACAAGATTCTATATCTGAGCTACACAAAGGAAGAGATTGTCTGCTCGTTGCCTTTATATTAAACAGTATAGTTCATTTGGGGGAAATAGGCTTATTTGTTTTCTTTATGAGAGTTAGATGAGACGATTGAAACCACTATGATGTCCGCACACTAAATACAAAACTATATCAATCAGCCAGTTAGCTTAGTTTAGCACAAAGACTAGAAACACAGGGAAACAGGCTGTCCGACAAAATCTCTCAACAAACATCCCTAAAGATCACATGTTATATTTCAGTTTCACCAAAAACAAAAGCTTTGTGGTGTTACTGGGGTTGTGCTGGACTATGTCGTGACCTGGTTTGGCAGCTTGCTGGGGTCTCAGCTGGTTGCCTGGTGAAGGAAATAGTCGGGCACATAACACCTCGTAGCCGTTTCTCTCCGTTTCCAGTCTTTGTGTTACTCTGATTTAACCAACTGCTAGTGGTAGCTTCATACTTACTGTGCAGACAGACAGCAAGAAAGCAAATGAGTGTATTTCCCAAATTGTGTCTTTAGGGTATTACCAGCCAGGAGCAAAAGTCCACTGAACTCATGTCAATGTATGGATGTCAAATGTCAGTATCTCTTGCAGCATTCATGAGAGACGGCTGTGTACTGTTTACCGGTTTAGTTTCTATCTTTGCTGCCGCGCGCTCACGGCAGTGGGCTCACCCGTCAATCAAACAGCGTGGAATTGTATTCTAATCTCTTCATCCGTGGGATTCCTGTTGATAAAGTCAAGAGGTTCTTGTAGTTTGTCAGTGTGATCAGCCATGGCTGCTATCACCCCACGTGTCGGAGTGTTGCGTTAATCTGGTTAGACCAGATTATCAGCGCGTGTGTGCAAACGCACCGGGCGACACCGACCTCGAATTGATCCGACCTTTCAGATAACGGTGAATTGGGTGCATACCGGTGCAGATACGGCAAAGGGCTTGAGATACATAGACACTCGGAGGGATATTGGGACAACCTCCTGCCATCTCAGCAACATTTCTGATAGAATGAATTAGAAATGGTTAAGTTAAGCACAGACAAAGCCCGACTGCCTCTCTGGGCTCCGTGAGAGATCCGATTTCCATGACTGTTTCCTGTGAACTTCCGATGCTCTTTGTTGGCACTGATTGCAGATAGCGCCTGTGTCTGTGAGGCAGTGATTAACCCGTCGGGAAGAAAGAGGGGTATGTAATTAGAGATTCCTGCTTGAGATTAAAAAGAAACACTCACTGTTATGAGGAGGCAGCAAGAGGAAGCGAGGGCAGTCGGAACAAGGGCACAAAAGCCTGTCTTGAAATCCCAGAGTTCGCAGGTTCAAATCCGGTAAGAGACAAACAGCCTCTAAAAATCGGCCAAACTCAACTGCACGTAGAATAATTCCATTGTCATGATTATAGGCGAGACGGATTTGCAAATAAATAGTTTAAGAGAAGCAGGCAGATGGCGAGAGTTGTGTAGGACGGGATGTACTGAACAGCAGATTGTCAACTACAGCTGACTGTACTTGGCAGCGGCTCCAACACTGTGCCACTTATTTGTGTTTTTGTAAGCACATAAAGTCCACTTTTAGAATCGTGAAAACCATGCAGACCACCAACATGGGCCTGGAGTCCGTTTGAAAAAAGTGCAAATCTAGACTGCGGTCGGGAAAAAATGGTAATTAGATGCTTTCCTTAAATCTTTAAGTCCTATTGTGAAAATGTTTTAACAAGATAAGGTAGTTTGGGTCTGTGCTGTATTTCTTTAAGCAGTCAGTTTAGAGTTTTGGATTGAGTCAAGTTAGGGTTCATCAGGCGAGATGAAGAGTTGAATAACTATTTTGCAAAAGGAATGGATTAGCATAATAGTGTTCCTTAATAACATTAACATTTCATGTCTCCTGGCGTCTTTTTAGCCCATTTTAGGAAGAAAACACGATTGAGGAATCTCACTGATCCTGTTCAGACCACGTGTGTCAGCGTCGATGAATATTTCAGCGTCTTCGCTGTGAAGCGACACCGCTCGAGTCTACAGCGAGAGCTCACCGCGTGAGGGGAAAGTGACTTCATGAATGAGCTGCAGGTCCGTGTATTTGAAAGTGTGACCTCTGCGTTTGTGTCGTCTGGTTAATCTTCAGATTATGAGCCAATCTGAGCCACCCAACTAAACCCTCCGTACGCACACAGTATACACACACACACACACACACACACACACACGCACGCCTGACAAAAGCATGGTGAGATCGTTTATCCTGGGGGCAATTGGACAGGACGTGATGCCAAAACATACAGTGTGTGTGTCTGTGTGAGAGAGAACAAAGAGGTCTAACACACTGGCCCATTCTCTTTCCCACTAGTGCACATACACACACTAATGGACAAACATAGTTGTCTTACAAGACCAAACATCCCTTCTGACACCCAAACACATTCATATAAGATGACAACACGAGAGAGAGAGAGACAGAGAGAGAGCGAGAGAGCTCACACCACTTCACATTCTCTGCATCGCTCACATAACTTTCCTCATCAGTGTGAGTGTGTGTGTGTGTATATGGCTACGAATGTATGTAATTGTGTGTTCCGCTGCACTCAGTCCACACTAATTGTACTCATTTTGGAGCCCTAGAATTACTCAGACCCCCCAAAAAAAACCAATAATTACTACTTCACCCACATGATGCCAACCCTGTGGCAAGTGCAGTGACAGGAAGACGTTTCCCATCGCTGTTGGAGAGTCCTCCTCTCAGATTTAGTAACACTCTACTGCTTTTTACATTTTCTGCACTTCCTCAGGTGGAACAAGAAATTATACGCAGACAGCGCTGGGCATTGCTTACCAACAAAGAAGAGAAGACGGGGGGGGGGGGGGGGGGTGCACATACACCCTGAGAAAGGTGTGTGTACAGATGTACACAGGCAACGCTTTCATACATACAGTGATGCATTCACTGGAATAACATTCCAACACACTCGTGCACACGTTAACCCACACATAAGAGGATATACATGCGCGCTCTCTCACACACACACACACACACACACACACACACACACACACACACACACACACACACACACACACACACACACACACACACACACACACACACATACACACACACACACACACACACACACACACACACACACATCAATAAAACATTGCACACGTTGGAGTTATATAAACGGGAGAGAGAAACAGAGAGGGGGGGGGGGGAGAGACAGCAAGCTGCTAGCCTGGTTGTCAATGGCAACAGTGTTTTGGAGGCTGATCATCAGTAAGTGCAGCGAGCTCTGCTGCAAAGCATGGTGGGATATCGCCACGCTTTGCACCACAGATTTCTTTTTTTTGTCAGCCGTTCAGAAGTACAGACAGATTTTATGATACGCTTATGTTTAGCTGCAACTTGTTAACAATACACTACGGTGATCTGGTTCATCCACGTGCCCACTTGATTCTGACTGGCAAACCAGCTTTACAGACCGCCACAGTGTGGGACATCAGAACAGTTCAGCTGACAGCAAGCTGTTCCCTTCACAGTACAATGTCATCGACCGCATTTCACCCATTTCTCTAACAAGTACGATTTTGGCTCCCGTCGCTTCAGCGTTTGCACGAGTTAAAGAGCCACTCCAATAATTTAGCACTGGACTTCCATAACGTTGGGGGACGTTACTAATCGTACGGTCCAAATCAAAGCAACAGAGGCCGAGGCTTTCTGCTATAAAGTCGTAGTCTCCAAGGCCAAGCCGAGACAACCCCTAACGACATCGTCGGGGTTACTTTATCAGACTTTGGAAACCTCTTCCAGAGTTATTTCTTCTCAAACCAATCACACACCTCAACTCTGCTAGGGGACAGTTCACTTCACTGTACCTATTCTCATCCGCCAGTCCCAGGAGACAGAGAGTGTGTGTGTACACATATTCACAGCACACACACTCATGTTCCTGCTGTAGGCGACATAATGCAGAGACGGATCAATACAAGCGCTGCTGTACGGCCCACAGACGTGGGGAGGGGGCTGTCAGGGTGATTACTTTGTCCTCTGGGGGTGTATCGCTCTCACAGCGAACAGCCTAGATGTGAATGTGGGTCAATATCATGCACACTCACTCACTCACACACAAATGAGCAGCCAGTTGCTCCAGATGAAGGACAGTGAAAGTGTATCCAGGTCAAGCAGGAAGCGGAAAAGAGTCCAAATGCATCACAAACGCTTCAGTGCAAAAGTGAATGATCAGTGGTCGATATGACTGGTTATCATCTGCTGTTAAATGATACGTGGGTGATATGATGATATTATGATTGACAGCTGTCTGTAATTAAATGAAATATGAAGCATGTTTAGAGGTTCTGAGGGATTTTAGACATCAGTTTCTCCAACAATTCACTTAATAGCTCACTGTTTCCAGGGTGACGACAGGATGGTGCGTTCGCGCCGTGTGGGATTAACCATTCACTCAAGGTGGCTATAAAAAGCAGAGCAATGTCTGGGTAATTTACAAGGAGGAAGTTGTGCACCGTTATCCTCCAACTCAGGTTACAAATCGCATCTCGATGGCAAACAGCGGTAAAAATCATCACCAGCTAAAGGTCGTCATTTACGAGTCATTTTAAATTCATGAACACAAATCATTTCAAAAGGAGGGGATTGCAACAGGCACAAGCACTTCCAACAGCAGAAAAGTTAACGTTTTTAGGTTTATGCTATGTCATATCAGGGAAGAATGTGTTTTTTATACAAGCAGATAGGAGTCATCAAATATCCACATATTCACTGTGAAAAATGCAACTTTTCTGCTTTAAACATGAAAGGATAATCTCACTGCATTTACAAAATGAATAGAATTGAGTACAGTGTGGTGAGGGCATCATTAATCTGTGTTTGTGGGCACAGATTAAGGACATTCAAAATGGCTAGAGGAGTGATATAAGAAGTGTGTCGGCAGTGTTACATATTGAGTTACAGCAGGATTATTTATCTCTTTTTTTAGATTTGGCAATGACATTCCTGCATTATTGGTGTGAATAGGACGCCCAGAACTCACACTGACAATGCAGGGATGTTCTCCTCGCTATTAATTTCAATAGGCGGGATGATATTTTGCGTTGGCACTCAAATTATAGTCCAGCAGTTTGTGGTATTAATACAATTTAAAAGGAAATGTTAGGTAAACAAATCAGACTATTTGCTCAATACAGAACAGCCCCAACTGCACCGCAGGTACCTGTAAAATATGATATTTATAATTAGCTGGTTATTAATTATTCTCAAACTGCAGTGTTGACATGTCCACACACCCCTATTCAGTCTTCGTCCTAAGCGGCCGGGACAAAATGTAACGCCACGGAGTCCATTATCGGACAGACTGTGTGTTACTCACATTTGAGTCATTTTTACCTGAAAAATGGTGAATTCCGTCGTTTCAAGCCGACTCTCCGGAGCAGCCAGGCCCGGATGCCCTCCTCCGCTTTATCCGCCCACTGAAGTAACGTTAGTCAAACACAGCTCCGTCTGTGCTCGGTTTCGGTTCCAAACGAAAAAGAAATATCCTCCGAGACACACAGAGAAATGTGAGAGGTTGGAGGACGGGGAGCTTAAGACCGAACCCCCAAAATGTCGTTCATGTGGCGGTGAAAGCAGTTTAAAGAGGCTGGAGGAGGATCTGTGTCGACAGAGGAGAAGGGAGGGGTGTAACCCTGCTGCCATCAAGCTCAACGCAGTGGTATATTATAAGGCTTCCTGTACAATTTCAAAATAAAACTATTATCAGCTGACGTCTGTCGTGTTGTATTCAAAATAAAACTGACATAAATAACTTTTTCTATAATATCTAGATAGTTATGAACACGCACGCATACATATATTCTCAATGTTGTGTTTTGACATATTTAATGGTATGATTTTGGCTTATATGATATCATTGTGCAAAGAGAAAGTCAACTTTCCGCTAATGCTTGCAAACTGCAGTTAACTTGACGAAGTTGAGGGACGCAGTAGGAAATGCAGATAAACGAAACAAAGGTGACTTTATTTGAATGGCTTTCTTTTCAACTGTTTCTTGTAACACATTCGCTTACACTGCAACAATGTAGCTTTTCAGCGGACATAACAGGATGTAACATTGTAGAAATGATTCAAAATACAGTTTCTCCCATCTTCAGTCCATCTTCAATCAAATATGCAGCTTTTACTACATGGATGTATTTAATTATGACAATAAAACAATAATTACAAAACACTAGTACTCATCATTTATAAAAGACATTTAGGGTATTACAAAAAATCTAAAGGTTTATAAATGGCGCTCGTAGTAAATCTGTTCAGTTGTACCAAATTATACTCAAGGGATTCATTATAAAATAATCCTTGAGATTATCAGATGGTGGTTTACAGGCTGTCCATTTACAACAACATTCTAAAATTGACCGTGGACTGTATGTAAAAAGATTTACAACGAAATACATATTCAGGAAATTCATTTAAAGTTGAAAAGATGTTTGTGTGATGTAGTGAATAATTCATTTCTCCTTCTTCCTTCAATGATTGGGTTAATTAATTGATTTGAAAGGATGAATATTAATATCAATAGCCATCATCTGAGTGAAAAACAGAAACAGAAAAATGGGACATCGGACATAAATTGGACAGACAACCATAAACATAACGCGCGTTAGGCTTTATTTCTGGTTATTTGGCGCCGCCTGCTGGACAAAAGCTGCAGCGGCGACAATTAATCCAATCCTATTTTTGGTGTTACTGTCCTGCAGGGATTTACAGTGCTAATATCTCACAATATAATATATGTTTAAAGAGTTAGCTTACCTAAATCACAAAAACGTATATTGACATTTAACCTCTCTGGGACATATATATATATTTTTAATTATTAGAGCAGGTTTTGAGATATCTATCTCTAAATCTTCTCCTGTCAAACAATTACAATTACAATGGAGGTCGATGACATTTCCTTTGTGCAGCTGGAGGCACGGACACATTGTATTCTTGAGTTGCTTGTACACAGCTGTATGAACAGCTGTCTGAAGTGTACGTGTGAGTGCTGTCGTCACTCTGCTCTTTGCCCCAGTCAGACCCGCTCTCTCCTGTCATCGGTGTTGTTTATCTGGATCACACCGGGAGACTACCTGACTGGAACATGTCTCGGGCTGCGGAAAGACTCAGGCTGCTGATCAGTCATCTTGATCGACCACCTGCCACGATTGTATCCTTTTTGGTTCATGCTTTGTTTATATGTTTGGATCACCGGGAGCGGTTAGCGGACAGCTCTGGTGGGCTAGCCCGGGGTCCCTCGGTCGACTGCAGGCCTAGAGTAACATGAGGATCAATACAGGAGGCATTTACTGCCTACTAGATTTAAGAGTTTGGAAATATATCTCTAACAGTTAATGTTGGAGCTATTTATTTGATATTCCATCCATCCATCCATCCATCCATTTTCCACCGCTTATCCGGGGTCGGGTCGCGGTGGCAGCAGGGCAAGCAGGCCGACCCAGACCTCCCTCTCACCGGCAACATGTTCCAGCTCATTCTGGGGGATCCCGAGGCGTTCCCAGGCCAGCTGGGAGATGTAATCTCTCCAGCGTGTTCTGTTATTTGATATTGTATTTTGTTATTTCATTTATAAGTAGTATTGTTTAATTATTGTAGATGTTTTATATATTAAGATTATTTTTCTCTTTAATAGTAATTTGTTTAGTTATATTGTTTTTTGGGTAATTACTGTGGGCACCTGTTGCTATATATACGAGTAGAAGGATAGGACCAGCATGCACCGGGCGTATAGTTTTTACCAGCATATCACATCACAGGAGAGACAGCACGACACGAGTTTTGTTAGTTCGTTTGTTTGCTTTATTCAATAAACACAAAAATCGGAATCCTGCATGGACAATCCACTCTCTTCTGGCTGCGTAAAAATACCGACCACGGTGCATCAGTGGCGTTTGAGTATTGTTTGTTTAAGTTGGATGAAGTCGACAAATGGCCACTACAGTTACGTTAGGCTCCGGCATTGTCTTTATACGTCTATCTAACGTAGCGGAGACAATACAACGTTAGCTTAAAATAACTCAGGAAAGCTAACGTTAGCATGTCTGTTTAGGGTCGTTTGTAAAGCGTGAGTGTTTTTATCTTTAATTAATACGTTCAGTTATATACGTCGAAGGCTTTTCTATTTCTTTGACTTTCCACACTGTCGTTTCCTTGACCTGTTTTCTGCAGAGAGCCGCACCGACCTCAGCTCAAAGCTTCAGCTACAGCTCCCCACAGAGACTGAGGTAGGGACACGCAGGCCGGTTGAATCAGGCTTAAGGTCACAAGTTATACAATGCATGTTTATCATTCACCTCTGACACAGTTTCTCCACTTTATCTGCGTGTAGCAGCAGGTGGTGCATTTAGTTTCACGTGTTCATAAGACAACGACTAAACAAACCCTACTTAAAAAAAAAAAAGATAATTTAGTGGCAGTTCATGTCCCATGTTAGTAAGTAGCTAAGCCAACAACTGTAAATTACTGTAAATCCAATATGACTTGAATGCAACGTTCACATAAACATGGTCTATCAGTCATTACCGGTTTATAGGAACCTTCCATAACACAGATGTTGATATGGATGTTTGTTATCCCTTTCTCTGGGCAGATACACCGACAATACCGACCTGCTGACCCCAGAACAGCGACTCTTCTTTGAGGAAAATGGCTTCATCCTCATCAAGAATCTGGTGTCTGAAGAGGACATCGACAAGTTCAGGTGAGCATCAGAGACTCTGCCAACCACAAAGAAGAAACAATAGAGGCCTTATATAGCAGTGGAACTATAAAACCTACAAAATACAATTAAACCCATTATTGAGAACAGCAAACTCACTATGACGCGTCTCCAAGGATATTGTATATCTTACTGACATGTACAATATCGATCCATGACTCCACAGTGAATAAATAGGTATGTTTATTATAGACCTGCAGATGTTTTGTCAGGTGATGAATGTGATCCATGTGTGTTCCTCAGGAAGGAGTTTGAACGGGTCTGTCGACAGGAAGTCAAGGTTCCCGGAATGGTGGTGATGCGGGACGTGGCAATCGTTAAGTCCGAGTTCGTTCCGGATCAGAAAGCGGTCTCCAAACTCCAGGATTTCCAGGAAGATCCTGAACTGTTCCGGTACTGCTCCTTGCCACAGGTACGTACACACACACACACACACACACACACACACACACACACACACACACACACACACACACACACATTGGTGCAGTTGGTTTAAAAACCCAACTGCACCAATTTTCCACAAACAAAAACATATGTCAACAGAATGAACTCTCAAATTTGTATTCTTTTTTTTAAAATAACTTACATTTGAAATAATTAAAACCTGAACACCGTTAAGGCAAGAACATGTGCTTTCCCATGTCAGATTCTGAAGTATGTCGAGTGTTTCACCGGACCCAACATCATGGCCATGCACACAATGCTGATCAACAAACCTCCTGATGCAGGTATGGAGCTATTCGTATTCACAATAAGCTGTTTTTTTGTTTACCTCAACACGGGAACTGCCGTATTAATAAGCCTCATCCAGTTCGGTCAAACACATCAACTGTTGTTTCAGGTAAGAAGACGTCTCGTCACCCGATGCATCAGGATCTGCACTACTTCCCGTTCCGCCCGGCCGACCGGATCGTCTGCTCTTGGACTGCGATGGAGAGAGTGGACAGGCAGAATGGCTGCCTGGTCGTCCTGCCGGGAACGCACACCAGCACGCTGCGAGAGCACGACTACCCAGAGTGGGAGGTACACAGGTACACACACACACACACACACACACACACACACACACACACACACACACACACACACACACACACACACACACACACACACACACACACGTGACATTCACCATGAACGCCCGCCAGAAGGAACACACGTGTGCAATGTCTCGCATGTCCTCAGGGTGGCGTGAACAAGATGTACCACGGAGTGCGCGACTTTGACCCGACGCTCCCCAGCGTGCACCTGGAGATGGAGAAGGGCGACACCGTCTTCTTCCACCCGCTGCTGATCCACGGCTCCGGCATGAACCAGACGCAGGGCTTCCGCAAGGTACCGCGCTACCCATAATCCACCTCAGACAAACTAGCTCCGTACTGCCTCTGCTCAGGAGGATTTTTGTGTGCGCTCTTGTTTTTGTGATCTACAAAAAGCAAATCATAACGGCAGATGTGATGAAAATTATACATTTTAAAGGGAAAGGTGAGTGAACACGTGTGTGTTTGTTTGTGTGTGTGTGTCCAGGCCATCTCCTGCCACTACGCCAGCGCTGACTGCTATTACATCGACGTGAAAGGAACCACGCAGGAAAACATAGAAAAGGAAGTGAAGGAAATCGCAACCAGGAAGTACGATTTGGACGACGGATTTGAATTTAAGGTCAGACGCTTACATTCACATGACATCCATCTGTTTAAAACGTTTCCTCCGACAACACAATCTGATATTCAGAAGGCTCGAATGCGCTTGATACAGTTGGATTACTTCTGGATTTTTAGATATTTCACACCGTTTACACACAATCCTACATGACCACATGATTTTATGAGAGAATGCCAGCGTGTATTTGAAAACAAAGCCAGAGCACCAGCTATCTATTAAGTGCAATCCCCTATGCGTGGGCCATGTGGTCCGTCAGCTGCCGGGCACAAGGAGAGGGATGGATTCTAGGGAAACCAATGCAGCAGCACGACCGCCATCTGCCACCTGAACATCACCTGAACATCACCAGAATTGCAAACCGACTTCATAAATTGCAATAACAACTGATACTAGCTGGTGTCTTGTTATTGTTTACAAGCAGCTGTCATGCTACATTTACTTTGCGGTTAGCCTTTGCAGAGCAACACGTATTTGAGAGCTTGGAACCCATCGTAAGAGAAACATAGAAGCATGCTTCGTGCATTGTGTCTTGCTCAAAAATAAGCATTAATATATCAGTAAACTGGCTGATTATCTTTGGGACATAATGTAGTTGTATAGATAACATGTTAATAAGAAACCCTTTTCTTTTTTTGAAGGTTTGTTTTTGTCGAGCTGACCCGTAAACTCGTTTTTTTCCCCGCTACAGGACACCTGGGCTTTCAAAGGCCGCCTGGTTCAAGGAGAGAGGACGTCGCTGTGAAAGCGAAGCACGAAGCAAACGCCACGTCGTTGCAGCGCGACCGACCACAGATCGACACGGTGATCGGATAAGAAGCAACAGGGGCACGTTCGCACCAGCACAGGACGTCTTCAAGGCTTCCTGTCGTAAAGAAAAAACAGATTTCTAATGATGCAATCCCTAATTTGCTTTAGATCACTTCCTGTTTATTTAATTGAGGCCGCGGAGTTTGGGCTCGTCGTTAACATTTTGGGAATGTAATCCATGTTATTCTAAAAACGGGAAATACTATTTCAATAGAAAAAGTCAGTAAATCACTACACTGTCATGCAGAATGAAGGTTATGAGCACACCTGCTGCTACGTGCTGTACAGTGTCTTACAGCACAACATGCAGTTTAATTCAACAAATCCTTCACGGAAAGGGAAGTTGACGATGATTTATGGGATGTTGATTAAGAAAAGTAAGCATATTGTGAGTGACAGAGAGGTAGAGCGAGCTTTAGAGAGAGAGAGAGAATAATGAAAGCTGTATTCAAGCAGAAATGTGCGAGTGATCAGTGTTGATTGTAGCTCTCGTTAATTAACACAAACAGAGGCCTTGACCCAAGTACTGCCTTATAAATGTATCGACGTGTTAATGTCCGTGTGATGATGAGCGAATGAATGTTTGTTTCCTACAATCTTCCTGTGTACAAATGTAATATTTTAATACCATTCATAATAAAAATGAAAGCTATATTCATTATTAATGAGACCTGGTTTCATTTCCTTTTAAAGCTTCAGACACAGAAACACACACTCGCCAATTTGACCTGTAATGTAATTCAATAACAGTCGGTCATCTCATACGATTATAAGCGATTATTAAGTCAACAACATAATTAAATACCAATGTCATAACATCTTGAAACATTAACACCTTATTTGTACATCACATACAATACTTTATGATGTATGTGATATGTAGATTATGTTGAAACAAGTGAGTGAAGGATCTACGATGCTGAAACTGTTGCTCATTAACATTTTAATGAGGGTTTGGCTGTTTTTCAGACGGAGGCCCGGTTATATCCTGGCTCTCCGTGCTGGAACCCCCCCCCGCCCAAAATAACACCCGATCCAGGAGAGCTAAACAGAGTCTTTGTTCGAACCCGGCGGGAAGCTCTCAGCTCTTTAATTCAGAAATGCAGGAAATCCATTCACATGCAGGAGAGCTGACATGTGGAGGCTTTGTCGCAGTCGGCATTAAAGCAGGTGGTAAGCTGACACATGCATATGAACCATGCAGTCTATGATATGGACAAACACCAAATAAGCAGAAGCAAACTTGTGCTTTTGTGTGTGTTTACACACACCTATGCAATATATGCACACCCGCACAAAAACACACATATAAAAACACACATGCACATTCACATAAATGTACAAATGCACACGCAGCAAATAAGTCTCTAACTGCAGACTTATTTACTGTGAATTTTTTCCCAAACTGCAGATCTGATGTCGCTTTCCTGAGCAAAGAGGCCAGTCGTCTCTGCCCAGTTTCCTACGGAGGAAACACATACCAGATTTTACAACATCACACACACACAGTCAGAGGAAAGATCCATGGCAGCTCGTGCACTTTGCATCTCTCGCTTGAAGCCAAACTCCTCTGCTTGCAGTTCCATAGCTATACTAGTGTAGCGTTAACCACAGCTTAGTGCTAAGAACCTGAGATCAGTCATACCTGGAATGATAATGAACGGGTCCGCTGCAGCTTCAAGATGCTACCTGCACACACTCTGCCTGCAAGCGGAAGTATACGTCATTCCCATGGAAAGGTTACAATGCACAATAGGGTCATAAAGCCAACAAAACATGAAAAAAGAATTCTGTTAAAAATCTTCAAACTGCAAAATAACCGATATTTTCCTCACTTAAAGGAGCTAAATTTCAGAGCATTGAAAAACAAAATGCGTTCACACGGCGATAACCTCTGTTCCCCCTCCGGTAAACGCCGCGTTAGCTCCGTCAGCACTGTTGCCGTTGTTGGCACCGTTAGCTGCCAGCTGCCGCCTCGGCCGTCGCCATGTTGAGAGCCGCGTGGAGACAATCCCTCAATCGTAGGTATGCTCCGAATTTGGAATCGAGCACCTTTTAATATACAGTCGAACTGAACAGTGAACTTTGGCAGACGGACTCAAATTGAACCCGTGATGCTAATCAAATACACAAAAACAAAAACATTTTGTCTAAGGACCGCTATCGTGAGTTCTGTTTGAACTTGATCCTAAAGGCACCAAAGGGCGATAGACATCCGGGACGAATCTTGGATAACTGATCGGCTGGTGGCGAGAGACGTGTCCTCGTTCATGTCAGCTCATCCACCCATAATTTGCCAGCATGTGACACAAGATTCATGAACACTGGGCCAAAGAGATGCATCTCAAGCTAACAAACATACTGGAGACATTTGACATTATTTTATGTCCTTGTCCTCTTTCTTTAAAAAAAGGCACTTTACGCATACTGTGGTTTTCCATTCTGCTGCCCTCTTTTTTTTAAACTCACCTCACCTCATCACTCCTTGTTTTCTTCCTCCTCTTCTTTTCCTTTGGACAACTGGTATTCCAGCAGCCTCCTTCCCCTCCCTTCCTCTTTCTCCTCCCACTCTCTTCCACTCTCCCACCTTCCTCATCATTCAGCTCAGTTCATCTAACTGTGCGTTAAGTCCACTGTAGTTCTTGCTTTTCTCTCTCAAGATGTCCTGGACTCGAGTCTTCGTGCTCTCTTTGCTCACCACCCTCCTCATCCTCACCTGTGAGTACCTTGTCTGGGTGACTGGGGGAAAAGTATTTTTTGGGGGGGTTAAACATCATCCTTGGGCGATAAGCAGAAAGGTTTTGAGGATATAAAGTGCTGATATGTGAGGTCCGTTAGTCTGCTTGAGCATGATTTCTTTTGTATGTATCAGAGTTTGACTCTGTCAAAGTAGATTTTAGATTCCACATATATTTTCTAAATTCAGCTTAATATTTGCAATTTGGGGATCAGTGTGAATCAACTTGTAAAGTTGTAAAAGTAAAAAAATTGAAAATAATGCTGATTGTTTAATTGAATTGAAACGTTTTAAGTCAATCAAAGTGATAACTGTTAGATGGATTAGCCAAACAAGACATTTTACGGTTTACAGTCATTATGAGAAATTATGATTGTGGCTATTTTAATCCCATTTAAATCTGGCACATTGGTCACTTGTAGAGGGACAATGAAGGCCAACGCAAACTTCGGTCTATTGGTGACATCAGAGGTCCGCCTGTAATAATAATAATCTCGTGTGATGTTATTTCTTTGCATGTACTTTGTTTCTGAGACGTGGTTTCTAACTGTAAACTGTAGTGCAGTAACTTGTAGAGGACAATTTAGAATTATTTTTGGCCCAAACATCAAACACTGGTACAAATAAGAAATAGGGGGCTAGAAAGCTTTATGTAAATCATAATCTAGTGCTTCTGCACAGAAGTTTGGGGTTTATTCCGTATATAAATGAGGTTTTCATTGTCCACTTTATCATAGGGATAAAGAAATAAGAACATGTCTGAATTCTCAGTTTCCAGCTCTTTATGCCAAATGCTCATTAATATTAATAAAAGGCCATTCACACCAACTTTTTGAGTATATATTTTCAGAATTTTAAACGCACAAACAGATGGCAATACAGTTTAGCAAATCTCAACATGCATGTGCTAATAGTAGTGTTACAATATTGGCCCCATATGCATGCTTTGGTGCCAAGACGGGAAATGATCCTTGCTCCTTCTCCGCACAGTTTCCAGTGTGGTGAGAAGCGCGGCGGTGCGGGGCGACTCAAAAGCAGCCGATCCTAAAGGTGACACTTCTTCAAGCCTCTTAACGATTTCAAAAAAACCTCGCTCCACATTTCCTCCCTGCGTGACCATCGCCTTCTGACCTCTGACCTTTAGGCGCAGCGCGGCAAGTGTTCATGCCCGAGTCGGACGCCTCCAACTTCTTCAAGCGCCGCAGTCGCCGCTCAACCCGATACTACGAGCTGCAAGGCAAGTTCTTCGATATCTACCTATTGGTTTGTAGTTCCGAGGATGACGTGGTTTGAGCTTTTGACTGCAAGCTGCGAAAGTTCAGGAGAGAAATAGAAAGAGAGTCGTGGAAACTCAAGCAGGTGTTGTTCCACATAGCACCAGCTCTATCTGACACACACACACACACTGGAGGCCGCTGAAGGAGTCACAGGGTAGTATGGAGCAGGCTCCCCCTCTCTCAGTTTTCTCGGCACAATAAGCTCATTCTTCCACTGCCACTTCAAACCAACTGAACAAACACACGGATGAGAGGTGTTCTAGGCCAAAGCTGCAAACACACAGGAACTCATTATCATACTCTAGCATCCAACATATCCAAACAGGATTCCTGTCTTCCTTTAAAGCACAAAAATGGCCGGACTTGTCGATATGCTGCCGACAACGGCGGCGCTCGTATTTACAGTCAAGTATGTTAATTGAATTCTCTTCTGCCCGCCCATCAGAGCACCAAACGGGGCCTCGGCTCTGCACTAACAGGCCCACATTCTCGGAACAATAATAAAACACTGATGTCCCCTTGCCAGGACGGTTCATGAGAACCTGAGGGGACAGCCGAGCAGCTGGGAGGACTTTTTTTAAAATTTTGCCAGAAAGTGATGCACAGGTTGTGTACCGGGGTAATACTGAGAATAGACTGTTGTGGTTTGTCAGCCAATTTCATGATTTCATATAATCAGTTTAACCTCATTTAGTCTAAGAGGAAAATAGAACCCCCCCCCCCCCCCCCCCTTGCTGCATTGCTCCATTATTAAAAGGAATCAAAAAACCTTAAATCGGGTATATGCAATATTTCCAACAGATGTTGGATGATTGCATAACCAAGTGTGACTTCAGTGCAGTTTTTTTTTTTTTTTTTTTCAAAACTTCCTATGAGTTTCTTTTAGCTTGTGATCTCTTTTTCTGATAAAAGGACATAATAAAAGTTCTAATCACAGTGAGTCTCATGCTATAACATCAGCATCCATGTTCAATATTAGCGGGCTTAATGCTAATCAGAAAATATAACATGGATGTATTTCAGGTCCGGTCTCAATTCTCATCAAAGTAAGCAACGCCATTAATCAAACCCCCCCTGAGGGAATAAATCAAGAGAGAAGTAGTCATTTTATCATAGACTTCCATACAATCAGACTTCTTTTTTGCAACCACCTGCTGATCATTAGAAAGAATGCAAGTTTCAGGCACTTCACTTTTGGCTTCACTTTTTACTTTTTGGCTTCCAGGAGGTGTTGAGCGATTCTACTCAAATCCATAAATGTCAACCTCATGGTGGCACTAGAGCAGGGGTGTCCAAACTTTTTTCAAAGAGGGCCAGATTTGATAATGTGAAAATGCCCAAGGGCCAACAGTCCCTGCTGACATTATTTTAAACAATACAAGTAGCCTATACATACATTGTTATTTAATCATTTTATTTTCAATGACAGCAAATAGCAATGTAACCAAATGTAAGCATTCATGTATGAACACATCTCAACAACTATTCTGCCTTTCTTTCACATCTTGAAAGTCAGATAACACAAAGAACAAGCCATCTAAAAGCTAATTACATAGAAACCGATCAATATTCTCACCTCAAGACCATCTTAAATATGACTTAGTGAGGGTAATGAAAAGTTGTCTCACATTTAAGTTCAACACGCATGAAACAGGCTAACGAAAAAAATCAAGTTGTCTCTTAGTATCTGATGATAGCTCTTCAGTGTTACGAGCCAGGCAAACATTAGCAAACTCGGTCTTCTTCTCGGGGCAATTATGTTTTCTGCTATTTTCATAACACAGTCTTTGATAAACTCACCTTCCGTAAAAGGTTTGTCATGTTTAGCAATTCCCATGGCCACTTGGTAGCTTACTTTGATGATGTTTTCATGTGAAAAGGACCGCTGCTGTGAGGCCAAGTTATCTTGGAGTTGCTTCACTTTTCTAGCTCGGTCGCTCTGATAGCTTGTTGTAGCATTAGCATGTTTGGTCTCGTAGTGTCTCTTTACATTATATTCCTTAAACAAGGAAACAGTCTCATGACTAATTAGGCAGACACAGTTGTTTCGGTTTTCGGTGAAAAAAGTATTGCGATCTCCACCTCTCCTGGAAGCGGCGGCCCTCATTATCGACTTTCCTTTTGTTACTTGCCGTAACGTGACAGGTCAAGGGTCAGAGCCAATTTCAAACAGCCAGACAGTTACAGAGTGGTGCTGCCACCATGAGGTAAAAAGAGGAATTGCATGTTGAATTTGTATGATTTATTCATTCCGTTTTGACTGTGCTGGCGGGCCATAAATAATGCATTTTAAGACAGAAGGTGCGGGCCATATAAAATCTGACCTCGGGCCGTGATTGGCCCGCGGGCCGGACTTTGGACATGCCTGCCCTAGAGGAAATATCAGTAGATCATCTGTGGTCACTAGGTTTCCACCTCTGAACCATAAATGTCTGTACAAAATGTTACAATACTTATTGGAGAAATTGAGATATTTCACAGGACAAGTGAAAACTCTGAGCTGCTGGTGAGACTCGAGTGGAAGGTGGCCATTAGGGCTCATCCTCTGGGAGCGTGAATGTTTGTACGGAATGTAATGTCAAGCTGTTGAGATGTATATATCAATCTGGACTAAAGTGGCATACTGACCCTCATCCATCAGTATCCTTTCCTTTCTTCTCCCCACAGCCGAGCAGAGGGTAAGGCTTTCCTTGAACGAGCGGAGGAGGGAGTACAACGAGGAGCAAAGGGACGAGTACGACAACTACATCAAGGAGGAGCGCGACGGTGAGACCCTGGATTCCTCTCAACCCCGTCTTTCCTCAAATTGAGAGTACAGCCATCGTAATGCTTGAATGTCAAACAAAAGCAGAAATGAATAGAGACAAAATAACCCTCCGTCAAATCCTCATTTTCACCCCTTCCACAGACGACGAATAACACATTTGACATTATTTGCATCTCAGAATCACTTTGTTTTACTTGAATGGCAGTCGTCACGAGAGGACTCACTATAGGGAGAACGCATCGAGGGAAGGCCGAGTTTGGATCTTGAACAAAAACCTCTCGGCACCCACGAGTCTGGACCACAGCGGAGAGACCAAAATGAAAGCGTCCATTTGTGGTCGACCCCGAGCTGACAATTGTTCTTGCGGCTGTCTGTCTGGTGTGATATAGTAGCAGTGACGGTTTCTAAACTAAGAACTGCAAACACATAGAGATGAGAGTGGGGTTTTAAGGTACACAGTGTTTTGGGTGGTTTATGAGGTGGTTTAGGAGGACAAAACGATCTCCACCAGGCCACAGAACACACTCAGGTTCCGTAGAAACCGGCTTATTGGTCCATAAATGTCAAAACTCTGTTTTTTTACGTCACATTGTTGTCTCTTTATGCTGCATTTACACATTGTCTTTGTATCTGTAGCGAGTCATTAACAAGTGGAAACCAGACTCAAACAAACTGCATTCATGAGCTGAATTCATTGAATTAGTGTTCAAATTTGGATGTAGGTGTAACTGCCAGCGATGGTGGCTTTGCCGCCGTTTTGTCAGCGGTTTGTTGTTTGTTGGCGCCCTTGTAGTTGGTTTCAAAGAGTGGGAGATATCATAGGGAACAGAAATCCCTGATAACTCCTACCTGGATGTTTGCGTTCTCAGTGATAATGTGTGTATGTGGCGTTGTTGGCTGGAAAATCGAATTATAAATTATTTTATAAAGCTCTGTAAAGCAGAGGTGAAGTGCAAGGTCCGGTGACAATTCCCCCTACGACTGACCCCTGTCACATACCAGTAGTCATGTGATCCTTTGGTATTTACATTGTTTTTTTTAAAATTATAGCCACTTTAATTACAAATTCTTTATCCGCAGAGCAAAACGAGAGATCGAGGGAGACGAACGAGCAGCTGCGAGAGTATCACTACGACGGCCACCAACCTCGCTACTACTGGTTCCACTGAGCGTACGGCCGCATGGAGGCCCCTCTCACCGGAGCCAGCGCTGCCATCACCTGTACCCCAGGGGGCTCCTGACACTTTGAGACAGTGCTAAACTTATGTTCGGATCTTTTTCTTACCTTTCTCTACAAACGCTTTCCTTTTAAAATAAAATAAAACCCCTAAATTGTGCAATATGTCTCCACATCAAACTGTAAGATGTATTAAAAGTGCAGTTTGGGTATTATAAGCTCAACTTTATATTAAATGGAGGCTCTATGTTTTGCATGCTTGTTTTTACATGTACATACAAGCTACACAATGTCCTTTTATGTCAGCCTGTGGCATTAGCAGCAATAAATCAACCTCGTACAACAGACATTGATTGTAGCTTCATTTTAGCAAAAAACAAACTGACTTTGTCTTCAAGTCAAAATGACAAATTTATGAGGGTGGGTTTCCTGATTCCCAGACCACTGATGTGTCTTAACTCACTCTAGCACTGTCTGGTATTTGGAGTATTCAGAGGGAGGGAGGCAGTGTGGAATAAAAGAGAAGATGAGGTGAGCTGCAGAAGTCATCACGCTGAATCCAATTCCACATTCCAGAGTGGAAACGGGAGACGCAATCGTGGCAGAGAGTGACAAAAAGGCCCAGCAGTGATAATGACAGCAAACAAAACCCTGAAAACAACGTGGCGTGTCACTCCGTACTCACTGACCACATCACAAAGCCTGACTTTATCTCTTAACTGTGGTCCCAGCTCAGACCTTTCCTGTTGGAGGCCATGCGGGTTGGCTCGCAGACTTGTGTGAGCGCCACCTGGCCTCGGCAGTCATCACTATAACACATGGAGTGTGTTTGTGTCCTGATGCAGGGGACTGGTTGTGTCCCTGTGAAAAACAAGTGCAGCTCGGGTGTAAAGCTAGACTTTATCTGACATGTTTAAGGCAGGATTTCTTCCCTTTAACATTAGATTTTTGGTAAATAAAGCATAAAGGTAGTGTTGTAGAAGGTTACCTACCCTTAATGAAATGTCCGCTCTCATTGCTGTATGGTGTCACTCAGTTTGGATTATCTGTTGATTAAGTTTGAACTTCTTATACAATAAACCGTTAAGTGGAACTATTTTCTTATCATTCCTCAAAGCTGAAGTTGGTTTTACGTTTGAGGTTGTATCTAAAAAGGACGGGCCGTTTTCACAGCAGACCCTTCAGCATAGTAGGAAAAGAACAGCTGTTACTAATAAGTCATTCTATTAAATATTAGTCCATACTTTCCAGATCTGCTCAGCTTCTCAGAAACAGACACGAAACGTATCGCTTTAATCAGCTTATTTAAAGTGTATTCAATAAAAATCACAGACATTCAAATCTCCATAATCAATGACACAACTGTAAAATCATAATTCACACAAATGCAAAATTGCTACTGAGACGTTTAAATTACAGATTTAAAAATGCCGGTGCCGTCACTTCATGCTGTTGAGGAACTTGCCGTGCTCCTCTCCTCGAGGCTGGAGGAGCTCTCCGGCGATCTTTGGTCCCTTTTTCTCCTGCAATAAAAAAACAAACGTGGAGAGGAACATCAGCTCTGCTTTCTTTCACAACGTGAGAGGTGAACTGTGAGTCAGAGGGACATCTTACCTTCAGCATCCCATCGCGCTCCCATTTAAACAGACCGCAGTTACTGAAATGGTAAAAGATCAGTTAGAACGTGCGCGTTATTAAACTGAAACGGTATCGAAAGGTTATGAGAGAGACGTGACAAGAGCTCCGGGAAGCGAACATTAACCTGCAGTGTTTGTTCGGCAGTCTGTCCAGAGCGATGGCTCTCTGTCCACAGGGACACTTGAAGAAACGTTTGGTGGCATCGTGCCACCGCAGGTTATGATTCTCCTCCACACAACGGTCTGCCGGCTTGAAGTAGGTGTAACTACACTGGAGGGAAAGGAAGATGGAAAAAATGACTTTCCCTGCTTCTGACCGAGTGACAGAGAAATCTCATGAATGTTTATGTTTTTATACATATCTGAACCAAGTAGGTGTGAATTCAACTCGGTACCTTTTTACAGGAAACAGCACGACACTTCATCTCTCTGATGCCCTTCATCTTCTCCTCCATCTGCTCCTTCTTCACGAGCGGATCGAAGTAGCGCTCCTGCACTTGGTACTCCGCCTGAGAGAGAGAGAGAGGAGATTCAGAAGGACAAGTCTTTAGTTCAGACACACTTAACAGTGTTTAACTCGTAGATAATACGCAGATAGATTTGCAGAAACGATTGCGAGAATTCAAAACGGGCAAAGTAAAAGAAGTCCTAACGGATGCACATGGTTAAGTTCCAACTTGTCGTACCGCCTGTAGTGCAGCGTCGTGGCGAGATTTGGCGTTGAGGATCTTTTGAAACGCCTCTGACTGGATGTAGAGGAGCTGTTCTCGCTTCTTCTTCTGAGCCGGTTCCTCTTCCTCAATACCGGACGATTCGCCTGCGCAGGAAGTAAGAGGGCAAGTTATAACAAGCAACAAATGAGTCCTTTTGTATACAATTGAAATGCAGAATTCTGCATTTTACTAATCAAATCAAGAGATTACATTTCTTCACATTCATTGGTGAGCTCTCAGATTTTTTTATGTGAGCTGGTCCCAAGTACAATAACTAAGATGGCTCTTCACTGTGTACCATTGGGTGAGGTGAGATTCTTCTCCACTCGGGCGCTGATCTCGCCGTCGTTACTCCTCTTCCTCTTCACAGCGTTGGGGTCTTCCTTTTCAAGCCCCGCCCCTTTGCCTTTCAGCCTCTTCAGAGCAGCCAGCTTGGCGGCTGATAGGCTGAGAGCGGGCGCCGGTGGTGGCGGGCTGTTCTCAAAGAAGAGGATGTCCTCGCCGTCAGAGAAGCCTCGGCCCAGGGTGGGGGTGCGGGGGGCCGCGGGGCTTTGCGTGGCCTTGGGGACCTCGGAGGCTGCTTTCGGGGACGTCAGACCATCCCGGCCCAGCGAGGACGACGCCCCGGGTCTGGGCCCAGCCGAGCTCTGCGGCACCTTCTTCTGGATCTCGTCAGCCCGCCGCCGCCGGTTCTGCAGAAACTCCCGCTGCCTCTGCTTCTGCTGCTTCAGCAGGTCCGAGGCTGAGATGGACTGAAGTGGAGCTGAAGCTGCATCTTTGGAGACGGAAGATGTATAACAGGTTAATAAAAGGGTGTGTGTGTGTGTGTGTGTGGGGGGGGGGGGGGGGGGGGGGGGGGGGGGTGAAGTTGAAATAAATATCACTGGGGATTGTCTGAAATGGTTGTTTGAAAAAGAGAGCTTCAAATTAGCAACATATTTTGAAGTGGGGTTGTGTGTCTACTCCCGTGCTCTGAGAGGTTGAATTCAATGGAGTCTTGATGATGGCTTCAGTTCCCTGTAGGAAAGGGCAGTCTGACGTCGAAGTAAGCAGCTGTGTAGGCGAGCGGCAGAAAAGCTCAAGCGTACGCTATATCTAGAATATTTTCACCGCTTAACCTGGCCTCCAGACAGCCCTGTCTGACGGGGAGCTTAAGACGTTATCTAAAGCCACAGACTCCATTGACAAAAAAACTATAACATTACCTCACAGAACACAGGAGTTGCTGGTTTGTTTGTGTTATTGTGAGACTTCAGAATCCAAGCTAACGTTGCGTCCACAGCAGTACGCTGCTTAGCTTCAGCGTTGGTGTTGTTCTGTCTGGGAGCGCGCTGACCACCAGTTGCTGTATGTAAAAGACCGACTAGAAGGACGTGTATGAACTTTATATGTAGCAGCGTCATCACGCAGAAACCTACGTCAGGTCAAGTTTTTAGAAATGCTTCTACTGAACGATATAAAAACCTAAAAGAAAAACCACAATATTAATGGACCTGCCTTTTGAAAATAAATACGTCATTAATTCATAGCTAGAGCAGGAAAAGGCACAGGGATGTTTCCAGGTACCTGATTGGCTGCCCTGTATTAAGTGCTTCTTCAGCTGCAGAGCTCCGGGTGTTGGCGCTGACAACAGGCTCTTAAATTCACTTGAACAACCCGCAACTTCACCGGACTGCATGGCTAATAAAATAAACAAAAACAAAACAGACAAAATCAGGTTAACCGACAGCCTTGAAGTTGGCGCATACGAGTGTGTGTAAGAGCCTATCAGTGCTTACCCAGCCTCTTGGCCTGATTGACGAGCTGAGCAGAGCCTTTCACAAACAGCTTGTCCAGAGTCTTCTGGACGGGTTTGTTCGGTTTGGACGCCGTTCTGCAACACACAGACCCGTTACTGAAAATGTCGGGCAGCTCAGATTCTACCCAGTTCCCCACTGTGTTCCCGGCAACGGAGGTTGCAGTTAGCCTGCTCGCAGCGTTTGACATCACTCACAGCGACGAGGCGCAGGCGGCTGAGGACACGCCGCCGTAGTAGAAGCCGTCCTGACACAGCCGATCTCTCAGGTTGCCGCCCTTCCCCTTCAGCTTGTTGGGAGCTTTGCCCGAAAACGCAGACTGCAGCTCGGCCCTCTTCGCGCTCATCTGCTTGTACTGGGCCTTGACGTGATACTGGCAGAACTGGCACTCAAACTGTGAACGAACAGCCACACAGAGACCGTAAAACATGGTGGGAACACCGACCCCTGGTGGGGAGTATGGATCTAAAAGTAAGGTTGATCCATTTTGCAGGGGAAGATGGACCCACCATGTTGACGAGCTGAGAGCAGGGGTCTCCGTTCTTCTTCATGGCCGTGCAGGTGCTGTAGTCCTGAGCTTCGCCCATCAGCAGCACCTTCTGGGGGTTGTCCACCGTCAGGCTCACCTGCACACGTTCAAAAGGAGGTTTTATCTTTCTGGAATCTGCAGTTTCTGACACCAGAACGCCGGCCTCTCTTCTGGTCGTACATTACACACACACAGCTCACCCCGTCATACCCGTCCTTCTGCTTCATGGGGGTCGGGTTTAGGACTCCGATGACGGTGCCGGGCTCCGTCTTCCAGTGCTCTCTGTGGACTTCGCCGAACAGCAGCAGAGACACAAAGACTTCCAGGTTATGGAGGTCGTTCAGTTTCCAGATGCTGAAGGTTTTGCCCTGCGGAGAGGAAGCGCTCAGTCAACAAGCGTGAATATCGCAATAGCAGCGGCCGAGTAGGCGCATGCATTTTACAGTATTATTTTACAGTGAATGTATTACAATCATTAAATATTTTGTGTTAAATGCTTTCTACAGTACATTTATGTGAGCTTCTGTGTCACTGCTCTTAAATGTACCTTCACACACACCTCGCCATCATTTATAATCATTTTATTCAACGGTTTTAACTGTAATCTAATATACATTCTGGCATTTCCCACGTAAACAAAATCCACAAACTATACATTTAAAATGTACGCAGCATCAACAAAAACCAATTTAGCACAGAGCCTGTTAATGAAGTGCACTGGCTATAAGTCTATAACAGAGACGCGTCTCTATGGACTGAAACAAAGCCTTAATGATCAACTCATGCTGCAGGGGCTTTAGTACCTGCAAAATTAAATCTTTGAGAAAAAGCATTAAAAAAAATCTAAAACATGACATCGTAGGCTATGCAACGAGAAATTCAATTGTTTTTCTAGTCGCCATCTTGACTTTTTGCAACCGGTGAATGAAAGTTTCCATATTTGGAATGCGGAAGAGTGACGTAGAGACGGCATAAGCCCCGCCCTAAAGCATCCCCTGCTTTATGGTCTGTTTGACTCTAAATGGACCATAATGTACTAAATGAACATCATGCTGTATTGAAGAAGACTTGCAACTAGAGATTGAGACCATAAACTCATGTTTACAATGTTTACTGAGGTAATAAATCAAGAGAGAAGTAGAGTCATTTTATCATAGACTTCTCTACAACCAGACTTATTTTAGCAACCAGAGGAGTCGCCCCCTGCTGGTCACTAGAGAGAATGCAAGTTTGAAGACACTTCCGCATCGGCTTCACTCGGCAGAACCGGAGGTTGGTGGGGATGTCGCCGTATCCTTACTTTACAAAATTACAATAAATTGCAAAATAGCAGAGCTCCACGAGAACAAAAATATTCTGTATTATTGTTGTGTATGATAGCATACAGTTTTCTTGAAATGAAGACAAAAGCGTGCGATTTGTAGCAAACTACACATCAGGGTCACAACCAGGGGTGGGAGGTTTAAGCATAGACCTACACTGCTGTTGCTTTGTGGTGTGACCTTTTTGACCAGCACAGCGAAGGTCACCCAGTCGCTGTCCTCCAGCTTCTCCCGAGCCAAACGCTCAGGCAGCTGCGACAGACGGATCAGACGGCGGTCGGCCATCTTGCGGTCCATCTCGCATGAGGAAACGCGCGGTCTTCTGAAATGAAAGTGAGCCCAGATTCAGACGGAAACACTGGATTTGTTTGTGTGTATGAGACACAAATTCGGCCTCTCCGCTGCTGATGGTAAATTTGAAAAAGCCAGCATTTCTTCAGTGTCCTCACCTGAGCCGCAGTCCTGAGTATTTCTCAACACCCACATCTTTAGGAATGGGAGGAAGAGAAGAAGGTTTGGGCGTTCCTGTTGATGCAGCTGGAGGTGAACGCAGAGGATTGCAAACCTTGCTGGTGCTCTCTACTGGCAGGAAGGAGCTGCTAATCTTTATCTCCATCAGTGGACCTCTGTCTTCTGATGAGGAAACAGTGAAGAAAATACACTCAAATACATGCACAAGTAGCATTTTCTTTAACAGAAAAACACCCCGACTTCCAATGACAAAACTCAGTAACTCTGGTTTTCATCAATGGACTGCGTAAGGATAAGTTGTACCTGGCGATGTGCTGGGTTTGGTATGGTGAGCTACCCTGGGCTTGCGTTTGAAGGAGTCAGAATTGTTCAGCTGATCAAAAAAGTCAGCGGACTCCTGGAGCTTCAGACCTCCTCCTCTGACTGGAGTGGATGAAGATGTTGCTGCTGTCAGAAGACAAGAAAAAAAACAATCAACTCTTGTTGTTTGTGCCTTTATCAATTTATTCTGTACATTATATGTAAAAACATGGCCAGTGGACTTCAGAATGTGTCTACTGCTGTGGCTGGCGAACAACAAAATGTTTACCTGCTTGTGTCTTGGCCTTCTGCGTGGTAGAAGCCGGTTTGGTCTGTTTGGAGGTCGGCTGTCGAGTGGGTGTCGGTTTGGGTGTCATTGGTTTGGGACCAGCCGAGCTCCCTGCAGTCAAGACTGGAGTGGAAGATGAGGGGGAAACCTTCTGGCTCGCTTCCAGCTGCTGCTGCAACCGCTGCATCTGCTCCTGCATGCGCCTCAGCTCGTCTGAGGAAGGCAGACATTTAAAGATTGTGAACACACACGTTGTCCAGCAACTAGAAGCAGATAAGAGGGGACAGATCAGCGGTACACACCTTGTAAATCCTCCTTGGACCTGTCCAGGCTTTCGCAGGCTTCTCCGCCACTTCCTTTTCTTTTAGCCTCTTTCTCTTCATTTTCAATGTCATCCACCTCCCCGAAGAGATCCGACAAGGCATCCTCGGTCCCCACATCTGGCCCTTCCTCCTCGACACCCTCTTTGTACTCGTCCTCATCATTGTCGCCGTCAAACAGGCCGTCCAAGTCGTCTGCCTGCTCCTGACTGCCCCGTTCTTCTCCGACTCCCTCACTCTCAGCCAGCAGCGCCGTCAACATGTCCAGATCATCCTCACCTGGACAGACAAGACATGAGCTGACTTATGTTTTGACCTGTTTAAGAGGCTCTATTTTAAGGTGTTTTAAATCCCATGATACTCACTGTCCATTTTAGAGATGTTAGTAGTGGTGCCGATTTCAGATGAGCTGGTGACCTACAAGAAGGCAGACAGTTATGATTGTGTGAAGTGAAGGAAAGGCTACTTTGGCAGCTCTTATAATAACATGAATTGTAGACCTGAGAAAACAATCAGACATCTGCATGACTGGACTGCTTTCTCTCTAAAAAAAACAAGAGTTTGAAATATAACTTTAGCACTTTAAATGTTCCAGTGAACTGTTCCAAGACAGTCTCAGCTTTAAAGTAGAACTGAACGGTCAGACAGGTAAACATTTAATATGGTATACAGCTACTGACTCAGTGGCTGTATACCATATCAGTAGTACTGAGTCATAAAGGACATTTGGAGTTGTGAATACCGAGTAACAAAATGAAACGTTCATCAAATATTTTATTTAAAATGTAACTTTCCATCTATGTGTTTGTTTCCTCAAAGAAAATGAGACAGCGAACTTACCTCAGGTGTTACAGCTTTGTGTCCTTTTCTAGCTCGAATGCCACTTTGATGGAGTTTACAACTACGTCCAACCTGTCAATATGTTGTTTGTTTTCCAATAATCATCATGACGCGCGAGGTTGGTAATGTACAAGTCAGAAGTTATAGTTTATAAAACATAATACTTAAACATTTCTTGTAGTCTCCACAACCACAACTCGGAGCGAGGGAGAAAATCTAAACTGGCGCTCAACGAAGGACCCCTCTGTGTTGTCGAAAATATAGTAGCTGCCCAATGATCCGCCTAACTGAAAAAAAGGTTTCCATCTCGTAGAAAGGCTTTAAACTTTAATTCACTAAAAAATATATGAAACAACACATATCTCTGCTTGATATATGTGTCTGTGGGGAATTCAGGAACATTGAGGGCCTGTTTATAAAACTGAGGCCCTGCTTATGCAACAGTTTTTTTGCCCTGTTAAATAGCTCCCAGGTAAAACCTGCCTTGCAGTGGCTACGTGCAAACAATGTAGAATTTCCTTGCGTCGGTTTACAGATCAATCGACTCTCTCCACACCTTAACCCCAACCTTAAATATACTGTTAATCTTAAATTCCCAGTCTATAACCTAAAGACAAGTTGGTAGCTAAGGAAGTAGTGTGCCTGGATGGCAAAGGTCAGGGTTCAATCGCTTCAATTTCAGACTTTCAATTGGTACCTATACTACTTAACTCAATTTGAGCTTTTATTTATTCATTCATGTATATATATGTGTGTGTTTTTATATATTTTCTTTTTTGAGGGACATGCACATTGGATCGTACAGAAGGTTTTAATGTAACCGAAACATGATGATAACAGATCAATTGCTTTGTATCCCTGTGTCAAACTGTTATTTGCCTTCACATGATGGAAGAAGGCGAGAAAGACTGAGTGCTTACTGCTCAGTGACGACAGAGTGCCTTTCATGTACGGTGGTATGAAGATATGGGAATACCAGTATGGACCCAAAAGGGAGCATGGTTAAATGTGACATTATTGACTGTGACTTCTTGAATGGGAAGCCACCATGTCATCCCCTGGGAAAAAAGGGAAATAATCCAAACAAAGGCTTTTCATAGGAGCAACAACAACCACAACAAATGTCAAGCAAAGATCTTAGTTGGGCACATCTGTAGATTATGTTGTGACAGCAAAGAATTGTGTGACAAATTGGCAAATCAAAGCTAATGAAAGACTGCTGCAGGACTTAGAAGTCAGAAAGGGAGTGACATCAGCAAACTGATTTTTTATTATAACATTTTGTTACATTCAGCAGGTGGAGAGCAGGAAGTAGCTGGAAAACAGCGACGGTGATGACTCCTCCAGGCCTGCAGACAGATGAACCAAAGATGAACCAGAGGCTGGTCCATAGAGGCGGAGGAGGTTGCTCCAAAATATAAAAAACAGAGTAATTGTTAGAACTAAACAATTACCAAATTTCATTAAGGGCAGCGCACGGCTAATTCACCGGCGTTAGCGTCCTTTTGCCGACTCTGGTAAAAGCAAAGCTAAGGTTAATAATTAAAACAATTCACGTAGAAAGGTAAGAAGTTAGACTTTAGTTTAACACTATTGAATCCACTGAAAACATTACACAATCATTTACACGATGGATTTATATTTTTTATTAATATAGAATTTTTATACAAAGTTGGTCATGTCGTGGTCTTCAAACTAAATTTACAGGAAAACTCCACAATGTAATTTGAGTACTTCTTACTGGACAGTTTCAGGACCAAGTGACCACAGGCTGTAGTACTAATGCTGTATTCACACAGACAAGAAAAGTAGCTAACACGTAAGATTGAGTATTTTAGAAACTCAGTCTTGGGTGTAAACTAAGCGTGCACAGTTGACAAGAGAGCAGATTTTCCAACAATGACACGTTACTGTCTTTAACATGAAGAAGCTGGAGTACAGAGTGTACAGAGTGTACAGAGCACTAAGCTTTACGCTGTGATATGAATACAGTGCTCAGATACAGGTAAAGACGGAAAAGACTGAACCCTGAATGCAGCACCGCTCAGCCATCCTGACTGCACAAATCCTACTACTTAGTAGACATTTTGATAAATGTCATGATATAGCACATTAAATATGTCATGAAAGAGTAAGCTATATTATAGTACGCATAAACTGTGCCATTTATCCACACAGAATTCAGATTGCAATTGTTTGCTTACATTTAAGTATTAAATATTGTTTTGATTTTGAACCGGATCCAGCTCATTTTTGGTACGCGTGCGTAGTAAGAAGTTTGCAGCAGCGAAGGTCCTGCGGCCTAGCAGGCTCTCATCCTTTGTTCTAAGACTCCACAGGTACTATCGGTAACTTTAATAAAGATTACGCTTTTGTAGTGGCGGGCTGTGCATTTTATACCTGGGCCTTCAAACTGTCCTGCAGCTGAAACACAGCTACGGTTATTATTTGTTTCGTGTAAAAACCGGCCAAACCGCCGACAGGACACGGGGAGCTGGAGTCGGCCGGAGCCCAGCGGGAGCGGGGAGTCGCTGCGGCCCAGTGGGAGCGGGGGATCACTCCTTCCTCCTCCTCTGCCTCCTACAAGGGTTTATAGGGCAGTCCATCTGGTCATGGTTTGCCTTCTGGAGACTAAAATGTGTATTTGAAACTGAATCCAATCTACTGAGTAGCATGGATGGTTTGACCTCTTTAGGGCTCAAACGGTAGAATGGCTAAACATCTGAAAAGTGACTGCTTTTGGTGGTGTGAGGGGGGGGGGTGACAAGCCACAAAGGTTCAGACCCGGTGGTTTAATCTTTAGCAATGCATTGTTTTATTAGCTAATCCTAATCTGTAGAGTAATGAGTAACTAAAGATAGTTAGCTATTTAGATGGAAGTGACAGTCAGAGTACAAAGGTTAAGAAAAGCTTGAGGACACTGTAATCACTTTATGTTCTTTTTTTTTAGTATTTGTTTCAATTTAGGTATGTTAAAGCTTCAACAGAGAAGCCCCTATACTCGTTGCTTATTCTGTGCTCTTTTAGCTCATGGGAGTGGTTAAGAAGAGAAGGGTCATCAACATGAGATTCTATTGTTATCTTTAGCTGTGACAGTGCTGTTTGCTACCCTTCAATTCATTTCCTGAAAGTCAAGCACAGACAACACCGTTTATTGTAAACCTGTGAGATAAAGTCACGGATCACACTGTGATGAACAGAATCTCCAAATGAATCTCTGCTGAGGTAAGACACATGAAACGCTTAAACAAAGTATATATGAAGTTAAATTTATCATGAATCAGCATCAGTAACCATTCTAATATACTGTATTTGTGACATTTTATTTTACTTCTACTACTTCTGTTATATGCTACTTAATACTTCTGCTCCGCTACATTTCAGAGGGAAATTTGTACTTTGTACATTACATTACATTTACTCGACTGTAGTTATTGGATACTTTGTTGATTTAAGATTTACATGAAGTTAAAGACGTATGACCAGTTTATAGAATCATGCATTCAAAACTTGATGGAAGTAAAAGTGCAAAAGTATTATCATCAAAATATACCTCAAGTACCTCAAGCAAAGATGCTCATAATGCAGAAGGCCCATTTTAGAATCATATATTATTATATTATATCTTCCCCAAGTTCATACTGCAGTATCTGAAAGCTGAACTAAATGAATCTTCATCTTGTGTTTCTTGTTCTCTTGTGTTTGCACATTGTTGTAGTAACAGTTTTTGTAATAGGATATTTCATAGTACACACTGAGCAGAGTATTCACAAGATTTGGGATTTACGTCTATGAGATCAGATTGTCTGGTTTCTTTGACACCATGGCTGTAGTCTCACTATTATGTCTCGTTGTCCACACAAATGTTAACTTCACCACCTCTGATAAAGTGCAGGCTATATTCACTTGATCATAACATGCAAACAGAAATACAGACACAAAAAAATCAGAGTTATTTGTGCTTGTACTAGTGAGACATAATTATTCCAGAAGCACCTTTCAACTGTACACTGTAAAAAAAATTCTGTGTAATATACGGTAAATTACCGGCAGCTGTGGTTGCCAGAACTTCACCGTAAAAAATAAAGTGAGAATGTATAATACATCACGGTATATCTTTTTTGCAACCGTAGATTTCACAGTTGAGAACAGTTTTTTGTTTACGGTAAATTACTATAAAAAACAGAGATTTCATAAACCTGTTTAAGGTAATATGCAATTTAACGGTAAATTACCGGCAGCTGTGGTTGCCAGAACTTCACCGTAAAAAATAAAGTGAGAATGTATAATACATCACGGTATATATTTTTTGCAACCGTAGATTTCACAGTTGAGAACTGTTTTTGGTTTACGGTAAATTACTATAAAAAACAAGAGATTTCATAAACCTGTTTACGGTAATATGCAATTTAACGGTAAATTACCGGCAGCTGTGGTTGCCAGAAATTCACCGTAAAAAATAAAGTGAGAATGTATAATACATCACGGTATATATTTTTTGCAACCGTAGATTTCACAGTTGAGAACTGTTTTTGGTTTACGGTAAATTACTATAAAAAATAAGAGATTTCATAAACCTGTTTACGGTAATATGCAATTTAACGGTAAATTACTGGCAGCTGTGGTTGCCAGAACTTCACCGTAAAAAATAAAGTGAGAATGTATAATACATCACGGTATATTATTTTTGCAACCGTAGATTTCACAGTTGAGAACTGTTTTTTGTTTACGGTAAATTACTATAAAAAAAACAGATTTCATAAACCTGTTTACGGTAATTTGCTTTAGAAATAACAGCCATGTTATAAACGTGTTTACGGTAAATAACCTTATAAACAGCAACTATATTGTGAAGCTAATTACAGTTTTTCTCAGTAAAAAACACAGTACAACTGTATGATACATTACGGCATTTTATTGAAAAATGCAACTTAACGGTAAATTACCGGCAGCTGTGGTTGCCAGAACTTTACCGTAAAAAATATAGTGACAATGTATAAGACATCACGGTACAAAAATACGGTACAACATAGAACGTAATACAATTGGTTGGCATAGATTTCAGTCAACTTCTGATTATTGTAAATTACAAAGGAAATATCAAATAAAGCAGATTGTAAATCAAGGTACAGACCATCATTGATATACCTTAAGAAACTAACATTCTCTGTGAAAAACAGGTTGAACTGATACAATATCTTGTACAATATACTCACAAAGCAGTGTTGAGATCTTGAAGAAACAGCATGTGTCCATATATATATGAAGGATAACCATGAATAAACATGAAAGGATTAGCCACTTGCCCTGAGTTGATCAAGAGTAATGAGTCACTGAGTCCAGACTTGACTGAAGAGGGCACTCAACATGGTATAGCGTCTCACATGGACATGAAGTTCAGGAAGCTGGAACATGAAGCGTGTATTTTCACCAGTTCTGCTTGAGGACTCGTATGTTGACCATCAGGTATTCACTGTGGACTGGAATGATCCTCTCTGCACCCAAAAACAGAAACAAAGGCAAAGTTAGATTGATGCAGTGCTTCAACATGATGCCTACAGAAACATTTACTGCCTTCTGCTGTTAAACTGAGCTCCAATGACCTAGAAGAAACCAGCACTTTATACTTAATAAAAAATAATAGTGTCACAGATTATTTTATTTTTTTTAAATATCAATAACGTTTATTTGTAAATTTTGAGTTGTTTGTTTATTATTCTCACTTTAACAGATAAAAATAAACAAGTGAGATGGGAACATTTTTCATTTAGTTGCATAATAATTGTGCACACATATATATTCTCCTAAGAAAGCCAAAACCTCACTTTTACTTTATTAAATATTCAGGTTTGAGGTTTATAACATTTTGGATTGACCGAGAGCTCTGTAGTTGTTCAATACAATTAATACTCAAAAATACAACTTGCCTTTTAATTGTGCACACAGTGTAAAGACAATCATCATGTTTGATACAACCAGGGTATCTGCACATCTTATTAATTCCATCAATTCTACATTTTTTGTTTTAATTTTTTTAATTCAATGACTTTTAAGACCTTTTAAATATCTCTAAAATCAATTACATTACTGTTGCAAAATAAATAGAGAAACTAGAATACAGTAAGCTGTATCCTGTTGTTGAGTTGTATTGCATTTGAATAACTGAGCTATTCAGTGTACAATAGCTAATATAACTGCCTTCTCGTTAACAAAAATCAAACTGTATGGCGGAGACCCAGTTCAATAGGAAACAATGACCCCCAGCATTTACCATCAAATAAACATAAGAGTGCACTGTAGGGCCCACTTGGGTGCAAAGACACAGGTGCAAACCCCTTTTGGGTGGATTTTGGAAAGATAGTACACAGAATTAATGACATTTTACTGCTACGTGAAACGTAATGTAAGGGGGATATCAGTTCAGAGCACTAAAAAACAAATAGTACTAATACAAAACTATATTCCAGTGGTTTCATCTATGTTTGCATGAAGCGGTTGGCTCAGACCGTGCACCTGAGGATGATTGATTGAGTGAAGTTTGAGTTGCACCTATCGCACTGCTTACCTCTAATTAGCCTTGACAAGACTGGTGTCTGAGTCATTGGGTCCAGACTTGACTGAAGACAGGTGGGACAGAGTCTCATACAGACAGGGTATGCTGTTCAGGAAACTGGAACTTTAGGCAGGTGTTGTCATAATTTCTGCTTGAAGACTCACAAGTCAATCTGGTGTTCGCTGTGGGCTAGCATGATCTTCCAGCCAGAAAAAAAGACAACATAGAAAACATTAACAATACTAACAATAATAATAACAGTAACATCACCAATAATATAACTTTATATAGCACTTACACAGTTGCAAAATGGTTCTCATACTTCACACAAAAAACAATCAAACTATAAAAACACAAAACATTAAAGAGGGTAAAACAGAACAAACTTACCAAAGGGTAAACAAAGAGTAGGGTTAAAGATTTCATAAAAAGGTCAAGCTACAAATATGATTCATGAATAAGAAATAGCCATAATACGTATGGTATGTCAATAAAGTCAAAATAAATTCACAGTATGTCAAAAAAGGTTATTCTGGCAAGAAGTTAAAATCACATTGGATCATGAAATGCCTAGTTTTATGCAGTACTTAACATCAACAATACATGCATACACTGTTTGAACATGAAATGGCTAAACAGTGCTTACAAAAATAGAAGACCCTAAAGCCTTCTCTTGTTAAATGAACATACATTGAACTTTACAACAACTTACCTCTGTTTATCCTTGACAACACTTGTATGTATCCGATCATAAGGTTACACTAGTAGGACAGCAAAGAGGGTGATGAGGTCCATCTGAAGTACAACCGCTGGTAGTCGTAATCACACCTGAAAGAAAGAATAAAGAGAAAAAAGACAAGGGGTGGACATACATCCTCTTAAGTGAAAGATGAAATCATGTCAAGCATCAACTTTTACTCTTTTCAATGCAAAGGTTGCAAATTAAAATGAAATGGCTAAATTCACACTCAAAAATAAAAACAGTGCCTCACCTGGTTTAGCCCGTACCACATATTGTTATCGCAGCAACAAAGGTTTGATTCCCGTTGGGCCATGTGTTGCAGATCATCCCCTCTCACTCCACTGTGGTCCCTGTCTCTCTACTTCTGCTGTCCAATAAAACACGAATGACAAAAAAATCATCTTTAAAAGTAAAAAAAACAACTGCTTGCTTTGGGCATTTAAATGGATTAAAATCCCACCGTTTTCCTGGTTGTCATAAAAGCCAGCAAGTTGTTCCCATCCAAGTCCACAACCACTAGAGTTTGAATGCAATGTCTGAAAGGTGGCAGGAGCAAATTAATTCAATGTTGCAAGATTAGAGTAAATTGTCTTAATTATCTGCACAAACTGCTCTTGTACCAATTAAAATGTTCAGATATTTGTTAGATATGTGTACAATTTACTTACTTTAAAGGAGATTCTTCTTAGCAATGCCACCTGCCTTCGACCTAGAAGTTTCACAAAAGCACTGGAACAAATTGTCTTTCTTTTGACAGACATTCAAGTATTTCAAAGAATTGAATACTGACTTGAACTTTACTCCTTCCACATCTGGTTTATCTTGGGTCTGGAGGCGATCAACAGCAGAGTTGTAGCTGTCAATGGTGCGCTCTGCTCCGCACAGATTTGGATTGTCACCCTGAAATTCAGATCGGATTATTAGGCAGTACCTACAGAAATATTGCGAGTGACTGAAATTTTCAGTGAAGGCACCAATGCCATGAGAGCCCAAATTATGTCCTGCAATGCAATATAAGGTTATTTTGACTACTGTTTCATCTGATACTACGATCCCGTTCTCCTCCAAATCCTTCAAGTCTGTTAGTAATTCAGAGAACACAAATGTTTTGAAATCTTTCTCTCTACACAATAAAACAAGTGACATGTGGTTTGTGTCAGACCTTACATGAACTGGCAAATTATCATCAGATACATAGACAGCTAATATTTTATGTATTGTCTTTGCAGAGCCTAAAGGGTTAAAGTCTCTTTCACAGGCACATAATATGAAAACATATCAGTCCTGTTCTCATCTCGTCCTAAAAACATTTTCTTAGGCTCCACATAGTTGAACCCTTTTTTGAAAGACTGAGCTCTTGAGTATGCTGTCCTCATTGGCCCTCTATGACATGCAGAGAAAAGATCAAATTCTCAAAGACTCACAAACTTTGCTGATGTCCTCATCTGATATTGGTGTGTCATTTTTAAACAGTGAAGTTAGTTTGGTCCAAGCAGGTAGTAGAAACTGTCCCTGCAATTTCAAGTAGAATAAACAGAGAAAAAGATCACTGAAGTTTTCAGAAATATCCATATCACCTTTATCTGTGCTGGTCTCTATAACATTTTCTGAGTCATGCAGGTGAGGGCCACAGTCATGTGATTCAGTTGGAACAGCTGATGACTGAGGAGAAGCAGATTCTCTGTACATGTCACTAATACTGCTGTCTGCTATTTGTGTCTCCGTGGCATGTGGGCAGTAAATGAAGATCTGACCGTGAAAACATTTGACCATCCACTCACTTTAATAATTAGCTACTTTGTGTCTGGACATGTGCTTTCAAATAACGCCATAGCCATTTATGAGCGGTAACGTTAACAGACATGGCGCACTTATGAGCAGTAACGTTAACAGACAGTTTATAAGCGGTAACGTTAACAGACAGTTTATAAGCGGTAAAGTTAACAGCCGTCCCAACAGTAACGTTAGCTTAGCTGTAACGTTAGCTGATAGGTTACCATTATGCCTCTGGTAGAAATGAGCCTTATAGCTCCATATCTAACAAAGGTCTGCTTGCAACCAGCTTCAACGCACTTAAATAAACAACGTGGTTCATCACTATGAAGTTTGCAATGAAGCACATAACCCCTCGATGTTTTAGCTTTAACTGACTTGCCACAGAAATGACAACTAAACATTTTCCTAGCAAACCTTTGGTAAAGTAAGCTAGCTAATGTTTAACACAGAAACCCATAACCCATGTTACATCCACGAAAAGTAAACTCTCAACTCATTTAGATAGCTAAGTGAACTTACTATTAACGTTGAATGACTCGTTTTTGCAAGGGCGACACAAAACTGCAGAAAACAAAGCCTCAAATTCAAATGTAACGTTAGCTAGCTGACATGCTTACCTTCAGAAGAAGTGTTGTGTTTCCAGGAGTCAGGCCGTTGATCATCAGTAACGTGCTGCCTGAGCGCGCAGAAAAGGCGCTGAAATGAGTTCAAAAGTTCAGCCTCCAACCGTTGCTTTTTTTAAATTGTTGTGTAGGTCTGATCACTGCCGCCTCCGTCCGTCCGTCCCTCTCTCTCTCTCTCTCACTCTCTCTCTCTCTCTCTGTCTGTCTGTCTCTCTGTGTTCCCACCACATTTGGTCAGGTTATTCACTGAGACAGGCACCTGTTGGTCTTAAAGTGTCATGAGGGAATCGCTAAACAGTGAAACAGTATGATCATATAGGGTGCACTGCACACACATTAGGAATAGATGTCACAGGGTGCCTTGAAACTGTCGCGAGATCTGCACCTGCAAGCACCTGCAATGTTACAAAATACTAACCAACAGAGATCAAAAGAGAGGTGGGGGATGGGGTGAGGGGTGAGATGCAACTTATGCTCTGCAAAAAAGGATTACAAAACAAGGAAAACGTATGGAAGGTTACTCTCTACTGCTTTGAATAAGCAGACTAGTTTGCATCTAGCACTTATTGTTTTGTTTGTTGGTTAAATATTAGTTCTGACTGTTGAAACTGACAATGTCTTTCAAAAATTACAGTGTTGGCCTTCAAATTTATCTTATGGTATATTTACATTATTAGCACAATGGTTCGTACATTTAACCGTGACAAAATGTATTTCTTTTTACTAATAGTACCTGCAAAAACTGCAGTGTTATATTTTATATATTATAGTGTATTTACAAAAACAGCACAATGGTTAGTGCATTTAACCTTGACAAAATGTCTTTTTTACAAATAATGAATGCAAGCAACATTGATCGGGCCCTCGCACCTTCACGCACGTCGAGGGTACTAGCAGGACTCTAGTTGCCGCGGCCGTGCTTTCTGTGACCATGAGACACTGCGTGCACGAGTTAGACAATATTTCCTGCGTGTACCAGTGGCGTAGCAAGATCATTTTGCCAGGTCTTAAGCCTCGAATGTTTTGAGTTCAGCTCTGAATACAATCATAAATGTAAGCCTGTAATGATCGACAAAAAAACAAATGTTTTTTGAATGCGCTTCAGTGTTTGTAACATAAAAGACTGTCAAAGTAAATGCAGGTGTCCAAACCGACTGTTTGTTTGTGGTGCAGCTAGCTCTGACAATCACTGCTGAGTGACTCAAAGCGGAAAGAGTCGAGGAGAAATGGCAGAATGTATAGTTCCATGTGGAAAAAAACAAACCGAAAGGTGATCCCATGTGGTCTAATCTATATCATGAATTAGGTTAACGTGACTTCAGACGGGGCTGCTCCGTAGGTCTGCTAACGTCGCTGGACACGCTGCTCGCTAATCGCTCCAATAACAGCTGCTTCCTCTGCAGAAATGCAGACTTTAACTGAACAACAGCTGCTAGTAAAGACAACGTGGGTGTTTATGTCATCGTTTCTAAACGTATGCGTTTACGACTGTCCACAAGAAGAGGTAACTCTGGAGTTTTCAAACAAGTCTACAACATATTAAAAAAGCAGGGCTCTGACATCTTTAGAAGTAAAAGTTGGTCTGATCTCACCAAGAGTACAACAGGGTGTACGCCTTAAGGACGTGTACACCATGCTGAGGTCTGAGTGTCATACAGGCAAAAATCTTTTCTAGATAATCTAGAGGAATTCTGTTCAGGTGACCTCATTGTAGGCCTAGTCCACAATGTGTGTCCAGAATCTGTGGGTTCTGGGACCCATATTTAAGAGATTATGGCCATTCTTGCATATGTCAAAAAATCCACTCAGGGAATAAGGCATCAATTAAGCCCTTTGGGGCTGTTTTTGGGGACCTTAACTTGCAGCTACGAAGTCCAGATTATAGGTAGGTAATGGTGACGAGCCCCTCTTTGAAGGAGAAAAGGAGTCAAATCTCTACCCTGATTTAGAGTATAAAAAGTTAGAGAAAAGACTGGTGAAAACTGGTGCCATCTGGTTCGAATCATCTCTGTTGGGTGCATTTGAAAACACTTGTAAATGGCTTATTGTCCTAATATTCACATATGATGGACAAAAGAGGACCCTCTTAAAGGCTCAATTGGATTCAAGTCATTAGCATGCTGCTAACAGAAGTTAGCTTTCCCAAGGGTCTGCAGAGATCTTGCTTTAGATCCTGCATTACGTTATCACAGGGGAATGATTAATACAAAATTCAGGCAGTTTCAACCTTTCACTAAGATTTAATGGCCCGTTTCTCACTTGCCAAAAAAAGCCGAAAAATAAGGCTATATGCCTCAATTTTGACCTTTTGGGCTGTGTTTGGGTACCTTAACTTGCAG
This sequence comes from Anarhichas minor, assembly GCF_050575085.1. NCBI lineage: Eukaryota > Metazoa > Chordata > Actinopteri > Perciformes > Anarhichadidae > Anarhichas > Anarhichas minor. The sequence continues at coordinate 786,827 of NW_027466501.1, forward strand.
CTACGACCGTAAAATTTGGGGGAATTCATATTCACTAGCCCCTCTTTAAACAGGAAAAGGATTCAAATTTCTACTTTGATTTAAAGTGTAAAAATTGAGAGAAAAGACTGGTGAAGGCCATTTCGGATCATAAGTACCATTGGGTTAGAATCCTTTCTGTTGGGTGAAATAAACAGTCAATTTTCAACTTTTCGCACCATTTAATCTGTGGGAAAAGGTGGAATGACTGTGAAAGTTTCAGGGTCCTAGCCCATTGTTTTCTATGGGTATGTAGGCCGAATTGGGTAAAAAATCCATAGTTCACTATGGGAAAAGTGTTTGGAATTACCAATTGATTTTCATACCACTTGATCTCTGGCCAAAGGTCGATTGACTGTGAAAATTTCAGGGTCCTAGCCCATTGTTTCCTATGGGTAATTAGGCCGAATTAGGTCAAAAATCCATAGTTCACTATGGGAAAAGTGTTTGGAATTACCGATTGATTTTCATACCACTTGATCTCTGGCCAAAGGTCGATTGACTGTGAAAATTTCAGGGTCCTAGCCCATTGTTTCCTATGGGTAATTAGGCCGAATTAGGTCAAAAATCCATAGTTCACTATGGGAAAAGTGTTTGGAATTTCCCATTGATTTTCATCCCACTTAATGAATGGGCAGAGGTCGATTGACTGTGAAAATTTCAGCCTCCTAGTCCATTGTTTTCTGGGCGTATTTAGGCCGAATATGGTCAAAAATCCATAGTTCACTACGCAAAAAGTGTTTGGAATTTTCCATTGATTTTCAAACCACTTAATGAATGGGCAAAGTTCGAATTCATCCACCCCCGTCGCCTTGCCAGCAAGGAGCTTTTTGAATACCTTAGCGGCCTCCACCAGGGATATGGGTAATAGATAATATTTGCAGAAGTTGCAGAGTTGGCTGTTAGCTATATTATGGTGTATATCTGTAATTAGTACAATGGTCCGTACATTTAACAGTAAACAAATATATTTTTTTAAAGTAATTAATGCAAAAATCACGGTATGGATTTTTGTTCATATTACGGTGTATTTCCTTTACCAGTACAATGTTTAGTACCTTTAACAGTGACAAACTGAATATTTTACGAATAATAAATGCAAAAAATACGGGGCTGGCTGTTGAATGTATGATGCGTTTTACCTCCATTGGCAGTGCAATGGTCCGAACATTTAACAGTAACCAAATGTATTTTTAAAAAGTAATCAATGCAAAAATCACGGTATGGATTTTTGTTCATATTATGGTGTATTTCCGTTACCAGTACAATGTTTAGTACATTTAACAGTGACAAACTGATGTTTTTACAAATAATAAATGCAAAAAATACGGGGCTGGCTGTTGAATATATGATGCGTTTTACCTCCATTGGCAGCGCAATGGTCCGTACATTTTACAGTAACCAAATGTATGTTTTAAAAGTAATAAATGCAAAAATCACGGTATGGATGTTTGTTCATATTACGGTGTATTACCGTTACCAGTACAATGTTTAGTACATTTAACAGTGACAAACTGATTTTTTTACGAATAATAAATGCAAAAAGTACGGGGCTGGCTGTTGACTGTATGATGCGTTTTACCTCCATTGGCAGAGCAATGGTCCGTACATTTAACATTAACCAAATGTATTTTTAAAAAGTAATGAATGCAAAAATTACGGTATGGATTTTTCTTTCATATTACGGTGTATTTCCGTTATCAGTACAATGTTTAGTACATTTAACAGTGACAAAATGTATTTTATACGAATAATAAATGCAAAACATACGAGGCTGCCTGTTTAATGTATAATGCGTCATATCTCCATTGGCAGCACAGTGGTCCGTACATTTAACAGTAACCAAATGTATTTTTTAAAAGAAATAAATGCAAAAATTACGGTATGGATTTTTCTTTCATATTACGGTGTATTTCCGTTACCAGTACAATGTTTAGTACATTTAACAGTGACAAACTGATGTTTTTACAAATAATAAATGCAAAAAATACGGGGCTGGCTGTTGAATATATGATGCGTTTTACCTCCATTGGCAGCACAATGGGCCGTACATTTAACAGTAACCAAATGTATGTTTTAAAAGTAATAAATGCAAAAATCACGGTATGGATGTTTGTTCATATTACGGTGTATTACCGTTACCAGTACAATGTTTAGTACATTTAACAGTGACAAACTGATTTTTTTACGAATAATAAATGCGAAAAATACGGGGCTGGCTGTTGACTGTATGATGCGTTTTACCTCCATTGGCAGAGCAATGGTCCGTACATTTAACATTAACCAAATGTATTTTTAAAAAGTAATAAATGCAAAAATTACGGTATGGATTTTTCTTTCATATTACGGTGTATTTCCGTTATCAGTACAATGTTTAGTACATTTAACAGTGACAAAATGTATTTTATACGAATAATAAATGCAAAACATACGAGGCTGCCTGTTTAATGTATAATGCGTCATATCTCCATTGGCAGCACAGTGGTCCGTACATTTAACAGTAACCAAATGTATTTTTTAAAAGAAATAAATGCAAAAATTACGGTATGGATTTTTCTTTCATATTACGGTGTATTTCCGTTACCAGTACAATGTTTAGTACATTTAACAGTGACAAACTGATGTTTTTACAAATAATAAATGCAAAAAATACGGGGCTGGCTGTTGACTGTATGATGCGTTTTACCTCCATTGGCAGAGCAATGGTCCGTACATTTAACATTAACCAAATGTATTTTTAAAAAGTAATAAATGCAAAAATTACGGTATGGATTTTTCTTTCATATTACGGTGTATTTCCGTTATCAGTACAATGTTTAGTACATTTAACAGTGACAAAATGTATTTTATACGAATAATAAATGCAAAACATACGAGGCTGCCTGTTTAATGTATAATGCGTCATATCTCCATTGGCAGCACAGTGGTCCGTACATTTAACAGTAACCAAATGTATTTTTTAAAAGAAATAAATGCAAAAATTACGGTATGGATTTTTCTTTCATATTACGGTGTATTTCCGTTACCAGTACAATGTTTAGTACATTTAACAGTGACAAACTGATGTTTTTACAAATAATAAATGCAAAAAATACGGGGCTGGCTGTTGAATATATGATGCGTTTTACCTCCATTGGCAGCACAATGGGCCGTACATTTAACTGTAACCAAATGTATGTTTTAAAAGTAATAAATGCAAAAATCACGGTATGGATGTTTGTTCATATTACGGTGTATTACCGTTACCAGTACAATGTTTAGTACATTTAACAGTGACAAACTGATTTTTTTACGAATAATAAATGCAAAAAATACGGGGCTGGCTGTTGACTGTATGATGCGTTTTACCTCCATTGGCAGAGCAATGGTCCGTACATTTAACATTAACCAAATGTATTTTTAAAAAGTAATAAATGCAAAAATTACGGTATGGATTTTTCTTTCATATTACGGTGTATTTCCGTTATCAGTACAATGTTTAGTACATTTAACAGTGACAAAATGTATTTTATACAAGAAATACATGCACAAATTATTGTTTTGGCTGATATATAGATTTACGGTGTTTCACTGTCAGATAAACTGAATATAACCGATTTACAATTTACGGTCTCTTACTGTTGTGATTTAACAGTTTTTCACTGTAAAATTCACTGACTTTTCTTACAGTGTAGGGTAAGGAGCTCGGTCATCAGGAGGGAGCTTGGAGTCGAGCCTCTACTCCTTCGCGTCGAAAGGAGTCAGCTGAGGTGGTTCCGGCATCTAATTAGGATGCCTCCTGGACGCCTCCCACTGGAGGTTTTCCAGGCACGTCCAACTGGGAAGAGACCCCGGGGAAGACCCAGAACACGCTGGAGGGATTACATCTCCCAGCTGTCCTGGGAACGCCTTGGGATCCCCCAGAATGAGCTGGAACATGTTGCCGGTGAGAGGGAAGTCTGGGTCAGCCTACTTGGCCTGTTGCCACCGCGACCCGACCCCGGATAAGCGGAGGAAAATGGATGGATGGATGGACCGGCGGATCTGGTTGCAGGTTGTTTTTTTAACACAAAGTAGAATGAGGCGATTTCGTGGTCATAATAACTTTTATGACCACGAAACATAAGGCCCAGATACTGATAGGAGGATGTGGTCAAAGAGCTTAAAGAAGAGGATGCTGTTTGTGTTGCGCAGCTTGATTCAGGGCTGAGATGTGAGTGGAGCTGGGCATGGATAAAGGTGGAGGTCTAAACAAACGTGACGGGAGAGCAGTACAGCTTCCCGTTGTCACAGTATTTTAAATACATTGATAAGGCAGGGTATGCTAAATGGAGCCTCTGCTCCAAGGAGATAAAGTACAGCAGCAAGGGCTCACGTGTCCTCTCATCACACTGCCAGACACTGTTCACTGTAATGACCACAGCCAGTGTACTTCCAATCCCACGTACAGTTGTTCTCAAGGGCCCTGAAATAATGAGAGAGAGTGTTAAGGAGCCTGTACCTTCATTTCAGCGGGTTGCTAATGCAGAGGTCACAGCTATTATTTTACTCTTGATAAGCTACTTTAGCCAGAGTAGATTATCATTTTCATTTAAATAATTGAACTGGATTGAATGCATATTAATTGCAAATAGAAGATGGGCCACAATTGTAACAGCTGTAGAGTAACAGTGGAAGTTAATATTAAGCTATACAGTAACAGGGTTCAATGAAAACTAATCACTTTCTTTTGTAGAGCCGATGGTTCTCGCTACTCTTGCTATCTTTGTTTTTATATGACTAAAACTTTTGAAAATGAGACCTCTGTCTCAATGGATTTTGTCTAAATAATAATAATATTGATTGAAAAAAATAATAAAGCCAACCAGCCAGCTGTTCAACTAGAGCTGAAATACTGAACAAGTGGTACTGAACAATAAATTAGTTTTTTGCTTAAAGTAAATATCTTATCACTTAATGTTCTTCTCAGAGTACACCCCCCCCTCTGCCTACTGCATCAGTAAAATATGTTGATGAGAACAATGAGACTCAACCAAATCAGTTTAGTTTGCCGGCCATAAAACCAAAACTATGAAATGAAAGATGCTAAAACATTCTGTGTAGATAGTAATCATTATATTTGGTTTCATCACTGCGAGTGGCACCTTGCACGTTATACAGTTATTGGAACCATTGCTTACATGAACATTTTAATTAGTGCCATTGAACTTACAAAGTGGATTTGCCGTTAAGATTTGTGTGATCTTGAATGAACTTATTAGCAGTTGTTTCCCATTTTTATGCTTGAGTTTGATTCAATGATTTCAAATGTTTGTTCTTTTGTATCTATGTCCTTAATGTTGAAGTGTTTTTAAGAGATATACTATGTGTGCTTTTCTTCAGCGGTGTTAACTTGAAAGTCTACATTCGGGCTTCAGGACCTGCTAATGTCACCGTGTTGCCACAAAAAGAAGGTAAAGCATGATATTGCATTTTAATTTATTACTGTTAGTGCCACAACTGCCAATAACAATAATTCAAAACAAAATGCGTTTCAGACAATGGTCCTCATGCAAGAACCACTTGTACAAACAGATTTGTTCTTTAGTGGTTTGTACGAGGGATTTAGGAGTCTTAGCCACTTTCAACAGTGGTCAAGACCTGTCATAACAGTCAAGATTGAGTCTGAAATTGTCACGGGAGTTCACGGTTAGGACCCAATAGCAAGACCACAGGAGACAGAGTCCGGTATAACAGATTTTATTTTGCCAGAATAAAGAGGACAGGAAGGTGTCGAGCCCGTGGTCCGACACCGGAGGGCAGGCAGATCGACGGTGTGAGTCCCGTGGCTCGACACCAGAGGGTAGGCAGATCGAAGGTGTGATGTCCCGTGGCTCGACACCGGAGAGTACGCAGATCGACCAGTACTCTACACCCGTAGCAGAGAGGAGAGAGATTAGTCCCGGAATAGACAATGGGGTTCAATTTACAGAACGGCGGCGGAGGCTACCGAGGCCGAAGACAATACGGACTGACGACCCAGGCCTGCAAGACCAGGGTCGATATACTGCCGGATAACGAGCCAAATTGTCCGTAGCTGTGCATCAATCAGGGTTGTGGCAATGGGAGGTGTCTGGAGGCAGGCCCGAGAAAACAACACCAAGCACATGGCATAACAAAACAAACAGGGGAATGACAGACACATGAGGAGAGGAGATTGGGGGGAAACAGAGGTTAACACACAATGGGTCAGACAGGATCCTGACAGAGATACCTATGTAAATTACACTTAATAATGATGCTAACATTTTACTCTGCAATTTCAAATTATAGGCTAATATAGTTCTAAATGTATTCAGCCTATCTATATCATCATTCATTTGTACTGGCTTTTGATGCTATTGTGTAACTCCAATATCTACAGTATATGACCATCTCATACTTTCTTTATTTCAGTCACAGTGCGACCCTCAGGTGACACGGCAATGAGATCAATCTTTAGTGTTTCCTATCCCTTGACTTTAGCAGGTCCTTTAATTCCGCTGCTCACTCTGTTAAAAATTAGAGACTTTTCTTTATGGATCTTTTAGTGGGGTTACAATGCTAATTTATAATTCTCATGAATGCACTCATTTATGCATAGGTGGCATTCATCATGTTTACACTGGTCATTGACACAGTTATCTGAAGTTAGGAGCGTTTGCTGAATCTGTTGTGGCACACTCATACGAGTTTACCTTACGAAGAAAGGTAAGAGAAAGTTCAGAAAAAGCGTACTACATTCTTCTGGGTAGGGTTCTCCTGAATCAGAATCAGAATCGTTTATTGGCATGGTATGTTGAACATACAAGGAATTTGACATGACGGGAAATGCATAACATTTAACAATCAACAACAATCAACACAGTGCAAAGTAGAAACATTAAAATTTACAGAAAAATATAAAATAAAATAAAGTGAAAAATAACATAAAGTGCACAAACGAACAGATAACAGGATTATAAACAAGTGAGACGTAAGTGTAATGTAAAAGTGGAGAGTGTATTTAAATAAGAACCTAGAAGGGATGTGCAGGGGAGTGACCGGTAGGAAATTGTCCTGGGGATGACAGAGTCAGTGGGGATCCCTGACTCTGGGGGTCCCTGAAGATAGATTAACAGTATTCAGCCCAATTTCAAAAGAATGGTGGGAGCATGGAGCTCTAGGCTAAAAGTTCATGAATGTGGCTTCAGTTGTCAGCAGTGTTTATAGTTTCTCAGGAGTAAGGATAGTACTTAAGAGGTTCATACAATCACTTTATACTTTGGTATTGTTTTTAAATGGGATAACTTATTCTTTAACTTCCTCTCAGGTCAACCACAGGTGAAGAGCAGCACTGTGACATCTGGACCCTCTGGTTATTACTACCAGGGTGTGTGGCGAGCACTAGGTGGCACCACAGTCCGCGAATTCAACGCATCTGCCATCAGTCAGTGTCTGAAAGGCAAGGTGGTCCACATGTATGGAGACTCCACCATCAGGCAGTGGTTTGAATTCTTCGACGCAACTCTGCCAGGTAACTGATCCACAGGGATTTCTGGCAACAAATGATTTTGTTCCCACTGCAGCTTAATGTGTTCCCCCTGTCATACTTTCAGGTCTTAAGGAGTTTGACCTGCACAGCTTGAGGAGAACTGGACCTGACATGTCCTTGGACTATGCAAACAACATCTTCATGACGTACCGCTGCCACGGTCCTCCTATCCAATATTACCCCATCTCAACTAGAGAGCTTCGTTACATTGCTAATGAATTAGATGACTTAGTGGGAGGCCCCAACACTGTCGTAGTTTTTGGCATCTGGGCTCACTTCGGCTCTTTCCCCATGGAGATCTACATCAGGAGGCTGCAGAGCATCCGCAGGGCGGTGGTGCGGCTGCTGGAAAGGGCTCCAGGCACGCTGGTCGTCATCCGGACCACAAACCCCAGATATTTAGACCTTTTTGTGTCGCTAACCAATAGTGACTGGTTCTCGCTGCAGCATGGTAAGGTGCTCAGAGCCATGTTCAAAGGACTGAATGTCCATCTGATTGATGCCTGGGAAATGACCCTTGCCCACCATCTGCCACATAACATCCACCCACCACCTCCCATTATTAGGAATATGATAAACCATCTATTGTCCTACATATGTCCTCAAAATAGTGGCTAGATGTTTGTGTCTTGGGGGAGAGGAATGTGGATTTAAGCACACATTGAGTTTACATGTTATCTCTGTGTTTCCACCAAGTTCTGCATTTTTCCAATTCTCGTGTGATCCCGTGACATCACACAAATCCAGCTGCTGTGAAAGGTAATAGCTAGCCTAGCTATGTTGAAAGGTAACAACATCCAGCTTCCAGCACTTCGTAAGCCCACTAATTAACACTGTATATCTCTTTTTGCTTTGCTTTCTGAGTACAGCCACCTTTAAATTCTTTCTGACCGTGACTTTAACAAAACCTGTATATTTGTCTCAATATAACATATACTCCAGATACTGTTGTTATCTAGCAGAGTGATTCCCTTGTTTTTGGAAATGTATAATAAACGCCTTAATATTAATCTATACCCTTACCTTAACAGCCATATATTTATGAAAGTCTCCCTCAAGAAAAATGAATGTGTTTTATGGCTCAAAAGAACAGAAAACAAGATTATTTTCATAATGTAACAGTAATATTTTTACATGATGCCGTCTTTTGATATTGAGTTTTTAAGGGTATTGATGCCACACATATTTGACAGAAAAGTCCTCATGTAGTAATAAAGTGTAGCTACTCATTGTTAATCAATTAGTGTGATTTTCTATTAGGAATTAAAAAAATAGACAAATCAGGGGTTCTGCAAACAAATATCTTTAATGTATGTATTTATGCTCAGGTGTTTCATAATGGAATAAATGCATTTAGCCTTTGCAAACTGCTCTGTATGTGGACTTTCATTTATAAAATCAGTCAAGCATAAGAAAGCTAAACAAAGTAAAGTAAAAACTTATTTTTAAACTTATGATTTAGCTCTTGCGTCCAGTATTAAAAGGTACAGTCATTAACTTGAATAAATATGACGCTTTTGTCATATTTGCTTAAACTGTCACTGTATCCTGACAGTAGTACAGACAGATAATTAGTCCATAAAGAAGCAATAATGGCCACTAAGATTTGAGTCCTATGAGCATGGGCCTTTCTTGTAATTTGCACAACATATTCCTGTGAAGTATGGAAGACTTAAAGTGTCTAAATTGAATCAAATCAAACAAAGAAATGAAGCACAACAAATACAAATTTTTTGTGTTCATTTCCATTTTAATCAGGAAATGTTAAAATGTTAAAAAAACTGAAAAAATTAATTGATAATGTGAAATTGCAATTTGAAAATGAAAAGTGAAATTTTAAATCCTAGAATGGAAAATAGAAAAGCTTAAATGTAAACACTTTAATTGAAAACCTAACTGCTACATGCTTTAACAAAAATGTGTATTTGAAACTGAATCCAATCTGCTGAGTAGCATGGATGGTTTGACCTCTTTAGGGCTCAAACGGTAGAATGGCTAAACATCTGAAAAGTGACCGCTTTTGGTGTGTGTGGGGGGGGGGGGGGGGGGGGGGGGTGACAAGCCAGAAAGGTTCAGACCCGGGGGTTTAATCTTTAGCAATTCATTGTTTTGTAAGCTTTTCATATGTTGTACAATCTTAATCTGTAGAGTAATGAGTAACTAAAGATATATCAAATAAATTAAGTGGAGTAGAAGTACAAAGTTGCATACAATGATAAAGTACTTCAAAATTGTACATAAATATACAGCACTTGAGTGGACAACACTTCAGTGCAATGCAGATTTTCACTTTGAAATATAATTAATTTAGTCTTTAAAGAAAAGTTGAATAATTGGTATTTACCAAATATTTTCGATTTCATTATCAGAGCTATCCAAAAAATGCATATAACTATATATATATATATCCATTTAACTTCATATCTTAATTTGATTTGTTTTAATTTAGGGAGTTTCAATCTTCCATACTTCACAAGAATTCAACTTTTAGCTATTTAGATGGAAGTGACAGTCAGAGTTCAAAGGTTAAGAAAAGCTTGAGGACACTGTAATCACTTTATGTTCTTTTTTTTAGTATTTGTTTCAATTTAGGTATGTTAAAGCTTCAACAGAGAAGCCCCTACTCTTTGCTTTTTCTGTGCTCTTTTAGCTCATGGGAGTGGTTAAGAAGAGAAGGCGTCACCAACATGAGATTCTATGTGTATCTTTAGCTGTGACAGTGCTGTTTGCTGTCACTACCCTTCAATTAATTTCCTGAAAGTCAAGCACAGAGAACACCGTTTATTGTAAACCTGTGAGATAAAGTGACGGATCACACTGTGATGAACAGAATCTCCAAATGGATCTCTGCTGAGGTAAGACACATGAAACGCTTAAACAAAGTATATATGAAGTTTATTTTATCATGAATCAGCATCAGTAACCATTCTAATATACTGTATTTGTGACATTTTATTTTACTTCTACTACTTCTGTACAGTCGAGTAAATGTAATGTAATGTACAAAGTACAAATTTCCCTCTGAAATGTAGTGGAGCAGAAGTATTAAGTAACATAAAACAGAAGTAGTAGAAGTAAAATCAAATATCACAAATACAGTATATTAGAATGGTTACTGATGCTGATTCATGATAAAATAAACTTCATATATACTTTGTTTAAGCGTTTCATGTGTCTTACCTCAGCAGAGATCCATTTGGAGATTCTGTTCATCACAGTGTGATCCGTCACTTTATCTCACAGGTTGACAATAAACGGTGTTCTCTGTGCTTGACTTTCAGGAAATGAATTGAAGGGTAGTGACAGCAAACAGCACTGTCACAGGTAAAGATACACATAGAATCTCATGTTGATGACGCCTTCTCTTCTTAACCACTCCCATGAGCCAAAAGAGCACAGAATAAGCAAAGAGTATAGGAGCTTCTCTGTTGAAGCTTTAACATACCTAAATTGAAACAAAAACAAAAAAAAAGAACATAAAGTGATTATAGTGTCCTCAAGCTTTTCTTAACCTTTGAAATCTGACTGTCACTTCCATCTAAATAGCTAAAAGATTATTTGATGTGAAGTATGGAAGATTGAAACTCCCTAAATTAAAACGAATCAAATTAAGATATGAAGTTCAATGTATATATATATATATATATATATATATATATATATATGGTTATATGTGTATATATATATATATATATATATATATATATATATATATATATATATATATATATATATATATATATATATATATATATATATGGTTATATGTATTTTTTGGATGTGTAGAAATATGCTAACGGTATTTACAGGCATTAAACGTATAAGTATTATGTGTGTGTGTGTGTGTTCATTTGCAATAGTGTTGCGTGTGTCATAGAGTAAAGGTTTGAATCTCCGGGTGAGGCACTCACGCGCTCCCTGTACAAAGATGAAGCTCTGATTCACAGGTGGTTTAGCTTAAACGTATAACTAGATGTGTTGTGAAGCGGGTGAGTCCGTGGGATATTGTGTAGCAACAACAGGTGGAAAGCAGGAACAGCATCTTCTCTGTCCCTGAGAACGGCTGGACTCCCACACACACAGTGGCCCCCAACCTGGCGTGTGTGTGTGTGAAGATAACGACTCCCTGTGCAGGAGAATGTCAAATTCCTCATTAGAAAGTATAAGAAAAGAGGGAAATGATAGAACAAGGCTCACAAACACAGAGAGGAGAGATGCGTATTCCGATCCCTGACTTCGTGTCTGTTGCTAGGGATACTTAATCAATTATTGTGTTGTGTGAAACCATAGATCTATGCATTATATGCTTTGATGCTTGACTTAAAATAGCGCGATCAGAGCGCACTCGCTGTTCCGCTCCCTGTCATGCTGCCTGCAGGCAGTGACTGCAAGGGGGCGGGGCTTCCCAGCGCTCACACAGCAACAGGCAGCCTCACTCACAGCGAGTGATCGCAGGGGAGACATGCATCAACTTTTCAAAGAGTTCAAAGAACGACAGGTAAGCAAATGTGATTATAAACATGAACACCCCCAAGCTCACCCATAGACAGCTAACACGAGTAGCCTTAGCCTAGTTGTTGGAATGCTGTTAAGCATTCCAACAACTATTGTAACTATTGTAAATCTATTCATTTGAAATATCTCTTAATTAGGACAGTAAAAATGTCAAATTTTCAGTGTGGGTGGAGTCAACGATGTCCTCAACACATGTATATCAGTCATTGTCTGGACTTATTGAGAAAATACTTTTTATTACACTTCAAATATCCATTTATTAGATATTTTCTCAATTCAAATGTATGAGTTTTAATTTGAAATATCTCCTAATTGGTACAGTAGAAATGTCTAATTTTCAGTATGGGTGGAGTCAACGATGTCCTCAATACATGTATATTAGTCATTGTCTGGACTTACTGAGAAAATACTTTTTATTACACTTCAAATATCCATTTATTAGATATTTTCTCGATTCAAATGTATGAGTTTTACTTTGAAATATCTCCTAATTGGTACAGTAAAAATGTCAAATTTTCAGTATGGGTGGAGTCAACGATGTCCTCAACACATGTATATCAGTCATTGTCTGGACTTATTGAGAAAATACTTTTTATAGCACCTCAAATATCCATTTATTAGATATTTTCTCAATTCAAATGTATGAGTTTTAATTTGAAATATCTCCTAATTGGTACAGTAAAAATGTCTAATGTTCAGTATGGGTGGAGTCAACGATGTCCTCAACACATGTATATCAGTCATTGTCTGGACTTATTGAGAAAATACTTTTTATTACACTTCAAATATCCATTTATTAGATATTTTCTCGATTCAAATGTATGACATTTACTTTGAAATATCTCCTAATTAGGACAGTACAAATTTCTAATTTTCAGTATGGGTGGAGTCAACGATGTTCCCAACACATACATGTCAGTCATTGTCTGGAATTATTGAGAAAAACATTTTTATAGCACCTTAAACATTTAAAAAATGTGCCATTTGAAGATACAAATTCAGTTCAGAGTTTTTGCTTTGTAAAATATCTTAATTGACCGTCAGTCAGGTATTATTAACTTCCAGCAACCCTCAAATCAAAGAATAAAGACACTTTACGCACAATTTAGGTGTATTTTCCCTTTAACTCAGGAGATGCAGGTAGCATGTTTTATACTTAATGTGAATATAATTCATTTAATCTCATTTCATTATGCAATATGTATACTTTGTTGGCATCTTATTCTGAAAACCGGATGTTCGTCTGTAGAAAACCGGAAGTTGTCTCACGTTAATCTTTCCGCTAACTTTGCAAAGTTCTTTGCTCGCTCCCGATCTGTGCCGTTTGGTTGCGTTTACCGTAAGTTTCAGCGTATAGGTGCACTACAATTTAAGTGTCTGCTGAGTTGACCACGGAGATCTGACTTGACCGCAGTCTCTCACAGACAGTCAGACAGATGTCAGCAGAGTCAGCAGCAACACAGAGACAGAGTTCCCTTCCAGCTGTGTTTGAAAGCCAGCGGAAATATGAGAGAGGCTCAAAAGATGCGAAGAGGTTAAACATTAATATTAATGCCATTTGTTAAGTGTTCAAAAAGCTGGGCAGGAACAACCTGGTAAGAAAGGGAACCGTACAGATGTTTTATTTATTACTATTATAGATAAATATACCAGTATCGTATCGTATTTGTGGTATTGTATCGAAGTCTGGTATCGTATCGTAAGTATCGGGTATCATGATACTTATGGCAGGTATCGTATCGAAGTCATAATTTTGGTATCGTGACAACCCTACTGCAGAGGTCCTTTATACTGTTCCACTTTCACAAGCCGGCTGTGGTCCAGACTCAGCTGAGCAAAGTCCACACTGCTGTCTGGTAATCAAACAGTGTGTCATCTTATGTGTGTTTAGCTTTGAATCATCTCAGACTTTACACCTGACCCTGTCATTATCTCTAACAGCAGTGATTCAGATGTTTATGTTGGGGTAATGTGTGCTTGAGTATTATATTGTACAAGTATATCTGATATGGTCTCCCAAATGTTAGTATCTTGCAGTGGATTTAATGATGCAAATAACTGTGTTGTTGATGCAGCAACGTTTCAAATCCGATAACCAGCTCCCTGGCTACGCCTGGCTATGCCTGTCTATGCCTGGCTACGCCTGGCTACACCTGGCATAGAAGTGGTTTATGACACATATAAACATCATTCCTCTGCTGGCAACAGTCCATAAAAACATATATTCTGCTTTTCTGTGACGCTGTGGTCTGATTACATCAGCATCAGAGCCTTCCAACTTTCTTTTTTAGCAAATGTTGCCCCTCATGCTGTAGCCTTGAATCACATTATCTCTATCTTTGTGGTGATGTGTGTATTGTGTTAATGCCGCGATGCTCTGAACCATCGAGACATGAGGTAAAGCTTTCAGTTTGCTAAAACAATGCACCACTCCCACTTTTCTTTTCTTCTCCATGTCCCCTCCCGGGCTCCGCAAGATCCTTATCGGGAACATATACAACAAATACCTCAGTCATTAGTCATAGTAGTAGTTCAAAAATAACTGAAAATAAAATGTGTCCACATTAACCAACTGTGAAAAACTGTAGTGAGCAGAAAGACACCAGCACCTCTGATCTGTATCATGAGAGTGAAAACAGATATTAGTTTGAAGGGTTACTTTGCAGAGGGTGATGTGGATTACAAAGGACTGAATGATGTTGCAAAGTGTACATGATAGAATGGATCATGTTGAACAGCAAGAGAGGGGATGCTGTCTTTGGTTGTGGCCTTGGTTGACGGATGATCAATCAAAGGAGTTTCCTGGGTGACTGGATTTAGTTTGGTCCTAAAGATTGAAAGCTGAACATGTCACACTATTAGTATAGAGAGGGAGGATTTCACAACTAAGTTCAGATTTAAACAAGTTCTTCATTCACAAGTTCTATTCTTCAGCATTACAAGGTGTCAATAACCATTTGTTTTTTTGATGTATATTTTCTCAATCCAGTAACTGATGCTGAAGGTGAAGACTAATCACTGATCATGAAGGCCACATTTTGCACAAGAAGGGAGTTCTGCGCCCTCTTCCTCTTTCTGACTGTCTTTGTCTTCATCTTTGTGCTACGTCACATGGACATTCTGGAGGTGAGAACTTGGTTTTAGTGGGATCGTGTGAAGGGTGGACCCTGTTTGAAATGTTGAATATTAGTCAGGTTTTTGGATATTGCTTTAAAATGTGTGTTTCAATGTTCTTCATTGCAAATAAATACAATTTGAGTTCAATTGTATTTCCCCTCTCAATCCTGCACCTTGACTTGATGACAGCAGCAGCTCCTGTAGTTAAAGGACAAAGCTGGCAGTATTCTATACTTTAGACCAAACCTCCATGTGTTACAACCCACTGGTTCCCATTCGTTCTTACTGAGACATACATCTTAACAAAAGGGTCAGAAGTATAATGTTTTTAAAAAGCCCCATGAAAGTTTTTGTAACAGGTTCTATTTTCTGCCTTTTTTTTGCATCTGTCAGAGTTGTATCTCTGACTGAATATCCCAAAACATGAATTTCAGTGAACAAAACTTTGAAAGCACAAATTTAACATTCACTTTCTTGCCTTGTGTAAAACAGAAAGCAAGAGTATCTTGACACTTTCCCCCTGGGTTAATGTTAAGAACAGTTGTTCTTGAAAGATTACATTTTTGGCTATTTTACTCTTTTTTCAGTGCATATGCTTGATGTATCTTTGACACCATCTCTCTCCATCCCCTGCCAGTTTCAGCCTAAATTCAACTCAACCATCATCATGCCGAGAGTCTCCACTCACCCTAATGAGATTCGCAGCTTCTGCACCTTCAAGCCACTGTCCCCTGAGGACGCTCTGGAGGAATATCTCATACTAGACTCCACTGCTTGGCCTGAAACTCCACTTTTGTCAGGTCCTATTTTCCTGGAGCAGACCAGTGATCCAGCCCACAGCACCTTCACCATTCTACGAGGGAGGAAAGGGGGACAGTGGCATGTTGGGGATCAGCTGGAGGTCATGATACTAACCTCTGACTTCCAGGGTCGTCCCAAGAAGTCTGGGGGGGACTTCCTATTTGCCCGGCTGCACAACCGGAAGCTTGAAGCAGGTGTGGTTGGGCAAGTGGTGGATCATCTGAATGGGAGCTACTCTGCTGTATTCTCTTTACCCTGGGAAGGAGACGCACAGGTTGAGGTGATGCTAAAACCATGATGTTTAATGTAATGTTATTGTACCGTAAGTGTTTTTAATATCATAATTCATTGTTCACAAAGCCCTGCCCTAACTGTTGCCATGCCTGTTAACTTCCACTTCTCGCACGGCACAAATGCAGTTTGTTCAGCTAACAGGGACAGATGTAACACTCAAAATCTCAGTCATTTCAGACAAAAGCAGGTTCTCAGGATTGTAGATTTTTTTTCATCTACAAACTGTCACTAGCAGATTAGCTACCTAGGTAGTCCTAGTGTTATGATGGGAAAATGTATAGCATAATTCTATTGCTAACATAATCCTGTTTGGCTGATGTGGATGGTGCACATAACGTCTCAGATATCAAGATTGGCCGGGGTTTTAAATCCAATGAAACAGCACTGCCAACGTCAATTTAGTCTCGAAAAGCAGCAGCCAGGAGGCTCACACATATTGGGGAAATACTACACAGTAGATGTGCTAGTTCTGAAGGTAACTTTAGATAATATATCTTTACCTAACCTCTACATACTCCTTGGTGTTGGAAGTAAGGCTAGGCTATTATGTCATGATGGTTGTCAGGTTATGAAGGTAGCCAGTTGGTCAGATGTTCATGCTAAAATTAGCAGATTACATGAAAGCAGACAAACAGAATTAATTCCCTTAATTTATAGAACTGTTTCTCTTGTGTTTTTTAGTTTTGATCAAGTTCACAAAAAGACAACTCCCTCTCTAAACACTTGACATGCAGAGTATCTCTCCTGCTACAGTCCCATGCACACCACTTCAACATGTTTAGACCTTGACAGACCTGCCATGCCTAGGTACTGTTGCTAAGCTTTGATTGGACAATCGATGTTCAGGGAAGGGTTTAGATGAATAGACAATTCTCCAGAGATTATTGTCTGATGTCAATCTGGTGTAGAATTTGAAGACATGAATCTTTATGAATGTTAATTGATATGACTGACCATGATTGGACTTGGTGAAAACTCTGGTTCTCTATCCCATCAGGTGACTCTGGTTCACCCTGGTGAGGCCATCTCAGTGCTGAACAGGCTGAACAGAGAACAGCCCTACAGGATGTACTTCAAGAGCCTCTTCCGCTCAGGCTCACTCTCTGAAACCACCCTCTGTGACGTCTGCCTAAGGCCAACCCAGCAGCCGCTGTGCAACTACACTGACCTCCGTACAGGCGAGCCGTGGTTCTGCTACAAGCCAAAGAACCTGAGCTGTGATGCCAGGATCAACCATTTCAGGGCAGGATCCAAAGGAAACCTCCTCAATGCCAATGAGGGGAAGCTCTTTCAAAGGTGAGGGAGCAGAGAGACTGAAATTTTGTGTGACTTCTAAATACGTACATCCAGTGTTACCTTTGTATCTCCTTGGTGGAATGTTTCAGAAGTTTGTAACTATATGCATGAACATATGATCACGTTGTAAAGTAGATATGGCTAAAATGTGAGCAAACACTGGCCTATTTAACACCAGTTGACATGGAGACACATTAGCATTCATTTGGAGTTGTGTCTAAAATTAAACTCCTTTTAGCTGTATTTTGCTCTTCACCAACTCCAGAAGGAAATATCTGCCTTAATCTAAATGTGGCGCTATATTCAACCTGCTGGTCACTAACATTGTCTGTCTGCTGTTTAGTGGTTGGTAGTGCACAATTGACTCTTCACTTAGCCCGCCCCCTGCTGATACTCAAAATGTCAGAGCTACCATGGAGCCCACACCGTCACTAACTGCACTCACTGAATACATAATATCTAATTTTTGCAATATGTGCTTTAAGGATGTATCAGGATGCAAAGTGAATCAGCAGTAAAAACAGCTTAACAAGATAAATATATAAGCTAAAGCCTACAGATGACAGTGTAGAAGTGAAAGTTAAGGACATTAAGGTACAACACTGTTCCTGTATAGCCAGGTATGTTGTTATTCAAAGTTCCATCCATCCATCCATTTTCTACCGCTTATCCGGGGTCAGGTCGCGGTGGCAGCAAGCCAAGCAGGCTGACCCAGACTTCCCTCTCCCTGGCAACATTTTCCAGCTCATTCTGGGGGATCCCGAGGCATTCCCAGGCCAGCTGGGAGATGTAATCCCTCCAGTGTGTTCTGGGTCTTCCCCGGGGTCTCCTCCCAGTTGGGTGTGCCGGGAAAACCTCCAGTAGGAGGCGCCCAGGAGGCATCCTGATTGGATGCCTGAACCACCTCAGCTGACTCCTTTCGACGCGAAGGAGTAGCGGCTCAACTCCAAGTCCCCTCCTGATATCCGAGCTCCTTACCCTATCTCTAAGACTGAGCCTGGCCATCCTACTCATCCTACTCATTCCGGCCGCTTGTAGCCGTGACCTTGTTCTTTCGGTCACGACCCAGAGTTCGTGACCATAGGTGAGGGTCGGAACGTAGACCGACCGGTAGACGGTCCGGTGCAGCGCCTGCTTTACTGCTGCAGCCACACCGATCCTCCTGTCGATCTCCCGCTCCATCTTACCCTCACTCGTGAACAAGACCCCGAGATACTTGAACTCCTTCGCTTGCGATAGGCACTCCGTCCCCACGTGGAGGGAGCAATCCACCGGTTTCAGGCAGAGCACCATGGCCTCAGATTTGGAGGTGCCAACTCTCATCCCCGCCGCTTCACACTCGGCTGCAAACCGCCCAAGTGAATGCTGGAGGTCACGATCCGAGAAGGCCAACAGGATCACATCATCTGCAAACAGCAGAGAGGCGATCCCGAGACCCCCGAACCTGGCATTCTCCACCCACCGCCTGTGCCTAGATATCCTGTCCATGAAAGTCACGAACAGGACCGGTGACAAAGGGCAGCTCTGGCGGAAGCCAACACCCACCGGGAACGTGTCTGACTTATTGCCGAGAATACGAACACAGCTCCTACTGCAGTTGTACAGAGACCGGATGGCCCGTTGTAACGGGTCCGGCACCCCATACTCCCGCAGCACCCCCCACAAAATCCCCAGAGGGACCCGGTCGAAAGCCTTCTCCAAGTCCACAAGTCCACGTTATTCAAAGTTCCAATCATTATGAAGCAAAAGCAGCTTGTACATTCACATACCTGCAAACTTGTCGCTTTTCGGCGAAATTCGCCATTTTGAATCGAAATATGTCATCTCGGGTAGATCCGTAGATTTTTTTTTAGGGAGGGGGGGGGGGGGGGGGGGGGGGGCGTTTCTCAGATTGGAGTGAGACAAGGAGAAAAGGTGATGTCGTGATCTTCGCAATAAAACATCTTTGATGTGACGTGTTGAGTCTTGGCCAATCAGCGTTAAGATGTCTCCACGTCTTCATGGAAAGCTAGTCAGCTTGATATCAGGTTAGCGTTAACGTTAGTGGATTGTATTGGCGTTAAAGTTTAAGTTCCGCTATGTTCCGTTACAGTTCAGACTTGCTGGGTTAAGGCTAACGGCCACTGCATGACTGTAACGTGGTGAAACATGCACGTGGGGGGCCGTGTTCCGGTTCAGTTCACGCGGTCACTCATTAACATTAAACCGGAACACCGGCTCACCCATATCCCTGCCAGAGGCCGCTGAGGTAGTCAAAAAGCTCCTTGGTGGCAAGGCGCCGGGGGTGGATGAGATCCGCCCTGACTCCTCCGCGAATCGCCACCTTAACGTGGTGGAGGAGTTTGAGTGGCTCAGTGATCCTGGGAGCTATGTTGTCCGGGGCATTAGCCCCTGGTAGGGTCTCCCAAGGCAAACAGGTCTCGTGGGAGAGCCCAGACTAAGAGCGGTTCAAACGACCCTAATGATAAGTAGCCCACGTACTTCAGCCACCTCGCCCGGACCAGGGAAACCGGGGCACCCTCCCGGAGCCAGACCCAGGAGGGGAGCTCGTCGGCGAGCGTCTGGTGGCCGGGCCTTCGCCCGAATAAACACCATGGAGCAGCCACCCTGTGGACCCACCACCCGCAGGGACAAGCATGCAGACCGGGCTGCGGGTCAGGCGGGAGGCCTGGGCGAGCCGATCGCCGGCAGCATAGACTAGCTCTAGGGACGTGGAACGTCACCTCGCTAGCGGGGAAAGAGCCAGAGCTGGTGCAGGAGGTGGAGCGATACCAGCTAGATATAGTTGGACTCACCTCCACACACAGCGCTGGCTCTGGAACCAAGCTCCTGGAGAGAGGTTGGACTTTGTCCTTTTCCGGAGTTGCCCAGGGTGAGAGGCGCCGGGCGGGAGTGGGGATACTCACGAGCCCCCGGCTGAGCGCCGCTGTGTTGGAGTTCTCCCCGGAGAACGAGAGGGTCGCCTCCATGCGCCTACGGGTTGCGGGGAGCAAGGCTCTGACTGTAGTTTGTGCTTATGCACCAAACAGCAGTTCAGAGTATCCGGCCTTCTTGGAGTCGGTGGGAGGGGTCCTGGAAAGGCGCTGCCTACCGACTCCATAGTTCTCCTGGGGGACTTCAATGCTCACGTGGGCAATGACGGAGAAACCTGGCGGGGGGTGATTGGGAGGAACGGCTTGCCCGATCTGAACCTGAATGGCGTCTCGTTATTGGACTTATGTGCTTGCCACGGTTTGGCCATAACGAACACCATGTTCGAACATAAGGTGGCTCATAAGTGTACCTGGTACTAGAACACCTTAGGCCGGAGATCAATGATCGACTTTGTAATCGTATCATTTGATTTGCGGCCGTATGTCTTGGACACTCGGGTGAAGAGAGGAGCAGAGCTGTCAACTGATCACCACCTGGTGGTGAGTTGGATCAGATGGCAGGGGAACCGGTTGGAAAGACCCGGCAAGCCCAAACGTGTAGTGAGGGTGAACTGGGAACGTCTGGCGGAG
Organism: Anarhichas minor; assembly: GCF_050575085.1. NCBI lineage: Eukaryota > Metazoa > Chordata > Actinopteri > Perciformes > Anarhichadidae > Anarhichas > Anarhichas minor. The sequence goes on from NW_027466501.1 coordinate 807,902, forward strand.
GACCCTGTCCGGGAGGTCTTTAACTCCCACCTCTGGAAGAATTTCTCACACATCCCTAGGGAGGTTGGGGACATGGAATCCGAATGGACCATGTTCAAAGCCTCTATTGTGGACGCGGCCGCTAGGAGCTGTGGCCGGAAGGTCATCGGTGCCTGTCGTGGCGGCAACCTGAGAACCCGGTGGTGGACACCGGAGGTGAGGGAAGCCGTCAAGCTGAAGAAGGAGACCTTCAAGGCCTGGTTGGCCCAGGGGTCTCCCGAAGCAGCTGACAGGTACCGGCAGGCCAGAAGGGCTGCAGCTGCGGTGGTCGCGAATGCTAAAACTCGGGCATGGGAGGAGTTCGGGGAGGCCATGGAGAAGGACTTTCGGTTGGCCTCAAGGAGGTTCTGGCAAACCATCCGACGGCTCAGGAAGGGAAAGCAGGGCTTATCCCAGGCTGTTCTCAGCAGGGGGGGGGGGGGGGAACTGCTGACCCGGACAGGGGACATCGTCGGGCGGTGGAAACAGCACTTTGAGGAACTCCTAAACCCGACCAACATGTCCTCTGCAGAGGAGGCAACGCCTGAAGATCTAGGGGGAGGCTCACCCATATCCCTGGCAGAGGCCGCTGAGGGAGTCAAAAAGCTCCTTGGTGGCAAGGCGCCGTGGGTGGATGAGATCCGCCCTGAGATGCTGAAAGTGCTGGACATAGTTGGGCTGTCCTGGCTGACAGGCCTCTTCAATGTCGCATGGGGGTCGGGATCAGTCCCCGTGGACTGGCAGACTGGGGTGGTGGTTCCCATTTTCAAAAAGGGGGACCGGAGAGTGTGCTCGAATTACCGGGGTATCACACTACTCAGCCTCCCGGGGAAGGCTTATGCCAGGGTGCTGGAAAGGAGGCTTCGACCGTTTGTCGAACCTCAGATTCAAGAGGAGCAATGCGGATTCCGTCCCGGCCGTGGAACAGTGGACCAGCTCTTTACCCTCGCAAGACTACTGGAGGGGTTCTGGGAGTTTGCCCAACCAGTCTACATGTGCTTCGTGGACTTGGAGAAGGCTTTCGACCGGGTCCCTCCGGGGTTCTTGTGGGGGGTGCTGCGGGAGTATGGGGTGCCGGACCCATTACAACGGGCGATCCGGTCTCTGTACGACTGCAGTAGGAGCTGTGTCCGCATTCTCGGCAATAAGTCAGACACGTTCCCGGTGGGTGTTGGCGTCCGCCAGGGCTGCCCTTTGTCTCCGGTCCTGTTCGTGACTTTCAAGGACAGGATATCTAGGCACAGCCTGGGGGTGGAGAACGTCAGGTTCGGGGGTCTCGGGTCGCCTCTCTGCTGTTTGCAGATGATGTGGTCCTGTTAGCCTCCTTGGATCGTGACCTCCAGCATTCACTTGGGCGGTTTGCAGCCGAGTGTGAAGCGGCGGGGATGAGAGTTAGCACCTCCAAATCTGAGGCCATGGTGCTCTGCCGGAAACCGGTAGATTGCTCCCTCCAGGTGGGGACGGAGTGCCTACCTCAAGCGAAGGAGTTCAAGTATCTCGGGGTCTTGTTCACGAGTGAGGGTAAGATGGAGCGGGAGATCGACAGACGGATCAGTGCGGCTGCAGCAGTAAAGCAGGCGCTGCATCGGACCGTCTTGGTGAAGAGGTAGCTGAGCCGGAAGGCAAAGCTCTCAATTTACCACTCGGTCTACGTTCCTACCCTCACCTATGGTCACGAACTCTGGGTCGTGACCGAAAGGACAAGGTCGCGGCTACAAGCGGCCGAAATGAGCTTCCTCCGTAGGGTGGCCGGGCTCAGCCTTAGAGATAGGGTAAGGAGCTCGGTCATCAGGAGGGAGCTTGGAGTCGAGCCTCTACTCCTTCGCGTCGAAAGGAGTCAGCTGAGGTGGTTCCGGCATCTAATTAGGATGCCTCCTGGACGCCTCCCACTGGAGGTTTTCCAGGCACGTCCAACTGGGAAGAGACCCCGGGGAAGACCCAGAACACGCTGGAGGGATTACATCTCCCAGCTGTCCTGGGAACGCCTTGGGATCCCCCAGAATGAGCTGGAACATGTTGCCGGTGAGAGGGAAGTCTGGGTCAGCCTACTTGGCCTGTTGCCACCGCGACCCGACCCCGGATAAGCGGAGGAAAATGGATGGATGGATGGACCGGCGGATCTGGTTGCAGGTTGTTTTTTTAACACAAAGTAGAATGAGGCGATTTCGTGGTCATAATAACTTTTATGACCACGAAACATAAGGCCCAGATACTGATAGGAGGATGTGGTCAAAGAGCTTAAAGAAGAGGATGCTGTTTGTGTTGCGCAGCTTGATTCAGGGCTGAGATGTGAGTGGAGCTGGGCATGGATAAAGGTGGAGGTCTAAACAAACGTGACGGGAGAGCAGTACAGCTTCCCGTTGTCACAGTATTTTAAATACATTGATAAGGCAGGGTATGCTAAATGGAGCCTCTGCTCCAAGGAGATAAAGTACAGCAGCAAGGGCTCACGTGTCCTCTCATCACACTGCCAGACACTGTTCACTGTAATGACCACAGCCAGTGTACTTCCAATCCCACGTACAGTTGTTCTCAAGGGCCCTGAAATAATGAGAGAGAGTGTTAAGGAGCCTGTACCTTCATTTCAGCGGGTTGCTAATGCAGAGGTCACAGCTATTATTTTACTCTTGCTAAGCTACTTTAGCCAGAGTAGATTATCATTTTCATTTAAATAATTGAACTGGATTGAATGCATATTAATTGCAAATAGAAGATGGGCCACAATTGTAACAGCTGTAGAGTAACAGTGGAAGTTAATATTAAGCTATACAGTAACAGGGTTCAATGAAAACTAATCACTTTCTTTTGTAGAGCCGATGGTTCTCGCTACTCTTGCTATCTTTGTTTTTATATGACTAAAACTTTTGAAAATGAGACCTCTGTCTCAATGGATTTTGTCTAAATAATAATAATATTGATTGAAAAAAATAATAAAGCCAACCAGCCAGCTGTTCAACTAGAGCTGAAATACTGAACAAGTGGTACTGAACAATAAATTAGTTTTTTGCTTAAAGTAAATATCTTATCACTTAATGTTCTTCTCAGAGTACACCCCCCCCTCTGCCTACTGCATCAGTAAAATATGTTGATGAGAACAATGAGACTCAACCAAATCAGTTTAGTTTGCCGGCCATAAAACCAAAACTATGAAATGAAAGATGCTAAAACATTCTGTGTAGATAGTAATCATTATATTTGGTTTCATCACTGCGAGTGGCACCTTGCACGTTATACAGTTATTGGAACCATTGCTTACATGAACATTTTAATTAGTGCCATTGAACTTACAAAGTGGATTTGCCGTTAAGATTTGTGTGATCTTGAATGAACTTATTAGCAGTTGTTTCCCATTTTTATGCTTGAGTTTGATTCAATGATTTCAAATGTTTGTTCTTTTGTATCTATGTCCTTAATGTTGAAGTGTTTTTAAGAGATATACTATGTGTGCTTTTCTTCAGCGGTGTTAACTTGTAAGTCTACATTCGGGCTTCAGGACCTGCTAATGTCACCGTGTTGCCACAAAAAGAAGGTAAAGCATGATATTGCATTTTAATTTATTACTGTTAGTGCCACAACTGCCAATAACAATAATTCAAAACAAAATGCGTTTCAGACAATGGTCCTCATGCAAGAACCACTTGTACAAACAGATTTGTTCTTTAGTGGTTTGTACGAGGGATTTAGGAGTCTTAGCCACTTTCAACAGTGGTCAAGACCTGTCATAACAGTCAAGATTGAGTCTGAAATTGTCACGGGAGTTCACGGTTAGGACCCAATAGCAAGACCACAGGAGACAGAGTCCGGTATAACAGATTTTATTTTGCCAGAATAAAGAGGACAGGAAGGTGTCGAGCCCGTGGTCCGACACCGGAGGGCAGGCAGATCGACGGTGTGAGTCCCGTGGCTCGACACCAGAGGGTAGGCAGATCGAAGGTGTGATGTCCCGTGGCTCGACACCGGAGAGTACGCAGATCGACCAGTACTCTACACCCGTAGCAGAGAGGAGAGAGATTAGTCCCGGAATAGACAATGGGGTTCAATTTACAGAACGGCGGCGGAGGCTACCGAGGCCGAAGACAATACGGACTGACGACCCAGGCCTGCAAGACCAGGGTCGATATACTGCCGGATAACGAGCCAAATTGTCCGTAGCTGTGCATCAATCAGGGTTGTGGCAATGGGAGGTGTCTGGAGGCAGGCCCGAGAAAACAACACCAAGCACATGGCATAACAAAACAAACAGGGGAATGACAGACACATGAGGAGAGGAGATTGGGGGGAAACAGAGGTTAACACACAATGGGTCAGACAGGATCCTGACAGAGATACCTATGTAAATTACACTTAATAATGATGCTAACATTTTACTCTGCAATTTCAAATTATAGGCTAATATAGTTCTAAATGTATTCAGCCTATCTATATCATCATTCATTTGTACTGGCTTTTGATGCTATTGTGTAACTCCAATATCTACAGTATATGACCATCTCATACTTTCTTTATTTCAGTCACAGTGCGACCCTCAGGTGACACGGCAATGAGATCAATCTTTAGTGTTTCCTATCCCTTGACTTTAGCAGGTCCTTTAATTCCGCTGCTCACTCTGTTAAAAATTAGAGACTTTTCTTTATGGATCTTTTAGTGGGGTTACAATGCTAATTTATAATTCTCATGAATGCACTCATTTATGCATAGGTGGCATTCATCATGTTTACACTGGTCATTGACACAGTTATCTGAAGTTAGGAGCGTTTGCTGAATCTGTTGTGGCACACTCATACGAGTTTACCGTACGAAGAAAGGTAAGAGAAAGTTCAGAAAAAGCATACTACATTCTTCTGGGTAGGGTTCTCCTGAATCAGAATCAGAATCGTTTATTGGCATGGTATGTTGAACATACAAGGAATTTGACATGACGGGAAATGCATAACATTTAACAATCAACAACAATCAACACAGTGCAAAGTAGAAACATTAAAATTTACAGAAAAATATAAAATAAAATAAAGTGAAAAATAACATAAAGTGCACAAACGAACAGATAACAGGATTATAAACAAGTGAGACGTAAGTGTAATGTAAAAGTGGAGAGTGTATTTAAATAAGAACCTAGAAGGGATGTGCAGGGGAGTGACCGGTAGGAAATTGTCCTGGGGATGACAGAGTCAGTGGGGATCCCTGACTCTGGGGGTCCCTGAAGATAGATTAACAGTATTCAGCCCAATTTCAAAAGAATGGTGGGAGCATGGAGCTCTAGGCTAAAAGTTCATGAATGTGGCTTCAGTTGTCAGCAGTGTTTATAGTTTCTCAGGAGTAAGGATAGTACTTAAGAGGTTCATACAATCACTTTATACTTTGGTATTGTTTTTAAATGGGATAACTTATTCTTTAACTTCCTCTCAGGTCAACCACAGGTGAAGAGCAGCACTGTGACATCTGGACCCTCTGGTTATTACTACCAGGGTGTGTGGCGAGCACTAGGTGGCACCACAGTCCGCGAATTCAACGCATCTGCCATCAGTCAGTGTCTGAAAGGCAAGGTGGTCCACATGTATGGAGACTCCACCATCAGGCAGTGGTTTGAATTCTTCGACGCAACTCTGCCAGGTAACTGATCCACAGGGATTTCTGGCAACAAATGATTTTGTTCCCACTGCAGCTTAATGTGTTCCCCCTGTCATACTTTCAGGTCTTAAGGAGTTTGACCTGCACAGCTTGAGGAGAACTGGACCTGACATGTCCTTGGACTATGCAAACAACATCTTCATGACGTACCGCTGCCACGGTCCTCCTATCCAATATTACCCCATCTCAACTAGAGAGCTTCGTTACATTGCTAATGAATTAGATGACTTAGTGGGAGGCCCCAACACTGTCGTAGTTTTTGGCATCTGGGCTCACTTCGGCTCTTTCCCCATGGAGATCTACATCAGGAGGCTGCAGAGCATCCGCAGGGCGGTGGTGCGGCTGCTGGAAAGGGCTCCAGGCACGCTGGTCGTCATCCGGACCACAAACCCCAGATATTTAGACCTTTTTGTGTCGCTAACCAATAGTGACTGGTTCTCGCTGCAGCATGGTAAGGTGCTCAGAGCCATGTTCAAAGGACTGAATGTCCATCTGATTGATGCCTGGGAAATGACCCTTGCCCACCATCTGCCACATAACATCCACCCACCACCTCCCATTATTAGGAATATGATAAACCATCTATTGTCCTACATATGTCCTCAAAATAGTGGCTAGATGTTTGTGTCTTGGGGGAGAGGAATGTGGATTTAAGCACACATTGAGTTTACATGTTATCTCTGTGTTTCCACCAAGTTCTGCATTTTTCCAATTCTCGTGTGATCCCGTGACATCACACAAATCCAGCTGCTGTGAAAGGTAATAGCTAGCCTAGCTATGTTGAAAGGTAACAACATCCAGCTTCCAGCACTTCGTAAGCCCACTAATTAACACTGTATATCTCTTTTTGCTTTGCTTTCTGAGTACAGCCACCTTTAAATTCTTTCTGACCGTGACTTTAACAAAACCTGTATATTTGTCTCAATATAACATATACTCCAGATACTGTTGTTATCTAGCAGAGTGATTCCCTTGTTTTTGGAAATGTATAATAAACGCCTTAATATTAATCTATACCCTTACCTTAACAGCCATATATTTATGAAAGTCTCCCTCAAGAAAAATGAATGTGTTTTATGGCTCAAAAGAACAGAAAACAAGATTATTTTCATAATGTAACAGTAATATTTTTACATGATGCCGTCTTTTGATATTGAGTTTTTAAGGGTATTGATGCCACACATATTTGACAGAAAAGTCCTCATGTAGTAATAAAGTGTAGCTACTCATTGTTAATCAATTAGTGTGATTTTCTATTAGGAATTAAAAAAATAGACAAATCAGGGGTTCTGCAAACAAATATCTTTAATGTATGTATTTATGCTCAGGTGTTTCATAATGGAATAAATGCATTTAGCCTTTGCAAACTGCTCTGTATGTGGACTTTCATTTATAAAATCAGTCAAGCATAAGAAAGCTAAACAAAGTAAAGTAAAAACTTATTTTTAAACTTATGATTTAGCTCTTGCGTCCAGTATTAAAAGGTACAGTCATTAACTTGAATAAATATGACGCTTTTGTCATATTTGCTTAAACTGTCACTGTATCCTGACAGTAGTACAGACAGATAATTAGTCCATAAAGAAGCAATAATGGCCACTAAGATTTGAGTCCTATGAGCATGGGCCTTTCTTGTAATTTGCACAACATATTCCTGTGAAGTATGGAAGACTTAAAGTGTCTAAATTGAATCAAATCAAACAAAGAAATGAAGCACAACAAATACAAATTTTTTGTGTTCATTTCCATTTTAATCAGGAAATGTTAAAATGTTAAAAAAACTGAAAAAATTAATTGATAATGTGAAATTGCAATTTGAAAATGAAAAGTGAAATTTTAAATCCTAGAATGGAAAATAGAAAAGCTTAAATGTAAACACTTTAATTGAAAACCTAACTGCTACATGCTTTAACAAAAATGTGTATTTGAAACTGAATCCAATCTGCTGAGTAGCATGGATGGTTTGACCTCTTTAGGGCTCAAACGGTAGAATGGCTAAACATCTGAAAAGTGACCGCTTTTGGTGTGTGTGGGGGGGGGGGGGGGTGACAAGCCAGAAAGGTTCAGACCCGGGGGTTTAATCTTTAGCAATTCATTGTTTTGTAAGCTTTTCATATGTTGTACAATCTTAATCTGTAGAGTAATGAGTAACTAAAGATATATCAAATAAATTAAGTGGAGTAGAAGTACAAAGTTGCATACAATGATAAAGTACTTCAAAATTGTACATAAATATACAGCACTTGAGTGGACAACACTTCAGTGCAATGCAGATTTTCACTTTGAAATATAATTAATTTAGTCTTTAAAGAAAAGTTGAATAATTGGTATTTACCAAATATTTTCGATTTCATTATCAGAGCTATCCAAAAAATGCATATAACTATATATATATATATCCATTTAACTTCATATCTTAATTTGATTTGTTTTAATTTAGGGAGTTTCAATCTTCCATACTTCACAAGAATTCAACTTTTAGCTATTTAGATGGAAGTGACAGTCAGAGTTCAAAGGTTAAGAAAAGCTTGAGGACACTGTAATCACTTTATGTTCTTTTTTTTAGTATTTGTTTCAATTTAGGTATGTTAAAGCTTCAACAGAGAAGCCCCTACTCTTTGCTTTTTCTGTGCTCTTTTAGCTCATGGGAGTGGTTAAGAAGAGAAGGCGTCACCAACATGAGATTCTATGTGTATCTTTAGCTGTGACAGTGCTGTTTGCTGTCACTACCCTTCAATTAATTTCCTGAAAGTCAAGCACAGAGAACACCGTTTATTGTAAACCTGTGAGATAAAGTGACGGATCACACTGTGATGAACAGAATCTCCAAATGAATCTCTGCTGAGGTAAGACACATGAAACGCTTAAACAAAGTATATATGAAGTTAAATTTATCATGAATCAGCATCAGTAACCATTCTAATATACTGTATTTGTGACATTTTATTTTACTTCTACTACTTCTGTTATATGCTACTTAATACTTCTGCTCCGCTACATTTCAGAGGGAAATTTGTACTTTGTACATTACATTACATTTACTCTACTGTAGTTATTGGATACTTTGTTGATTTAAGATTTACATAAAGTTAAAGACGTATGACCAGTTTATAGAATCATGCATTCAAAACTTGATGGAAGTAAAAGTGCAAAAGTATTATCATCAAAATATACCTCAAGTACCTCAAGCAAAGATGCTCATAATGCAGAAGGCCCATTTTAGAATCATATATTATTATATTATATGTTCCCCAAGTTCATACTGCAGTATCTGAAAGCTGAACTAAATTAATCTTCATCTTGTGTTTCTTGTTCTCTTGTGTTTGCACATTGTTGTAGTAACAGTTTTTGTAATAGGATATTTCATAGTACACACTGAGCAGAGTATTCACAAGATTTGGGATTTACGTCTATGAGATCAGATTGTCTGGTTTCTTTGACACCATGGCTGTAGTCTCACTATTATGTCTTGTTGTCCACACAAATGTTAACTTCACCACCTCTGATAAAGTGCAGGCTATATTCACTTGATCATAACATGCAAACAGAAATACAGACACAAAAAAATCAGAGTTATTTGTGCTTGTACTAGTGAGACATAATTATTCCAGAAGCACCTTTCAACTGTACAAGATATAAGCCAACTCAAATCTCTAATCAGATTCCGCTCAATATTTCATCAGTACTGTCTCACCATCACATTCCGGAGCACAGAGGAGAGGGAGGACTGTGTGCTACAGACGCTCGTAGTCAGCTGTGAATCAGCTGATGAAATTATCATCATCGGTTGTAGAAATCCAAGATCACATCAAATAGCATGAAATAATGGCACAATAGAGCGACAACGATAATATCTTCTAATACTGTGCATATATCACCAAGTAGAGTTTCAGTTTTCAGATAGTTTTTGAGTGTTAAATCGCTGCAGTGACCATAGATGACCTCATAGCTGGTTACGGCCATGATGATCACACCAGAAGAGATTCTGCTCCTCAGTCTGATCCTCTCTCTTTCTCTCTGTGTGTGTGTATCTTCCACTCCAAAGATAATGCGAACGTTATTCCAGAAGCTTGATCAAATATTGGTAGAGTCTGGTCCAACCGGTTATAAGACATATATTCTGCTTTTCTGTGACGCTGTGGTCTGATTACATCAGCATCAGAGCCTACCAACTTTCTTTTTTAGCAAATGTTGCCCCTCATGCAGTAGCCTTGAATCACATTATCTCTATCTTTGTGGTGATGTGTGTATTGTGTTAATGCCGCGATGCTCTGAACCATCGAGACATGAGGTAAAGCTTTCAGTTTGCTAAAACAATGCACCACTCCCACTTTTCTTTTCTTCTCCATGTCCCCTCCCGGGCTCCGCAAGATCCTTATCGGGAACATATACAACGAATACCTCAGTCATTAGTCATAGTAGTAGTTCAAAAATAACTGAAAATAAAATGTGTCCACATTAACCAACTGTGAAAAACTGTAGTTAGCAGAAGGACACGAGCACCTCTGATCTGTATCATGAGAGTGAAAACAGATATTAGTTTGAAGGGTTACTTTGCAGAGTGTGATGTGGATTACAAAGGACTGAATGATGTTGCAAAGTGTACATGATAGAATGGATCATGTTGAACAGCAAGAGAGGGGATGCTGTCTTTGGTTGTGGCCTTGGTTGACGGATGATCAATCAAAGGAGTTTCCTGGGTGACTGGATTTAGTTTGGTCCTAAAGATTGAAAGCTGAACATGTCACACTATTAGTATAGAGAGGGAGGATTTCACAACTGGGTTCAGATTTAAACAAGTTCTTCATTCACAAGTTCTATTCTTCAGCATTACAAGGTGTCAATAACCATTTGTTTTTTTGATGTATATTTTCTCAATCCAGTAACTGATGCTGAAGGTGAAGACTAATCACTGATCATGAAGGCCACATTTTGTACAAGAAGGGAGTTCTGCGCCCTCTTCCTCTTTCTGACTGTCTTTGTCTTCATCTTTGTGCTACGTCACATGGACATTCTGGAGGTGAGAACTTGGTTTTAGTGGGATCGTGTGAAGGGTGGACCCTGTTTGGAATGTTGAATATTAGTCAGGTTTTTGGATATTGTTTTAAAATGTGTGTTTCAATGTTCTTCATTGCAAATAAATACAATTTGAGTTCAATTGTATTTTCCCTCTCAATCCTGCACCTTGACTTGATGACAGCAGCAGCTCCGGTAGTTAAAGGACAAAGCTGGCAGTATTCTATACTTTAGAACAAACCTCCATGTGTTACAACCCACTGGTTCCCATTCGTTCTTACTGAGACATACATCTTAACAAAAGGGTCAGAAGTATATCGTTTTTAAAAAGGCCCATGAAAGTTTTTGTCACAGGTTCTATTTTCTGCCTTTTTGTTTGCATCTGTCAGAGTTGTATCTCTGACTGAATATCCCAAAACATGAATTTCAGTGAACAAAACCTTGAAAGCACACACCAAAAAAACCTTTCAATTTAACATTCACTCTCTTGCCTTGTGTAAAACTGAAAGCAAGAGTATCTTGACACTTTTCCCCTGGGTTAATGTTAAGAACAGTTGTTAACAACCCGAAATAAATATTAAATTCTTGGCCATTTTACTCTTTTTTCAGTGCATATGCTTGATGTATCTTTGACACCATCTCTCTCGACCCACTGCCAGTTTCAGCCTAAATTCAACTCCACCATCATCATGCCGAGAGTCTCCACTCACCCGAACGAGATTCGCAGCTTCTGCACCTTCAAGCCACTGTCCCCTGAGGACGCTCTGGAGGAACGTCTCATACTCGACTCAATTGCTTGGCCTGAAACTCCACTTTTGCCAGCTCTTATTTCCCTGGAGCAGACCAGTGATCCAGCCCACAGCACCTTCACCATTCTACCAGGGAGGAAAGGGGGACAGTGGCATGTTGGGGATCAGCTGGAGGTCATGATACTAACCTCTGACTTCCAGGGTCGTCCCAAGAAGTCTGGGGGGGACTTCCTATTCGCCCGGCTGCACAACCGGAAGCTTGAAGCAGGTGTGGTTGGGCAAGTGGTGGATCATCTGAATGGGAGCTACTCTGCTGTATTCTCTTTGCTCTGGGAAGGAGACGCACAGGTTGAGGTGATGCTAAAACCATGATGTTTAATGTAATGGTATTGTAAGTGTTTTTAATATCATAATTCATTGTTCACAAAGCCCTGCCCTAACTGTTGCTATGCCTGTTAACTTCCACTTCTCGCACCGCAAAAATACAGTTTGTTCAGCTAACAGGGACAGATGTAACACTCAAAATCTCAGTCATTTCAGACAAAAGCAGGTTCTCAGGTTTGTAGATTTATTTTCATCTGCAAACTGTCACTAGCAGATTAGCTACCTAGGTAGTCCTAGTGTTATGATGGGAAAATGTATAGCAGAATTCTATTGCTAACATAATCCTGTTTGGCTGATGTGGATGGCGCACATAACGTCTCAGATATCAAGATTGGCCGGGGTTTTAAATCCAATGAAACAGCACTGCCAACGTCAATTTAGTCTCGAAAAGCAGCAGCCAGGAGGCTCACACATATTGGGGAAATACTACACAGTAGATGTGCTAGTTCTGAAGGTAACTTTAGATAATATATCTTTACCTAACCTCTACATACTCCTTGGTGTTGGAAGTAAGGCTAGGCTATTATGTCATGATGGTTGTCAGGTTATGAAGGTAGCCAGTTGGTCAGATGTTCATGCTAATATTAGCAGATTACATGAAAGCAGACAAACAGAATTAATTCCCTTAATTTGTAGGACTGTTTTTCTTGTGTTTTTTAGTTTTGAACAAGTTCACAAAAAGACAACTCCCTCTCTGAACACTTAACATGCAGAGTATCTCTCCTGCTACAGTCCCATGCACACCACTTCAACATGTTTAGAGTTTGACAGACCTGCCATGCCTAGGTACTGTTGCTAAGCTTTGATTGGACAATCGATGTTCAGGGAAGGGTTTAGATGAATAGACAATTCTCCAGAGATTATTGTCTGATGTCAATCTGGTGTAGAATTTGAAGACATGAATCTTTATAAATGTCAATTGATATGACTGACCATGATTGGACTTGGTGAAAACTCTGGTTCTCTATCCAATCAGGTGACTCTGGTTCACTCTGGTGAGGCCATCTCAGTGCTGAACAGGCTGAACAGAGAACAACCCTACAGGATGAAGTACATGAGCCTCTTCCGCTCAGGCTCACTCTCTGAAACCACCCTCTGTGACGTCTGCCTAAGGCCAACCCAGCAGCCGCTGTGCAACTACACTGACCTCCGTACAGGCGAGCCGTGGTTCTGCTACAAGCCAGAGAACCTGAGCTGTGATGCTAGGATCAACCACTACATGGGAGGAGGCAAAGAAAACCTCGTCAATGCCAATGAGGAGAAGCTCTTTCGAAGGTGAGGGAGCAGAGAGACTGGTATTTTGTGTGACTTCTAAATACGTACATCCAGTGTTACCTTTGTATCGCATTGGTGGAATGTTTCAAAAGTTTGTAACTACAGGCGTTAAGATTGAATATAAAGATGTTTTAAAGGTATTGCAAATCAAACAAACCAGTCTATATCATACAAGTTGACTTTCATTTGGAACATTAGATAGTATTTGCCATGATTAATTTGTGTTTTATTGTAAATTCATTGTGATATCATATTATTTTGGATGTAGTCTTTTCCTAAACTTTAAGATGCACACTTTCTTGCCACTTGGGGGCAGCACAACAAGCTATTAACATATGATCACCTTGTAAAGTAGATATGGCTAAAATGTGAGCAAACACTGGCCTATTTAACACCAGTTGACATGGAGACACATTATTATTCATTTGGAGTTGTGTCTCACATTTATTCACATTTTAGCTGTATTTTGGTCTTCACCAACTCCAGAAGGAAATATCTGCCTTAATCTAAATGTGCCGCTATATTCAACCTGCTAGTCGCTAACATTGTCTGTCTGCTGTTTTTCAAAAGTTTGTTTAATATATGCATTAACACGGTTGGTAGTGCACAATTGACCCTTCACTTAGCCCGCCCCCTGCTGATACTCTGTCAAAATGTCAGAGCTACCATGGAGCCCACACCGTCACTAACTGCACTCACTGAATACATAATATCTCATTTTTGCAATATGTGTTTTAAGGATGTATCAGGATGCAAAGTGAATCAGCAGTAAAAAAAGCTTAAAAAGATAAATATATAAGCTAAAGTCTACAGATCACAGTGTAGACTGAGCCTGGCCATCCTACGGAGGAAACTCATTTCGGCCGCTTGTAGCCGCAACCTTGTTCTTTCGGTCACGACCCAGAGTTCGTGACCATAGGTGAGGGTAGGAACGGAGACCGACCGGTAAATTGAGAGCTTCGCCTTCCAGCTCAGCTCCCTCTTCACCAAGACGGTCCGGTGCAGCGCCTGCTTTACTGCTGCAGCCGCACCGATCCGCCTGTCGATCTCCCGCTTCATCTTACCCTCACTCGTGAACAAGACCCCGAGAAACTTGAACTCCTTTGCTTGTGGTAGGCACTCCGTCCCCACCTGGAGGGAGCAATCCACCGGTTTCCGGCAGAGCACCATGGCCTCAGATTTGGAGGTGCTAACTCTCATCCCCGCCGCCTCACACTCGGCTGCAAACCGCCCAAGTGAATGCTGGCGGTCACGATCCGAAGAGGCCAACAGGACCACATCATCTGCAAACAGCAGAGAGGCGATCCCGAGACCCCCGAACCTGACGTTCTCCACCCACCGGCTGTGCCTAGATATCCTGTGCATGAAAGTCACTAACAGGACCGGTGACAAAGGGCAGCCCTGGCGGAAGCCAACACCCACCGTGAACGTGTCTGACTTATTGCCGAGAATACGAACACAGCTCCTACTGCAGTTGTACAGAAACCGGATGGCCCGTTGCAACGGGTCCGGTACCCCATACTCCTGCAGCACCCCCCACAAAAACACCAGAGGGACCCGGTCGAAAGCCTTCTCCAAGTCCACAAAGTCCACAAAGTCCACAAGTCCACGTTATTCAAAGTTGCAATCATTAAAAAGCAAAAGCAGCATGTGTATACATTCAGATACCTGCAAACTTGTCGCTTTTAGGCGAAATTCGCCGTTTTGAATCAAAATATGTCATCCACGTGAATCGTGTGGATCCGTAGAGTTTTTTTTTTTTTAGGGGGGAGGGGGTCAATTGGCCAGCCAGCGTTTCTCAGATTGGAGTGAGACAAGGAGAAAAGGTGATGTCTCGATCTTCGCAATAAAACGTCTTTGATGTGACTTGTTGAGTCTTGGCCAATCAGCGTTAAGATGTCTCCGCGTCTTCATGGAAAGCTAGTCAGCGTGATATCACGTTAGCGTTAACGTTAATGGATTGTATTGGCGTTAAAGTTTAAGTTCCGTTATGTTCCGTTACAGTTCAGACTTGCTGGGTTAAGGCTAACGGCCACTGCATGACCGTAACATGGTGAAACATGCACGGGGGGGGGGCCGTGTTCCGGTTCAGTTCACGCGGTCACTCATTAACATTAAACCGGAACACCGGCGGATCTGGTTGCAGGTTGCTTTTTTTAACTCAAAATAGAATGAGGTGATTTCGTGGTCATAATAACTTTTATGACCACGAAACATGAGGCCCAGATACTGATGAGATGATGTGGTCAAAGAGCTTAAAGAAGAGGATGCTGTTTGTGTTGCGCAGCTTGATTCAGGGCTGAGATGTGAGTGGAGCTGGGCCTGGATAAAGGTGGAGGTCTAAACAAACGTGAAGGGAGAGCAGTACAGCTTCCCGTTGTCACAGTATTTTAAATACATTGATAAGGCAGGGTATGCTAAATGGAGCCTCTGCTCCAAGGAGATAAAGTACAGCAAGGGCTCATATGCCCTCTCATCACACTGCCAGACACTGTTCACTGTGATGACCACAGCCAGTGTACTTCCAATCCCACGTGCAGTTGTTCTCAAGGGCCCTGAAGTAATGAGAGAGAGTGTTAAGGAGCCTGTACCTTGATTTCAGCGGGTTGCTAATGCAGAGGTCACAGCTATTATTTTACTATTGATAAACTACCTTAGCCAGAGTAGATTATCATTTTCATTTAAATAATTGAACTGGATTGAATGCATATTAATTGAAAATAGAAGATGGGCCACAATTGTAACAGCTGTAGAGTAACAGTGGAAGTTAATATTAAGCCATACAGTAACAGGGTTCAATGAAAACTAATCACTTTCTTTTGTAGAGGCGATGGTTCTCGCTACTCTTGCTATCTTTGTTTTTATATGACTAAAACTTTTGAAAATGAGACCTCTGTCTCAATGGATTTTGTCTAAATAATAATAATATTGATTGAAAAAATTAAAACTAGCCAGCTGTTCAACTAGAGCTGAAATACTGATTAATCTGAACAATAAATTAGTTTTTGGCTTAAAGTAAATAATTTTCTTCTCAGAGTACACCAGGATGCTACATTTTAAAAGTCTCGGGTTTCGGTGCTTGTCACCTCTTTCACCTCATATGAGTTTGCAGGTATGCATTCAGTTAACCTTTAATAGCTAGCATAGCATATGTACTAACCCGAGTTAATGATGTGCGAAAGTACTCTGCTGATGTCAGTTCCACAAGTTTTAATGTAGAAACGTAACGTTTAGACTTCTCCAGGTAACGAGTTTCACTATTACACAACGTTTAACCAGGACTAGCTCCAGATCAACAAAACTAGCCTGAAAATGAAGTAAATCTGAAAGGATTGCATTAGAGTTTATAGAGCAGAGCCGTATAGTTGTCAGACCCTGGTCACAGTTGGCCAAAGCTACACTTTGATTGAACAGTCTTACAAAGTGGATTTGCTGTTAAGATTTGTGTGATCTTGAATGAACTTTTTAGCAGTCGTTTCCCATTTTTATGCTTGAGTTTGATTAAATTATTTCAAATGTTTGCCCTCCTTTTGTATCTATGTCCTTAATGTTGAAGTGTTTTTAAGAGATATATTATGTGTGCTTTTCTTCAGCGGTGTTAACTTGAAAGTCTACATTCGGGCTTCAGGACCTGCTAATGTCACCGTGTTGCCACAAAAAGAAGGTAAAGCATGATATTGAATTTTTATTTATTAGTTACTGCCACAACTTCCTATAACAGTAAATCAAAACAAAATATGTTTCAGACAATGGTCCTCGTGCAAGAACCACTTACAAACAGATTTGTTCTTTAGTGGTTTGTATGAGTGATTTAGGAGAACTTTCTTCTAATTTAAATTTTTTTTAAATTTTCAACAGTGGTCAAGACCTGTCATAACAGTCAATATTGAGTCTGAAATACCTGTGTAAATTACACTTTATAATTATGTTAACATTTTACTCGGCGATTTCAAATTATAGGTTAATATAGTTCTAAATGTATTCATACTGTCACGGGGCATGATGAGGACTCAAACGCAGGTGTAGTGAAAAAAAGGTTTTTAATGAACCGAAAACAGGGAATCCAGGGACAAGACAAAAGACGAGGGGGAAAATCCGGCAGGAAAAGGCAGAACAGGCAGACTGGAAAACCGGGAACAGGACGAGCAAAACGGGCGGGTTGGACGGGAAACAAACACAATGATCTGGCAGTGAGTGAGTGAAAGACAGGGGTTTAAATAGTGACTAGGCAGAGTGAACAGGTGAGAGTAATGAGCTGATGAGGTGAGTGTGACTGGCAAGTGCACTGAATGAACTGATTAGGTGAGTGAGGAGCTACAGAAAGAAACAGAACACACAGGGCAAAGCCTGATCGTGACAGTACCCCCCCTCCAAGGGACGGAATCCAGAAGTCCAAAAGAAAAACAAAAAACAAAAACATGAACATCTTCCAAGGGAGGGCGGTGGGGGCCCGGAGGAGGGTTATAACTCCTCCGAGGCCGAGAGTCAGAGTCCACAACCGGGTGGGTGGAGGGGGTCCGGAGGAGGGACGGCCGGTCTGGCAGACTGGAGGACGGAGCTCTGGAGACTGAGGGTCCGGGGGTCGGAACTCTGGAGACTGGGGGTCGGAACTCTAGAGACTGGGGGTCTGGGGGTCGGAACTCTAGAGACTGGGGGTCCGGGGGTCGGAACTCTGGAGACTGGGGGTCGGAACTCTGGAGACTGGGGGTCGGAACTCTGGAGACTGGGGGTCGGAACTCTGGAGACTGGGGGTCGGAACTCTAGAGACTGGGGGTCGGAACTCTAGAGACTGGGGGTCGGAACTCTAGAGACTGGGGGTCGGAACTCTAGAGACTGGGGGTCGGAACTCTAGAGACTGGGGGTCGGAACTCTAGAGACTGGGGGTCGGAACTCTAGAGACTGGGGGTCGGAACTCTAGAGACTGGGGGTCGGAACTCTAGAGACTGGGGGTCGGAACTCTAGAGACTGGGGGTCGGAACTCTAGAGACTGGGGGTCGGAACTCTAGAGACTGGGGGTCGGAACTCTAGAGACTGGGGGTCGGAACTCTAGAGACTGGGGGTCGGAACTCTAGAGACTGGGGGTCGGAACTCTAGAGACTGGGGGTCCGGGGGTCGGAACTCTAGAGACTGGGGGTCGGAACTCTAGAGACTGGGGGTCCGGGGGTCGGAACTCTAGAGACTGGGGTCCGGGGATCGGAACTCTAGAGACTGGGGGTCAGACTGGGAACAGGGCTCCAGAGACTGGAGATCGGACTGGGAACAGGGCTCCAGAGACTGGAGATCGGACTGGGAACAGGGCTCCAGAGACTGGAGATCGGACTGGGAACAGGGCTCCAGAGACTGGAGATCGGACTGGGAACAGGGCTCCAGAGACTGGAGATCGGACTGGGAACAGGGCTCCAGGGGCTGGAGATCGGACTGGGAACAGGGCTCCAGGGGCTGGAGATCGGACTGGGAACAGGGCTCCAGGGGCTGGAGATTGGACTGGGAACAGGGCTCCAGGGGCTGGAGATCGGACTGGGAACAGGGCTCCAGGGGCTGGAGATCGGACTGGGAACAGGGCTCCAGGGGCTGGAGATCAGACCGGGAACAGGGCTCCAGGGGCTGGAGATCAGACGGGGAACAGGGCTCCAGGGGCTGGAGATCAGACGGGGAACAGGGCTCCAGGGGCTGGAGATCAGACGGGGAACAGGGCTCCAGGGGCTGGAGATCAGACGGGGAACAGGGCTCCAGGGGCTGGAGATCAGACGGGGAACAGGGCTCCAGGGGCTGGAGATCAGACGGGGAACAGGGCTCCAGGGGCTGGAGATCAGACGGGGAACAGGGCTCCAGGGGCTGGAGATCAGACGGGGAACAGGGCTCCAGGGGCTGGAGATCAGACGGGGAACAGGGCTCCAGGGGCTAGAGATCAGACGGGGAACAGGGCTCCAGGGGCTAGAGATCAGACGGGGAACAGGTCTCCAGGGGCTGGAGATGAGGCTCCGGGCAACCGGAGTCCATAGACTGGGGCTCAGGGGGATAGACTGATGACCCAGCGGGGTAAAGGGCTGGAGGTCGTTGCAGCGCGGAGGCGGCAGCGGCCGGGACTGGAGGTCGCTGCGGTTCGGAGACGGCGGCGGCCGGGACTGGAGGTCGCTGCGGTTCGGAGACGGCGGCGGCCGGGACTGGAGGTCGCTGCGGTTCGGAGACGGCGGCGGCCGGGACTGGAGGTCGCTGCGGTTCAGCGGCGGCCGGGGGCCAGATCATTCTGTCACGGGGCATGATGAGGACTCAAACGCAGACAGTCAGGTGTAGTGAAAAAAAGGTTTTTAATGAACCGAAAACAGGGAATCCAGGGACAAGACAAAAGACGAGGGGGAAAATCCGGCAGGAAAAGGCAGAACAGGCAGACTGGAAAACCGGGAACAGGACGATCAAAACGGGCGGGTTGGACGGGAAACAAACACAATGATCTGGCAGTGAGTGAGTGAAAGACAGGGGTTTAAATAGTGACTAGGCAGAGTGAACAGGTGAGAGTAATGAGCTGATGAGGTGAGTGTGACTGGCAGGTGCACTGAATGAACTGATTAGGTGAGTGAGGAGCTACAGAAAGAAACAAAGACACAGAACACACAGGGCAAAGCCTGATCGTGACACATACAGCCTAACTTCATCATCATTCATTTGTACTGGCTTTTGATGCTATTGTGTAACTCTCCAATATCTACAGTATATGACCATCTCATACTACAAAACAAGTTAAATTAAAACTGCGAGCAGCGATGAACGGGCCCTCACATCCTCCCGCATGTCGGGGGTGCCGGCGGGACTTCGGCTCGCGCAGCGGAGAGTGTCTGTGACCGTTGGACAACGCGTCCGCGAGTCTGACATTTTTTTCCTGCGTGGACTGCCTGATGCTGGAAATTATGCTTTGCAAATACTTCACTGCTTCCTGCATCCGCTGTGTGGCGCTACAGAACACATGTGCAATCATGCCTTATGTAGCTCTATATCAAATGTAAACCACATTGTGTGAAAGTCATGTAAATCGGATACTGTTTGTCACAAAAATGCAGATTTCCTTTCGCCAGCAGGTGGCGCTGTGCGTATTAGTGAAAATGAGCTTGTAGACATCCTCAGGCCATGAGTCTTATCAAGCAAGGGAAGTTTGGGACCGTTTGGAACAAGTCCAGCTGAGTTACATTAGCTTATTTAATGGGGAATCACGTAAAGTAGCCACCCGCTACGGCTAAACCATTGCGTCAAATGTAAAGCTTTTGATAACTTTTAATCACAATGGTCTTGCAATTGTACTGACCAAATTTGAAGAGGATCAGACAAATTCCCTAGGAGGAGTTCGTTAAAATATAGTGACTAGAAATAGGGCAAAATCTATGGAAAAATTACACAAAAATCAAAATGGCCGAATTGGTAGGGTTTAGAGCATGGTCCCAAGAGACTTATTTAACATTTTCCATAGGATACATGTGCCTACCAAGTTTCATACATGTAGCTCAAACGTAGCGCTGGGGCTGCTCTTTTGAAATATTGAAGGGGGCGCTATAGAGGCAATTTAAAACGGCCAAGCCAAAAAATCATATAAAATACTTCTTCCAATGACCTGGTACACATTTACAAAGTTCCATGAGTTTTTGAGCATCCCAAGTCACTAAACCATCAGCTTCCTTTTTAAAGGCGAACGATGCGTTGCCACGGCAACAGCGTTCAACGAAAACGCACAATATTCATGATGATGCATCATCAATGTCTTAAGGCTATCCTTACCAAATTTGAGACTCATCAGGTCACGTAGCTAGGAGAAATAAATAAAAGTATAAAATATGACATTTCCTTTAGCCAGTAGGCGGCGCTATGAGTTATTGCATTTTTTTCAATTGAAGTATGTTCAGGCTTGAAGTAACATCATGCATAAGAAGTTTTGTGCGGATTGGATAATGTACCTTGGAGTTATAACAACTTATTTTTCCATAACCAATGAGGCAAAATGACGGCCACGCCACGTCAAGGTTCTTCGATGAAAACTCCCGATTTTGATAATTTTTTATCTTTAATAAATTCTGTAGGAGGAGTTTGTTAAAGTACGAAGGCTGAAAAATGCAAAAAGTGACAAAAAGCACAACTTCATGGGTTTACTGTAGCACACCCTAGTGGTTGAATGCAAAAATATCAAGTTATGTTACAGGATGCAATGTGCACGTATGCTGCAAATTTGGTAATTTTAGGACAAACGGTTGAGAAGTTATGTGTATTGAAATATAAGCCACGCCCTAAAACGTTTATTGGTCCATATCTTGTATCCAATAATCCACAGCAAATTTGGTAGAAATCGGACCCAGCATGTAGGAGGAGTTCGCAAAAATGTGTTTTTCACAAAATTAAAATGGCGGAAAATCTAAGTAGGCGGAGCTTAGGGGTCTGAGAGGCTTTTTTGTAGATCTAGTGGAGTCGGACATGTGTGTCGAATTTCAAGTAAATCGGACATACTTGCCGAGGGTCGTCGCCGGTCCGACTTCTAGGGGGCGCTAGAGAGACATTTTTTTACACAGAAAGATGCATCCTTTTTCAAATGGTTATTTTAAGCCACCAAAATTTGGTGAGTTTTCGAGTATGGCAAATACTCCAAATATGCGCCCAAAGTGGAAAAAAAAAAATCGGAATAAAAACAAACGAGAACCCTTACAATTTCAATAGGGCCTTCGCTGGCCCGACGTTGTCGGTTGCTCGGGCCCTAATTATTTGACCTCTTTCCGTTGCAGCAGTGGCGGGCCGTGCATTTTATGCCAGGGCCTTCTGTGCTGTCCTACTACAGTTGAACAGCTACGGTGCAGATACATGAATCCGTGCATGACGGGACGCTGCGTCATTAACGGACAATGCATAGTCAAATCAACGTAATTAACACAATGACAACCACAAAGTCATAAGAACCAGTCACATATATTCATATAAAAGCATGACAAATCAATCCAGCAAACCTGCAGCGGATCCACGCATTCCACCACACAAGAGCACGAGCCATTCAAATATTATTCATAAAAATGTTGCAGATGTAACAGTATTCAGCCCAATTTCAAAAGAGTGCTGGGAGCATGGAGCTCTAGGCTAAAAGTTCATGAATGTGGCTTCAGCTGTCAGTAGTGTTTATAGTCTCTCAGGAGTAAGGATAGTACTTAAGAGGTTCATACAATCACTTTATACTTTGGTATTGTTTTTAAATGGGATAAGTTATTCTTTAACTTCCTCTCAGGTCAGCTAAAGGAGAAGAGCAGCACTGTTACATCTGGACCCTCTGGTTATTACTACCAGGGTGTTTGGCGAGCACTAGGTGGCACCACAGTCCGCGAATTCAGCGCATCTGCCATCAGTCAGTGTCTGAAAGGCAAGGTGATCTACATATATGGAGACTCCACCATCAGGCAGTGGTTTGAATTCTTCGACGCAACTCTACCAGGTAACTGATCCACAGGGATTTCTGGAAACAGATGATTTTGTTCCCACTGCAGCTTAATGTGTTCCCCCTGTCATACTTTCAGGTCTTAAGAATTTTGACCTGCACAGCCTGAAGAGAACTGGACCTTACATGTCCTTGGACTATGCAAACAACATCTTCATGACGTACCGCTGCCACGGTCCTCCTATCCAATATAACCCCATCTCAACTAGAGAGCTTCGTTACATTGCTAATGAATTAGATGACTTAGTCGGAGGCCCCAACACTCTTGTAGCTTTGGGCATCTGGGCTCACTTCGGCTCTTTCCCCATGGAGATCTACATCAGGAGGCTGCAGAGCATCCGCAGGGCGGTGGTGCGGCTGCTGGACAGGGCTCCAGGTACGCTGGTCTTCATCCGGACAGGGAACCCCAAATATTTAAACCTTTTTTTTTCGCTAACCAATAGCGACTGGCACTCGCTGCAGCATGGTAAGGTGCTCAGAGCCATGTTCAAAGGACTGAATGTCCATCTGATTGATGCCTGGGAAATGACCCTAGCCCACCACCTGCCGCATAACATCCACCCAACACGTCCCATTATTAGGAATATGATAAACCAAGTATTGTCCTCCATATGTCCTAAAAATGGCGGCTAGATGTTTGTGTCTTGGGGGAGAGGAATGTGGATTTAAGCACACATTGAGTTTACATGTTATTTCTGTGTTTCCACCAAGTTCTGCATTTTTCCAATTCTCTCGTGATCCCGTGACATCACAATAATCCAGCTGCTGTGCAAGGTAACAGCTAGCCGAGCTATGTTGACAGGTAACAACATCCAGCTTCCAGCACTTCGTAAGCCCACTAATTAACACTGTATATCTCTTTTTGCTTTGCTTTCTGAGTACAGCCAACTTTAAATTCTTTCTGACCGTGACTTTAACAAAACCTGTATGTCTGGCTCACTATAACATATACTCCAGAAACTGTTGTTATCCAGCAGTGATTCCCTTGTTTTTGGAAATGTATAATAAACGCCTTAACATTAATCTATACCCTTAACAGCCATATATTTATAAAAGTCTCCCTCAAGAAAAATGAATGTGTTTTATGGCTCAAAAGAACAGAAAACAAGATTATTTTCATAATGTAACAGTAATATTTTTACATGATGTCAACTTTTGATATTGAGTTTATAAGGGTATTGATGCCACACATTGTTTACAGAAAAGTCCTCATGTAGTAATAAAGTGTAGCTACTCATTGTTAATCAATTGGTGTGATTTTCTATTAGGAATTTAAAAGAAATAGACAAATCAAGGGTTCTGCAAACAAATATCTTTAATGAATATATATGTACTTATACTCAGGTGTTAATGACAATGGAATTAATGCACTTAGCCTGTATGTGGAATTTCATTAATAAAATCAGTCAAACCTCAATGATGACGTCATATACCATACATACATATATCCTGGAAATGTGAACAGTAGGCCCAGTATCTTAAAAAGCGAACTGATTTGCACATATAAAAGAGTAATTTTTCTGAAATGTAATACCAGCCTTGATGTGGGACTAGAAAAGCCAGTATGAAGTTAAATGTGGGTTGGGTCCTCTCACGCAGACTTGATCATCCTTCTGGGGGCCGTCAGGGGGTACATCCCAAGTCTCTTAATTGCATCCCCGTTTCCCTCACTTGGGTCCTTTCCTTGCGTCTTAGTCCCTCCCACCAGGGATGCATGGAGGAAACCATGCAAGGAGAGAGGAACGAGGAAATATGTTTTAAGAGACATGAGACGTCCTTTCCTCAGTTGCGTCACGTGAAGCGACGTCTGTTTCTGATGACGGTGGCTGATGATCACAGCTGGATCAGCTGTCAGTCGGCTTTAACAGCTGGAGAGACTTTTGATAAGTTTGTGTCTGTTCACATGATCACTGTACTTAATAGTAGTAACTAATAATACTAATAACTAATAAAGACACACAGTAATCATCACTGTAGAGGTGTTTCTCTCTGTAGTCTGTTAACAAACTGTGTCCTGTGTTCTGTTTATAAGCACAGGATCCATTTGTACCAGCGGAATGCGATGTCTTATTTATGAATTATTTGCGTCTGTACATTTTGAAATTCAGATTGTGACGTCGATATTAAATAACCCAGAATATGATTATTGTTTCTCTTAAATGATAAAACTCATCAAACCCGACAATCAGGAATGAACAGCCTCACGTGACTGAATGAAATGATGATAAATTATGTAAAAAGTGTTTCGTCTCTCCATCTCTCTCTCTCTCTCTCTCTCTCTCTCTCTCTCTCTATATATATATATATATATATATATATAAATACGTGTTTCGTCTCTCCAGTTCCCTCTGACTTTAATTGTTTCCATAATAAAAGTTCAGATCATGAAAAGACAAATCTTTCTAATAAATGAAGAAAGTTGTTTGTGGTCCTTTTGTTGTTCAGACTACAATGAACATTTATTTAAACCAGATGTTGAATCAGAAAACGAATCAAATATAAAGCTTGAGTTTAATCTGTGATCCGTCTTCACTGTTTACATGTTGAAAAAAATCTCATCAGTCCGATCGGCTGCAGCGTCCAATCACATGACTGATGAACAATGAGGGGGCGTGTCGGCCGTTAAAAGACTTCCTGTAAGTCTGTTCTCGTGGGTCCTCCCTCATGGCTCCTCAGAGATCTCTCTTCTCTCCTCGATCCTCTCTCCTCAGAGCTAAATAAGAGCTTTGGGACGGCCGTCAATATGGCGGCGCAGAACAACTTCCGGTTCAAGCGAGGATCGAGGAGCGAGGAAATGAGAATTAAGAGACTTGGGATGTACCCAGGGAGTAAGGCGCATGAGTTTTCTAGGTTTGCCAGTGGAGGCCTGACGCCCAATCGACGTGTTCACCACTAGGATGCAAGTCTCCGTTCAGAGCCGCAGCGGCTGTACCACCAACCGCCACCGTCTGAAGAGGTACAATCCATTTGAGCAATGTCACCAACGATGCATGGGGAGCAGCCGTCGCTGCCGCGGTCGACGGTGCTGAAGCCATTCTGGTCAATGCCTGAATAGGCACCACGGATGGCATCACCTGTGGACAAAGTTGGAAACCATTGAAGCAAGTTTGGAATTCAGAGGGTGCCTTTTGAAATGCAACGTTTGCGGAACAGTTGCCACTGTGACCACATGTGGCAGTTACAAGATGAGTAGAGAGGAGACAGTGAACCTTTTCAGTATTGCCAGTTTGACTTAAGTTTGCCAAAATTAGTTAATGTTTGCCACAATAAGCTACTGGTCATACCAGACCAAGTAAGGATGGAGAAGTAAAACCCCTCAGGGTAGATTGGGGTGCATTTGATTACTTCTGAATTCCACTTTTGAAAGAGGAAATTGTGTTATTTCCCTCTTTCAAAAGTTATATTGACTCGCTTTAAAGCTGCCATAGCATTTTATTATGTGTAGACCAACCCTTCAAAGAGAGCTTAGACAGAGTTTGTGCTGAAAGCAGATGGTGGAAGAAGGCAAAGGGGAAATAGTGGGAAGTAACAAGTTGAATATGTCCACAACCATAAGCACTAACAATATGACTGTGGTCTGATTGAAGGTGGACCCCTAAGTACCTGAGGTGATATAGTTGAAACACTAAACATGAAAAACTCAATTTTTCTGGGCTCACAGGCTGCACAATTATTTTGACGCCATTAGAAACTTCTGCACTGAGCAGCTTTCATTTACATTTATCAAAATGCTAAGGTTCAAATGACCGTGGCAAAAAGACCTCTCCAAACAGCATAAATGGAAGGGAAGTAAATGGGATCAAATTTGTGTATCACTAAAAGGCAAAGGGAAAAGATTTGTCATTGAAAAGATGGTCAATGAGAAAAAAGCAGACATTCGAAAGGCCTGCAATACCTGCATCTCCTCTGTATTTCCCAACATGCAGTTTGAAAGCTGCTTTTGCACTGCCCAACCTGAAGTTTCTGTACTCGGCAACAGTAGTGGCATCTCCATGGTCCCACAGGTCGACCATCATGGTCCACTTCTTGGTCTTGTTTTTGGGCCAGGGAGAAAACCTTCATCCGACCGAGCCAGTGGTCTTCTAAGGGAATCAGCAGAGCACCAGAACAGGTGTTGTGGAATATTTCCTATGACTAGTCGGGAGAAGAAAGTGGAGGTTTTCTATCAATATAAAGTAAAACAGAGTTTTGATGAACGATCAAGGTTTGTAAAGTCAATTTATTTGCTTGCAAGCAAAGAGAACAGTCTCACAGACACATTGCAGTGATCTGGAAGAGTGCTCTACCTAACAGTCACAATGCATGGACATTTATGCTCAGCCAGCTTCCTGTTATCTGCTTAGCTAACAAGAATACACAAAGAACACAATAAAAGGCAGGTCATCCTTCGAGCCTTAGTATACTTCATTTAAGACAGTCAGGAAGATGCTTTATCTCGTGTTTGCAAATCCCTTTGTTCACAGTTTGCCTTACAATAAACAGTTTAAACTCACAGCAGATGCTTCCTTTGAAGCCACTGTGACACTGTTAAAATGACCATTGCAGAGACAGGATAGACATTCTTTACCCTCACACATCATATGTGCATGCAAAGGTTTACGCCTTTACAACTTCAGATAATGCGTCAGCAAAGGAAGTCAAAAGTATTTCAATCAGAGGATCTCTGTTAGTCAAGGCCTCTCTGTGTCTCTGTCTTACGAAGAAGAAAGAAACAGTGCACAATGATAACAGATAACAAGACACCTGGATACTAAACTAATTAAAGTCATCTACTGAAACTACAGTTTGGTGTCTGCACTTTTAGGACTTACATTCTTTAAACCTTCACATGAGACTATGACATATTTTCCCATTACACAGGATTCAGGTTTTTTCCGTTACGACTTTGCTTTGAGTTGTCATTGCTGCAGGATGCAGGGTTTTGAAAGTTTAAGATTCCAATTTCTGAAGTTCACACAAGGCTTTAGTCTAGGAGTAGTAAATGTATGTGTGGTAGAAAATGTGCATATTGAGTTCAGTGTAATCTAAACTACGACTCTTCACGACATTATGGAGGAGAAAATGTGGTAAAAGGGTCTTCCAGCCAATGTCGATAAGAAAAAAACATGTTTATTCTTGCAATGTTTCACCTTAATAATAACTAATTGAATCCCAAATCATGTATGTTCTTCTGCATTCAACTACGACCTTTCTTGGATATGTACATTCCCTGTGTAATAAGTAGGCGAGTCACAGTTCATCACAAGTTTGATTCATCCTCACATCCCAGTTTTATATTCTTTACTTACCTTTCAAGTTTCCAAAACCCTTTTTATATGCTGCCCATTTCCTGTGACTCAAAACAAGAAATACCGGCCGTGTTGTTGAAGCCTGATACGGTAAGCACCAACTCTTGGAGTGCAGTCACAACATTGTGTGATTACTCACCGTTTCCTCGTGCCTGTATAACAGCATGGGACCGAAAACGGCTCCTAAAATCCACGCCAAAATAGTACAAGATTTTGACCACTTTATTTTGGTAAATTGAAAACCATTTCCAAGTTTTTATTTACTTATATTCAAAAGATTACAGTAAAAAATGGGAAGACAATGAAGATCCCACAAAAAATAGCACTTGAAGTCTTGTGTATGATTTATCCTTGCTTCATAAAATCGACAATCATGAGAACCTGCATTTGTCTGAAATTAAAGAGTCTGAAATGACTGAGATTGTGAGTGTTACATCTGTCCCTGTTAGCTGAACAAACTGCATATGTGCTGTGCGAGAAGTGGAAGTTACCAGGCATAGCAACAGTTAGGGCAGGGCTTCGTGAACAATGAATTATGATATTAAAAACACTTACAATACCATTACATTAAACATCATGGTTTTAGCATCACCTCAACCTGTGCGTCTCCTTCCCAGAGTAAAGAGAATACAGCAGAGTAGCTCCCATTCAGATGATCCACCACTTGCCCAGCCACACCTGCTTCAAGCTTCCGGTTGTGCAGCCGGGCGAGTAGGAAGTCCCCCCCAGACTTCTTGGGACGACCCTGGAAGTCAGAGGTTAGTATCATGACCTCCAGCTGATCCCCAACATGCCACTGTCTCCCTTTCCTCCCTGGTAGAATGGTGAAGGTGCTGTGAGCTGGATCACTGGTCTGCTCCAGGGAAATAGGAGCTGACAAAAGTGGAGTTTCAGGGCAAGCAATTGAGTTGAGTATGAGACGTTCCTCCAGAGCGTCCTCAGGGGACAGTGGCTGGAAGGTGCAGAAGCTGCGAATCTCGTTAGGGTGAGTGGAGACTCTCGGCATGATGATGGTGGAGTTGAATTTAGGCTGAAACTGGCAGGGGGTGGAGAGAGATGGTGTCAAAGATACATCAAGCATATGCACTGAAAAGAAAATGAACCAAATAAAGTAAAAGGGCCAGGATTTTAATATTATTTGGAGGGTTGCTAACAACTGTTCCTAACATTAACCCAGGGAAAAAGTTTCAAGATACTCTTGCTTTCTGTTTTACACAAGGCAAGAAAGTGAATGTTAAATTCAAAGATTGTTTTTGCGTGTGATTTCAAGGTTTTGTTAACTGAAATTCATGTTTTGGGATATTCAGTCAGAGATACAACTCTGACAGATGCAAAAAAAAAGGCAGAAAATAGAACCTGTTCCAAAAACTTTCATGGGGCATCACTTGGCTTTTTAAAAACATTATACTTCTGACCCTTTTGTTAAGATGTATGTCTCAGTAAGAACGAATGGGAACCAGTGGGTTGTAACACATAGAGGTTTGTTCTAAAGTATAGAATACTGCCAGCTTTGTCCTTTAACTACAGGAGCTGCTGCTGTCATCAAGTCAAGGTGCAGGATTGAGAGAGAAAATACAATTGAACTCAAATTGTATTTATTTGCAATGAAGAACATTGAAACACACATTTTAAAACAATATCCAAAAACCTGACTAATATTCAACATTTCAAACAGGGTCCACCCTTCACACGATCCCACTAAAACCAGGTTCTCACCTCCAGAATGTCCATGTGACGTAGCACAAAGATGAAGACAAAGACAGTCAGAAAGAGGAAGAGGGCACAGATCTCCCTTCTTGTACAAAATGTGGCCTTCATGATCAGTGATTAGTCTTCACCTTCAGCATCAGTTACTTTGGTACTGGATTGAGAAAATATACATCAAAAAAACAAATGGTTATTGACACCTTGTAATGCTGAAGAATAGAACTTGTGAATGAAGAACTTGTTTAAATCTGAACTCAGTTGTGAAATCCTCCCTCTCTATACTAATAGTGTGACATGTTCAGCTTTCAATCTTTAGGACCAAACTAAATCCAGTCACCCAGGAAACTCCTTTGATTGATCATCCGTCAATCAAGGCCACAACCAAAGACAGCATCCCCTCTCTTGCTGTTCAACATGATCCATTCTATCATGTACACTTTGCAACATCATTCAGTCCTTTGTAATCCACATCACACTCTGCAAAGTAACCCTTCAAACTAATATCTGTTTTCACTCTCATGATACAGATCAGAGGTGCTCGTGTCCTTCTGCTAACTACAGTTTTTCACAGTTGGTTAATGTGGACACATTTTATTTTCAGTTATTTTTGAACTACTACTATGACTAATGACTGAGGTATTCGTTGTATATGTTCCCGATAAGGATCTTGCGGAGCCCGGGAGGGGACATGGAGAAGAAAAGAAAAGTGCGAGTGGTGCATTGTTTTAGCAAACTGAAAGCTTTACCTCATGTCTCGATGGTTCAGAGCATCGCGGCATTAACACAATACACACATCACCACAAAGATAGAGATAATGTGATTCAAGGCTACAGCATGAGGGGCAACATTTGCTAAAAAAGAAAGTTGGAAGGCTCTGATGCTGATGTAATCAGACCACAGCGTCACAGAAAAGCAGAATATATGTTTTTATGGACTGTTGCCAGCAGAGGAATGATGTTTATATGTGTCATAAACCACTTCTATGCCAGGTGTAGCCAGGTGTAGCCAGGTGTAGCCAGGCGTAGCCAGGCGTAGCCAGGCATAGACAGGCATAGCCAGGCGTAGCCAGGGAGCTGGTTATCGGATTTGAAACGTTGCTGCATCAACAACACAGTTATTTGCATCATTAAATCCACTGCAAGATACTAACATTTGGGAGACCATATCAGATATACTTGTACAATATAATACTCAAGCACACATTACCCCAACATAAACATCTGAATCACTGCTGTTAGAGATAATGACAGGGTCAGGTGTAAAGTCTGAGATGATTCAAAGCTAAACACACATAAGATGACACACTGTTTGATTACCAGACAGCAGTGTGGACTTTGCTCAGCTGAGTCTGGACCACAGCCGGCTTGTGAAAGTGGAACAGTATAAAGGACCTCTGCAGTAGGTTTGTCACGATACCAAAATTATGACTTCGATACGATACCTGCCATAAGTATCATGATACCCGATACTTACGATACGATACCAGACTTCGATACAATACCACAAATACGATACGATACTGGTATATTTATCTATAATAGTAATAAATAAAACATCTGTACGGTTCCCTTTCTTACCAGGTTGTTCCTGCCCAGCTTAACAAATGGCATTAATATTAATGTTTAACCTCTTCGCATCTTTTGAGCCTCTCTCATATTTCCGCTGGCTTTCAAACACAGCTGGAAGGGAACTCTGTCTCTGTGTTGCTGCTGACTCTGCTGACATCTGTCTGACTGTCTGTGAGAGACTGCGGTCAAGTCAGATCTCCGTGGTCAACTCAGCAGACACTTAAATTGTAGTGCACCTATACGCTGAAACTTACGGTAAACGCAACCAAACGGCACAGATCGGGAGCGAGCAAAGAACTTTGCAAAGTTAGCGGAAAGATTAACGTGAGACAACTTCCGGTTTTCTACAGACGAACATCCGGTTTTCAGAATAAGATGCCAACAAAGTATACATATTGCATAATGAAATGAGATTAAATGAATTATATTCACATTAAGTATAAAACATGCTACCTGCATCTCCTGAGTTAAAGGGAAAATACACCTAAATTGTGCGTAAAGTGTCTTTATTCTTTGATTTGAGGGTTGCTGGAAGTTAATAATACCTGACTGACGGTCAATTAAGATATTTTACGAAGCAAAAACTCTGAACTGAATTTGTATCTTCAAATGGCACATTTTTTAAATGTTTAAGGTGCTATAAAAATGTTTTTCTCAATAATTCCAGACAATGACTGACATGTATGTGTTGGGAACATCGTTGACTCCACCCATACTGAAAATTAGAAATTTGTACTGTCCTAATTAGGAGATATTTCAAAGTAAATGTCATACATTTGAATCGAGAAAATATCTAATAAATGGATATTTGAAGTGTAATAAAAAGTATTTTCTCAATAAGTCCAGACAATGACTGATATACATGTGTTGAGGACATCGTTGACTCCACCCATACTGAACATTAGACATTTTTACTGTACCAATTAGGAGATATTTCAAATTAAAACTCATACATTTGAATTGAGAAAATATCTAATAAATGGATATTTGAGGTGCTATAAAAAGTATTTTCTCAATAAGTCCAGACAATGACTGATATACATGTGTTGAGGACATCGTTGACTCCACCCATACTGAAAATTTGACATTTTTACTGTACCAATTAGGAGATATTTCAAAGTAAAACTCATACATTTGAATCGAGAAAATATCTAATAAATGGATATTTGAAGTGTAATAAAAAGTATTTTCTCAGTAAGTCCAGACAATGACTAATATACATGTATTGAGGACATCGTTGACTCCACCCATACTGAAAATTAGACATTTCTACTGTACCAATTAGGAGATATTTCAAATTAAAACTCATACATTTGAATTGAGAAAATATCTAATAAATGGATATTTGAAGTGTAATAAAAAGTATTTTCTCAATAAGTCCAGACAATGACTGATATACATGTGTTGAGGACATCGTTGACTCCACCCACACTGAAAATTAGACATTTTTACTGTCCTAATTAAGAGATATTTCAAATGAATAGATTTACAATAGTTACAATAGTTGTTGGAATGCTTAACAGCATTCCAACAACTAGGCTAAGGCTACTCGTGTTAGCTGTCTATGGGTGAGCTTGGGGGTGTTCATGTTTATAATCACATTTGCTTACCTGTCGTTCTTTGAACTCTTTGAAAAGTTGATGCATGTCTCCCCTGCGATCACTCGCTGTGAGTGAGGCTGCCTGTTGCTGTGTGAGCGCTGGGAAGCCCCGCCCCCTTGCAGTCACTGCCTGCAGGCAGCATGACAGGGAGCGGAACAGCGAGTGCGCTCTGATCGCGCTATTTTAAGTCAAGCATCAAAGCATATAATGCATAGATCTATGGTTTCACACAACACAATAATTGATTAAGTATCCCTAGCAACAGACACGAAGTCAGGGATCGGAATACGCATCTCTCCTCTCTGTGTTTGTGAGCCTTGTTCTATCATTTCCCTCTTTTCTTATACTTTCTAATGAGGAATTTGACATTCTCCTGCACAGGGAGTCGTTATCTTCACACACACACACGCCAGGTTGGGGGCCACTGTGTGTGTGGGAGTCCAGCCGTTCTCAGGGACAGAGAAGATGCTGTTCCTGCTTTCCACCTGTTGTTGCTACACAATATCCCACGGACTCACCCGCTTCACAACACATCTAGTTATACGTTTAAGCTAAACCACCTGTGAATCAGAGCTTCATCTTTGTACAGGGAGCGCGTGAGTGCCTCACCCGGAGATTCAAACCTTTACTCTATGACACACGCAACACTATTGCAAATGAACACACACACACACACACATAATACTTATACGTTTAATGCCTGTAAATACCGTTAGCATATTTCTACACATCCAAAAAATACATATAACCATATATATATATATATATATATATATATATATATATATATATATATACATTGAACTTCATATCTTAATTTGATTCGTTTTAATTTAGGGAGTTTCAATCTTCCATACTTCACATCAAATAATCTTTTAGCTATTTAGATGGAAGTGACAGTCAGATTTCAAAGGTTAAGAAAAGCTTGAGGACACTATAATCACTTTATGTTCTTTTTTTTTGTTTTTGTTTCAATTTAGGTATGTTAAAGCTTCAACAGAGAAGCTCCTATACTCTTTGCTTATTCTGTGCTCTTTTGGCTCATGGGAGTGGTTAAGAAGAGAAGGCGTCATCAACATGAGATTCTATGTGTATCTTTAGCTGTGACAGTGCTGTTTGCTGTCACTACCCTTCAATTCATTTCCTGAAAGTCAAGCACAGAGAACACCGTTTATTGTAAACCTGTGAGATAAAGTGACGGATCACACTGTGATGAACAGAATCTCCAAATGGATCTCTGCTGAGGTAAGACACATGAAACGCTTAAACAAAGTATATATGAAGTTTATTTTATCATGAATCAGCATCAGTAACCATTCTAATATACTGTATTTGTGACATTTGATTTTACTTCTACTACTTCTGTTTTATGTTACTTAATACTTCTGCTCCACTACATTTCAGAGGGAAATTTGTACTTTGTACATTACATTACATTTACTCGACTGTAGTTACACTGTAAAAAACGGCTGTGAAATCCACAGTAATTTACTGTGTATGTGAGCAGTAACTTACTGTATACTATTTCCCAGTAAAATACTGTGAATTCAACCAAATATTACTGTAGTCAAAGTTTTACTGTGAAAATCACAGTAATAACTCGTTTACTGTATAAAAACACAGTAACCAAAAAGGTACTGTAGAAAATCACAGTACCCGACAAAGTACTGTAAAAAATCACAGTAACGAACAATCTACTGTAAAAAAACACAGTAACGAACAGAGTACTGTAGAACTCACAGTAACTAACAATCTACTGTAGAAAATCACAGTAATGAACATAGTACTGTAAAAAATCACAGTAATGAACAGAGTACTGTAGAACTCACAGTAACTAACAATCTACTGTAGAAAATCACAGTAATGAACATAGTACTGTAAAAAATCACAGTAACGAACAATCTACTGTAAAAAATCACAGTAACGAACAATCTACTGTAGAACTCACAGTAACTAACAATCTACTGTAGAAAATCACAGTAATGAACAGAGTACTGTAGAACTCACAGTAACTAACAATCTACTGTAGAAAATTACAGTAATGAACATAGTACTGTAAAAAATCACAGTAACGAACAGAGTACTGTAGAACTCACAGTAACTAACAATCTACTGTAGAACTTCACAGTAACGAACAGAGTACTGTAAAAAATCACAGGAACAAACAGAGTACTGTAGAACTCACAGTAACTAACAATCTACTGTAGAAAATCACAGTAACGAACATAGTACTGTAAAAAACCACAGTAACGAACAGAGTACTGTAGAACTCACAGTAACTAACAATCTACTGTAAAAAAACACAGTAACAAACATAGTAGTGTAAAAAATCACAATAACGAACATAGAACTGTAGAAAATCACAATAACGAACATAGTACTGTAGAAAATCACGGTAACGAACATAGTACTGTAGAAAATCACAATAACCAACAAGCTACTGTAGAAAATCACATTACCCATCATAGTACTGTAGAAAATAAACAACAAATATTCTGTAAAAAAATCACAGTAATTGATAGCTGCATTGCAATGGATTTAATTCAATATAAAAATTAAATTTAAAAAAATGCCTCTGAAATAAATAAATATGGCACTGAAAAAAATCTTGAAATAAATAATTGAGGCAATAAATATCTGTATATTTAAATAAATGGAATGATAAATATTTAAAATAGTCAGTATAGTTCAATAAATAAATACATGTTTTTCAAATGACTTATTTATTTCAGTGGAATTTTATTTCGTAATTCCACACTTATTTATTTCAGTTATTTCACAGCTGTTTCTCCGCTCCCCTTTTCCACAAATTGGCATTTTTGTCCAGTTTTGGCCACATTCTTGCGCTATACTTTTGAGATCCTGGCTGTTTTGATCCGTGTGTATTGAACTAGGAGCACGATGTCAGCCAACACGTACTATACCTCTTAGGTTTGGCATTCCCCAGACCGGATAGCCTGCTGGGCTACTACCGGCTTGTTTTTAGCTTTGGGCTTTGAAGCTAGCTAATGCTACAGGGACCACAGATACAGAGTGATCAGCAAACTGAAAACGGGGCCGTCTGTGAATCAGCTACGTTGCTAATACCTGGACAAGGCTGTGGGCTGCGGGTTGGAGCCCAATTGTCCACCACATCTACTATGGCTCCACTCACCTCTCCATCCAATTGTGTCAGCTGCGCGCGCCTGATCGATAAAATCACAGAGCTGGAAGGAAGAATTTCCACACTCTACAGGATCCAGGATGCTGAGAAGCTCATGGACACCATCATCTTCGGTCCAGCACAAACCGACACAGCCAGCGACCATGTGATTCCACCGCTTCCAGTCCTGCTGACGCGGCCCCTCCTCCGGTCAAAATCCCTGAGGCTTCCTGGCTACGGCTCGGAGCTAAGCCTAAAGCCCTGGTCAGCTCCACTCCATCCCATCACGAGCCCTGGTCCCTGGTCTGTGCTCGCAGCAGCCGGAAAGGGAGACATCCCTCTCCTACACCCCATTACTTCCTACACCCCATTAGCTGGACTTAATGTCCAGCTGGAGAATAAATATGACATTCTTGCCCTCCACGACTTCCCTCCTCTGACTACACCATCTGACCTGCCGCCTCGCGGGACCCACGGCCCCGGGTCCCCTGAGATCCCTATGCCAGTCATTCCTCAGCCCTCCTCTCGCACCAGGACTCGCCGCTCCATACCGCTCTTTACACCAGCACCGCGGCGAGCTTCTGTCCCCCGTTTTCTCAGTCCTTCCCTGTCCACTCCGTCACCACTTGTTAAATCTTCGTCTCCTCCATATTACACGCGCTGTGTTGTCTCCTCGTCCCCTCTTCTCCCCGACGGCACTGATAGTCGTGGATTCCATAATCAGGAATATCCATTTCTTCAACGCAGCCACACACTGTTTCCCTGGAGCGACAGCTCCCGACATCCTGTTGAAATTGCCTCGCCTGCTGCATGCACTCCCGTCTACCATTCGGCAAATGATCGTTCATGTGGGAATCACACAGTTGGTCAACTCAGACTCCACCAGTGTGAGTTGAATAAGATTGATTTTTTAAATCTTTTACACTTTTTAGACAGCCGTGGACGGTCTGCTTTCATCAGTGGTCCAACTCCGACACTCGGCCGTGGATCACAGCGGTTCAGCAGAGTCCTCAGCCTCCACACTTGACTCCAGTCAAGGACCCACAACGTAGGCTTCATTGACAATTTTAATCTGTTTTGGGACCGCTCTTCCTCTTTTAAGAACGATGGTATTCATCTTAACAAGCTGGGTAGCCTTCTAGCGGCCTGCTAGGATGCTTTCCCGCGGCTTTCAAGACTGCCAGAGTCACCCCTCTTCTGAAGAAACCATCACTTGACCCTTCTGATGTCAAGAACTTCAGACCGGTTTCTCTTTTACCCTTTGTATCCAAAACACTTGAACGTGCTGTCTTTAACCAACTGTCTTCCTATCTCCACCAGAACAGCCTCTTGGACCCCCACCAGTCCGGGTTCAAGGTGGGTCACTCGACAGAGACAGCCCTCCTTGCGGTGACAGTCGCTTCATGCTGCGAGGGTGAATTCTCTCTCCTCTGTCCTGATTCTCCTGGACCTGTCTGCGGCGTTTGACACGGTGAACCACCAGATCCTCCTCTCCAACCTCAGGCTCTGCACTCTCCCTGCTTGCATCCTACTTGACAGGTTGATCCTACCAGGTGACATGGAGGGGGGCCGTGTCGGAACCACGCATGCTGACTACGGGGGTTCCACAAGGTTCAGTTCTGGGCCCCCTTCTCTTGTCGCTCTACACAACATCTCTGGGTTCTGTTATTCGCTCTCATGACTTCTCTTAACATTGTTATGCCGATGAGACCCAGCTGGTCTTGTCATTTCCCCCCGGTGACACTCAAGTGGAGGCACGCATTGCTGCATGCTTGGCTGACATCTCAAAGTGGATGGCGACACACCACCTGAAGCTCAACCTGGACAAAACCGAGCTACTGTTCCTCCCGGGGAGGGGTTGCCCTCACCGAGACCTGTCCATCACCATTGATGATACCGTGTTGACGCCAACTCGGACTGCGAGGAATCTGGGTGTGACCCTAGATGACCAACTGTCGTTCTCAGCAAACATTGCATCGGTTACACGCTCCTGAAGATTCCTGCTCTACAACATCAGGAGGATTCGATCCTTCCTCACTGATGAGACGGTGCAGGTGCTCATCCAAGCTCTTGTCATCTCCCACCTGGACTACTGCAACTCACTACTTGCCGGAGCCCCGGCGTCGGCCATCAGACCTCTGGAGCTTGTCCAGAAACCTGCAGCTCGTCTGGTGTTCAATCGCCCCAAGTTCTCCCACACAACTTCCCTTCTCCATTCTCTACACTGGCTCCCTGTAAGAGGTTGCATCCAGTTTAAGACTCAGGTGCTAGCCTACAGGGCAGTGAAAGGAACAGCTTCTTCCTATCTCCAGCCCATGGTCAAGCCCTACACCCCCGTCCGGCCACTTCGCTCTGCTGCCTCGCTCAGAAGTACCTGCGGCCAATCGACCCGGTCACAGCATTTTTCTGTCCTGGCCAAGGTGTCCCCCAAGGTTCGGTACTCGGTCCCCTACTCTTCATCCTCATACTCATTACCTGCTCCCCCTTGGCGACATCATACGCCACCATGGTCTCGACTTCCACTGCTATGCTGACACCCAGCTCTAAATCTCCACCAAATCCATCACCCCATCACCCACTCCACCATCACCAACTGCCTCACAGATATAAAAACCTGGATGCCAGCCAACTTTCTCAAATTCAACAGCAACAAATCTGAAATCCTCATCATCGGCCCCAAATCACTAAACAAATCCCACCACAACTTCTCTCTCTGCATCGATGTCCCTGCTTTTGATCAAACCCTCTCCTTCTAACGCCACGTCAATCATATCCCATAAAACGCCTTCTTTCATCTCAAAAACATCGCCCGTCTCTGCCCTCCCTCTCCTCAACAGCTGCTGAAACACTCATCCACGCCTTCATCACCTCTCGACTGGACTACTGCAACAGCATCCTGTACGGCTCACCCGAATCATCAACAAACTACAATACATCCAGAACTCAGCTGAACGTCTGCTCTCCCACTCCCGCACCAGAGACCACATCACCCCAGTCCTTCAAAACCTCCACTGGCTCTCCATACAGAAAAGAATCCAGTTCAAGATTCTTCTCATCACATACAAAGCCCTTCATAACCCTGAACCCTTTCCTTTCAGACCTCCTGCATCGACACGCTCCCAACATGACGCCACGCCAACCTCCTTACCCCCCCTAGTCTGTCCAAGCACCGGACCTCGGGGGAGAGGGCCTTCTCCATTGCTGCCCTCTCCCTCTGGAACTCCCTCCCCCAGCACCTCAGACATTCTCCGTCAATCGCCACTTTCAAAACTGCACTTAAAACTCATCGATTTAAATCTGCTTTTAACCTGTGTAGTTAGTGATGTATGTTTTTGTGCTGTTCGATACGGTTATATTATCTATCTTGTTTATATTGTAATTGCTTCTATTGTTTCTGTTTTTAGCATGTAAAGTGTCTTTGAGTACCTTTTAAAGCACTATACAAATAAAAAGTATTATTATTATTGAAATGAGTAATAGTAACATGGGGGACTACATTTTATGAATTTACTGTTAATCAGACCACTAAATTAGCTAGCTAGCACACCCTTTTGTCCCTCAGCCTCACTCCCAACTGTTAGATGAAACTAGTATATCTGCTCTACAGGACTGTTTGGAATACAGACTGGAACATGTTCAGGGATGGTGCCATCCAGCAGAAAAACATGAATCTGAATTAATATACATCACACATCTGCTGTGTCAAGGGCACTTTAACACATTTTATGTCATTTCTGTATCCTTTTAACAGACACACATGTAGTATGACAATGGATCAGCCCACACATGAGTGTGTTGTTGAGTGCAAAATGTGTTTTTTGACAATTCAGTTTCTACAATTTTAAATATTTAATGTATGAATAAGCCATCTGAAAATGGACTTGAAATCAAATTATTGCTTTCCAAATAAACGCAAATATAAAACGTGTATCCTCCTGAGACTTGGTAAAGCGGGAACAGTGGACTGCCTTGACCAATCACGGTTGAGCTATTTCAAATGTTTCAACTTGCAACCGTCAAGCTGCTCTTTTCACTGCTGGCTGCCAAAGAAGATGGACGTCTCAGAGGAGGACATTCCAACACTAGCGGTGAGTTGTTGGCGTTGGTTATATTACCAAAACAGTGGCCCCATATTTTAATGGAAGTGTGTGTAACGTAGTGTGTGCAGTCCAGCGGCGCCCGGTGAAACTCTTCGCCCCGTGCTGTAGCGCTCGGAGCTCCCCGCCCGCTTGCCGCCTGTGCGGCTGATGGGGGGGAGAGAGCTCCGGGAGCTGCGGTACGGAGCGAACGTCTGCACACACTGTGATGACACAGAGCTGGTTGGATATCGGTAAAGATTAATTTAAGTGAGTAACGTTAACATTATATCTCTTAAAATAGTTTGCCAACAGTATCTAGCCATCTGGCTAACATTAGCTATCAGCTAGTTAGCTGAAGAACTGAGTTAAGCTAGTGGTTAACGTTGAATGAATGACTCTGCTAGCTGATATTGGATAGCTAACGTTAGCTAGCTTCTTTAACTGCCTGGGTAAATTATGTTCTGGCCATCATGATGAGCGTTATGTCATGTCAGTTCATGTTAGCATTTGTGAGCTAGCAAACACTCGGTTGGTCAAGCCTAGCTAGCTATCTTTGTTATATTTAATTCATTGTTCCGTCAGAAGTGGCGCGAAAGTGCGTAACTTTAACGTCAGTGTGTGGGTGTTGAGGTGTAGATAGAGTGACTTAGATGCGCTTAGAGCAGACAGGTGTTAGCGATGGGGCAGAGGAAAAGTAAGTATCGTTAAGTGGTTAAGCTGTAACGTTATTAAATGTAAAGTTTGGGTTAACTGTGTTTGATTTGTTAAAGAAACTAAGTGTGCCATTAACCTACATGGAACTAATATTAGCTAGCTGTTTACAATTGGCTTGAACAGCCATATAACGGCAGGGCTTTCCCTGCCGTTATATGGCTATAGGGCGAAGGACCTTTAAGCACATGAATATAAAATCTGTGGAGAGCTTCAGGGCCCATGTCTCCCTCTCCTCTTGCATGTGCTGGCAGGCAGGAGTAGATGCTCTTATTCTGAAACTGTATTATGTTGAAATGGTGCACTGTAGTATAAGCACAATAGCTCTCATGCCATTTGAATTTTCTTTGAATTTTTATATTTAATATAATTCAGCAACGGTGTGTTTTGTTTTCAAATAAAAAAGGTCCCTGTAGTGAGTTTTGATTATTTGACTAAAGATTAGGTGACCTCCCTTTCTGTGAATGCGTGATGCAGCATCTTTACCCTCTAAAAGTGGAAAACACTGGATAAATGAATATATTTAGTCAATACCACAATACATTTGATTGGTACTTAACGTGTGTTTTGTTTGTTGTTTACAGGAAGGGAGACAAGAGCAGCATGAATCTGTGAAAGTCCTCGCAACCACATTACAGAATGGTAAAGAATTGAAAAGAAAAATTGTGTCCAAAGCACAAACCAACTTCTGGAAAAGACGAGCGAATTGGGATTTGTCCTTGAAAGGATTTTAAAATTTAACTCAGATTTCCAAGAGTTTACTGATGTTGATAGTAGTGTACAGATAAGTTACCGTGACAGATTCCAAGTGCCCATTTTCTACCTGTTGCAAGAGAAGTCTGTCTTACTCGGTACATTTTCATATATATTATTTGGGGTTATGTGTACATCTTGTCAAATTTAGTTTCGAAGAATCTCATGGAAATTAGTCTAAATTTCTGCTTTGTTCGGCTTTGCTCTTAGTTCTCTTTTCAGCCTACAAAGGAACCGTTTGTATAGGATGGATTGAGACCGCTCCTCGATAAGAAAGTTCCTGAAATATTTGAGGAACTCCAAACTCAGGCCATTGTTACAGAAAAAAACAGGCTGAAACTTGTCAAAGTTTGCGTCTCTGACTTGGTGGAGAGGCACGGATTGTAAGTTTTACAGTTTATAATAAGAGTGATTAAACAAATATGCTCATTTTCCACGATTGGACTTTTTAAATCATGTACAGCACATGTTTATTGTATGTATGTCTGCGAACAGGTGGATGCTGTCCATAGAAGGCCGTGTGGTAATCACATATTTACCTCCCATGCCAGATTTCACAACTGCCCTGGCCCTTGAGTATCAGGTGGAAGCAGCCACAACGTATACAAAGGTATTGTTATAAATTCTTATGTACATCACGTTTCTTTGCATTTGCATTACCTGCATTTCTCCATTAAAGTCTGCTTGTAGCATTGACCAGGTAAAAATCACCGTACTTGCATTTAGGTGGCATTTGCGGACAATACAAGAATAGGACTTCTTACAATCAGCATCTATTTGATTTTGCTGTAAAAAACGTTTGCCCAATTATTATCTAAAAAGAGTTTGATCGTTGTATGACCTTGTTGATATGCCCTGAAAAGACTGATGAGCTTGGTGGTTCTAAATATTAACTTTCATTTGTATTGGGTTCCTTGTCAGGGTAAATCCAGACTCCAGCAAATGCAGTGCCAAGGTCAAGAAAAGAATGGAAAGTGGAAGACCAGTAAAGCGCAAGACATCAGATATGAACCAACGCGTCAAATCCTTCATGAGGGACTTCACTGCATTTGACTGGCAGAATAACCAGATGGAGGTGAGGCTCTTATAATAACATGGCCTTTAAAGAGTTCGCTCTTGTGGTATTTATCCATGAAGGTTTGGTTTTATCCATGAAGGTTTGGTTTTTATTTGTCAAAGTTTTGAAATATTAGTCTCTTAGATAATGTTAAAGTTAAATCTGTTTTCAATGTGTCCTTGATACTTTAAATAATATATCCAGAACACACATTGGACAGTTTTCAATGGAACTAATTTCCACTGAAGAAATAGTCATTGTCATGTAATGGCAATTTCAAATGGGATATTTTGAACCGTGTGCAGGCATAGATGTCTGTTTTCTGCCCTTCTAGTCACAAAAAAGACCAATATGTGGCTATTAATGGTATAAACGCAATCTGGCATTCAACAAAAATAATATAAAATGGACGTAAACATTTTACTGCTAATATATCACTTCAGATAAAAAAGGAGACGACAGGAATTTCCATCAACTAAACAGACATGACATTCCACGGGATGCTGCAAATTGCTTTCACAATAAATCCCTCTTGTTTTTCACATGCAGTCTAGTGCACATGCAGTCTAGAATTTAACAACAATATGATTTAGTAGAACAAATTACATTTAACAGATCTATTCAGGTCTGATGTTGACCAGCTGGGGTAGGATTGAAATTGCCAGTTGGTTTTCTTCCGAGTGTGGTTCTGAAAATACACAAGTTTATTCCCAAATCAAAAGATTTCAAAATTATGGCCATTCATACAGTTTTTTTTGACCATGTATTTTGTATGTAGAGACATTATACCTAGCCCAAACAAAAACAAACTATAACAACTAAATGCAAAAACTAAAACTATTCATTTCTGACAAACTGAAACTAAGCTAAAACCAGCAAATACTCTGAATGCTAACTAAAACTATGAAATTGAAAAGTCAAAACTAATATAAAATATACTTAATTTAAAAACTATTACAACCTTGCTCCACACAGAACAGAAATAATTTGTGAATAAAAGATTAGACTTTTTGTTGCATATGAGCGTGGAAAAAGGAACTGTATCTGATCATTTAGACCGATTTTATAAAGTAATTTGAATAGATATTTAAAAAAAATATATATACGTATATATATACATGTATATTGTCTAATGGCATAGAATTGAATGGAGTATTGTGTAAGATTAAAAGTTTTATATTGTATCTGCTAGATTTCCCAGCATGCAACAGCAAAAACAAACAATTGAATGTAAGTAAGTAATCGTAAACATTACCACCACTAAGTGTCCATTACATATGTTAAACTCTGTCCAACAACAGTAAAATTTAAGAAATCTGTAAAATAACACTCATAAACTCTGAATTGAGTTTTATTACTATTGCACGCTGGAAGTTAATCTGTCAGAATGTGGCTTTTTCTGATGCCATATACTATTGAACTCATCTGCGCTAACTGTGTCAACAGGTTTATATGCACTGTAAATCTGCATATATACATGTAGCATATCAGTAACCAGAGCAAGCGTGGCTTACTGATTTTAGCTCTACAGATAAAAGATGATGTGGCCTCGTTTTTTTCTTCCGTGTTATTTTATCCGTGTGTGTCTGTTTGAGCGAACTTCAACTTAAAATATTTAGATAACTTAGAACTGATGAACTGGTGGCAGTGAGAGAACAGGCATGCACACAGACAAAGCAGAGTTCCTCCTCACAACAGTATGTGAGTTTTACTAAACCTCCAATTTTCACACTGACTACACCAAGACGCGTCGCTAAAACGCGTCACCTGCAAAATCATTGCATTCCTTTCATACACCGTGCGCACCTTAGATAAAATATTCTCAACTTTTCAGCACCAGGTGCGGAGTCGCACTGCTTGTCAATGTTACAATTGACAGAGGCAGCCAATTAAGTCAAGCAAGATGCAGGCTACTTTACCACTGACTTCCTGTTTTTATGCCAGTAGATGTGGTTGGAATGGACATTGCTCGCCTGGTAGCAAAACCTTGTTTATAATACAGTTCAGGCATCAGTTTG
This sequence comes from Anarhichas minor, assembly GCF_050575085.1. NCBI lineage: Eukaryota > Metazoa > Chordata > Actinopteri > Perciformes > Anarhichadidae > Anarhichas > Anarhichas minor. Next base: position 852,351 of record NW_027466501.1, read on the forward strand.
CTGGAAAGGGCCGACTGTAACCTAGGTGTATGTAACCCCCCCCCCCCACGCCACAACAAAAAAAAAATATACACCTGTCCCCACACTGGTGACCACCCCATGAATGCCAGATTGCCTTCACACCACTAAAGATATATGTGGGACATTGATCTCCCACAGGTCAAATAATATTCCTTAATCCCTGCTTCATCCACTCAAATTAAGTTAATTTCTTATTTGCTATTGTTTTTGTTGTTTTTTCAGGGATCTGCTATTCATTTTGCACTGTGGAGCTGATGGACTGAATAGTGACGGACTCACTAAGAGGCAAGGAGCCACAGACTACTTAGCTCAGTGAAGTCACCTCAGTTCGTCCGTGGAACAGGGTGAGCTCTCTTTGTATGTAAAGGGGAAACAGTATTATTAAGATGTTACTATCATTGTTTTAAATGGAACTGTCACTGATGCATATGATTGGTTCAATTTCTATAAAATATACCAATTGTTAAGTATGAACTGCACTGTATACTAATGTGTATAGTACACTGTTTTTGCAGTTAGCATTAAGGTTTTCATGGAGATGTAATACTTTTTTGTGTGATATTTGTGTATTATATCTACCCAGAAGTAAATGCACAAAAGCTCTCAAAAAGAGATTTAATACTTAAAAGTTGAGAGACAGCTAGAGTTACTTTTTAAGCTGTCTACCTCAAATTCCTCCTGTAGAGAGTACATGTTAACTGTCACAGCACTTGGTTTATTGGCCCCTTCTTACTGTGGCAATTCCTCTACACTCTTAATGTTTAGTAAGATCGGTGGATTTCAGGGGAATGAATTAGTTTGGCACCATTTTTGCATTTGGTTTTGTGTATTCAAAGTTTTTTAAAATGTGTTTTATGCAAGAATAATGTGTGTAATATATTTACCAAATGGTGCCTTTTCAATAACAGAACATATCTAAAATTGGCAGAAGAAAAGGCCTCATATTTTTGTGTTTTTGTTATCGCCACGGTTTCAAATGTTGCAATATTCATGTTTTTGGATATTAATATCCATCGTTTTGTGATTGTAAATGTTTAGAGATTACAGCTCTTGTCAGTTATGCACATTTCAGAAGAAGATAATTGTCATTGGGTTATCAAAAGAAAACAAAATTCCTAGTGCATTGTTTGTTGAAGCCATGGTATACTCGCAAGCACAGGAATAATGTTATCCTTGCTACTGTTCAACAATTAAGAATAAATTGTTAAAAATGTATCGTTTGCTGTCTCCCCACAGTTATTGTTGAAGCTTAAAAATGGGTGTATTTTAAGATAGTGATATTTTATTTTAACAGCAGAATACTGGTAATATGTAAATTACGCCATTAAGATACTGTAACTTACAAATACAACATTCTATTTTATATTTTACAGCTTAAACAGTATTACCGTAAAAAAAACGGTACTTTGATATTACTGTGTTTTATTTTACAGTTTAAACACTATAACCGTCAAAACAATTACAATACTTGGAGATTACTGTTCTTTATATTACGGTTATAAAACTACTACTGTAATTAAAAATACAGTAAATACTTTAGTTACTTTGTTTGATTTCACAATATAAAACTGCTACTGTATTAAAAAATACAATACATGGTAACAATTACTGTGATTATTTTTCACAGTTAGTTACTGTGTTTTTTTTTACAGTAAGTAACTTGTCAATTGCTGCCAGTTAATAACTGTGAATTTCACAGTACGTTTCTTACAGTGTATAACTACAGTCGAGTAAATGTAATGTAATGTACAAAGTACAAATTTCCCTCTGAAATGTAGTGGAGCAGAAGTATTAAGTAACATAAAACAGAAGTAGTAGAAGTAAAATCAAATGTCACAAATACAGTATATTAGAATGGTTACTGATGCTGATTCATGATAAATTTAACTTCATATATACTTTGTTTAAGCGTTTCATGTGTCTTACCTCAGCAGAGATTCATTTGGAGATTCTGTTCATCACAGTGTGATCCGTCACTTTATCTCACAGGTTTACAATAAACGGTGTTCTCTGTGCTTGACTTTCAGGAAATGAATTGAAGGGTAGTGACAGCAAACAGCACTGTCACAGCTAAAGATACACATAGAATCTCATGTTGATGACGCCTTCTCTTCTTAACCACTCCCATGAGCCAAAAGAGCACAGAATAAGCAAAGAGTATAGGAGCTTCTCTGTTGAAGCTTTAACATACCTAAATTGAAACAAAAACAAAAAAAAAGAACATAAAGTGATTATAGTGTCCTCAAGCTTTTCTTAACCTTTGAAATCTGACTGTCACTTCCATCTAAATAGCTAAAAGATTATTTGATGTGAAGTATGGAAGATTGAAACTCCCTAAATTAAAACGAATCAAATTAAGATATGAAGTTCAATATATATATATATATATATATATATATATGTATATGGATATATATATATATATATATATATATATATGTATATATGGATATATATATATATATGGATATATATATATATATGGTTATATATATATATATATATGGTTATATATATATATATGGTTATATATATATATATATGGTTATATATATATATGGTTATATGTATTTTTTGGATGTGTAGAAATATGCTAACGGTATTTACAGGCATTAAACGTATAAGTATTATGTGTGTGTGTGTGTGTGTTCATTTGCAATAGTGTTGCGTGTGTCATAGAGTAAAGGTTTGAATCTCCGGGTGAGGCACTCACGCGCTCCCTGTACAAAGATGAAGCTCTGATTCACAGGTGGTTTAGCTTAAACGTATAACTAGATGTGTTGTGAAGCGGGTGAGTCCGTGGGATATTGTGTAGCAACAACAGGTGGAAAGCAGGAACAGCATCTTCTCTGTCCCTGAGAACGGCTGGACTCCCACACACACAGTGGCCCCCAACCTGGCGTGTGTGTGTGTGAAGATAACGACTCCCTGTGCAGGAGAATGTCAAATTCCTCATTAGAAAGTATAAGAAAAGAGGGAAATGATAGAACAAGGCTCACAAACACAGAGAGGAGAGATGCGTATTCCGATCCCTGACTTCGTGTCTGTTGCTAGGGATACTTAATCAATTATTGTGTTGTGTGAAACCATAGATCTATGCATTATATGCTTTGATGCTTGACTTAAAATAGCGCGATCAGAGCGCACTCGCTGTTCCGCTCCCTGTCATGCTGCCTGCAGGCAGTGACTGCAAGGGGGCGGGGCTTCCCAGCGCTCACACAGCAACAGGCAGCCTCACTCACAGCGAGTGATCGCAGGGGAGACATGCATCAACTTTTCAAAGAGTTCAAAGAACGACAGGTAAGCAAATGTGATTATAAACATGAACACCCCCAAGCTCACCCATAGACAGCTAACACGAGTAGCCTTAGCCTAGTTGTTGGAATGCTGTTAAGCATTCCAACAACTATTGTAACTATTGTAAATCTATTCATTTGAAATATCTCTTAATTAGGACAGTAAAAATGTCTAATTTTCAGTGTGGGTGGAGTCAACGATGTCCTCAACACATGTATATCAGTCATTGTCTGGACTTATTGAGAAAATACTTTTTATTACACTTCAAATATCCATTTATTAGATATTTTCTCAATTCAAATGTATGAGTTTTAATTTGAAATATCTCCTAATTGGTACAGTAGAAATGTCTAATTTTCAGTATGGGTGGAGTCAACGATGTCCTCAATACATGTATATTAGTCATTGTCTGGACTTACTGAGAAAATACTTTTTATTACACTTCAAATATCCATTTATTAGATATTTTCTCGATTCAAATGTATGAGTTTTACTTTGAAATATCTCCTAATTGGTACAGTAAAAATGTCAAATTTTCAGTATGGGTGGAGTCAACGATGTCCTCAACACATGTATATCAGTCATTGTCTGGACTTATTGAGAAAATACTTTTTATAGCACCTCAAATATCCATTTATTAGATATTTTCTCAATTCAAATGTATGAGTTTTAATTTGAAATATCTCCTAATTGGTACAGTAAAAATGTCTAATGTTCAGTATGGGTGGAGTCAACGATGTCCTCAACACATGTATATCAGTCATTGTCTGGACTTATTGAGAAAATACTTTTTATTACACTTCAAATATCCATTTATTAGATATTTTCTCGATTCAAATGTATGACATTTACTTTGAAATATCTCCTAATTAGGACAGTACAAATTTCTAATTTTCAGTATGGGTGGAGTCAACGATGTTCCCAACACATACATGTCAGTCATTGTCTGGAATTATTGAGAAAAACATTTTTATAGCACCTTAAACATTTAAAAAATGTGCCATTTGAAGATACAAATTCAGTTCAGAGTTTTTGCTTCGTAAAATATCTTAATTGACCGTCAGTCAGGTATTATTAACTTCCAGCAACACGCAAATCAAAGAATAAAGACACTTTACGCACAATTTAGGTGTATTTTCCCTTTAACTCAGGAGATGCAGGTAGCATGTTTTATACTTAATGTGAATATAATTCATTTAATCTCATTTCATTATGCAATATGTATACTTTGTTGGCATCTTATTCTGAAAACCGGATGTTCGTCTGTAGAAAACCGGAAGTTGTCTCACGTTAATCTTTCCGCTAACTTTGCAAAGTTCTTTGCTCGCTCCCGATCTGTGCCGTTTGGTTGCGTTTACCGTAAGTTTCAGCGTATAGGTGCACTACAATTTAAGTGTCTGCTGAGTTGACCACGGAGATCTGACTTGACCGCAGTCTCTCACAGACAGTCAGACAGATGTCAGCAGAGTCAGCAGCAACACAGAGACAGAGTTCCCTTCCAGCTGTGTTTGAAAGCCAGCGGAAATATGAGAGAGGCTCAAAAGATGCGAAGAGGTTAAACATTAATATTAATGCCATTTGTTAAGTGTTCAAAAAGCTGGGCAGGAACAACCTGGTAAGAAAGGGAACCGTACAGATGTTTTATTTATTACTATTATAGATAAATATACCAGTATCGTATCGTATTTGTGGTATTGTATCGAAGTCTGGTATCGTATCGTAAGTATCGGGTATCATGATACTTATGGCAGGTATCGTATCGAAGTCATAATTTTGGTATCGTGACAACCCTACTGCAGAGGTCCTTTATACTGTTCCACTTTCACAAGCCGGCTGTGGTCCAGACTCAGCTGAGCAAAGTCCACACTGCTGTCTGGTAATCAAACAGTGTGTCATCTTATGTGTGTTTAGCTTTGAATCATCTCAGACTTTACACCTGACCCTGTCATTATCTCTAACAGCAGTGATTCAGATGTTTATGTTGGGGTAATGTGTGCTTGAGTATTATATTGTACAAGTATATCTGATATGGTCTCCCAAATGTTAGTATCTTGCAGTGGATTTAATGATGCAAATAACTGTGTTGTTGATGCAGCAACGTTTCAAATCCGATAACCAGCTCCCTGGCTACGCCTGGCTATGCCTGTCTATGCCTGGCTACGCCTGGCTACACCTGGCATAGAAGTGGTTTATGACACATATAAACATCATTCCTCTGCTGGCAACAGTCCATAAAAACATATATTCTGCTTTTCTGTGACGCTGTGGTCTGATTACATCAGCATCAGAGCCTTCCAACTTTCTTTTTTAGCAAATGTTGCCCCTCATGCTGTAGCCTTGAATCACATTATCTCTATCTTTGTGGTGATGTGTGTATTGTGTTAATGCCGCGATGCTCTGAACCATCGAGACATGAGGTAAAGCTTTCAGTTTGCTAAAACAATGCACCACTCCCACTTTTCTTTTCTTCTCCATGTCCCCTCCCGGGCTCCGCAAGATCCTTATCGGGAACATATACAACAAATACCTCAGTCATTAGTCATAGTAGTAGTTCAAAAATAACTGAAAATAAAATGTGTCCACATTAACCAACTGTGAAAAACTGTAGTGAGCAGAAAGACACCAGCACCTCTGATCTGTATCATGAGAGTGAAAACAGATATTAGTTTGAAGGGTTACTTTGCAGAGGGTGATGTGGATTACAAAGGACTGAATGATGTTGCAAAGTGTACATGATAGAATGGATCATGTTGAACAGCAAGAGAGGGGATGCTGTCTTTGGTTGTGGCCTTGGTTGACGGATGATCAATCAAAGGAGTTTCCTGGGTGACTGGATTTAGTTTGGTCCTAAAGATTGAAAGCTGAACATGTCACACTATTAGTATAGAGAGGGAGGATTTCACAACTGAGTTCAGATTTAAACAAGTTCTTCATTCACAAGTTCTATTCTTCAGCATTACAAGGTGTCAATAACCATTTGTTTTTTTGATGTATATTTTCTCAATCCAGTAACTGATGCTGAAGGTGAAGACTAATCACTGATCATGAAGGCCACATTTTGTACAAGAAGGGAGTTCTGCGCCCTCTTCCTCTTTCTGACTGTCTTTGTCTTCATCTTTGTGCTACGTCACATGGACATTCTGGAGGTGAGAACTTGGTTTTAGTGGGATCGTGTGAAGGGTGGACCCTGTTTGGAATGTTGAATATTAGTCAGGTTTTTGGATATTGTTTTAAAATGTGTGTTTCAATGTTCTTCATTGCAAATAAATACAATTTGAGTTCAATTGTATTTTCCCTCTCAATCCTGCACCTTGACTTGATGACAGCAGCAGCTCCTGTAGTTAAAGGACAAAGCTGGCAGTATTCTATACTTTAGAACAAACCTCCATGTGTTACAACCCACTGGTTCCCATTCGTTCTTACTGAGACATACATCTTAACAAAAGGGTCAGAAGTATATCGTTTTTAAAAAGGCCCATGAAAGTTTTTGTCATAGGTTCTATTTTCTGCCTTTTTGTTTGCATCTGTCAGAGTTGTATCTCTGACTGAATATCCCAAAACATGAATTTCAGTGAACAAAACTTTGAAAGCACAAATTTAACATTCACTTTCTTGCCTTGTGTAAAACAGAAAGCAAGAGTATCTTGACACTTTCCCCCTGGGTTAATGTTAAGAACAGTTGTTCTTGAAAGATTACATTTTTGGCTATTTTACTCTTTTTTCAGTGCATATGCTTGATGTATCTTTGACACCATCTCTCTCCATCCCCTGCCAGTTTCAGCCTAAATTCAACTCAACCATCATCATGCCGAGAGTCTCCACTCACCCTAATGAGATTCGCAGCTTCTGCACCTTCAAGCCACTGTCCCCTGAGGACGCTCTGGAGGAATATCTCATACTCGACTCCACTGCTTGGCCTGAAACTCCACTTTTGTCAGGTCCTATTTTCCTGGAGCAGACCAGTGATCCAGCCCACAGCACCTTCACCATTCTACGAGGGAGGAAAGGGGGACAGTGGCATGTTGGGGATCAGCTGGAGGTCATGATACTAACCTCTGACTTCCAGGGTCGTCCCAAGAAGTCTGGGGGGGACTTCCTATTTGCCCGGCTGCACAACCGGAAGCTTGAAGCAGGTGTGGTTGGGCAAGTGGTGGATCATCTGAATGGGAGCTACTCTGCTGTATTCTCTTTACCCTGGGAAGGAGACACACAGGTTGAGGTGATGCTAAAACCATGATGTTTAATGTAATGTTATTGTACCGTATTTTCCGCACTATAAAGCGCACCGGATTATAAGGCGCACCTTCAATGAATGGCCTATTTTAGAACTGTTTTTATATATAGGGCGCACCGGATTATAAGGCGCATAGAATAGAATAGCGTCGTAAGCGTGTCTCTTGAAAGGTGCCATTTTGGGGTCTTTATACACACAAGTGGTGTTGGACTAGGAGTAAGCACAGTACCGGTGTTTACCGCGGTGCGGCTTTGTAGTTTACCAGTCGTACTGAAACATTTTGACAGAGCGCCGTGTACAACCAGTATGGATCAACCAATTAACCAATTGATCCATATATAAGGCGCTCCGGATTACAAGGCGCACTGTCGTTTTTTGAGAAAATTAAAGGCTTTTAAGTGCGCCTTATAGTGTGGAAAATACGGTAAGTGTTTTTAATATCATAATTCATTGTTCACAAAGCCCTGCCCTAACTGTTGCCATGCCTGTTAACTTCCACTTCTCGCACGGCACAAATGCAGTTTGTTCAGCTAACAGGGACAGATGTAACACTCAAAATCTCAGTCATTTCAGACAAAAGCAGGTTCTCAGGATTGTAGATTTTTTTTCATCTACAAACTGTCACTAGCAGATTAGCTACCTAGGTAGTCCTAGTGTTATGATGGGAAAATGTATAGCATAATTCTATTGCTAACATAATCCTGTTTGGCTGATGTGGATGGTGCACATAACGTCTCAGATATCAAGATTGGCCGGGGTTTTAAATCCAATGAAACAGCACTGCCAACGTCAATTTAGTCTCGAAAAGCAGCAGCCAGGAGGCTCACACATATTGGGGAAATACTACACAGTAGATGTGCTAGTTCTGAAGGTAACTTTAGATAATATATCTTTACCTAACCTCTACATACTCCTTGGTGTTGGAAGTAAGGCTAGGCTATTATGTCATGATGGTTGTCAGGTTATGAAGGTAGCCAGTTGGTCAGATGTTCATGCTAAAATTAGCAGATTACATGAAAGCAGACAAACAGAATTAATTCCCTTAATTTATAGAACTGTTTCTCTTGTGTTTTTTAGTTTTGATCAAGTTCACAAAAAGACAACTCCCTCTCTAAACACTTGACATGCAGAGTATCTCTCCTGCTACAGTCCCATGCACACCACTTCAACATGTTTAGACCTTGACAGACCTGCCATGCCTAGGTACTGTTGCTAAGCTTTGATTGGACAATCGATGTTCAGGGAAGGGTTTAGATGAATAGACAATTCTCCAGAGATTATTGTCTGATGTCAATCTGGTGTAGAATTTGAAGACATGAATCTTTATGAATGTTAATTGATATGACTGACCATGATTGGACTTGGTGAAAACTCTGGTTCTCTATCCCATCAGGTGACTCTGGTTCACCCTGGTGAGGCCATCTCAGTGCTGAACAGGCTGAACAGAGAACAGCCCTACAGGATGTACTTCAAGAGCCTCTTCCGCTCAGGCTCACTCTCTGAAACCACCCTCTGTGACGTCTGCCTAAGGCCAACCCAGCAGCCGCTGTGCAACTACACTGACCTCCGTACAGGCGAGCCGTGGTTCTGCTACAAGCCAAAGAACCTGAGCTGTGATGCCAGGATCAACCATTTCAGGGCAGGATCCAAAGGAAACCTCCTCAATGCCAATGAGGGGAAGCTCTTTCAAAGGTGAGGGAGCAGAGAGACTGAAATTTTGTGTGACTTCTAAATACGTACATCCAGTGTTACCTTTGTATCTCCTTGGTGGAATGTTTCAGAAGTTTGTAACTATATGCATGAACATATGATCACGTTGTAAAGTAGATATGGCTAAAATGTGAGCAAACACTGGCCTATTTAACACCAGTTGACATGGAGACACATTAGCATTCATTTGGAGTTGTGTCTAAAATTAAACTCCTTTTAGCTGTATTTTGCTCTTCACCAACTCCAGAAGGAAATATCTGCCTTAATCTAAATGTGGCGCTATATTCAACCTGCTGGTCACTAACATTGTCTGTCTGCTGTTTAGTGGTTGGTAGTGCACAATTGACCCTTCACTTAGCCCGCCCCCTGCTGATACTCAAAATGTCAGAGCTACCATGGAGCCCACACCGTCACTAACTGCACTCACTGAATACATAATATCTAATTTTTGCAATATGTGCTTTAAGGATGTATCAGGATGCAAAGTGAATCAGCAGTAAAAACAGCTTAACAAGATAAATATATAAGCTAAAGCCTACAGATGACAGTGTAGAAGTGAAAGTTAAGGACATTAAGGTACAACACTGTTCCTGTATAGCCAGGTATGTTGTTATTCAAAGTTCCATCCATCCATCCATTTTCTACCGCTTATCCGGGGTCAGGTCGCGGTGGCAGCAAGCCAAGCAGGCTGACCCAGACTTCCCTCTCCCTGGCAACATTTTCCAGCTCATTCTGGGGGATCCCGAGGCATTCCCAGGCCAGCTGGGAGATGTAATCCCTCCAGTGTGTTCTGGGTCTTCCCCGGGGTCTCCTCCCAGTTGGGTGTGCCGGGAAAACCTCCAGTAGGAGGCGCCCAGGAGGCATCCTGATTGGATGCCTGAACCACCTCAGCTGACTCCTTTCGACGCGAAGGAGTAGCGGCTCAACTCCAAGTCCCCTCCTGATATCCGAGCTCCTTACCCTATCTCTAAGACTGAGCCTGGCCATCCTACTCATCCTACTCATTCCGGCCGCTTGTAGCCGTGACCTTGTTCTTTCGGTCACGACCCAGAGTTCGTGACCATAGGTGAGGGTCGGAACGTAGACCGACCGGTAGACGGTCCGGTGCAGCGCCTGCTTTACTGCTGCAGCCACACCGATCCTCCTGTCGATCTCCCGCTCCATCTTACCCTCACTCGTGAACAAGACCCCGAGATACTTGAACTCCTTCGCTTGCGATAGGCACTCCGTCCCCACGTGGAGGGAGCAATCCACCGGTTTCAGGCAGAGCACCATGGCCTCAGATTTGGAGGTGCCAACTCTCATCCCCGCCGCTTCACACTCGGCTGCAAACCGCCCAAGTGAATGCTGGAGGTCACGATCCGAGAAGGCCAACAGGATCACATCATCTGCAAACAGCAGAGAGGCGATCCCGAGACCCCCGAACCTGGCATTCTCCACCCACCGTCTGTGCCTAGATATCCTGTCCATGAAAGTCACGAACAGGACCGGTGACAAAGGGCAGCTCTGGCGGAAGCCAACACCCACCGGGAACGTGTCTGACTTATTGCCGAGAATACGAACACAGCTCCTACTGCAGTTGTACAGAGACCGGATGGCCCGTTGTAACGGGTCCGGCACCCCATACTCCCGCAGCACCCCCCACAAAATCCCCAGAGGGACCCGGTCGAAAGCCTTCTCCAAGTCCACAAGTCCACGTTATTCAAAGTTCCAATCATTATGAAGCAAAAGCAGCTTGTACATTCACATACCTGCAAACTTGTCGCTTTTCGGCGAAATTCGCCATTTTGAATCGAAATATGTCATCTCGGGTAGATCCGTAGATTTTTTTTTAGGGAGGGGGGGGGGGGGGGGGGGGGGGGCGTTTCTCAGATTGGAGTGAGACAAGGAGAAAAGGTGATGTCGTGATCTTCGCAATAAAACATCTTTGATGTGACGTGTTGAGTCTTGGCCAATCAGCGTTAAGATGTCTCCACGTCTTCATGGAAAGCTAGTCAGCTTGATATCAGGTTAGCGTTAACGTTAGTGGATTGTATTGGCGTTAAAGTTTAAGTTCCGCTATGTTCCGTTACAGTTCAGACTTGCTGGGTTAAGGCTAACGGCCACTGCATGACTGTAACGTGGTGAAACATGCACGTGGGGGGCCGTGTTCCGGTTCAGTTCACGCGGTCACTCATTAACATTAAACCGGAACACCGGCTCACCCATATCCCTGCCAGAGGCCGCTGAGGTAGTCAAAAAGCTCCTTGGTGGCAAGGCGCCGGGGGTGGATGAGATCCGCCCTGACTCCTCCGCGAATCGCCACCTTAACGTGGTGGAGGAGTTTGAGTGGCTCAGTGATCCTGGGAGCTATGTTGTCCGGGGCATTAGCCCCTGGTAGGGTCTCCCAAGGCAAACAGGTCTCGTGGGAGAGCCCAGACTAAGAGCGGTTCAAACGACCCTAATGATAAGTAGCCCACGTACTTCAGCCACCTCGCCCGGACCAGGGAAACCGGGGCACCCTCCCGGAGCCAGACCCAGGAGGGGAGCTCGTCGGCGAGTGTCTGGTGGCCGGGCCTTCGCCCGAATAAACACCATGGAGCAGCCACCCTGTGGACCCACCACCCGCAGGGACAAGCATGCAGACCGGGCTGCGGGTCAGGCGGGAGGCCTGGGCGAGCCGATCGCCGGCAGCATAGACTAGCTCTAGGGACGTGGAACGTCACCTCGCTAGCGGGGAAAGAGCCAGAGCTGGTGCAGGAGGTGGAGCGATACCAGCTAGATATAGTTGGACTCACCTCCACACACAGCGCTGGCTCTGGAACCAAGCTCCTGGAGAGAGGTTGGACTTTGTCCTTTTCCGGAGTTGCCCAGGGTGAGAGGCGCCGGGCGGGAGTGGGGATACTCACGAGCCCCCGGCTGAGCGCCGCTGTGTTGGAGTTCTCCCCGGAGAACGAGAGGGTCGCCTCCATGCGCCTACGGGTTGCGGGGAGCAAGGCTCTGACTGTGGTTTGTGCTTATGCACCAAACAGCAGTTCAGAGTATCCGGCCTTCTTGGAGTCGGTGGGAGGGGTCCTGGAAAGGCGCTGCCTACCGACTCCATAGTTCTCCTGGGGGACTTCAATGCTCACGTGGGCAATGACGGAGAAACCTGGCGGGGGGTGATTGGGAGGAACGGCTTGCCCGATCTGAACCTGAATGGCGTCTCGTTATTGGACTTATGTGCTTGCCACGGTTTGGCCATAACGAACACCATGTTCGAACATAAGGTGGCTCATAAGTGTACCTGGTACTAGAACACCTTAGGCCGGAGATCAATGATCGACTTTGTAATCGTATCATTTGATTTGCGGCCGTATGTCTTGGACACTCGGGTGAAGAGAGGAGCAGAGCTGTCAACTGATCACCACCTGGTGGTGAGTTGGATCAGATGGCAGGGGAACCGGTTGGAAAGACCCGGCAAGCCCAAACGTGTAGTGAGGGTGAACTGGGAACGTCTGGCGGAGGACCCTGTCCGGGAGGTCTTTAACTCCCACCTCTGGAAGAATTTCTCACACATCCCGAGGGAGGTTGGGGACATGGAATCCGAATGGACCATGTTCAAAGCCTCTATTGTGGACGCGGCCGCTAGGAGCTGTGGCCGGAAGGTCATCGGTGCCTGTCGTGGCGGCAACCTGAGAACCCGGTGGTGGACACCGGAGGTGAGGGAAGCCGTCAAGCTGAAGAAGGAGACCTTCAAGGCCTGGTTGGCCCAGGGGTCTCCCGAAGCAGCTGACAGGTACCGGCAGGCCAGAAGGGCTGCAGCTGCGGTGGTCGCGAATGCTAAAACTCGGGCATGGGAGGAGTTCGGGGAGGCCATGGAGAAGGACTTTCGGTTGGCCTCAAGGAGGTTCTGGCAAACCATCCGACGGCTCAGGAAGGGAAAGCAGGGCTTATCCCAGGCTGTTCTCAGCAGGGGGGGGGGGGGGGGAACTGCTGACCCGGACAGGGGACATCGTCGGGCGGTGGAAACAGCACTTTGAGGAACTCCTAAACCCGACCAACATGTCCTCTGCAGAGGAGGCAACGCCTGAAGATCTAGGGGGAGGCTCACCCATATCCCTGGCAGAGGCCGCTGAGGTAGTCAAAAAGCTCCTTGGTGGCAAGGCGCCGTGGGTGGATGAGATCCGCCCTGAGATGCTGAAAGCGCTGGACATAGTTGGGCTGTCCTGGCTGACAGGCCTCTTCAATGTCGCATGGGGGTCGGGATCAGTCCCCGTGGACTGGCAGACCGGGGTGGTGGTTCCCATTTTCAAAAAGGGGGACCGGAGAGTGTGCTCGAATTACCGGGGTATCACACTACTCAGCCTCCCGGGGAAGGCTTATGCCAGGGTGCTGGAAAGGAGGCTTCGACCGTTTGTCGAACCTCAGATTCAAGAGGAGCAATGCGGATTCCGTCCCGGCCGTGGAACAGTGGACCAGCTCTTTACCCTCGCAAGACTACTGGAGGGGTTCTGGGAGTTTGCCCAACCAGTCTACATGTGCTTCGTGGACTTGGAGAAGGCTTTCGACCGGGTCCCTCCGGGGTTCTTGTGGGGGGTGCTGCGGGAGTATGGGGTGCCGGACCCATTACAACGGGCGATCCGGTCTCTGTACGACTGCAGTAGGAGCTGTGTCCGCATTCTCGGCAATAAGTCAGACACGTTCCCGGTGGGTGTTGGCGTCCGCCAGGGCTGCCCTTTGTCTCCGGTCCTGTTCGTGACTTTCAAGGACAGGATATCTAGGCACAGCCTGGGGGTGGAGAACGTCAGGTTCGGGGGTCTCGGGTCGCCTCTCTGCTGTTTGCAGATGATGTGGTCCTGTTAGCCTCCTTGGATCGTGACCTCCAGCATTCACTTGGGCGGTTTGCAGCCGAGTGTGAAGCGGCGGGGATGAGAGTTAGCACCTCCAAATCTGAGGCCATGGTGCTCTGCCGGAAACCGGTAGATTGCTCCCTCCAGGTGGGGACGGAGTGCCTACCTCAAGCGAAGGAGTTCAAGTATCTCGGGGTCTTGTTCACGAGTGAGGGTAAGATGGAGCGGGAGATCGACAGACGGATCAGTGCGGCTGCAGCAGTAAAGCAGGCGCTGCACCGGACCGTCTTGGTGAAGAGGGAGCTGAGCCGGAAGGCAAAGCTCTCAATTTACCACTCGGTCTACGTTCCTACCCTCACCTATGGTCACGAACTCTGGGTCGTGACCGAAAGGACAAGGTCGCGGCTACAAGCGGCCGAAATGAGCTTCCTCCGTAGGGTGGCCGGGCTCAGCCTTAGAGATAGGGTAAGGAGCTCGGTCATCAGGAGGGAGCTTGGAGTCGAGCCTCTACTCCTTCGCGTCGAAAGGAGTCAGCTGAGGTGGTTCCGGCATCTAATTAGGATGCCTCCTGGACGCCTCCCACTGGAGGTTTTCCAGGCACGTCCAACTGGGAAGAGACCCCGGGGAAGACCCAGAACACGCTGGAGGGATTACATCTCCCAGCTGTCCTGGGAACGCCTTGGGATCCCCCAGAATGAGCTGGAACATGTTGCCGGTGAGAGGGAAGTCTGGGTCAGCCTACTTGGCCTGTTGCCACCGCGACCCGACCCCGGATAAGCGGAGGAAAATGGATGGATGGATGGACCGGCGGATCTGGTTGCAGGTTGTTTTTTTAACACAAAGTAGAATGAGGCGATTTCGTGGTCATAATAACTTTTATGACCACGAAACATAAGGCCCAGATACTGATAGGAGGATGTGGTCAAAGAGCTTAAAGAAGAGGATGCTGTTTGTGTTGCGCAGCTTGATTCAGGGCTGAGATGTGAGTGGAGCTGGGCATGGATAAAGGTGGAGGTCTAAACAAACGTGACGGGAGAGCAGTACAGCTTCCCGTTGTCACAGTATTTTAAATACATTGATAAGGCAGGGTATGCTAAATGGAGCCTCTGCTCCAAGGAGATAAAGTACAGCAGCAAGGGCTCACGTGTCCTCTCATCACACTGCCAGACACTGTTCACTGTAATGACCACAGCCAGTGTACTTCCAATCCCACCTACAGTTGTTCTCAAGGGCCCTGAAATAATGAGAGAGAGTGTTAAGGAGCCTGTACCTTCATTTCAGCGGGTTGCTAATGCAGAGGTCACAGCTATTATTTTACTCTTGATAAGCTACTTTAGCCAGAGTAGATTATCATTTTCATTTAAATAATTGAACTGGATTGAATGCATATTAATTGCAAATAGAAGATGGGCCACAATTGTAACAGCTGTAGAGTAACAGTGGAAGTTAATATTAAGCTATACAGTAACAGGGTTCAATGAAAACTAATCACTTTCTTTTGTAGAGCCGATGGTTCTCGCTACTCTTGCTATCTTTGTTTTTATATGACTAAAACTTTTGAAAATGAGACCTCTGTCTCAATGGATTTTGTCTAAATAATAATAATATTGATTGAAAAAAATAATAAAGCCAACCAGCCAGCTGTTCAACTAGAGCTGAAATACTGAACAAGTGGTACTGAACAATAAATTAGTTTTTTGCTTAAAGTAAATATCTTATCACTTAATGTTCTTCTCAGAGTACACCCCCCCCTCTGCCTACTGCATCAGTAAAATATGTTGATGAGAACAATGAGACTCAACCAAATCAGTTTAGTTTGCCGGCCATAAAACCAAAACTATGAAATGAAAGATGCTAAAACATTCTGTGTAGATAGTAATCATTATATTTGGTTTCATCACTGCGAGTGGCACCTTGCACGTTATACAGTTATTGGAACCATTGCTTACATGAACATTTTAATTAGTGCCATTGAACTTACAAAGTGGATTTGCCGTTAAGATTTGTGTGATCTTGAATGAACTTATTAGCAGTTGTTTCCCATTTTTATGCTTGAGTTTGATTCAATGATTTCAAATGTTTGTTCTTTTGTATCTATGTCCTTAATGTTGAAGTGTTTTTAAGAGATATACTATGTGTGCTTTTCTTCAGCGGTGTTAACTTGAAAGTCTACATTCGGGCTTCAGGACCTGCTAATGTCACCGTGTTGCCACAAAAAGAAGGTAAAGCATGATATTGCATTTTAATTTATTACTGTTAGTGCCACAACTGCCAATAACAATAATTCAAAACAAAATGCGTTTCAGACAATGGTCCTCATGCAAGAACCACTTGTACAAACAGATTTGTTCTTTAGTGGTTTGTACGAGGGATTTAGGAGTCTTAGCCACTTTCAACAGTGGTCAAGACCTGTCATAACAGTCAAGATTGAGTCTGAAATTGTCACGGGAGTTCACGGTTAGGACCCAATAGCAAGACCACAGGAGACAGAGTCCGGTATAACAGATTTTATTTTGCCAGAATAAAGAGGACAGGAAGGTGTCGAGCCCGTGGTCCGACACCGGAGGGCAGGCAGATCGACGGTGTGAGTCCCGTGACTCGACACCAGAGGGTAGGCAGATCGAAGGTGTGATGTCCCGTGGCTCGACACCGGAGAGTACGCAGATCGACCAGTACTCTACACCCGTAGCAGAGAGGAGAGAGATTAGTCCCGGAATAGACAATGGGGTTCAATTTACAGAACGGCGGCGGAGGCTACCGAGGCCGAAGACAATACGGACTGACGACCCAGGCCTGCAAGACCAGGGTCGATATACTGCCGGATAACGAGCCAAATTGTCCGTAGCTGTGCATCAATCAGGGTTGTGGCAATGGGAGGTGTCTGGAGGCAGGCCCGAGAAAACAACACCAAGCACATGGCATAACAAAACAAACAGGGGAATGACAGACACATGAGGAGAGGAGATTGGGGGGAAACAGAGGTTAACACACAATGGGTCAGACAGGATCCTGACAGAGATACCTATGTAAATTACACTTAATAATGATGCTAACATTTTACTCTGCAATTTCAAATTATAGGCTAATATAGTTCTAAATGTATTCAGCCTATCTATATCATCATTCATTTGTACTGGCTTTTGATGCTATTGTGTAACTCCAATATCTACAGTATATGACCATCTCATACTTTCTTTATTTCAGTCACAGTGCGACCCTCAGGTGACACGGCAATGAGATCAATCTTTAGTGTTTCCTATCCCTTGACTTTAGCAGGTCCTTTAATTCCGCTGCTCACTCTGTTAAAAATTAGAGACTTTTCTTTATGGATCTTTTAGTGGGGTTACAATGCTAATTTATAATTCTCATGAATGCACTCATTTATGCATAGGTGGCATTCATCATGTTTACACTGGTCATTGACACAGTTATCTGAAGTTAGGAGCGTTTGCTGAATCTGTTGTGGCACACTCATACGAGTTTACCGTACGAAGAAAGGTAAGAGAAAGTTCAGAAAAAGCGTACTACATTCTTCTGGGTAGGGTTCTCCTGAATCAGAATCAGAATCGTTTATTGGCATGGTATGTTGAACATACAAGGAATTTGACATGACGGGAAATGCATAACATTTAACAATCAACAACAATCAACACAGTGCAAAGTAGAAACATTAAAATTTACAGAAAAATATAAAATAAAATAAAGTGAAAAATAACATAAAGTGCACAAACGAACAGATAACAGGATTATAAACAAGTGAGATGTAAGTGTAATGTAAAAGTGGAGAGTGTATTTAAATAAGAACCTAGAAGGGATGTGCAGGGGAATGACCGGTAGGAAATTGTCCTGGGGATGACAGAGTCAGTGGGGATCCCTGACTCTGGGGGTCCCTGAAGATAGATTAACAGTATTCAGCCCAATTTCAAAAGAATGGTGGGAGCATGGAGCTCTAGGCTAAAAGTTCATGAATGTGGCTTCAGTTGTCAGCAGTGTTTATAGTTTCTCAGGAGTAAGGATAGTACTTAAGAGGTTCATACAATCACTTTATACTTTGGTATTGTTTTTAAATGGGATAACTTATTCTTTAACTTCCTCTCAGGTCAACCACAGGTGAAGAGCAGCACTGTGACATCTGGACCCTCTGGTTATTACTACCAGGGTGTGTGGCGAGCACTAGGTGGCACCACAGTCCGCGAATTCAACGCATCTGCCATCAGTCAGTGTCTGAAAGGCAAGGTGGTCCACATGTATGGAGACTCCACCATCAGGCAGTGGTTTGAATTCTTCGACGCAACTCTGCCAGGTAACTGATCCACAGGGATTTCTGGCAACAAATGATTTTGTTCCCACTGCAGCTTAATGTGTTCCCCCTGTCATACTTTCAGGTCTTAAGGAGTTTGACCTGCACAGCTTGAGGAGAACTGGACCTGACATGTCCTTGGACTATGCAAACAACATCTTCATGACGTACCGCTGCCACGGTCCTCCTATCCAATATTACCCCATCTCAACTAGAGAGCTTCGTTACATTGCTAATGAATTAGATGACTTAGTGGGAGGCCCCAACACTGTCGTAGTTTTTGGCATCTGGGCTCACTTCGGCTCTTTCCCCATGGAGATCTACATCAGGAGGCTGCAGAGCTTCCGCAGGGCGGTGGTGCGGCTGCTGGACAGGGCTCCAGGCACGCTGGTCGTCATCCGGACCACAAACCCCAGATATTTAGACCTTTTTGTGTCGCTAACCAATAGTGACTGGTTCTCGCTGCAGCATGGTAAGGTGCTCAGAGCCATGTTCAAAGGACTGAATGTCCATCTGATTGATGCCTGGGAAATGACCCTTGCCCACCATCTGCCACATAACATCCACCCACCACCTCCCATTATTAGGAATATGATAAACCATCTATTGTCCTACATATGTCCTCAAAATAGT
This sequence comes from Anarhichas minor, assembly GCF_050575085.1. NCBI lineage: Eukaryota > Metazoa > Chordata > Actinopteri > Perciformes > Anarhichadidae > Anarhichas > Anarhichas minor. The sequence continues at coordinate 871,357 of NW_027466501.1, forward strand.
GGCTAGATGTTTGTGTCTTGGGGGAGAGGAATGTGGATTTAAGCACACATTGAGTTTACATGTTATCTCTGTGTTTCCACCAAGTTCTGCATTTTTCCAATTCTCGTGTGATCCCGTGACATCACACAAATCCAGCTGCTGTGAAAGGTAATAGCTAGCCTAGCTATGTTGAAAGGTAACAACATCCAGCTTCCAGCACTTCGTAAGCCCACTAATTAACACTGTATATCTCTTTTTGCTTTGCTTTCTGAGTACAGCCACCTTTAAATTCTTTCTGACCGTGACTTTAACAAAACCTGTATATTTGTCTCAATATAACATATACTCCAGATACTGTTGTTATCTAGCAGAGTGATTCCCTTGTTTTTGGAAATGTATAATAAACACCTTAATATTAATCTATACCCTTACCTTAACAGCCATATATTTATGAAAGTCTCCCTCAAGAAAAATGAATGTGTTTTATGGCTCAAAAGAACAGAAAACAAGATTATTTTCATAATGTAACAGTAATATTTTTACATGATGCCGTCTTTTGATATTGAGTTTTTAAGGGTATTGATGCCACACATATTTGACAGAAAAGTCCTCATGTAGTAATAAAGTGTAGCTACTCATTGTTAATCAATTAGTGTGATTTTCTATTAGGAATTAAAAAAATAGACAAATCAGGGGTTCTGCAAACAAATATCTTTAATGTATGTATTTATGCTCAGGTGTTTCATAATGGAATAAATGCATTTAGCCTTTGCAAACTGCTCTGTATGTGGACTTTCATTTATAAAATCAGTCAAGCATAAGAAAGCTAAACAAAGTAAAGTAAAAACTTATTTTTAAACTTATGATTTAGCTCTTGCGTCCAGTATTAAAAGGTACAGTCATTAACTTGAATAAATATGACGCTTTTGTCATATTTGCTTAAACTGTCACTGTATCCTGACAGTAGTACAGACAGATAATTAGTCCATAAAGAAGCAATAATGGCCACTAAGATTTGAGTCCTATGAGCATGGGCCTTTCTTGTAATTTGCACAACATATTCCTGTGAAGTATGGAAGACTTAAAGTGTCTAAATTGAATCAAATCAAACAAAGAAATGAAGCACAACAAATACACATTTTAATCAGGAAATGTTAAAATGTTAAAAAAACTGAAAAAATTAATTGATAATGTGAAATTGCAATTTGAAAATGAAAAGTGAAATTTTAAATCCTAGAATGGAAAATAGAAAAGCTTAAATGTAAACACTTTAATTGAAAACCTAACTGCTACATGCTTTAACAAAAATGTGTATTTGAAACTGAATCCAATCTGCTGAGTAGCATGGATGGTTTGACCTCTTTAGGGCTCAAACGGTAGAATGGCTAAACATCTGAAAAGTGACCGCTTTTGGTGTGTGTGGGGGGGGGGGGGTGACAAGCCAGAAAGGTTCAGACCCGGGGGTTTAATCTTTAGCAATTCATTGTTTTGTAAGCTTTTCATATGTTGTACAATCTTAATCTGTAGAGTAATGAGTAACTAAAGATATATCAAATAAATTAAGTGGAGTAGAAGTACAAAGTTGCATACAATGATAAAGTACTTCAAAATTGTACATAAATATACAGCACTTGAGTGGACAACACTTCAGTGCAATGCAGATTTTCACTTTGAAATATAATTAATTTAGTCTTTAAAGAAAAGTTGAATAATTGGTATTTACCAAATATTTTCGATTTCATTATCAGAGCTATCCAAAAAATGCATATAACTATATATATATATATCCATTTAACTTCATATCTTAATTTGATTTGTTTTAATTTAGGGAGTTTCAATCTTCCATACTTCACAAGAATTCAACTTTTAGCTATTTAGATGGAAGTGACAGTCAGAGTTCAAAGGTTAAGAAAAGCTTGAGGACACTGTAATCACTTTATGTTCTTTTTTTTAGTATTTGTTTCAATTTAGGTATGTTAAAGCTTCAACAGAGAAGCCCCTACTCTTTGCTTTTTCTGTGCTCTTTTAGCTCATGGGAGTGGTTAAGAAGAGAAGGCGTCACCAACATGAGATTCTATGTGTATCTTTAGCTGTGACAGTGCTGTTTGCTGTCACTACCCTTCAATTAATTTCCTGAAAGTCAAGCACAGAGAACACCGTTTATTGTAAACCTGTGAGATAAAGTGACGGATCACACTGTGATGAACAGAATCTCCAAATGGATCTCTGCTGAGGTAAGACACATGAAACGCTTAAACAAAGTATATATGAAGTTTATTTTATCATGAATCAGCATCAGTAACCATTCTAATATACTGTATTTGTGACATTTTATTTTACTTCTACTACTTCTGTACAGTCGAGTAAATGTAATGTAATGTACAAAGTACAAATTTCCCTCTGAAATGTAGTGGAGCAGAAGTATTAAGTAACATAAAACAGAAGTAGTAGAAGTAAAATCAAATATCACAAATACAGTATATTAGAATGGTTACTGATGCTGATTCATGATAAAATAAACTTCATATATACTTTGTTTAAGCGTTTCATGTGTCTTACCTCAGCAGAGATCCATTTGGAGATTCTGTTCATCACAGTGTGATCCGTCACTTTATCTCACAGGTTGACAATAAACGGTGTTCTCTGTGCTTGACTTTCAGGAAATGAATTGAAGGGTAGTGACAGCAAACAGCACTGTCACAGGTAAAGATACACATAGAATCTCATGTTGATGACGCCTTCTCTTCTTAACCACTCCCATGAGCCAAAAGAGCACAGAATAAGCAAAGAGTATAGGAGCTTCTCTGTTGAAGCTTTAACATACCTAAATTGAAACAAAAACAAAAAAAAAGAACATAAAGTGATTATAGTGTCCTCAAGCTTTTCTTAACCTTTGAAATCTGACTGTCACTTCCATCTAAATAGCTAAAAGATTATTTGATGTGAAGTATGGAAGATTGAAACTCCCTAAATTAAAACGAATCAAATTAAGATATGAAGTTCAATGTATATATATATATATATATATATATATATATATGGTTATATGTGTATATATATATATATATATATATATATATATATATATATATATATATATATATATGGTTATATGTATTTTTTGGATGTGTAGAAATATGCTAACGGTATTTACAGGCATTAAACGTATAAGTATTATGTGTGTGTGTGTGTGTTCATTTGCAATAGTGTTGCGTGTGTCATAGAGTAAAGGTTTGAATCTCCGGGTGAGGCACTCACGCGCTCCCTGTACAAAGATGAAGCTCTGATTCACAGGTGGTTTAGCTTAAACGTATAACTAGATGTGTTGTGAAGCGGGTGAGTCCGTGGGATATTGTGTAGCAACAACAGGTGGAAAGCAGGAACAGCATCTTCTCTGTCCCTGAGAACGGCTGGACTCCCACACACACAGTGGCCCCCAACCTGGCGTGTGTGTGTGTGAAGATAACGACTCCCTGTGCAGGAGAATGTCAAATTCCTCATTAGAAAGTATAAGAAAAGAGGGAAATGATAGAACAAGGCTCACAAACACAGAGAGGAGAGATGCGTATTCCGATCCCTGACTTCGTGTCTGTTGCTAGGGATACTTAATCAATTATTGTGTTGTGTGAAACCATAGATCTATGCATTATATGCTTTGATGCTTGACTTAAAATAGCGCGATCAGAGCGCACTCGCTGTTCCGCTCCCTGTCATGCTGCCTGCAGGCAGTGACTGCAAGGGGGCGGGGCTTCCCAGCGCTCACACAGCAACAGGCAGCCTCACTCACAGCGAGTGATCGCAGGGGAGACATGCATCAACTTTTCAAAGAGTTCAAAGAACGACAGGTAAGCAAATGTGATTATAAACATGAACACCCCCAAGCTCACCCATAGACAGCTAACACGAGTAGCCTTAGCCTAGTTGTTGGAATGCTGTTAAGCATTCCAACAACTATTGTAACTATTGTAAATCTATTCATTTGAAATATCTCTTAATTAGGACAGTAAAAATGTCTAATTTTCAGTGTGGGTGGAGTCAACGATGTCCTCAACACATGTATATCAGTCATTGTCTGGACTTATTGAGAAAATACTTTTTATTACACTTCAAATATCCATTTATTAGATATTTTCTCAATTCAAATGTATGAGTTTTAATTTGAAATATCTCCTAATTGGTACAGTAGAAATGTCTAATTTTCAGTATGGGTGGAGTCAACGATGTCCTCAATACATGTATATTAGTCATTGTCTGGACTTACTGAGAAAATACTTTTTATTACACTTCAAATATCCATTTATTAGATATTTTCTCGATTCAAATGTATGAGTTTTACTTTGAAATATCTCCTAATTGGTACAGTAAAAATGTCAAATTTTCAGTATGGGTGGAGTCAACGATGTCCTCAACACATGTATATCAGTCATTGTCTGGACTTATTGAGAAAATACTTTTTATAGCACCTCAAATATCCATTTATTAGATATTTTCTCAATTCAAATGTATGAGTTTTAATTTGAAATATCTCCTAATTGGTACAGTAAAAATGTCTAATGTTCAGTATGGGTGGAGTCAACGATGTCCTCAACACATGTATATCAGTCATTGTCTGGACTTATTGAGAAAATACTTTTTATTACACTTCAAATATCCATTTATTAGATATTTTCTCGATTCAAATGTATGACATTTACTTTGAAATATCTCCTAATTAGGACAGTACAAATTTCTAATTTTCAGTATGGGTGGAGTCAACGATGTTCCCAACACATACATGTCAGTCATTGTCTGGAATTATTGAGAAAAACATTTTTATAGCACCTTAAACATTTAAAAAATGTGCCATTTGAAGATACAAATTCAGTTCAGAGTTTTTGCTTCGTAAAATATCTTAATTGACCGTCAGTCAGGTATTATTAACTTCCAGCAACCCTCAAATCAAAGAATAAAGACACTTTACGCACAATTTAGGTGTATTTTCCCTTTAACTCAGGAGATGCAGGTAGCATGTTTTATACTTAATGTGAATATAATTCATTTAATCTCATTTCATTATGCAATATGTATACTTTGTTGGCATCTTATTCTGAAAACCGGATGTTCGTCTGTAGAAAACCGGAAGTTGTCTCACGTTAATCTTTCCGCTAACTTTGCAAAGTTCTTTGCTCGCTCCCGATCTGTGCCGTTTGGTTGCGTTTACCGTAAGTTTCAGCGTATAGGTGCACTACAATTTAAGTGTCTGCTGAGTTGACCACGGAGATCTGACTTGACCGCAGTCTCTCACAGACAGTCAGACAGATGTCAGCAGAGTCAGCAGCAACACAGAGACAGAGTTCCCTTCCAGCTGTGTTTGAAAGCCAGCGGAAATATGAGAGAGGCTCAAAAGATGCGAAGAGGTTAAACATTAATATTAATGCCATTTGTTAAGTGTTCAAAAAGCTGGGCAGGAACAACCTGGTAAGAAAGGGAACCGTACAGATGTTTTATTTATTACTATTATAGATAAATATACCAGTATCGTATCGTATTTGTGGTATTGTATCGAAGTCTGGTATCGTATCGTAAGTATCGGGTATCATGATACTTATGGCAGGTATCGTATCGAAGTCATAATTTTGGTATCGTGACAACCCTACTGCAGAGGTCCTTTATACTGTTCCACTTTCACAAGCCGGCTGTGGTCCAGACTCAGCTGAGCAAAGTCCACACTGCTGTCTGGTAATCAAACAGTGTGTCATCTTATGTGTGTTTAGCTTTGAATCATCTCAGACTTTACACCTGACCCTGTCATTATCTCTAACAGCAGTGATTCAGATGTTTATGTTGGGGTAATGTGTGCTTGAGTATTATATTGTACAAGTATATCTGATATGGTCTCCCAAATGTTAGTATCTTGCAGTGGATTTAATGATGCAAATAACTGTGTTGTTGATGCAGCAACGTTTCAAATCCGATAACCAGCTCCCTGGCTACGCCTGGCTATGCCTGTCTATGCCTGGCTACGCCTGGCTACACCTGGCATAGAAGTGGTTTATGACACATATAAACATCATTCCTCTGCTGGCAACAGTCCATAAAAACATATATTCTGCTTTTCTGTGACGCTGTGGTCTGATTACATCAGCATCAGAGCCTTCCAACTTTCTTTTTTAGCAAATGTTGCCCCTCATGCTGTAGCCTTGAATCACATTATCTCTATCTTTGTGGTGATGTGTGTATTGTGTTAATGCCGCGATGCTCTGAACCATCGAGACATGAGGTAAAGCTTTCAGTTTGCTAAAACAATGCACCACTCCCACTTTTCTTTTCTTCTCCATGTCCCCTCCCGGGCTCCGCAAGATCCTTATCGGGAACATATACAACAAATACCTCAGTCATTAGTCATAGTAGTAGTTCAAAAATAACTGAAAATAAAATGTGTCCACATTAACCAACTGTGAAAAACTGTAGTGAGCAGAAAGACACCAGCACCTCTGATCTGTATCATGAGAGTGAAAACAGATATTAGTTTGAAGGGTTACTTTGCAGAGGGTGATGTGGATTACAAAGGACTGAATGATGTTGCAAAGTGTACATGATAGAATGGATCATGTTGAACAGCAAGAGAGGGGATGCTGTCTTTGGTTGTGGCCTTGGTTGACGGATGATCAATCAAAGGAGTTTCCTGGGTGACTGGATTTAGTTTGGTCCTAAAGATTGAAAGCTGAACATGTCACACTATTAGTATAGAGAGGGAGGATTTCACAACTAAGTTCAGATTTAAACAAGTTCTTCATTCACAAGTTCTATTCTTCAGCATTACAAGGTGTCAATAACCATTTGTTTTTTTGATGTATATTTTCTCAATCCAGTAACTGATGCTGAAGGTGAAGACTAATCACTGATCATGAAGGCCACATTTTGCACAAGAAGGGAGTTCTGCGCCCTCTTCCTCTTTCTGACTGTCTTTGTCTTCATCTTTGTGCTACGTCACATGGACATTCTGGAGGTGAGAACTTGGTTTTAGTGGGATCGTGTGAAGGGTGGACCCTGTTTGAAATGTTGAATATTAGTCAGGTTTTTGGATATTGCTTTAAAATGTGTGTTTCAATGTTCTTCATTGCAAATAAATACAATTTGAGTTCAATTGTATTTCCCCTCTCAATCCTGCACCTTGACTTGATGACAGCAGCAGCTCCTGTAGTTAAAGGACAAAGCTGGCAGTATTCTATACTTTAGACCAAACCTCCATGTGTTACAACCCACTGGTTCCCATTCGTTCTTACTGAGACATACATCTTAACAAAAGGGTCAGAAGTATAATGTTTTTAAAAAGCCCCATGAAAGTTTTTGTAACAGGTTCTATTTTCTGCCTTTTTTTTGCATCTGTCAGAGTTGTATCTCTGACTGAATATCCCAAAACATGAATTTCAGTGAACAAAACTTTGAAAGCACAAATTTAACATTCACTTTCTTGCCTTGTGTAAAACAGAAAGCAAGAGTATCTTGACACTTTCCCCCTGGGTTAATGTTAAGAACAGTTGTTCTTGAAAGATTACATTTTTGGCTATTTTACTCTTTTTTCAGTGCATATGCTTGATGTATCTTTGACACCATCTCTCTCCATCCCCTGCCAGTTTCAGCCTAAATTCAACTCAACCATCATCATGCCGAGAGTCTCCACTCACCCTAATGAGATTCGCAGCTTCTGCACCTTCAAGCCACTGTCCCCTGAGGACGCTCTGGAGGAATATCTCATACTAGACTCCACTGCTTGGCCTGAAACTCCACTTTTGTCAGGTCCTATTTTCCTGGAGCAGACCAGTGATCCAGCCCACAGCACCTTCACCATTCTACGAGGGAGGAAAGGGGGACAGTGGCATGTTGGGGATCAGCTGGAGGTCATGATACTAACCTCTGACTTCCAGGGTCGTCCCAAGAAGTCTGGGGGGGACTTCCTATTTGCCCGGCTGCACAACCGGAAGCTTGAAGCAGGTGTGGTTGGGCAAGTGGTGGATCATCTGAATGGGAGCTACTCTGCTGTATTCTCTTTATCCTGGGAAGGAGACGCACAGGTTAAGGTGATGCTAAAACCATGATGTTTAATGTAATGTTATTGTACCGTATTTTCCGCACTATAAAGCGCACCGGATTATAAGGCGCACCTTCAATGAATGGCCTATTTTAGAACTGTTTTTATATATAGGGCGCACCGGATTATAAGGCGCATAGAATAGAATAGCGTCGTAAGCGTGTCTCTTGAAAGGTGCCATTTTGGGGTCTTTATACACACAAGTGGTGTTGGACTAGGAGTAAGCACAGTACCGGTGTTTACCGCGGTGCGGCTTTGTAGTTTACCAGTCGTACTGAAACATTTTGACAGAGCGCCGTGTACAACCAGTATGGATCAACCAATTAACCAATTGATCCATATATAAGGCGCTCCGGATTACAAGGCGCACTGTCGTTTTTTGAGAAAATTAAAGGCTTTTAAGTGCGCCTTATAGTGCGGAAAATACGGTAAGTGTTTTTAATATCATAATTCATTGTTCACAAAGCCCTGCCCTAACTGTTGCCATGCCTGTTAACTTCCACTTCTCGCACGGCACAAATGCAGTTTGTTCAGCTAACAGGGACAGATGTAACACTCAAAATCTCAGTCATTTCAGACAAAAGCAGGTTCTCAGGATTGTAGATTTTTTTTCATCTACAAACTGTCACTAGCAGATTAGCTACCTAGGTAGTCCTAGTGTTATGATGGGAAAATGTATAGCATAATTCTATTGCTAACATAATCCTGTTTGGCTGATGTGGATGGTGCACATAACGTCTCAGATATCAAGATTGGCCGGGGTTTTAAATCCAATGAAACAGCACTGCCAACGTCAATTTAGTCTCGAAAAGCAGCAGCCAGGAGGCTCACACATATTGGGGAAATACTACACAGTAGATGTGCTAGTTCTGAAGGTAACTTTAGATAATATATCTTTACCTAACCTCTACATACTCCTTGGTGTTGGAAGTAAGGCTAGGCTATTATGTCATGATGGTTGTCAGGTTATGAAGGTAGCCAGTTGGTCAGATGTTCATGCTAAAATTAGCAGATTACATGAAAGCAGACAAACAGAATTAATTCCCTTAATTTATAGAACTGTTTCTCTTGTGTTTTTTAGTTTTGATCAAGTTCACAAAAAGACAACTCCCTCTCTAAACACTTGACATGCAGAGTATCTCTCCTGCTACAGTCCCATGCACACCACTTCAACATGTTTAGACCTTGACAGACCTGCCATGGCTAGGTACTGTTGCTAAGCTTTGATTGGACAATCGATGTTCAGGGAAGGGTTTAGATGAATAGACAATTCTCCAGAGATTATTGTCTGATGTCAATCTGGTGTAGAATTTGAAGACATGAATCTTTATGAATGTTAATTGATATGACTGACCATGATTGGACTTGGTGAAAACTCTGGTTCTCTATCCCATCAGGTGACTCTGGTTCACCCTGGTGAGGCCATCTCAGTGCTGAACAGGCTGAACAGAGAACAGCCCTACAGGATGTACTTCAAGAGCCTCTTCCGCTCAGGCTCACTCTCTGAAACCACCCTCTGTGACGTCTGCCTAAGGCCAACCCAGCAGCCGCTGTGCAACTACACTGACCTCCGTACAGGCGAGCCGTGGTTCTGCTACAAGCCAAAGAACCTGAGCTGTGATGCCAGGATCAACCATTTCAGGGCAGGATCCAAAGGAAACCTCCTCAATGCCAATGAGGGGAAGCTCTTTCAAAGGTGAGGGAGCAGAGAGACTGAAATTTTGTGTGACTTCTAAATACGTACATCCAGTGTTACCTTTGTATCTCCTTGGTGGAATGTTTCAGAAGTTTGTAACTATATGCATGAACATATGATCACGTTGTAAAGTAGATATGGCTAAAATGTGAGCAAACACTGGCCTATTTAACACCAGTTGACATGGAGACACATTAGCATTCATTTGGAGTTGTGTCTAAAATTAAACTCCTTTTAGCTGTATTTTGCTCTTCACCAACTCCAGAAGGAAATATCTGCCTTAATCTAAATGTGGCGCTATATTCAACCTGCTGGTCACTAACATTGTCTGTCTGCTGTTTAGTGGTTGGTAGTGCACAATTGACCCTTCACTTAGCCCGCCCCCTGCTGATACTCAAAATGTCAGAGCTACCATGGAGCCCACACCGTCACTAACTGCACTCACTGAATACATAATATCTAATTTTTGCAATATGTGCTTTAAGGATGTATCAGGATGCAAAGTGAATCAGCAGTAAAAACAGCTTAACAAGATAAATATATAAGCTAAAGCCTACAGATGACAGTGTAGAAGTGAAAGTTAAGGACATTAAGGTACAACACTGTTCCTGTATAGCCAGGTATGTTGTTATTCAAAGTTCCATCCATCCATCCATTTTCTACCGCTTATCCGGGGTCAGGTCGCGGTGGCAGCAAGCCAAGCAGGCTGACCCAGACTTCCCTCTCCCTGGCAACATTTTCCAGCTCATTCTGGGGGATCCCGAGGCATTCCCAGGCCAGCTGGGAGATGTAATCCCTCCAGTGTGTTCTGGGTCTTCCCCGGGGTCTCCTCCCAGTTGGGTGTGCCGGGAAAACCTCCAGTAGGAGGCGCCCAGGAGGCATCCTGATTGGATGCCTGAACCACCTCAGCTGACTCCTTTCGACGCGAAGGAGTAGCGGCTCAACTCCAAGTCCCCTCCTGATATCCGAGCTCCTTACCCTATCTCTAAGACTGAGCCTGGCCATCCTACTCATCCTACTCATTCCGGCCGCTTGTAGCCGTGACCTTGTTCTTTCGGTCACGACCCAGAGTTCGTGACCATAGGTGAGGGTCGGAACGTAGACCGACCGGTAGACGGTCCGGTGCAGCGCCTGCTTTACTGCTGCAGCCACACCGATCCTCCTGTCGATCTCCCGCTCCATCTTACCCTCACTCGTGAACAAGACCCCGAGATACTTGAACTCCTTCGCTTGCGATAGGCACTCCGTCCCCACGTGGAGGGAGCAATCCACCGGTTTCAGGCAGAGCACCATGGCCTCAGATTTGGAGGTGCCAACTCTCATCCCCGCCGCTTCACACTCGGCTGCAAACCGCCCAAGTGAATGCTGGAGGTCACGATCCGAGAAGGCCAACAGGATCACATCATCTGCAAACAGCAGAGAGGCGATCCCGAGACCCCCGAACCTGGCATTCTCCACCCACCGTCTGTGCCTAGATATCCTGTCCATGAAAGTCACGAACAGGACCGGTGACAAAGGGCAGCTCTGGCGGAAGCCAACACCCACCGGGAACGTGTCTGACTTATTGCCGAGAATACGAACACAGCTCCTACTGCAGTTGTACAGAGACCGGATGGCCCGTTGTAACGGGTCCGGCACCCCATACTCCCGCAGCACCCCCCACAAAATCCCCAGAGGGACCCGGTCGAAAGCCTTCTCCAAGTCCACAAGTCCACGTTATTCAAAGTTCCAATCATTATGAAGCAAAAGCAGCTTGTACATTCACATACCTGCAAACTTGTCGCTTTTCGGCGAAATTCGCCATTTTGAATCGAAATATGTCATCTCGGGTAGATCCGTAGATTTTTTTTTAGGGAGGGGGGGGGGGGGGGGGGGGGGGGGCGTTTCTCAGATTGGAGTGAGACAAGGAGAAAAGGTGATGTCGTGATCTTCGCAATAAAACATCTTTGATGTGACGTGTTGAGTCTTGGCCAATCAGCGTTAAGATGTCTCCACGTCTTCATGGAAAGCTAGTCAGCTTGATATCAGGTTAGCGTTAACGTTAGTGGATTGTATTGGCGTTAAAGTTTAAGTTCCGCTATGTTCCGTTACAGTTCAGACTTGCTGGGTTAAGGCTAACGGCCACTGCATGACTGTAACGTGGTGAAACATGCACGTGGGGGGCCGTGTTCCGGTTCAGTTCACGCGGTCACTCATTAACATTAAACCGGAACACCGGCTCACCCATATCCCTGCCAGAGGCCGCTGAGGTAGTCAAAAAGCTCCTTGGTGGCAAGGCGCCGGGGGTGGATGAGATCCGCCCTGACTCCTCCGCGAATCGCCACCTTAACGTGGTGGAGGAGTTTGAGTGGCTCAGTGATCCTGGGAGCTATGTTGTCCGGGGCATTAGCCCCTGGTAGGGTCTCCCAAGGCAAACAGGTCTCGTGGGAGAGCCCAGACTAAGAGCGGTTCAAACGACCCTAATGATAAGTAGCCCACGTACTTCAGCCACCTCGCCCGGACCAGGGAAACCGGGGCACCCTCCCGGAGCCAGACCCAGGAGGGGAGCTCGTCGGCGAGTGTCTGGTGGCCGGGCCTTCGCCCGAATAAACACCATGGAGCAGCCACCCTGTGGACCCACCACCCGCAGGGACAAGCATGCAGACCGGGCTGCGGGTCAGGCGGGAGGCCTGGGCGAGCCGATCGCCGGCAGCATAGACTAGCTCTAGGGACGTGGAACGTCACCTCGCTAGCGGGGAAAGAGCCAGAGCTGGTGCAGGAGGTGGAGCGATACCAGCTAGATATAGTTGGACTCACCTCCACACACAGCGCTGGCTCTGGAACCAAGCTCCTGGAGAGAGGTTGGACTTTGTCCTTTTCCGGAGTTGCCCAGGGTGAGAGGCGCCGGGCGGGAGTGGGGATACTCACGAGCCCCCGGCTGAGCGCCGCTGTGTTGGAGTTCTCCCCGGAGAACGAGAGGGTCGCCTCCATGCGCCTACGGGTTGCGGGGAGCAAGGCTCTGACTGTGGTTTGTGCTTATGCACCAAACAGCAGTTCAGAGTATCCGGCCTTCTTGGAGTCGGTGGGAGGGGTCCTGGAAAGGCGCTGCCTACCGACTCCATAGTTCTCCTGGGGGACTTCAATGCTCACGTGGGCAATGACGGAGAAACCTGGCGGGGGGTGATTGGGAGGAACGGCTTGCCCGATCTGAACCTGAATGGCGTCTCGTTATTGGACTTATGTGCTTGCCACGGTTTGGCCATAACGAACACCATGTTCGAACATAAGGTGGCTCATAAGTGTACCTGGTACTAGAACACCTTAGGCCGGAGATCAATGATCGACTTTGTAATCGTATCATTTGATTTGCGGCCGTATGTCTTGGACACTCGGGTGAAGAGAGGAGCAGAGCTGTCAACTGATCACCACCTGGTGGTGAGTTGGATCAGATGGCAGGGGAACCGGTTGGAAAGACCCGGCAAGCCCAAACGTGTAGTGAGGGTGAACTGGGAACGTCTGGCGGAGGACCCTGTCCGGGAGGTCTTTAACTCCCACCTCTGGAAGAATTTCTCACACATCCCGAGGGAGGTTGGGGACATGGAATCCGAATGGACCATGTTCAAAGCCTCTATTGTGGACGCGGCCGCTAGGAGCTGTGGCCGGAAGGTCATCGGTGCCTGTCGTGGCGGCAACCTGAGAACCCGGTGGTGGACACCGGAGGTGAGGGAAGCCGTCAAGCTGAAGAAGGAGACCTTCAAGGCCTGGTTGGCCCAGGGGTCTCCCGAAGCAGCTGACAGGTACCGGCAGGCCAGAAGGGCTGCAGCTGCGGTGGTCGCGAATGCTAAAACTCGGGCATGGGAGGAGTTCGGGGAGGCCATGGAGAAGGACTTTCGGTTGGCCTCAAGGAGGTTCTGGCAAACCATCCGACGGCTCAGGAAGGGAAAGCAGGGCTTATCCCAGGCTGTTCTCAGCAGGGGGGGGGGGGGGGAACTGCTGACCCGGACAGGGGACATCGTCGGGCGGTGGAAACAGCACTTTGAGGAACTCCTAAACCCGACCAACATGTCCTCTGCAGAGGAGGCAACGCCTGAAGATCTAGGGGGAGGCTCACCCATATCCCTGGCAGAGGCCGCTGAGGTAGTCAAAAAGCTCCTTGGTGGCAAGGCGCCGTGGGTGGATGAGATCCGCCCTGAGATGCTGAAAGTGCTGGACATAGTTGGGCTGTCCTGGCTGACAGGCCTCTTCAATGTCGCATGGGGGTCGGGATCAGTCCCCGTGGACTGGCAGACTGGGGTGGTGGTTCCCATTTTCAAAAAGGGGGACCGGAGAGTGTGCTCGAATTACCGGGGTATCACACTACTCAGCCTCCCGGGGAAGGCTTATGCCAGGGTGCTGGAAAGGAGGCTTCGACCGTTTGTCGAACCTCAGATTCAAGAGGAGCAATGCGGATTCCGTCCCGGCCGTGGAACAGTGGACCAGCTCTTTACCCTCGCAAGACTACTGGAGGGGTTCTGGGAGTTTGCCCAACCAGTCTACATGTGCTTCGTGGACTTGGAGAAGGCTTTCGACCGGGTCCCTCCGGGGTTCTTGTGGGGGGTGCTGCGGGAGTATGGGGTGCCGGACCCATTACAACGGGCGATCCGGTCTCTGTACGACTGCAGTAGGAGCTGTGTCCGCATTCTCGGCAATAAGTCAGACACGTTCCCGGTGGGTGTTGGCGTCCGCCAGGGCTGCCCTTTGTCTCCGGTCCTGTTCGTGACTTTCAAGGACAGGATATCTAGGCACAGCCTGGGGGTGGAGAACGTCAGGTTCGGGGGTCTCGGGTCGCCTCTCTGCTGTTTGCAGATGATGTGGTCCTGTTAGCCTCCTTGGATCGTGACCTCCAGCATTCACTTGGGCGGTTTGCAGCCGAGTGTGAAGCGGCGGGGATGAGAGTTAGCACCTCCAAATCTGAGGCCATGGTGCTCTGCCGGAAACCGGTAGATTGCTCCCTCCAGGTGGGGACGGAGTGCCTACCTCAAGCGAAGGAGTTCAAGTATCTCGGGGTCTTGTTCACGAGTGAGGGTAAGATGGAGCGGGAGATCGACAGACGGATCAGTGCGGCTGCAGCAGTAAAGCAGGCGCTGCACCGGACCGTCTTGGTGAAGAGGGAGCTGAGCCGGAAGGCAAAGCTCTCAATTTACCACTCGGTCTACGTTCCTACCCTCACCTATGGTCACGAACTCTGGGTCGTGACCGAAAGGACAAGGTCGCGGCTACAAGCGGCCGAAATGAGCTTCCTCCGTAGGGTGGCCGGGCTCAGCCTTAGAGATAGGGTAAGGAGCTCGGTCATCAGGAGGGAGCTTGGAGTCGAGCCTCTACTCCTTCGCGTCGAAAGGAGTCAGCTGAGGTGGTTCCGGCATCTAATTAGGATGCCTCCTGGACGCCTCCCACTGGAGGTTTTCCAGGCACGTCCAACTGGGAAGAGACCCCGGGGAAGACCCAGAACACGCTGGAGGGATTACATCTCCCAGCTGTCCTGGGAACGCCTTGGGATCCCCCAGAATGAGCTGGAACATGTTGCCGGTGAGAGGGAAGTCTGGGTCAGCCTACTTGGCCTGTTGCCACCGCGACCCGACCCCGGATAAGCGGAGGAAAATGGATGGATGGATGGACCGGCGGATCTGGTTGCAGGTTGTTTTTTTAACACAAAGTAGAATGAGGCGATTTCGTGGTCATAATAACTTTTATGACCACGAAACATAAGGCCCAGATACTGATAGGAGGATGTGGTCAAAGAGCTTAAAGAAGAGGATGCTGTTTGTGTTGCGCAGCTTGATTCAGGGCTGAGATGTGAGTGGAGCTGGGCATGGATAAAGGTGGAGGTCTAAACAAACGTGACGGGAGAGCAGTACAGCTTCCCGTTGTCACAGTATTTTAAATACATTGATAAGGCAGGGTATGCTAAATGGAGCCTCTGCTCCAAGGAGATAAAGTACAGCAGCAAGGGCTCACGTGTCCTCTCATCACACTGCCAGACACTGTTCACTGTAATGACCACAGCCAGTGTACTTCCAATCCCACGTACAGTTGTTCTCAAGG
The DNA here is from genome assembly GCF_050575085.1 of Anarhichas minor. Classification (NCBI taxonomy): domain Eukaryota; kingdom Metazoa; phylum Chordata; class Actinopteri; order Perciformes; family Anarhichadidae; genus Anarhichas; species Anarhichas minor. Next base: position 887,163 of record NW_027466501.1, read on the forward strand.
GCCCTGAAATAATGAGAGAGAGTGTTAAGGAGCCTGTACCTTCATTTCAGCGGGTTGCTAATGCAGAGGTCACAGCTATTATTTTACTCTTGATAAGCTACTTTAGCCAGAGTAGATTATCATTTTCATTTAAATAATTGAACTGGATTGAATGCATATTAATTGCAAATAGAAGATGGGCCACAATTGTAACAGCTGTAGAGTAACAGTGGAAGTTAATATTAAGCTATACAGTAACAGGGTTCAATGAAAACTAATCACTTTCTTTTGTAGAGCCGATGGTTCTCGCTACTCTTGCTATCTTTGTTTTTATATGACTAAAACTTTTGAAAATGAGACCTCTGTCTCAATGGATTTTGTCTAAATAATAATAATATTGATTGAAAAAAATAATAAAGCCAACCAGCCAGCTGTTCAACTAGAGCTGAAATACTGAACAAGTGGTACTGAACAATAAATTAGTTTTTTGCTTAAAGTAAATATCTTATCACTTAATGTTCTTCTCAGAGTACACCCCCCCCTCTGCCTACTGCATCAGTAAAATATGTTGATGAGAACAATGAGACTCAACCAAATCAGTTTAGTTTGCCGGCCATAAAACCAAAACTATGAAATGAAAGATGCTAAAACATTCTGTGTAGATAGTAATCATTATATTTGGTTTCATCACTGCGAGTGGCACCTTGCACGTTATACAGTTATTGGAACCATTGCTTACATGAACATTTTAATTAGTGCCATTGAACTTACAAAGTGGATTTGCCGTTAAGATTTGTGTGATCTTGAATGAACTTATTAGCAGTTGTTTCCCATTTTTATGCTTGAGTTTGATTCAATGATTTCAAATGTTTGTTCTTTTGTATCTATGTCCTTAATGTTGAAGTGTTTTTAAGAGATATACTATGTGTGCTTTTCTTCAGCGGTGTTAACTTGAAAGTCTACATTCGGGCTTCAGGACCTGCTAATGTCACCGTGTTGCCACAAAAAGAAGGTAAAGCATGATATTGCATTTTAATTTATTACTGTTAGTGCCACAACTGCCAATAACAATAATTCAAAACAAAATGCGTTTCAGACAATGGTCCTCATGCAAGAACCACTTGTACAAACAGATTTGTTCTTTAGTGGTTTGTACGAGGGATTTAGGAGTCTTAGCCACTTTCAACAGTGGTCAAGACCTGTCATAACAGTCAAGATTGAGTCTGAAATTGTCACGGGAGTTCACGGTTAGGACCCAATAGCAAGACCACAGGAGACAGAGTCCGGTATAACAGATTTTATTTTGCCAGAATAAAGAGGACAGGAAGGTGTCGAGCCCGTGGTCCGACACCGGAGGGCAGGCAGATCGACGGTGTGAGTCCCGTGGCTCGACACCAGAGGGTAGGCAGATCGAAGGTGTGATGTCCCGTGGCTCGACACCGGAGAGTACGCAGATCGACCAGTACTCTACACCCGTAGCAGAGAGGAGAGAGATTAGTCCCGGAATAGACAATGGGGTTCAATTTACAGAACGGCGGCGGAGGCTACCGAGGCCGAAGACAATACGGACTGACGACCCAGGCCTGCAAGACCAGGGTCGATATACTGCCGGATAACGAGCCAAATTGTCCGTAGCTGTGCATCAATCAGGGTTGTGGCAATGGGAGGTGTCTGGAGGCAGGCCCGAGAAAACAACACCAAGCACATGGCATAACAAAACAAACAGGGGAATGACAGACACATGAGGAGAGGAGATTGGGGGGAAACAGAGGTTAACACACAATGGGTCAGACAGGATCCTGACAGAGATACCTATGTAAATTACACTTAATAATGATGCTAACATTTTACTCTGCAATTTCAAATTATAGGCTAATATAGTTCTAAATGTATTCAGCCTATCTATATCATCATTCATTTGTACTGGCTTTTGATGCTATTGTGTAACTCCAATATCTACAGTATATGACCATCTCATACTTTCTTTATTTCAGTCACAGTGCGACCCTCAGGTGACACGGCAATGAGATCAATCTTTAGTGTTTCCTATCCCTTGACTTTAGCAGGTCCTTTAATTCCGCTGCTCACTCTGTTAAAAATTAGAGACTTTTCTTTATGGATCTTTTAGTGGGGTTACAATGCTAATTTATAATTCTCATGAATGCACTCATTTATGCATAGGTGGCATTCATCATGTTTACACTGGTCATTGACACAGTTATCTGAAGTTAGGAGCGTTTGCTGAATCTGTTGTGGCACACTCATACGAGTTTACCGTACGAAGAAAGGTAAGAGAAAGTTCAGAAAAAGCGTACTACATTCTTCTGGGTAGGGTTCTCCTGAATCAGAATCAGAATCGTTTATTGGCATGGTATGTTGAACATACAAGGAATTTGACATGACGGGAAATGCATAACATTTAACAATCAACAACAATCAACACAGTGCAAAGTAGAAACATTCAAATTTACAGAAAAATATAAAATAAAATAAAGTGAAAAATAACATAAAGTGCACAAACGAACAGATAACAGGATTATAAACAAGTGAGACGTAAGTGTAATGTAAAAGTGGAGAGTGTATTTAAATAAGAACCTAGAAGGGATGTGCAGGGGAGTGACCGGTAGGAAATTGTCCTGGGGATGACAGAGTCAGTGGGGATCCCTGACTCTGGGGGTCCCTGAAGATAGATTAACAGTATTCAGCCCAATTTCAAAAGAATGGTGGGAGCATGGAGCTCTAGGCTAAAAGTTCATGAATGTGGCTTCAGTTGTCAGCAGTGTTTATAGTTTCTCAGGAGTAAGGATAGTACTTAAGAGGTTCATACAATCACTTTATACTTTGGTATTGTTTTTAAATGGGATAACTTATTCTTTAACTTCCTCTCAGGTCAACCACAGGTGAAGAGCAGCACTGTGACATCTGGACCCTCTGGTTATTACTACCAGGGTGTGTGGCGAGCACTAGGTGGCACCACAGTCCGCGAATTCAACGCATCTGCCATCAGTCAGTGTCTGAAAGGCAAGGTGGTCCACATGTATGGAGACTCCACCATCAGGCAGTGGTTTGAATTCTTCGACGCAACTCTGCCAGGTAACTGATCCACAGGGATTTCTGGCAACAAATGATTTTGTTCCCACTGCAGCTTAATGTGTTCCCCCTGTCATACTTTCAGGTCTTAAGGAGTTTGACCTGCACAGCTTGAGGAGAACTGGACCTGACATGTCCTTGGACTATGCAAACAACATCTTCATGACGTACCGCTGCCACGGTCCTCCTATCCAATATTACCCCATCTCAACTAGAGAGCTTCGTTACATTGCTAATGAATTAGATGACTTAGTGGGAGGCCCCAACACTGTCGTAGTTTTTGGCATCTGGGCTCACTTCGGCTCTTTCCCCATGGAGATCTACATCAGGAGGCTGCAGAGCATCCGCAGGGCGGTGGTGCGGCTGCTGGAAAGGGCTCCAGGCACGCTGGTCGTCATCCGGACCACAAACCCCAGATATTTAGACCTTTTTGTGTCGCTAACCAATAGTGACTGGTTCTCGCTGCAGCATGGTAAGGTGCTCAGAGCCATGTTCAAAGGACTGAATGTCCATCTGATTGATGCCTGGGAAATGACCCTTGCCCACCATCTGCCACATAACATCCACCCACCACCTCCCATTATTAGGAATATGATAAACCATCTATTGTCCTACATATGTCCTCAAAATAGTGACTAGATGTTTGTGTCTTGGGGGAGAGGAATGTGGATTTAAGCACACATTGAGTTTACATGTTATCTCTGTGTTTCCACCAAGTTCTGCATTTTTCCAATTCTCGTGTGATCCCGTGACATCACACAAATCCAGCTGCTGTGAAAGGTAATAGCTAGCCTAGCTATGTTGAAAGGTAACAACATCCAGCTTCCAGCACTTCGTAAGCCCACTAATTAACACTGTATATCTCTTTTTGCTTTGCTTTCTGAGTACAGCCACCTTTAAATTCTTTCTGACCGTGACTTTAACAAAACCTGTATATTTGTCTCAATATAACATATACTCCAGATACTGTTGTTATCTAGCAGAGTGATTCCCTTGTTTTTGGAAATGTATAATAAACGCCTTAATATTAATCTATACCCTTACCTTAACAGCCATATATTTATGAAAGTCTCCCTCAAGAAAAATGAATGTGTTTTATGGCTCAAAAGAACAGAAAACAAGATTATTTTCATAATGTAACAGTAATATTTTTACATGATGCCGTCTTTTGATATTGAGTTTTTAAGGGTATTGATGCCACACATATTTGACAGAAAAGTCCTCACGTAGTAATAAAGTGTAGCTACTCATTGTTAATCAATTAGTGTGATTTTCTATTAGGAATTAAAAAAATAGACAAATCAGGGGTTCTGCAAACAAATATCTTTAATGTATGTATTTATGCTCAGGTGTTTCATAATGGAATAAATGCATTTAGCCTTTGCAAACTGCTCTGTATGTGGACTTTCATTTATAAAATCAGTCAAGCATAAGAAAGCTAAACAAAGTAAAGTAAAAACTTATTTTTAAACTTATGATTTAGCTCTTGCGTCCAGTATTAAAAGGTACAGTCATTAACTTGAATAAATATGACGCTTTTGTCATATTTGCTTAAACTGTCACTGTATCCTGACAGTAGTACAGACAGATAATTAGTCCATAAAGAAGCAATAATGGCCACTAAGATTTGAGTCCTATGAGCATGGGCCTTTCTTGTAATTTGCACAACATATTCCTGTGAAGTATGGAAGACTTAAAGTGTCTAAATTGAATCAAATCAAACAAAGAAATGAAGCACAACAAATACAAATTTTTTGTGTTCATTTCCATTTTAATCAGGAAATGTTAAAATGTTAAAAAAACTGAAAAAATTAATTGATAATGTGAAATTGCAATTTGAAAATGAAAAGTGAAATTTTAAATCCTAGAATGGAAAATAGAAAAGCTTAAATGTAAACACTTTAATTGAAAACCTAACTGCTACATGCTTTAACAAAAATGTGTATTTGAAACTGAATCCAATCTGCTGAGTAGCATGGATGGTTTGACCTCTTTAGGGCTCAAACGGTAGAATGGCTAAACATCTGAAAAGTGACCGCTTTTGGTGTGTGTGGGGGGGGGGGGGGGGGGGGGGGGGGGGGTGACAAGCCAGAAAGGTTCAGACCCGGGGGTTTAATCTTTAGCAATTCATTGTTTTGTAAGCTTTTCATATGTTGTACAATCTTAATCTGTAGAGTAATGAGTAACTAAAGATATATCAAATAAATTAAGTGGAGTAGAAGTACAAAGTTGCATACAATGATAAAGTACTTCAAAATTGTACATAAATATACAGCACTTGAGTGGACAACACTTCAGTGCAATGCAGATTTTCACTTTGAAATATAATTAATTTAGTCTTTAAAGAAAAGTTGAATAATTGGTATTTACCAAATATTTTCGATTTCATTATCAGAGCTATCCAAAAAATGCATATAACTATATATATATATATCCATTTAACTTCATATCTTAATTTGATTTGTTTTAATTTAGGGAGTTTCAATCTTCCATACTTCACAAGAATTCAACTTTTAGCTATTTAGATGGAAGTGACAGTCAGAGTTCAAAGGTTAAGAAAAGCTTGAGGACACTGTAATCACTTTATGTTCTTTTTTTTAGTATTTGTTTCAATTTAGGTATGTTAAAGCTTCAACAGAGAAGCCCCTACTCTTTGCTTTTTCTGTGCTCTTTTAGCTCATGGGAGTGGTTAAGAAGAGAAGGCGTCACCAACATGAGATTCTATGTGTATCTTTAGCTGTGACAGTGCTGTTTGCTGTCACTACCCTTCAATTAATTTCCTGAAAGTCAAGCACAGACAACACCGTTTATTGTAAACCTGTGAGATAAAGTGACGGATCACACTGTGATGAACAGAATCTCCAAATGGATCTCTGCTGAGGTAAGACACATGAAACGCTTAAACAAAGTATATATGAAGTTAAATTTATCATGAATCAGCATCAGTAACCATTCTAATATACTGCATTTGTGACATTTTATTTTACTTCTACTACTTCTGTTATATGCTACTTAATACTTCTGCTCCGCTACATTTCAGAGGGAAATTTGTACTTTGTACATTACATTACATTTACTCTACTGTAGTTATTGGATACTTTGTTGATTTAAGATTTACATAAAGTTAAAGACGTATGACCAGTTTATAGAATCATGCATTCAAAACTTGATGGAAGTAAAAGTGCAAAAGTATTATCATCAAAATATACCTCAAGTACCTCAAGCAAAGATGCTCATAATGCAGAAGGCCCATTTTAGAATCATATATTATTATATTATATGTTCCCCAAGTTCATACTGCAGTATCTGAAAGCTGAACTAAATTAATCTTCATCTTGTGTTTCTTGTTCTCTTGTGTTTGCACATTGTTGTAGTAACAGTTTTTGTAATAGGATATTTCATAGTACACACTGAGCAGAGTATTCACAAGATTTGGGATTTACGTCTATGAGATCAGATTGTCTGGTTTCTTTGACACCATGGCTGTAGTCTCACTATTATGTCTTGTTGTCCACACAAATGTTAACTTCACCACCTCTGATAAAGTGCAGGCTATATTCACTTGATCATAACATGCAAACAGAAATACAGACACAAAAAAATCAGAGTTATTTGTGCTTGTACTAGTGAGACATAATTATTCCAGAAGCACCTTTCAACTGTACAAGATATAAGCCAACTCAAATCTCTAATCAGATTCCGCTCAATATTTCATCAGTACTGTCTCACCATCACATTCCGGAGCACAGAGGAGAGGGAGGACTGTGTGCTACAGACGCTCGTAGTCAGCTGTGAATCAGCTGATGGAATTATCATCATCGGTTGTAGAAATCCAAGATCACATCAAATAGCATGAAATAATGGCACAATAGAGCGACAACGATAATATCTTCTAATACTGTGCATATATCACCAAGTACAGTTTCAGTTTTCAGATAGTTTTTGAGTGTTAAATCGCTGCAGTGACCATAGATGACCTCATAGCTGGTTACGGCCATGATGATCACACCAGAAGAGATTCTGCTCCTCAGTCTGATCCTCTCTCTTTCTCTCTGTGTGTGTGTATCTTCCACTCCAAAGATAATGTGAACGTTATTTCAGAAGCTTGATCAAATATTGGTAGAGTCTGGTCCAACCGGTTATAAGACATATATTCTGCTTTTCTGTGACGCTGTGGTCTGATTACATCAGCATCAGAGCCTACCAACTTTCTTTTTTAGCAAATGTTGCCCCTCATGCAGTAGCCTTGAATCACATTATCTCTATCTTTGTGGTGATGTGTGTATTGTGTTAATGCCGCGATGCTCTGAACCATCGAGACATGAGGTAAAGCTTTCAGTATGCTAAAACAATGCACCACTCGCACTTTTCTTTTCTTCTCCATGTCCCCTCCCGGGCTCCGCAAGATCCTTATCGGGAACATATACAACAAATACCTCAGTCATTAGTCATAGTAGTAGTTCAAAAATAACTGAAAATAAAATGTGTCCACATTAACCAACTGTGAAAAACTGTAGTGAGCAGAAAGACACGAGCACCTCTGATCTGTATCATGAGAGTGAAAACAGATATTAGTTTGAAGGGTTACTTTGCAGAGTGTGATGTGGATTACAAAGGACTGAATGATGTTGCAAAGTGTACATGATAGAATGGATCATGTTGAACAGCAAGAGAGGGGATGCTGTCTTTGGTTGTGGCCTTGGTTGACGGATGATCAATCAAAGGAGTTTCCTGGGTGACTGGATTTAGTTTGGTCCTAAAGATTGAAAGCTGAACATGTCACACTATTAGTATAGAGAGGGAGGATTTCACAACTGGGTTCAGATTTAAACAAGTTCTTCATTCACAAGTTCTATTCTTCAGCATTACAAGGTGTCAATAACCATTTGTTTTTTTGATGTATATTTTCTCAATCCAGTACCAAAGTAACTGATGCTGAAGGTGAAGACTAATCACTGATCATGAAGGCCACATTTTGTACAAGAAGGGAGATCTGTGCCCTCTTCCTCTTTCTGACTGTCTTTGCCTTCATCTTTGTGCTACGTCACATGGACATTCTGGAGGTGAGAACTTGGTTTTAGTGGGATCGTGTGAAGGGTGGACCCTGTTTGAAATGTTGAATATTAGTCAGGTTTTTGGATATTGTTTTAAAATGTGTGTTTCAATGTTCTTCATTGCAAATAAATACAATTTGAGTTCAATTGTATTTTCCCTCTCAATCCTGCACCTTGACTTGATGACAGCAGCAGCTCCTGTAGTTAAAGGACAAAGCTGGCAGTATTCTATACTTTAGAACAAACCTCCATGTGTTACAACCCACTGGTTCCCATTCGTTCTTACTGAGACATACAGTACATCTTAACAAAAGGGTCAGAAGTATATCGTTTTTAAAAAGGCCCATTAAAGTTTTTGTAACAGGTTCTATTTTCTGCCTTTTTTTTTTACATCTGTCAGAGTTGTATCTCTGACTGAATATCCCAAAACATGAATTTCAGTGAACAAAACTTTGAAATCACACACCAAAAACAATCTTTGAATTTAATGTTCACTTTCTTGCCTTGTGTAAAACAGAAAGCAAGAGTATCTTGACACTTTCCCCCTGGGTTAATGTTAGGAACAGTTGTTAGCAACCCTCCAAAAAATATTCAAATCTTGGCCATTTTACTCTTTTTTCAGTGCATATGCTTGATGTATCTTTGACACCATCTCTCTCCACCCCCTGCCAGTTTCAGCCTAAATTCAACTCCACCATCATCATGCCGAGAGTCTCCACTCACCCTAACATAATTCACAGCTTCTGCACCTTCCAGCCACTGTCCCCTGAGGACGCTCTGGAGGAATATCTCATACTAGACTCCACTGCTTGGCCTGAAACTCCACTTTTGTCAGCTCCTATTTCCCTGGAGCAGACCAGTGATCCAGCCCACAGCACCTTCACCATTCTACCAGGGAGGAAAGGGGGACAGTGGCATGTTGGGGATCAGCTGGAGGTCATGATACTAACCTCTGACTTCCAGGGTCGTCCCAAGAAGTCTGGGGGGGACTTCCTACTCGCCAGTCTGCACAACCGGAAGCTTGAAGCAGGTGTGGCTGGGCAAGTGGTGGATCATCTGAATGGGAGCTACTCTACTGTATTCTCTTTGCTCTGGGAAGGAGACGCACAGGTTGAGGTGATGCTAAAACCATGATGTTTAATGTAATGGTATTGTAAGTGTTTTTAATATCATAATTCATTGTTCACGAAGCCCTGCCCTAACTGTTGCTATGCCTGTTAACTTCCACTTCTCGCACGGCAAAAATACAGTTTGTTCAGCTAACAGGGACAGATGTAACACTCACAATCTCAGTCATTTCAGACAAAAGCAGGTTCTCAGGATTGTAGATTTTTTTTCATCTGCAAACTGTCACAAGCAGATTAGCTACCTAGTTAGTCCTAGTGTTATGATGGGAAAATGTATAGCATAATTCTATTGCTAACATAATCCTGTTTGGCTGATGTGGATGGTGCACATAACGTCTCAGATATCAAGATTGGCTGGAGTTTTAAATCCAATGAAACAGCACTGCCAACGTTAATTTAGTCTCGAACAGCAGCAGCCAGGAGGCTCACACATATTGGGGAAATACTACACAGTAGATGTGCTAGTTCTGAAGGTAACTTTAGAAAATACATTTTTACCTAACCTCTACATACTCCTTGGTGTTGGAAGTAAGGCTAGGTTATTATGTCATGTTGGTTGTCAGGTTATGAAGGTAGCCAGTTGGTCAGATGTTCATGCTAAAATTAGCAGATTACATGAAAGCAGACAAACAGAATTAATTCCCTTAATTTATAGAACTGTTTTTCTTGTATTTTTTAGTTTTGAACAAGTTCACAAAAAGACAACTCCCTCTCTGAACACTTAACATGCAGAGTATCTCTCCTGCTATAGTCCCATGCACACCACTTCAACATGTTTAGACCTTGACAGACCTGCCATGCCTAGGTACTGTTGCTAAGCTTTGATTGGACAATCGATGTTCAGGGAAGGGTTTAGATGAATAGACAATTCTCCAGAGATTATTGTCTTGAATCTTTATAAATGTGACGTGTGGAGCTATTCAATGTATTTGTCTCAATTGATATGACTGACCATGATTGGACTTGGTGAAAACTCTGGTTCTCTTTCCAACCAGGTGACTCTGGTTCACCCTGGTGAGGCCATCTCAGTGCTGAACAGGCTGAACAGAGAACAGCCCGACAGGATTTACTTCAAGAGCCTCTTCCGCTCAGGCTCACACTCTGAAACCACCCTCTGTAACGTCTGCCTAAGGCCAACCCAGCAGCCGCTGTGCAATTATACTGACCTCCGTACAGGCGAGCCGTGGTTCTGCTACAAGCCAAAGAACCTGAGCTGTGATGCCAGGATCAACCACTACAATGGAGGAAGCAAGCAAAACTCCTCAAAACTCCTCAATGCCAATGAGGAGAAGCTCTTTCAAAGGTGAGGGAGCAGAGAGACTGGAATTGTGTGTGACTTCTAAATACGTACATCCAGTGTCACCTTTGTATCTCCTTGGTGGAATGTTTCAGAAGTTTGTAACTACATGCAGCTAAGATTGAATATAAAGATGTTATTATTTTTTGCCACTTGGGGGCAGCACAACAAGCTATTAACATATGATCACCTTGTAAAGTAGATATGGCTAAAATGTGAGCAAACACTGGCCTATTTAACACCAGTTCACATGGAGACACATTATTATTCATTTGGAGTTGTGTCTTATATTTCTTCTCCTTTTAGCTGTATTTTGGTCTTCACCGACATCAGAGGGAAATAACTAACTTCATTTAAATGTGGTGCTATGTTCAACCTACTAGTTGCTAACATTGTCTGTCTGCTGTTTAGTGGTTGTAGTGCACAATTGCCCTTCACTTAGTGGGCAACTGTGGCTAAGTGGAGAGCAGGATTGTCAGAGGATAGGCAGAGGATAGGCGGTTCGATCCCCGGCTCCACTAGTCGCATGTCGGTGTGTCCTTGAGCACGACATACATTCAGATAACCTTTAGAAGCTAGCATAGCGTATCCTAACCTGAGTTAATGATGTGCTAAAGTACTCTGCTGTTGTTAGCTCCACACGTTTTAATCTACAAACGTCACATTTTAGAAATGCATATCTCCTTCCAACCTCTCTGGGCAACGAGTTTCACTATTACACGTTTAACCAGGGCCCCGTTCCTCGTACGTGGCTAACTATACGAGCGCTATCGCTTCTGCCGACAAGGAATCATTTATTTACAAGACCTTCTCGAGCCATACATTGCGAACACCACACGCCGCAGCCGAGCATCGACTGTCTCACAGACTGGATGCATAGCGAGTGGTACAGTGTCGGCGCTGCGGAGAACATGCATGCCGTGCTGTTCGTAAAGTTTATTTGGCGCTTAATAAACTTATGGATGCGTTCAAGACATTACCATGGCACATATTGTATTGACTCACCATTCTGAATAATGTGTTTGTGCTTAGTTTTTACTTGCTCCCATGTCCTCTTGATGGCTGGGTTGCAACTACATGGGGGTTAAAGCACTCATAATTATATGACAGTGTTATTAGTACACCAGCATATCATTATTGTAGAACATGATTAAGGTGGACTCATAAGAATAGAGAGAATCACACACTATTTATTTTCACTGCTTCAATTGATTGAATTTCTGATTATGAATAATACACACATACATACTGATCCGCCCACACACAGATTCACACACACATATTCAAACTCCTAGTTCTATATGGTAATCTACACATACATGTATATACACATATATAGTACATGATACATAAGCATACATATTTTGCCATGATTATGGTCTTGAAGTCCTCATAGCGTTCATGATCATCTCCTGCTCGTCAGCGGAGAAAATGAGGCTCTTTCTTTGAGTTTATTTGCCATTGTACTGTTAGAACATCATGGTTTCGGAGATCGACGCTTCCCCCTTTTGAAGTAGGACGGGCACGCACAATTATCCTGATCCTGATCGTCTGGTTCGAATTAACGAGACTGTTTGAGCGCGGATCAGCCTTGGAGAAACCGAGATAGCCTGATTTCAATCATCGGGTTAATTTTAGCTGGCTAATAGGACATTTGATCGACTTAGTTGAACCACGTACGAGGAACGGGGCCCAGGACTAGCTCCAGATCAACAAAACTAGCCTGAAAATGGAGTAAATCGGAAAGGATTGCGTTAGAGTTTATAGAGCAGAGCCGTATACAGTTGGCCAAAGCTACACTTTCATTGACCAGTGTTAGATTGGCAGGACTAACCAATGGGTCAATTGGTTAATCAGCTTTGAAAAAGCATGAAAAACACACACAGAACACACAAGGTGTGTGTTTTTCTGTAGCTCCTCATGCTACCTGTCAGCCACTCCCTCAGGACCAGTCCAACTCCCTTCACCTGTCCCTGATCAGTAATCAAGCACTCCCTCATCAGCACAACTCTCCTCACCTGTTCTAGCCACTATTTAAACCCCTGTCTCTCAGTCACTCACTACCAGGTCATTGTTTGTGTTCTACCTGCCCGTTTGTCTTGTCCTGTTCCCGGTTTCCCAGTCTGTCTGCCCTCCCTCGTCCCGCCGGATTTCCCCCCTTGTCTCTTGTCTCGTCCTTGGATTCCATGTTGTGTTCATTATTCATTTTTCTCACTGCATCTGACTGTCTGCGCTTGAGTCCTCATCATGCCCCGTGACAGAAAGAGCTGCATCCATAAAATATGTTGATGAGAACGGTGAGACTCAACCAAAACAATTTAGTTTGCCGCCTGTAAAACTATAAAATGAAAGATGCTAAACAATCTGTAGATAGTAATCATTATCTTTGGGTTCATCACTGCGAGTGGCACCTTGAACGTTATACAGTCATTGAACCCATTACTTTTTTGAATTAGTGCCATTACATTTACAAAGTAAGTTTTGTGTAATCTTGAATGAACTTTCTAGCAGTTGATTCCCATTTGTGTTTGAGTGCTTGGTTTTTCTAGTTTGGTTAAATTATTTTAAATGTTTGCCCTCCTTTTGTATCTATGTCCTGAATGTTGAAGTGTTTTTAAGAGATATATTATGTGTGCTTTTCTTCAGGGGTGTTAACTTGAAAGTCTACATTCGGGCTTCAGGACCTGCTAGTGTCACCGTGTTGCCACGAAAAGAAGGTAAAGCATGATATTGAATTTGAATGTATTACTGTTACTGCCTATAACAATAATTCAAAACAAAATGTGTTTCAGACAATGGTCCTCATGCAAGAACCACTTACAAACAGATTTGTTCTTTAGTGGCTTGTACGAGTTAATTACAGTTGTCCAGAACTGTCATAACAGTCAATATTGAGTCTGAAATACCTGTATAAATTACACTTAATAATGATGTTTACATTTTACTCTGCGATTTCAAATTATAGGCTAATATAGTTCTAAATGCATTCATACAGCCTAACTTCATCATCATCATTCATTTGTACTGGCTTTTGATGCTATTGTGTAACTCCAATATCTACAGTATATGACCATCTCATACTGCAAAACAAGTCAAATTATTTGACCCCTTTCCGTTGCAGTCATCAATGGCGAGACATTTTTCATATGGAACCATTTTTTCTTTATTTTATTGACAGTGTGACCCTCAGGTGACACGGCAATAACATTTATTGTATCCCATCCCTTGACATTAGCAGGCCCTTTAATTCCCCTGCTGACTCTGTTAATAATGAGAGACTTTTCTTTATGGATCTCTGAATGTAGGACTTCAATATAGGACATATGATAGCCTTATATGCTATTGTTGGGGTTACTTATAATTCTCTTGAATGCACACTCATTTATGCATAAGTGGCATTCATCATGTTTACGCTGGTCATTGACACGGTTATCTGAAGTTAGGAGCGTTTGCTGACTCTGTTGTGGTACACTCGTACGAGTTTAACGTACGAAGAAAACATATGAGAAAGTTCAGGAAAATGCGTACTGCATTCTTCTGGGTAGCATTCTCCTCAGCTGATAGCAGTGTTTATAGTCTCTCAGGAGTAAGGATAGTACTTGAGAGGTTCATACAATCAGTTTATACTTTGGTTTTGTTTTTTCATGGGGTAACCCCACCCATATTCTTTAACTTCCTCTCAGGTCAACCACAGGTGAAGAGCATCACTGTGACATCTGGACCCTCTGGTTACTACTACCAGGGTGTGTGGCGAGCACTAGGTGGCACCACAGTCCGCGAATTCAGCGCGTCTGCCATCAGTCAGTGTCTGAAAGGCAAGGTGGTCCACATGTATGGAGACTCCACCATCAGGCAGTGGTATGAATTCCTCAACGCAGCTCTACCAGGTAGCTGATCCACAGGGATTTCTGGCAACAGATGATTTTGTTCCCACTGCAGCTTAATATGTTCCCCCTGTCATACTTTCAGGTCTTAAGGAGTTTGACCTGCACAGCCCGACGAGAACTGGACCTTACATGTCCTTGGACTATGTAAACAACATCTTGGTGACGTTCCGCTCCCACGGTCCTCCCCTCCGTTTTGAACCCTTAGACACTAGAGAGCTTTGTTACATTGCTAATGAGCTAGATGACTTAATCGGAGGCCCCAACACTGTCGTAGTTTTTACCATCTGGGCTCACTTCGGCTCTTTCCCCATTAAGATCTACATCCGGCGGTTGCAGAGCATCCGCAGGGCGGTGGTGCGGCTGCTGGACAGGGCTCCAGGCACGCTGGTCGTCATCCGGACAGGGAACCCCAAAGATTTAAACCTTTTTGTGTCACTATTCAACAGCGACTGGCACTCGCTGCAGTGTAACAAGGTGCTCAGAGCCATGTTCAAAGGACTGAATGTCCATCTGATCGATGCCTGGGAAATGAACCAGGCCCACCATCTGCCGCATAGCCTCCACCCACTACCTCCCATTATTAGGAATATGATAAACCATCTATTGTCCTACATATGTCCTCAAAATGGCGGCTAGATGTTTGTGTCTTGGGGGGGAGAAATGTGGATTTAAGCACACATTAAGTTTACCTGTCATCTCTGTTTCCACCAAGTGCTGCATTTTTCCTTCAGCACTCACATGTTCAGACCAGACTAACAATGTATTTCTAAAAAAAATTAACTTGAACCCGCCAGATGGTTTGTTACACAGAACCATCTGAGAAGCTGTCATTGGATACTTTTTAGGAAAGGGCAGGCGCTTTCAAAAAATACTTTGCAGATAATTGGATGAACCATCTGTCAATCAAACTCTCACCAAAGTTAATCGTGTGAAAAACATCTTTTCCATCGAGAAAAACAAACAGTTCCGTTCTTTGCTTTTCTCTCAATGAAGAAATACTCTCCAGCTCTGAAATAACTGATGCCATTGCAGCTTCTACGCTAACCATTTTAGGAGCCGCCATTGTTGTTTAGATCAAAAAGTCCCTTCTACGTGTCATCTAACACACCTAAGCCAATCCAATAGCTGCCAATAGCCCCTTACAGAATGCTGATTGGTTTGTGCTCTGCCACACAAACGCCATAACATTAATCTCTACCTTAACAGCCATATATTAATGAAAGTCTCCATCAAGAGAAATGAATGTGTTTTATGGCTCAAAAGATCAGAACCAAGATTATTTTCATCATGTAACAATAATATTTTTACATGATGCCGTCTTTTGATATTCAGTTTTTAAGGGTATTGATGCCACACATTGTTCACAGAAAAGTCCTCGTAGTAATAATCAATTACTGTGATTTTCTATCGGGAATTTAAAAAATAGACAAATCAAGGGTTCTGCAAACAAATATATTTGATGAATATATATGTATTTATACTCTGGTGTTTCATAATGGAATTAATGCACTTAGCCTTTGCAAACTACTCTGTATGTGAACTTTCATTAATAAAATCAGTCAAACCTCAATGATGTCATATACCAGTTAACATGTCTTCCTCTCAAGAATAATTAATCTGCAAAGGCCAAAACACCCTGGAAATGTGAACAGTAGGCTCAGTATCTTAAAAAAAGAACTGATTTGCACATAAAAAAAGAGTCCTTTTAAAAAAATGTAATGCCAGCCTTGATGTGCGACTAGAAAAGCCAGTATGAAGTTAAATGTGGGTTGGGTCCTCTCACGCAGACTTGATCATCCTTCTGGGGGCCGTCAGGGAGTAAGGCGCATGAGTTTTCTAGGTTTGCCAGTGGAGGCCTGAAGCCCAATCGACGTGTTCACCACTAGGATGCAAGTCTCCGTTCAGAGCCGCAGCGGCTGTACCACCAACCGCCACCGTCTGAAGAGGTACAATCCATTTGAGCAATGTCACCAACGATGCATGGGGAGCAGCCGTCGCTGCCGCGGTCGACGGTGCTGACGCCATTCTGGTCAATGCCTGGATAGGCACCACGGATGGCATCACCTGTGGACAAAGTTGGAAACCATTGAAGCAAGTTTAGAATTCAGAGGGTGCCTTTTGAAATGCAACGTTTGCGGAACAGTTGCCACTGTGACCACATGTGGCAGTTACAAGATGAGTAGAGAGGAGACAGTGAACCTTTTCAGTAATGCCAGTTAGACTTAAGTTTGCCAAAATGAGTTAATGTTTGCCACAATAAGCTACTGGTCATACCAGACCAAGTAAGGATGGAGAAGTAAAACCCCTCAGGGTAGATTGGGGTGCATTTGATTACTTCTGAATTC
Organism: Anarhichas minor; assembly: GCF_050575085.1. Lineage (NCBI taxonomy): Eukaryota > Metazoa > Chordata > Actinopteri > Perciformes > Anarhichadidae > Anarhichas > Anarhichas minor. The sequence continues at coordinate 903,942 of NW_027466501.1, forward strand.
CACTTTTGAAAGAGGAAATTGTGTTATTTCCCTCTTTCAAAAGTTATATTGACTCGCTTTAAAGCTGCCATAACATTTTATTATGTGTAGACCAACCCTTCAAAGAGAGCTTAGACAGAGTTTATGCTGAAAGTAGATGGTGAACGAAGGCAAAGGGGAAATAGTGGGAAGTAACAAGTTGAAAATGTCCACAACCATAAGCACTAACAATATGACTGTGGTCTGATTGAAGGTGGACCCCTAAGTACCTGAGGTGATATAGTTGAAACACTAAACATGAAAAACTCAATTTTTCTGGGCTCACAGGCTGCACAATTATTTTGACGGCGTTAGAAACTTCTGCACTGAGCAGCTTTCATTTACATTTATCAAAATGCTAAGGTTCAAATGACCGTGGCAAAAAGACCTCTCCAAACAGCATAAATGGAAGGGAAGTAAATGGGATCAAATTTGTGTATCACTAAAAGGCAAAGGGAAAAGATGGTCAATGAGAAAAAAGCAACGATTCGAAAGGCCTGCAATACCTGCATCTCCTCTGTATTTCCCAACATGCAGTTTGAAAGCTGCTTTTGCACTGCCCAACCTGAAGTTTCTGTACTCGGCAACAGTAGTGACATCTCCATGGTCCCACAGGTCGACCATCATGGTCCACTTCTTGGTCTTGTTTTTGGGCCAGGGAGAAAACCTTCATCAGACTGAGCCAGTGGTCCTCTAAGGGAATCAGCAGAGCACCAGAACAAGATTCAGGTTTTTTCCGTTACGACTTTGCTTTGAGTTGTCATTGCTGCAGGATGCAGGGTTTTGAAAGTTTAAGATTGCAATTTCTGAAGTTCACACAATGATTTAGTCTCGCAGTAATAAATGTATGTGTGATAGAAAATGTGCATATTGAGGTCACTGTCTAAAGCAGCTGTCTTGGCTGATGAGTTTGTACTCACTCATAAAAATGTGTTTGTGTCTTCCTACCACCCAGACAGAGTTTCGGTACCACACCCCATGCAACCTGGTTTTGGCCACCCTCCTTTTAACAAGGCTAGGGGACCACCGTCACCACCTCGAGGGGATCGTGAATGCTTCTATTGTCATAAGAAGGGTCACATCGTTGCTGATTGCCTTTCTCTGAAGCGTAAGCAACAGTTTCCGCCTACCTTACAACATCCAAAAGGCATGGGACTGATTAAAAGAGTGACACTACCAAAGATTGAACTGTCACAATCTAAAGAGAATGAACCTGATGACTGTTTCAAACCCTTCATATCAGAGGGCTTTGTTTCATTTAGTGAGGATCCTAAAGATCAGCAGCCAGTAAAGATATTGAGAGACACAGGAGGCTCCCAATCTATTGTTCGAGAAGGCATCTTACCTTTGTCGTCTAAATCGTCGTGTAACTCAAGTGCAGTTGTTCAAGGTGTTGGAATGAGTTTCATACCTGCCCCTTTGCACAATATTAATGTTCAGTCTCCCTTGGTCAGTAGATTCTTTAAAGTTGCAGTTCTACCTGCCTTGCCCATTAAAGGTATTGATTTCATTGTAGGAAATGACCTAGCAGGGGGCCAAGTTATGCCAGTCCCTGTGGTGCTTGACAGGCCTGATTTAAGCTCTGACTCTGACAAGATGGCACAAGTACTTCCTGACATCTTTCCTGCTTGTGTGACCCGGGGTACATCCCAAGTCTCTTAATTGCATCCCCGTTTCCCTCACTTGGGTCCTTTCCTTGCGTCTTAGTCCCTCCCACCAGGGATGCATGGAGGAAACCATGCAAGGAGAGAGGAAGGAGGAATTATGTTTTAAGAGACATGAGACGTCCTTTCCTCAGTTGCGTCACGTGAAGCGACGTCTGTTTCTGATGACGGAGGATCAGCTGATCACAGCTGGATCAGCTGTCAGTCGGCTTTAACAGCTGGAGAGACTTTTGATAAGTTTGTGTCTGTTCACATAATCACTGTACTTAATAACAGTAACTAATAATACTAATAACTAATAAAGACACAGTAATCACCACTGTAGAGGTGTTTCTCTCTGTAGTCTGTTAACAAACTGTGTCCTGTGTTCTGTTTATAAGCAGAGGATCCATTTCTACCGGCGGAATGCGATCGTCTTATTTATGAATTATTTGCGTCTGTACGTTTTGAAATTCAGATTGTGACGTCATTATTAAATAACCCAGAATATGATTATTGTTTCTCTTAAATGATAAAACTCATCAAACCCGACAATCAGGAATGAACAGCCTCACGTGACTGAATGAAATGATGACGAATGATGTAAAAAGTGTTTCATTTCTCCAGCTCTCTCTCTCTATATATATATATATTTCTTGTGGTCACAGTGGCAACTGTTCCACAAACGTTACATTTCAAAAGGCACCCTCTGAATTCTAAACTTGCTTCAACGGTTTCCAACTTTGTCCACAGGTGATGCCATCCGTGGTGCCTATTCAGGCATTGACCAGAATGGCTTCAGCACCGTCGACCGCGGCAGCGACGGCTGCTCCCCATGCATCGTTGGTGACATTGCTCAAATGGATTGTACCTCTTCAGACGGTGGCGGTTGGTGGTACAGCTGCTGCGGCTCTGAACGGAGACTTGCATCCTAGTGGTGAACACGTCGATTGGGCGTCAGGCCTCCACTGGCAAAGCCTTACTCCCTGACGGCCCCCAGAAGGATGATCAAGTCTGCGTGAGAGGACCCAACCCACATTTAACTTCATACTGGCTTTTCTAGTTGCACATCAAGGCTGGCATTATATTTAAGAAAAAGGACTCTTTTTTTATTTGCAAATCAGTTCTTTTTTAAGATACTGAGCCTACTGTTCACATTTCCAGGGTGTTTCTACCTTTGCAGATTGATTATTCTTGAGAGGAAGACATGTTAACTGGTATATGACGTCATCATTGAGGTTTGACTGACTTTATTAATGAAAGTTCACATACAGAGTAGTTTGCAAAGGCTAAGTGCATTAATTCCATTATGAAACACCTGAGTATAAATACATATATATTCATTAAATATATTTGTTTGCAGAACCCCTGATTTGTCTATTTTTTAAATTCCCGATAGAAAATCACAGTAATTGATTAACAATGAGTACACTTTATTACTACATGAGGACTTTTCTGTGAACAATGTGTGGCATCAATACCCTTAAAAACTGAATATCAAAAGACGGCATCATGTAAAAATATTATTGTTATGATGAAAATAATCTTGGTTCTGGTCTTTTGAGCCATAAAACACATTAATTTCTCTTGAGGGAGACTTTCATTAATATATGGCTGTTAAGGTAGAGATTAATGTTAAGGCGTTTGTGTGGCAGAGCACAAACCAATCAGCATTCTGTAAGGGGCTATTGGCAGCTATTGGATTGGCTTAGGTGTGTTAGATGACACGTAGAAGGGACTTTTTGATCTAAATAACAATGGCGGCTCCTAAAATGGTTAGCGTAGAAGCTGCAATGGCATCAGTTATTTCAGAGCTGGAGAGTATTTCTTCATTGAGAGAAAAGCAAAGAACGGAACTGTAGGTTTTTCTCGTTGGAAAAGATGTTTTTCACACGATTAACTTTGGTGAGAGTTTGATTGACAGATGGTTCATCCAATTATCTGCAAAGTATTTTTTGAAAGCGCCTGCCCTTTCCTAAAAAGTTTCCAATGACAGCTTCTCAGATGGTTTGTTACAAATGGTTCTGTGTAACAAACCATCTGGCGGGTTCAAGTTAATTTTTTTTTGAAATACATTGTTAGTCTGGTCTGAACATGTGAGTGCTGAAGGAAAAATGCAGCACTTGGTGGAAACAGAGATGACATGTAAACTCAATGTGTGCTTAAATCCACATTTCTCTCCCCCAAGACACAAACATCTAGCCGCCATTTTGACGACATATGTAGGACAATAGATGGTTTATCATATTCCTAATAATGGGAGGTAGTGGGTGGAGGTTATGCGGCAGATGGTGGGCCTGGTTCATTTCCCAGGCATCGATCAGATGGACATTCAGTCCTTTGAACATGGCTCTGAGCACCTTGTTACACTGCAGCGAGTGCCAGTCGCTGTTGAATAGTGACACAAAAAGGTTTAAATCTTTGGGGTTCCCTGTCCGGATGACGACCAGCGTGCCTGGAGCCCTGTCCAGCAGCCGCACCACCGCCCTGCGGATGCTCTGCAGCCGCCGGATGTAGATCTCCATGGGGAAAGATCCGTAGTGAGCCCAGATGGTAAAAACTACGACAGTGTTGGGGCCTCCGATTAAGCGATCTAGCTCATTAGCAATGTAACAAAGCTCTCTAGGGTTCATGGGGTCACAACGGAGGGGAGGACCGTGGCAGCAGTACGTCACCAAGATGTTGTTTACACAGTCCAAGGACATGTGAGGTCCAGTTCTCTTCGGGATGTGCAGGTCAAACTTCTTAAGACCTGAAAGTATGACAGGGGGAACACATTAAGCTGCAGTGGGAACAAAATCATCTGTTGCCAGAAATCCCTGTGGATCAGCTACCTGGTAGAGTTGCGGTGAGGAAATTAAACCACTGCCTCATGGTGGAGTCTCCATACATGTGGACCACCTTGCCTTTCAGACACTGACTGATGGCAGACGTGCTGAATTCGCGGACTGTGGTGCCACCTAGTGCTCGCCACACACCCTGGTAGTAGTAACCAGAGGGTCCAGATGTCACAGTGCTGCTCTTCACCTGTGGTTGACCTGAGAGGAAGTTAAAGAATAAGTTTGGGGTTATCCCAAGAAAAAACAAAACCAAAGTATAAAGTGATTGTATGAACCTCTCAAGTACTATCCTTACTCCTGAGAGACTATAAACACTGCCATCAGCTGAGGAGAATGCTACCCAGAAGAATGTAGTACGCTTTTTCCTGAACTTTCTCTTGCCTTTCTTCGTACGGTAAACTCGTACGAGTGTACCACAACAGATTCAGCAAACACTCCTAACTTCAGATAACCGTGTCAATGACCAGCGTAAACATGATGAATGCCACCCAGTGGCGGCTGGCCAATAGAGGGCCATGGGGCCTGGCCCCACCTTGAGCCACACAAAAAAACAAAAACAAAAAAATTATAATAATCATAAATTATACAAATTGTCAATATTTGTGTTTTTGAACTATGGAATGTACCCAGTAATATGTGTAAAATATGATATCTGCACAAAATATATGCTTTTCCTGCTCGTGCTCTCCGCCTGTGTGCACGACACGTCTCAGAACGCGCAGCTAGGGGGGCCAAATCGTTTTGGCCCAAAAGAGGCGGGTCTATGAAGAAGTTTAGCCAATTGCTGATTAAAGATATAAATGAGTGACATACAATTTAGCCAATCAGCGCCCTCAAATAGATTCAGCGTGGGGCCAAAACGATTTGGCCCCCCTAGCTGCGCGTTCTCGTCAGGAGAAGTCTCTACAGGCGAGCGCGAGCACTACTCCTCCAAGACCCGTTTGAGAGGAGAACTTTGGCGGATATTCTGCAGGCCAAAGAGCTGATATCAGATCAGCCTGACCTCACAATCAGACAGCAGACTAGCGGGAAAGGGTACTGCTTGTACATGCGAAGCTTCTGTACTAGCTGTACACCAGACAGGTTTGGCTAGCTGGATGACGTCACGCTAATAACTTATTTAGCTTTTTAAAACAACGGGGACAGATCCAGCACGGACAGTTAGGGAGTGAGGGATGAGGAAGTAAGGAAACATGAGAACACCAAGGCACACATGGAGAACTCTGTCAAGCTACATATTAGGCAAAGTGAACATCTTTTCTTCTACATAGTTGTCCTCAGTCTCATCTGCTTAACTTTGTCATGGAGGCATCAACATTTAATTGAGATGGTAAATTAACAGTGAAAACTCATCATAGCTTAATTTAACGTCAGTATTCATAATTACACTTCATGTTTACTTCTCCTGATCTTTACCTCCTATAACAAGGTCCATAGGGGCATCTCAATTAATAAACATGTTATATTATATTATATAAGTGTTATTTACTGCTTTTTTTCGTGTTGGAATAAATGTTAAATATTTAACTGCAAAGTAGTAATGCGTGTTTGATCCTTTAATGTTTTTGCATTAAATCATACTGGGATGTTTGCTGAAGTTGATAGGATGGCCCTACCTAGAACATTTTCCACCAGCCGCCACTGATGCCACCTATGCATAAACAAGTGTGCATTCAAGAGAATTATAAGTAACCCCAACAATAGCATAGAAGGCTATCATATGTCCTATATTGAAGTCCTACATTCAGAGATCCATAAAGAAAAGTCTCATTATTAACAGAGTCAGCAGGGGAATTAATGGGCTTGCTAAAGTCAAGGGATGGGATACAATAAATGTTATTGCCGTGTCACCTGAGGGTCGCACTGTCACTGAAATAAAGAAAAAATGGTTCCATATGAAAAATGTCTCGCCATTGATGACTGCAACGGAAAGGGGTCAAATAATTTAACTTGTTTTGCAGTATGAGATGGTCATATACTGTAGATATTGGAGTTACACAATAGCATCAAAAGCCAGTACAAATGAATGATGATGAAGTTAGGCTGTATGAATGCATTTAGAACTATATTAGCCTATAATTTGAAATCGCAGAGTAAAATGTTAACATAATTATTAAGTGTAATTTATACAGGTATTTCAGACTCAATATTGACTGTTATGACAGTTCTGGACAACTGTAATAAACTCGTACAAGCCACTAAAGAACAAATCTGTTTGTAAGTGGTTCTTGCATGAGGACCATTGTCTGAAACATATTTTGTTTTGAATTATTGTTATAGGCAGTTGTGGCAATAACAGTAATAAATTAAAATTCAATATCATGCTTTACCTTCTTTTTGTGGCAACACGATGAAATTAGCAGGTCCTGAAGCCCGAATGTAGACTTTCAAGTTAACACCCCTGAAGAAAAGCACACATAATATATCTGTTAAAAACACTTCAACATTAAGGACATAGATACAAAAGGAGGGCAAACATTTAAAATAATTTAACCAAACTTGAACAATCAAGCACTCAAACACAAATGGGAATCAACTGCTAGAAAGTTCATTCAAGATCACACAAAACTTACTTTGTAAATGCAATGGCACTAATTCAAAAAAGCAATGGGTCCAATGACTGTATAACGTTCAAGGTGCCACTCGCAGTGATGAACCCAGAGATAATGATTACTATCTACAGATTGTTTAGCATCTTTCATTTTATAGTTTTACAGGCGGCAAACTAAATTGTTTCGGTTGAGTCTCACCGTTCTCATCAACATATTTTATGGATGCAGCTCTTTCATGCCAGAAAGCTGATTAACCAATTGACCCGTTGGTTAGTCCTGCCAATCTAACGCACACTGGTCAATCAAAATGTAGCTTTGGCCAACTCTGACAAGAATACGGCTCTGCTCTATAAACTCTAATGCAATCCTTTCAGATTTACTTCATTTTCAGGCTAGTTTTGTTGATCTGGAGCTAGTCCTGGTTAAACGTGTAATAGTGAAACTCGTTGCCCAGAGAGGTTGGAAGGAGATATGTATTTCTAAAATGTGACATTTGTAGATTAAAACGTGTGGAGCTAACAACAGCAGAGTACTTTAGCACATCATTAACTCAGGTTAGGATACGCTATGCTAGCTTCTAAAGGTTATCTGAATGTATGTCGTGCTCAAGGACACACCGACATGCGACTAGTGGAGCCGGGGATCGAACCGCCTATCCTCTGCCTATCCTCTGACAATCCTGCTCTCCACTTAGCCACAGTTGCCCACTAAGTGAAGGGCAATTGTGCACTACAACCACTAAACAGCAGACAGACAATGTTAGCAACTAGTAGGTTGAACATAGCACCACATTTAAATGAAGTTAGTTATTTCCCTCTGATGTCGGTGAAGACCAAAATACAGCTAAAAGGAGAAGAAATATAAGACACAACTCCAAATGAATAATAATGTGTCTCCATGTGAACTGGTGTTAAATAGGCCAGTGTTTGCTCACATTTTAGCCATATCTACTTTACAAGGTGATCATATGTTAATAGCTTGTTGTGCTGCCCCCAAGTGGCAAAAAATAATAACATCTTTATATTCAATCTTAGCTGCATGTAGTTACAAACTTCTGAAACATTCCACCAAGGAGATACAAAGGTGACACTGGATGTACGTATTTAGAAGTCACACAAAATTCCAGTCTCTCTGCTCCCTCACCTTTGAAAGAGCTTCTCCTCATTGGCATTGAGGAGGTCGTGATTCCATCCTCCCATGTAGTGGTTGATCCTGGCATCACAGCTCAGGTTCTTTGGCTTGTAGCAGAACCACGGCTCGCCTGTACGGAGGTCAGTATAATTGCACATCGGCTGCTGGGTTGGCCTTAGGCAGACGTTACAGAGGGTGGTTTCAGAGTGTGAGCCTGAGCGGAAGAGGCTCTTGTAGTACATCCTGTAGGGCTGTTCTCTGTTCAGCGTGTTCAGCACTGAGATGGCCTCACCAGTGTGAACCAGAGTCACCTGATGGGATAGAGAACCAGAGTTTTCACCAAGTCCAATCATGGTCAGTCATATCAATTGAGACAAATACATTGAATAGTTCCACACGTCACATTTATAAAGATTCAAGACAATAATCTCTGGAGAATTGTCTATTCATCTAAACCAGAGGTCTTCAACAGGGGGTCCGCAACCCCTAGGGGGTCCGCAGAGGTACTGCAGGGGTCCTCGAAATTTTTGCTTGATTAGACAATTCTTAAAAAAGGAAAAAAAAAAATTCTAAACATGAATCTGTCCATTATTTTAATAGTTCAGTATTGTATGCAAGATAACAGGTATGTTTATGCATGGCAGTGGCACTCATTTTCGTTTCCAGTTATGTTTCAAATAAAAATGTAAATTTGAATAGCTTGTATGCATGATTATCATGCAATTGACAGACAATGTTGATATTAGCATTGGTATCAGCTGACAAGGTATGTTTATGAATGGCAGTGGCACGGCCACCCTCCTCACTGTACCTTGCACATGTTTAAAATAAAAACATGAATATATGAACCTGTGTATTATTTGAATAGCTTAGTATTGAATGCACAATAAAGAGGTATGTTTATACATGGCACTAGGCCCAGTTTAATATAAAACACAATTTTATACAATATATATAGTCGGGGGTCCCTGCTCCATCTCTCTATCAGTTTGGGGGTCCTTGGCCTGAAAAACATTGAAGACCCCTGATCTAAACCCTTCCCTGAACAGCGATTGTCCAATCAAAGCTTAGCAACAGTACCTAGGCATGGCAGGTCTGTCAAGCTCTAAACATGTTGAAGTGGTGTGCATGGGACTGTAGCAGGAGAGATACTCTGCATGTTAAGTGTTTAGAGAGGGAGTTGTCTTTTTGTGAACTTGTTCAAAACTAAAAAACACAAGAAAAACAGTTCTACAAATTAAGGGAATTAATTCAGTTTGTCTGCTTTCATGTAATCTGCTAGTTTTAGCATGAACATCTGACCAACTGGCTACCTTCATAACCTGACAACCAACATGACATAATAACCTAGCCTTACTTCCAACACCAAGGAGTATGGAGAGGTTAGGTAAAAATGTATTTTATAAAGTTACCTTCAGAACTAGCACATCTACTGTGTAGTGTTTCCCCAATATGTGTGAGCCTCCTGGCTGCTGCTGTTCGAGACTAAATTAACGTTGGCAGTGCTGTTTCATTGGATTTAAAACTCCAGCCAATCTTGATATCTGAGACGTTATGTGCGCCATCCACATCAGCCAAACAGGATTATGTTAGCAATAGAATTATGCTATACATTTTCCCATCATAACACTAGGACTACCTAGGTAGCTAATCTGCTTGTGACAGTTTGCAGATGAAAAAAAATCGACAATCATGAGAACCTGCGTTTGTCTGAAATTTAAGAGTCTGAAATGACTGAGATTTTGAGTGTTACATCTGTCCCTGTTAGCTGAACAAACTGCATATGTGCTGTGCGAGAAGTGGAAGTTAACAGGCATAGCAACAGTTAGGGCAGGGCTTCGTGGACAATGAATTATGATATTAAAAACACTTACAATACCATTACATTAAACATCATGGTTTTAGCATCACCTCAACCTGTGCGTCTCCTTCCCAGAGTAAAGAGAATACAGCAGAGTAGCTCCCATTCAGATGATCCACCACTTGCCCAACCACACCTGCTTCAAGCTTCCGGTTGTGCAGCCGGGCGAGTAGGAAGTCCCCCCCAGACTTCTTGGGACGACCCTGGAAGTCAGAGGTTAGTATCATGACCTCCAGCTGATCCCCTACATGCCACTGTCCCCCTTTCCTCCCTGGTAGAATGGTGAAGGTGCTGTGGGCTGGATCACTGGTCTGCTCCAGGGAAATAGGAGCTGACAAAAGTGGAGTTTCAGGCCAAGCAATTGAGTCGAGTATGAGACGTTCCTCCAGAGCGTCCTCAGGGGACAGTGGCTTGAAGGTGCAGAAGCTGTGAATCTCGTTAGGGTGAGTGGAGACTCTCGGCATGATGATGGTGGAGTTGAATTTAGGCTGAAACTGGCAGGGGGTGGAGAGAGATGGTGTCAAAGATACATCAAGCATATGCACTGAAAAGAAAATGAACAAAATAAAGTAAAAGGGACAAGATTTTAATATTATTTGGAGGGTTGCTAACAACTGTTCCTAACATTAACCCAGGGAAAAAGTTTCAAGATACTCTTGCTTTCTGTTTTACACAAGGCAAGAAAGTGAATGTTAAATTCAAAGATAGTTTTTGCGTGTGATTTCAAGGTTTTGTTAACTGAAATTCATGTTTTGGGATATTCAGTCAGAGATACAACTCTGACAGATGCAAAAAAAAGGGCAGAAAATAGAACCTGTTGCAAAAACTTTCATGGGGCTTTTTTTATACGATATATTTCTGACCCTTTTGTTAAGATGTATGTCTCAGTAAGAACGAATGGGAACCAGTGGGTTGTAACACATGGAGGTTTGTTCTAAAGTATAGAATACTGCCAGCTTTGTCCTTTAACTACAGGAGCTGCTGCTGTCATCAAGTCAAGGTGCAGGATTGAGAGGGAAAATACAATTGAACTCAAATTGTATTTATTTGCAATGAAGAACATTGAAACACACATTTTAAAACAATATCCAAAAACCTGACTAATATTCAACATTTCAAACAGGGTCCACCCTTCACACGATCCCACTAAAACCAAGTTCTCACCTCCAGAATGTCCATGTGACGTAGCACAAAGATGAAGACAAAGACAGTCAGAAAGAGGAAGAGGGCACAGATCTCCCTTCTTGTACAAAATGTGGCCTTCATGATCAGTGATTAGTCTTCACCTTCAGCATCAGTTACTTTGGTACTGGATTGAGAAAATATACATCAAAAAAACAAATGGTTATTGACACCTTGTAATGCTGAAGAATAGAACTTGTGAATGAAGAACTTGTTTAAATCTGAACCCAGTTGTGAAATCCTCCCTCTCTATACTAATAGTGTGACATGTTCAGCTTTCAATCTTTAGGACCAAACTAAATCCAGTCACCCAGGAAACTCCTTTGATTGATCATCCGTCAACCAAGGCCACAACCAAAGACAGCATCCCCTCTCTTGCTGTTCAACATGATCCATTCTATCATGTACACTTTGCAACATCATTCAGTCCTTTGTAATCCACATCACACTCTGCAAAGTAACCCTTCAAACAAATATCTGTTTTCACTCTCATGATACAGATCAGAGGTGCTCGTGTCCTTCTGCTAACTACAGTTTTTCACAGTTGGTTAATGTGGACACATTTTATTTTCAGTTATTTTTGAACTACTACTATGACTAATGACTGAGGTATTTGTTGTATATGTTCCCGATAAGGATCTTGCGGAGCCCGGGAGGGGACATGGAGAAGAAAAGAAAAGTGGGAGTGGTGCATTGTTTTAGCAAACTGAAAGCTTTACCTCATGTCTCGATGGTTCAGAGCATCGCGGCATTAACACAATACACACATCACCACAAAGATAGAGATAATGTGATTCAAGGCTACAGCATGAGGGGCAACATTTGCTAAAAAAGAAAGTTGGAAGGCTCTGATGCTGATGTAATCAGACCACAGCGTCACAGAAAAGCAGAATATATGTCTTATAACCGGTTGGACCAGACTCTACCAATATTTGATCAAGCTTCTGAAATAACGTTCGCATTATCTTTGGAGTGGAAGATACACACACACAGAGAGAAAGAGAGAGGATCAGACTGAGGAGCAGAATCTCTTCTGGTGTGATCATCATGGCCGTAACCAGCTATGAGGTCATCTATGGTCACTGCAGCGATTTAACACTCAAAAACTATCTGAAAACTGAAACTGTACTTGGTGATATATGCACAGTATTAGAAGATATTATCGTTGTCGCTCTATTGTGCCATTATTTCATGCTATTTGATGTGATCTTGGATTTCTACAACCGATGATGATAATTCCATCAGCTGATTCACAGCTGACTACGAGCGTCTGTAGCACACAGTCCTCCCTCTCCTCTGTGCTCCGGAATGTGATGGTGAGACAGTACTGATGAAATATTGAGCGGAATCTGATTAGAGATTTGAGTTGGCTTATATCTTGTACAGTTGAAAGGTGCTTCTGGAATAATTATGTCTCACTAGTACAAGCACAAATAACTCTGATTTTTTTGTGTCTGTATTTCTGTTTGCATGTTATGATCAAGTGAATATAGCCTGCACTTTATCAGAGGTGGTGAAGTTAACATTTGTGTGGACAACAAGACATAATAGTGAGACTACAGCCATGGTGTCAAAGAAACCAGACAATCTGATCTCATAGACGTAAATCCCAAATCTTGTGAATACTCTGCTCAGTGTGTACTATGAAATATCCTATTACAAAAACTGTTACTACAACAATGTGCAAACACAAGAGAACAAGAAACACAAGATGAAGATTAATTTAGTTCAGCTTTCAGATACTGCAGTATGAACTTGGGGAACATATAATATAATTATATATTATTCTATAATAGGCCTTCTGCATTATGAGCATCTTTGCTTGAGGTACTTGAGGTATATTTTGATGATAATACTTTTACTTCTATCAAGTTTTGAATGTATGATTCTATAAACTGGTCATACGTCTTTAACTTTATGTAAATCTTAAATCAACAAAGTATCCAATAACTACAGTAGAGTAAATGTAATGTAATGTACAAAGTACAAATTTCCCTCTGAAATGTAGCGGAGCAGTAGTATTAAGTAGCATATAACAGAAGTAGTAGAAGAAAAATAAAATGTCACAAATACAGTATATTAGAATGGTTACTGATGCTGATTCATGATAAATTTAACTTCATATATACTTTGTTTAAGCGTTTCATGTGTCTTACCTCAGCAGAGATTCATTTGGAGATTCCGTTCATCACAGTGTGATCCGTCACTTTATCTCACAGGTTTACAATAAACGGTGTTCTCTGTGCTTGACTTTCAGGAAATTCATTGAAGGGTAGTGACAGCAAACAGCACTGTCACAGCTAAAGATACACATAGAATCTCATGTTGATGACGCCTTCTCTTCTTAACCACTCCCATGAGCCAAAAGAGCACAGAAAAAGCAAAGAATAGGGGCTTCTCTGTTGGAGCTTTAACATACCTAAATTGAAACAAATACTTAAAAAACGAACATAAAGTGATTATAGTGTCCTCAAGCTTTTCTTAACCTTTGAACTCTGTCTGTCACTTCCATCTAAATAGCTAAAAGTTTAATTCTTGTGAAGTATGGAAGATTGAAACTCCCTAAATTAAAACAAATCAAATTAAGATATGAAGTTAAATGGATATATATATATATATGGTTATATGTATTTTTTGGATGCAATACCTCTAATAATGAAATGTAAAATATTTGGTAAATACCAATTATTCAGCTTTTCTTTAAAGACTAAATTAATTATATTTCAAAGTGAAAATCTGCATTGCACTGAAGTGTTGTCCACTCAAGTGCTGTATATTGAAGTACAATTTTGAAGTACTTTATCATTGTATGCAACTTTGTACTTCTACTCCACTTAATTTATTTGATATATCTTAAGTTACTCATTACTCTACAGATTAAGATTGTACAACATATGAAAAGCTTATAAAACAATGAATTGCTAAAGATTAAACCACCGGGTCTGAACCTTTTTGGCTTGTCCCCCCCCCCCCCCCCCCCCCCCACACACACCAAAAGCAGTCACTTTTCAGATGTTTAGCCATTCTACCGTTTGAGCCCTAAAGAGGACAAACCATCCATGCTACTCAGTAGATTGGATTCCGTTTCAATTACACATTTTAGTCTGAGCATGTATAGCATTAAGGTTTTCAATTAAAGTACTGTATTTACTTTTAAGCTTTTCTATTTTTCATTTCAGGATTTAAAATTTTACTTTTCATTCTGAAATTGCAATTTCACATTATCAATTTCTTTTTTCAGTTTTCTTTTTTTCTTTTTAACATTTAAACATTTCTTGATTAAATTGGAAATGCATACAACAATGTGTATTTTTGTGCTTTATTTCTTTGTTTGATTTGTTTTAATTTAGACACTTTAAGTCTTCCATACTTCACAGGAATGTGTTATGATAATTACAAGAAAGTCCCATGCTCATAGGACTCAAATCTTAGTGCCCGTTATTTGCTTTTTTATGAACTGTTGCCAGCAGAGGAATGATGTTTATATGTGTCATAAACCACTTCTATGTCAGGTGTAGCCAGGGAGCTGGTTATCGGATTTGAAACGTTGCTGCATCAACAACAGAGTTATTTGCATCATTAAATCCACTGCAAGATACTAACATTTGGGAGACCATATCAGATATACTTGTACAATATAATACTCAAGCACACATTACCCCAACATAAACATCTGAATCACTGCTGTTAGAGATAATGACAGGGTTAGGTGTAAAGTCTGAGATGATTCAAAGCTAAACACACTTAAGATGACACACTGTTTGATTACCAGACAGCAGTGTGGACTTTGCTCAGCTGAGTCTGGACCACAGCTGGCTTGTGAAAGTGGAACAGTATAAAGGACCTCTGCAGTAGCCGAGTTATTACTCAACAGATCTGGGCTATTTCCCTGGAGCTAAAGGGCCTTCCTCAAATGAATGTGTTCTTCCTCAAAAGCTCTCGGAGTACTCAGTAGTGTACAGCCAAGGCTGGAAGCCAGAGATTGTTTTATAGTATTTTAACCTTTATTTGCTTTAATTCGGCTCAAATAAATTCCTGACTTTTGTTTTGGTAAGGCAGTAGGAAAACCAATGCAGCAGCCTCATTAGTTTGTAACTGATAAGGAACCGTTCGGGACTTTACATATTTTTATAAAAAATGTACATTTCTCCTACTTTTACTTAAACTGCTTTTTTTTTTTTATTAAGCACCTTGTTGCATGTCATGACATTGCATGCTTGGCCAGATTATAGGCCACAAAAAAACGTTTCCCTAGAACATACATGATGTATATAAATTGATGCATTGGTAGTGAAATGAATTCACATCAGAAACCAATAGGAAACAGATGTTTTTGTCCCTTGTGTTCTGGTAAACACAGGTGAATTAATCGAAACAACTCGGACTTGAAGGAATCCAGCATGAGATATTAATGTTACTTGTCAACAGAAGAGTCAACAATGTGGTGATGACATCAATCTTTTCCCCTATTGTGACTGAAAAGAAACAAGCTAGGCTCATGCACTTAAATTTGAGTTATCCACAAGAAAAGGAACGGATTCTCTCCGATATTTAAGGGTGACAGCTTCAATAAAGAACAAACATTTATAAACGTTTTTAAACATTTATTTACGTAATTCTAGACAACACCAACATGTCCAACAAGCGGTGCCTCCTCCAATGTTTTTGTTGTTGTCATGACTTAAGTTAAAATATATATATATTATATAATAATAATAATATAATAATAATAATATATATGTATATATATATATTTAAAAATAATAATTTATTTTTGTAAGCACCTTTTGTTTTTTGGTCTCTTGTTTCTACAAACATACAACTTTGTTACAATAAGGAGAGGAAATGTGATTGGTTACTTGGCTGGTGTGAAACTTATCTGTCTCTTTGGTCCTCCAGCGAATTTATAGCGACATAGCGTTTTTATTAAATTGGTTTCGCAGTTATAATCATTTTGGGGCTCATAGAGACTCAGTGGTACTTAATAGAGACCTTATTTTATAACTTCTTTGTCTTGGTACCACTTATTTTCCCACGGGAACTTGACATCGCGACCCCGTCAACCACGTAAATCAGCCACGCCTGCCGTCGTGCGTAAAGAGGAAAAGACTGCACCATCAAGCGCGACACGAGCCGAGGGAGGCTGACATCGTGGAGCAGAGCGTGAGCTGGCGCGGGCAGCAGCCTTGGAATAAACAGAGCTTGGATTCAAGTGCAGTGGGTGGAGTTTAAGGATGCTTTAGGTGGGTGCGTGAGACTGCACAGCAGCTGTTGTGCAGTAAAAGTCTGCATTTCAGCGAGCAGCTGTTGTGCATGCTAGCAGCAACGCTGAACATGCTAGCAGCAACGCTTGAAATTAGTTATCCATGTTGAAATGAATCGCTGGTCGCCCTGCCTGTTTGTTTTCTTCCGGGTACGGGTCACGTGATAGTGAGTGTGACGAATCAGGGACGGAGACGTCATGGCTTCTAATAACCAATCCAGTAGCGAATGCGGGTGTGGGCTCATTTTTTCTAACACACATCCGTATCCGACCGTCCACACGCAACCAAAACCCCAGAGTTTTCAAACACCTCGGTGGAGTTTTCAGACTCCTCCGTTTAGGGTGCTCCAAAACTCCGGCGTGGTGTGGCCGCTCAGTGTAAACGTAGCAAAAACGTAGTAAAAACGGAGTAGTATGGTTACAATCTACAACATCATCGCCAGATGTCAGCGGACCAAAATCAAAGAACCACACTTAACAGGTGCATTCTGGGTCTCGCTAACATGTTAAATGCTAAAATGCGCACGGTGGGATCCTCTTAGCCTGACTTCTGTGTTCACTGAGGAACTTCTGAGACCTGTCTGTCTGTTTGTTGACAAACAAATATGCAGTTTCTTGTCCAGAAAAACAAAAATCACACAGATCGTTCTCTAACCATTTTGGTTTATTTCCACCATTTTCTATCTTTGCAATAACAATGAAACTGTGTTAATGGTGTTTAACTTTGTCGTCTTTTTACATGACTTTTCCCTGAAGTTCCTTCCATAAAGTACAAGAGCAGTAGAGGCCACAGGGCGCTATTGATTTCAAATGTCAGGCACAGTGGAATGAAGGAAGAGGAGTTAAAGTGACTGTTTTCGGATGCATAAATTCAGAAGTCATCATCTTCAGCTCGCTCAATCTTCCTGACACTCCCAAAATACATGCACGCACACTTAATAGGGATACATTATGTTGTCTGGCATCCAGACAATGATTCAAATTCACAGAATGAGCAACACCACGGAGGAAATTAGCAGACCTTTAACGGGTGACCACTCTGGATCTTGCATATTGATTTGCACATTAATTCCAACATACAGTTGAGTAGAATAGTTTCCCCAAATGATCTTAGCATAAGTATTAGCCTCCTCCTGCTGAGTGTGTTTACATGCAATGTGTTTATCATAGCTGTCATTCTTTATTCCCGACTACTAAGTCAAAAGAGTATTTTGTAATAGATCTAAAGTGCACATGCCTCAGTAGTCTTGCTCTCTCTCGTCCATTTGAAAATGAAATCTGGCACGTTCAATAGCATCTTATGGTGTCTCTAAGCATGTAAACACACTCGCTGTAGGATTAAGTTGCTTAGAGTCCTTTGATTCTTCTCTGGGAGAATTGGAGTCGACCTGTGAGTTTCTTTTAATCACGGCATGCAGGGAACTTACAGCTTTCTGACAGCAGATATCCTGAGAGAAACAGGCTGGGCGATTATGCAGAGAAGTGGTTTGTGAGTGTGCGTCGTTGTCCTGTATGTGTTGCACCACTGTCTTGCGTGTTTAAACTTGGCATGATGCATGTACAATGCATGTTCTGCAACCGGTGTGTGCATGTATGTGTACGCCCTACGACGTGAACATTTGGCTGGACTGTTGTGTGACACGAATGAAGGTGGTTCTCCTGCTCAGCTCTTTGAGCTTCGCGGTGCCCACGTAAGTGCAGGTGGAGCGGAGGCCACCCAACACGTCAAGGATGGTGTTCTCCACGTCTCCTCTATAAGGAACCTCCACTGTCCTTCCCTCAGACGCCCTGAGAGCAGAGCAGAGAGAGGAGAAAGTAGGAATACGGATGTTTTGTAGTTATCATGGACCATCTGAGTTATTCAACTGAATATAAATGAAAAGTTCTATTAAGGGTAATAGTAATCCTTGAAAGCATACTGATCGCCGTCTACTCCTCAGCCTCTTACCTATACTCAGCAACTCCACCCACGTATTTCTTCATGGCTGTGTCGGAGCTCATGCCATAGAAGAGTTTGTATTTCTTGCCGTTCTTCTCAATGACCTCTCCGACGCACTGGTCGTGGCCCGCGAGCATTCCCCCCATCATCACAAAGTCAGCGCCTGCACCTGAGGAGCAGAGGCAGAGAAGCCATGTTGGTTAATAAAGTTGTTAGAACATCACCGCACAGACATATGAACAAATATGTGATTCATTAAGTGTGAAAAGAACATTAAATGGTGGGGTTGAATACTTACCAAAGGCCTTAGCCACATCTCCTGGGCAACTACAGCCACCGTCCTGAACAGAGAAAAGAAAGCACCGTACTCATATCAGCCAGTCTTAAAGTTGTTCTTGTTATTAGTGAGGATGCCCTCTAGTGGCTATTACTATTATTATCAACATTAGAAACTATTAGAGCCTTTATGTAACCGCATATTATGGACTCCTGTTACATTTTAAAGCAAAAAAAAAGGCCCAAAATATAAAAGCAATCTATTTAGCCACTGTGCATAACCCTCTTTAGATGATTATTTACCCATAATGTCGGTTATCACCCAGGCTATAGTGTTGATCTAAGGGTCCTTGGTTATGTTTGTCAGGACTCTATCCGGTACGTTGATAGGCATTTCAACAGCTTCACATGAAAAAAAAAAGCAAATTTTCTCTTTGAAGAGCCAAATAACTAAATGTTAACTATATTGTTGTACTTTTATTCCAATGTCCTCGATGTCTTAGGCACATTTTGCTGCTGAGTCCAATGCATCCATGACAGTCCCCTGCTCTACCCTGTGAAGGATGGCCTTTTTCCCCAACTGGACCATAGTTAATCACATTTTTGTTGGACTGATGCCCACCGAACTCTGTGTGGCTTCCAATTCACACAGAGAGGAACTGAGAGATGAACTCCTCTCCAACAGCACAACAAGATAGCATTACCATATGCAGTATACTTAATATGTACAGTATATATATACTCTACATGATACTAACTTCAGCAACTCTGGCTGTCCGTATTTGTTTGTGCCTTGATGTGAGACTTACAGAGATAATGTGTCCTTTGAGTCCGTGGGCTGAGTCTGCACACTCTATTACGGCACTGAGTTGTGGGTAGCCCACTCCTGTCTTGATCCTTGTCGTGCACACAGACCCTGCAATGCACAGTTCACAGTGTACGCATTAGAGACGTCCATCGCCATTGTCACTGTCTGTGTGTAATTCCAGCTGCTGTAGCTACAGGAGCCCCTTATCTTTCAGGTCTGGTTGTGTCAGTTCAGGTTTCTACTCCACAGGCTATAAAACAGCACCGTCTCAATGCCCAGGCCCGTAGGGGATTTATCAAACTTTATAGCAAAACAGAATAATTGATACTAGAGCTCTTTCTTCTTGTTACAGTTGTCATTTTACAATGATCTGCTAAAACCAGTTCTGCTGCATTGAAGGCTAATCTGCTGGTGATAAAACCATGTTTCACCCTATTTGCAACAGTCTGTAAGTTGTAACTTATCAACTGCACAGTCAGAGGCACTTTATGAGTCTATAGCACAAACTAACCTTGCTGATAAAGGCTGATGTGTGTGTTTGCGTTCCTGCCTGTTTCCCATCTTAGTTGTGTCTGTGTTGATATGTGAGGCCTGTACAGTTTCTTTGTTGATTTAGGGGGAAAACACTACTCGGCTATTTGTAGACATGCTCAAGACAGTCGTACCCACCTGGGCCGATGCCAACTTTGATGATGTCAGCACCGGAGAGGATGAGCTCCTCCACCATCTCCCCTGTTACCACGTTACCGGCCTGCAAAGCCAGACAGCATTAGCCCCAAGACACAGTCTCACAATACAACGCATGCCAGAACAGCCCGTGTCTCTTACCATGATGGTGTGCTTGGGAAACCTTTCCCTGACTGTCTTGACAAACTCCACAAAGGACTCAGAGTAGCCGTTTGCCACATCCAGACAGATGTACTTGAGGGCGGGGACCGCTTCCAAAATGGCACACAGCTTCTCCAGATCTGCAACGCCGCTGCCTGAGCTGGCGGCTATATGCTAGTGAGAAAAGCCGTGTTTGCCATTTAGGGTGGAGCGCTTTGTGAATAACAAATGTGTGCAGTTACTGTTGCTTATGAGGAACAACCGACATAAAAAAATAATGGTAAACATCTCTATTACCTCTAAGCATTCTGGATGATTAGCAGCAAAGTTCTTCCAGTCCTCTACAGAGTAGTGTTTATGGATGGCTGTGAAGAGAGTGCTGCAGAGAAAGAAGGAAAGAAAGGTGGAATGATTTAACACTAACAAAAAGCTGCATTCCCATTCTTGTCTGTTTATTAGTGATATTTCTTCCATCATGGTTCCATCTGTAATGCAAGATTTAAAAAAAAAAACAATACATAATGATGATGAGTCATTAGGTGTTGAAAAGAAAACAAGTATCATCCCACAAGCTAGCGGGTTCTATGTCAAATACAAAGAGATTGTGCATAGATCTTGGCAGTGACACACGGAGACAAACACAGTGATGCCGTTATTTCTCCTTCTTCCATTCAGTTGTGTTAACTCACTTTGCTGAGGACCTGTGCCATCTCAAACGTCCCTGTGGTGTCCATGTTGGCAGCGATGATGGGGATGCCTGTGTAGGTCTGTTTGGAGTTGCGGAATGTGAAGGTCCTCTGAAGGTCCACCTGAGGGGGGGACGAGACGAGACATGAGTACCTCTGGAGACCTGCTTCATGAACATTAATCATAGCCTATCTAGGAAAGTGATTTAATGCGGCAGATGGATTCTTTTTTTTCTCTCGAGCTGACCGAGAGACAGCGCAGACTTTCTTGAGAATGTGAGCAGCTCATGTGGCTCACGTTCAGAGTCTTGATGGGGATGCACTGAATCATTAAGATCCAGTGATTAGCTTAGCCGGTGCTGCTCTAATGTGATAAGCTACATGAAACAAGCAGGGCCCATTGTGACACACTCGCTGCAGGACAGTATACGTGTACTGATAAATCAAGCTATGATTCCTTCCAAAAAACATCTGCCATAAGTATATAATTATTTATTCTAATGAGTTAACATGACTTAACTGCTGAACTGTTAGCTACTCAGTATGAGTGGAGGTTATGCACATGTGTTCCTCTAAAGTGAGTCACAAAGAGGAACATCCATTTCTTCCACTGACAAAGTACTGACAGCAGATTGACTTTGACTCTTTTTTACTTGTGCTACTGTTTCACTGTGTTTTATATACCAGTATCTTTTAATGTTATTACATAGTCTTGTTAGAGTCATTTAGAGAAGGTGCATTGTATTATTAGCATGCTTAATACTTTAAACCTGGGAAACCACAGGGAAGGTTAGATGAACAGTTTTATAATGAAAAGTGAAGTTTTAAACAGATTGTAAGCCTTCAAACTGATTGCATATACTAAAATCCAACAATTTCATAGTGCTGAGAGCTTTTGTTGAGTAGTGGCAAGACATTTATTACGCCACAGCAAAATGAGGCTATAACTCACAATGGCGGCAGAAAGGTTGGCGGAAGGAATGATTATGCAACCTTGTGCATACAGAGCTCCAGAGGTGACCTTGGGCCTCCCCATATCTGAAGCCATCGACATGTGGGGACTGGGCTGTGTCCTCGCACATCTGTTTTTTGACCGTGACCTCTTCACTGACTACTCAACATACAACGTAATGAAAACTGTTTGCCATCTACTCGGCCAGCCAGAAGACCACCTGCTGAATGCTGGAAAGTACACCAACCAGTATTTCAACAGGGAACACTGCTCTCCCAATTCAAGATGGAGACTGAAGACATCAAAAGAGTACAAGGAGGCAACCGGTATCCAGACAATTTCAAAGTGGAATTTCGACACTGTCGGAACTTTGGATGAAGCGGTAGAGTTCTACTCAAATGCAACTACTTGTGTTGAACATGAAGACATAATGGAATTTTTAAATCTCCTAAAACGGTTGCTCGATCCAAATGCTGAAACAAGAATCACCCCAGGTCAAGCCCTAAACCATTGTTTTGTTACAATGGCTCACCTGGTAGATCACATGGACACCTCTCCTTATGCAAATGCTGCCGATGATTTGATGGTCGTCTCCCCCCCATATGATTCAGATGAATGTGATGAATCAACTGACTCAAGAGATGGATTCTCAGACACAGACAGCTCCAGCTGTGAGAGCGCAGACTCCATAGCATACAATGGTGATCCTCCAACTCCACAAGAACCAATTCAGATACAAAAGTATGACATACTCTGCAACAAGTCTGTACAATACCTTGTTTTAGACCTCAAATTATATCGTATACACATTCAAAATGACCTCATCATTTATATTAACTGCATACATTATGGAAATATTCAAATGTATGACTAAATGAAAGATCAGCTTTTGTGTGCTTTGTCAACTTGTCCACGTATAATTCATTGTCAGATGTCTTTCCACACAACAAGTCCGACTTTAAGTGGGTTTACTTTTTACATTTTCTAGTAGCAGGTCGTACATTTCCGAGTTCCGAATCTTTAGGAAGGCAGCATGAGTACAGCCTCATAAACCTTTAGCATGACTGCAGACTCTTAGTAAATATTTCTCTAAGGGGACGACATCTAAAGTTAAAAGAACGCTCCAACGATTTAGCATTACACTCTTTTCTTCCACATTGCCGGACTCACGATGGAAGAGTTCTAAAACTGAATAAAGACTCATGCAGCATAACCAGAGGTATGGTGTTTATTACTTCACACAATCTTCTTTTCTGTCAATACCGGGCGCCTCCCATTAACTAGAGCTTTGGCCCTGGCACTCATTCTGCTATTTATTTGGCAGCTGTTTTCCTCCGCTATGCTGACATCTACTGGTCTCACTTTGTGCTAACAGTTATACATGCTAGGAAACAGATGCACATGTACATTCCTAGGGGTACTGTACATGTGCATTAAATGTCACTGTAAATGTCAAATGAACCAATTTATATTGGAATTAGTTTAAATATAAATAATTACTAAATAACTTGAAAACTGACAAAACTGTAGGAGGGGAGTGTTTTTTCTTTATTTCTTTTCTTTAGCCACCTTTATCTGACACTATAAGGTCTCAAAACTTTGACGTTTGCTCAGCATGCCGATGAGAGCCTCCATGTAAAGATAAGTTCCTCTCCATGACTCTGCAGATTGTGTGCTCTCCGTGGCGCAGATGACAACTGAGAGACGGAAACGCTGCGGGATGACAACAATACACAGACGCACATGCAAACAAACACACGCAAGAGTAGGAGTTTTACGTGAGTCAGAGAAGTTATTTCACATGGCATTCTCCAAGAAGAGAAAAGTGATCAGTGAGACCAGAGCCTTTAACCATGAATGGACAGACTCTTGCTTTGGGAGCATGTTACACCGTACTACTGTACTAAAGTTACAAATGAGTTCATCATAACTTTTGTTCTCTGTTGACCTTTAGAAGCAAAGCACTTTGAGATGCCTTGCATCATAAAACACTTTGAATTTTCCTAAATTCTCAATTACAATAACTAATCATAAATCACTATAAATATATATATATATTATTTTATTTTTTTTATTAGACCACATCACTATTTTCTCAAAGCTGACACAGACAACTTTGGACTGTGGGACGAAACCAGAAAACGCCCAAAAGTGTATGTATTTTTATGAAAGAATGTAAATTAGTCTTAACATCTGAAGAAGGAATTCACTTCCCCTGTCAGTGATAGACCAATTAACATAACCTATTTATTTTTTGAGGGAAACTGGAGAACCCGGAGAAAACCTAAGGCTAAACTAAATCAGGGGATCAACTCATAGAACAGAAAGTCATGGAAAAGAATGTCATGGCTCACCTGGTAGATCACATGTACACCAAGTACATGTGACCTATCAGGTGAACCACGGCATTAAATTCAGATACAAAAGAATGTCAAGGCTCAACTGGTATATATATATATATATATATATATATATATATATATATATATATATATATATATATATATATATGTATGTATATATATATATATATATATATATATATATGTATGTATATATATAAGAGTCGTAGTTTAGATTACACTGTGAACTCAATATGCACATTTTCTACCACACATACATTTATTACTCCTAGACTAAAGCATTGTGTGAACTTCAGAAATTGCAATCTTAAACTTTCAAAACCCTGCATCCTGCAGCAATGACAACTCAAAGCAAAGTCGTAACGGAAAAAAACCTGAATCTTGTTCTGGTGCTCTGCTGATTCCCTTAGAGGACCACTGGCTCACTCTGATGAAGATTTTCTTCCTGGCCCAAAAACAAGACCAAGAAGTGGACCATGAGGGTCGACCTGTGGGACCACGAAGATGCTACTACTGTTGCCGAGTACAGAAACTTCAGGTTGGGCAGTGCAAAAGCAGCTTTCAAACTGCATGTCGGGAAATACAGAGGAGATGCAGGTATTGCAGGCCTTTTGAATGGCTGCTTTTTTCTCATTCCATCTTTTCCCTTTGCCTTTTAGTGATACACAAATTTGATCCCATTTACTTCCCTTCCATTTATGCTGTTTGGAGAGGTCTTTTTGCCACGGTCATTTGAACCTTAGCATTTTGATAAATGTAAATGAAAGCTGCTCAGTGCAGAAGTTTCTAACGCCGTCAAAATAATTGTGCAGCCTGTGAGCCCAGAAAAATTGAGTTTTTCATGTTTAGTGTTGTTTCAACTATATCACCTCGGGTACTTAGGGGTCCACCTTCAATCAGACCACAGTCATATTGTTAGTGCTTATGGTTGTGGACATTTTCAACTTGTTACTTCCCACTATTTCCCCTATGCCTTCTTCCACCATCTGCTTTCAGCACAAACTCTGTCTAAGCTCTCTTTGAAGGGTTGGTCTACACATAATAAAATGCTATGGCAGCTTTAAAGCGAGTCAATATAACTTTTGAAAGAGGGAAATAACACAATTTCCTCTTTCAAAAGTGGAATTCAGAAGTAATCAAATGCACCCCAATCTACCCTGAGGGGTTTTACTTCTCCATCCTTACTTAGTCTGGTATGACCAGTAGCTTATGGTGGCAAACGTTAACTAATTTTGGCAAACTTAAGTCTAACTGGCATTACTGAAAAGGTTCACTGTCTCCTCTGTACTCATCTTGTAACTGCCACATGTGGTCACAGTGGCAACTGTTCCGCACACATTGCATTTCAAAAGGCACCCTCTGAATTCTAAACTTGCTTCAACGATTTCCAACTTTGTCCACAGGTGATGCCATCCGTGGTGCCTATTCAGGCATTGACCAGAATGGCTTCAGCACCGTCGATCGCGGCAGCGACGGCTGCTCCCCATGCATCGTTGGTGACATTGCTCAAATGGATTGTACCTCTTCAGACGGTGGCGGTTGGTGGTACAGCCGCTGCGGCTCTGAACGGAGACTGGCATCCTAGTGGTGAACACGTCGATTGGGCTTCAGGCCTCCACTGGCAAACCTAGAAAACTCATGCGCCTTACTCCCTGACGGCCCCCAGAAGGATGATCAAGTCTGCGTGAGGGGACCCAACCCACATTTAACTTCATACTGGCTTTTCTAGTCCCACATCAAGGCTGGTATTACATTTAAGCAAAATTACTCTTTTATATGTGAAAAACAATTCGCTTTTTAAGATACTGGGCCTACTGTTCACATTTCCAGGATATGTATATATCCATATGTATGTATGGTATATGACGTCATCATTGAGGTTTGACTGATTTTATTAATGAAATTCCACATACAGGCTAAGTGCATTAATTCCATTGTCATTAACACCTGAGTATAAGTACATATATATTCATTAAAGATATTTGTTTGCAGAACCCTTGATTTGTCTATTTCTTTTAAATTCCTAATAGAAAATCACACCAATTGATTAACAATGAGTAGCTACACTTTATTACTACATGAGGACTTTTCTGTAAACAATGTGTGGCATCAATACCCTTATAAACTTAATATCAAAAGTTGACATCATGTAAAAATATTACTGTTACATTATGAAAATAATCTTGTTTTCTGTTCTTTTGAGCCATAAAACACATTCATTTTTCTTGAGGGAGACTTTTATAAATATATGGCTGTTAAGGTAAGGGTATAGATTAATGTTAAGGCGTTTATTATACATTTCCAAAAACAAGGGAATCACTCTGCTGGATAACAACAGTATCTGGAGTATATGTTATAGTGAGCCAGATATACAGGTTTTGTTAAAGTCACAGTCAGAAAGAATTTAAAGTTGGCTGTACTCAGAAAGCAAAGCAAAAAGAGATATACAGTGTTAATTAGTGGGCTTAAGAAGTGCTGGAAGATGGATTTTGTTACCTTTCAACATAGCTAGGCTAGCTGTTACCTTTCAACATAGCTAGGCTAGCTGTTACCTTGCACAGCACCTGGATTATTGTGATGTCACGGGAGAGTTGGAATAATGCAGAATTTGGTGGAAACACAGAGATAACATGTAAACTCAATGTGTGCTTAAATCCACATTCCTCTCCCCCAAGACACAAACATCTAGCTGCCATTTTGAGGACATATGTAGGACAATAGATGGTTTATCATATTCCTAATAATGGGAGGTGGTGGGTGGAGGTTATGTGGCAGATGGTGGGCTAGGGTCATTTCCCAGGCATCAATCAGATGGACATTCAGTCCTTTGAACATGGCTCTGAGCACCTTATCATGCTGCAGCGAGTACCAGTCGCTATAGTTAATCGTCACATCTAACGTCAAAGCTTTGGGGTTCCCTGTCCGGATGACGACCAGCGTGCCTGGAGTCGTGTCCAGCAGCCGCACCACCGCCCTGCGGATGCTCTGCATCCGCCGGATGTAGATCTCCATGGGGAAAGGTCCAAAGTGAGCCCAGATGGTAAAAACTACGACAATGTTGGGTTCTCCGACTAAGCCATCTAGATCATTAGCAATGTAATGAAGCACTCTAGTGTCCATGGGGGGGAAATGGATAGGAGGACCATGGCAGCGGTACGTCATCAAGATGTTGTTTGCATCGTCCAAGGACATGTGAGGTCCAGTTCTCTTCGGGTTGTGCAGGTCAAACTCCTTAAGACCTGATAGTATGACACGGGGAACACATTTAGCTGCAGTGGGAACAAAATCATCTGTTGCCAGAAATCCCTGTGGATCAGCTACCTGGTAGAGCTGCGTTGAGGAATTCATACCACTGCCTGATGGTGGAGTCTCCATACATGTGGACCACCTTGCCTTTCAGACACTGACTGATGGCAGGCGTGTGGTGACTGTGGTGCCACCTAGTGCTCGCCACACACCCTGGTAGTAATAACCAGAGGGTCCAGATGTCACAGTGCTGCTCTTCACCTGTGGTTGACCTGAGAGGAAGTTAAAGAATATGGGTGGGGTTACCCCATGAAAAAACAAAACCAAAGTATAAAGTGATTGTATGAACCTCTCAAGTACTATCCTTACTCCTGAGAAACTATAAACACTGCTATCAGCTGAGGAGAATGCTACCCAGAAGAATGTAGTACGCTTTTTCCTGAACTTTCTCATATGTTTTCTTCGTACGGTAAACTCGTACGAGTGTACCACAACAGATTCAGCAAACACTCCTAACTTCAGATAACCGTGTCAATGACCAGCGTAAACATGATGAATGCCACTTATGCATAAATGAGTGGGCATTCAAGAGAATTATAAGTAACCCCAATAATACCATATATGTCCTATATTGAAGTCCTGCATTCAGAGATCCATAAAGAAAAGTCTCAAATTTTTAACAGCAAAGGACCTGCTAAAATCAAGGGATGGGATACAATAAATGTTATTGCCGTGTCACCTGAGGGTCGCACTGTCACTGAAATAAAGAAAAAATGGTTCCATATGAAAAATGTCTCACCATTGATGACTGCAACGGAAAGGGGTCAAACTATTTAACTTGTTTTGTAGTATGAGATGGTCAAATACTGTAGATATTGGAGTTACACAATAGCATCAAAAGCCAGTACAAATGAATGATGATGAAGTTAGGCTGTATGAATGCATTTAGAACTATATTAGCCTATAATTTGAAATCGCAGAGTAAAATGTAAACATAATTATTAAGTGTAATTTATACAGGTATTTCAGACTCAATATTGACTGTTATGACAGTTCTGGACAACTGTTAAAAATAAATTCATACAAGCCACTAAAGAACAAATCTGTTTGTAAGTGGTTCTTGCATGAGGACCATTGTCTGAAACATATTTTGTTTTGAATTATTGTTATAGGAAGTTGTGGCAGTAACAGTGATAAATTAAAATTCAATATCATGCTTTACCTTCTTTTTGTGGCAACACGGTGACACTAGCAGGTCCTGAAGCCTGAATGTAGACTTTCATGTTGACATCGCTGAAGAAAAGCACACATAATATATCTCTTAAAAACACTTCAACATTCAGGACATAGATACAAAAGGAGGGCAAACATTTAAAATAATTTAACCAAACTAGAAAAATCAAGCACTCAAACACAAATGGGAATCAACTGCTAGAAAGTTCATTCAAGATCACACAAAACTTACTTTTTAAATGTAATGGCACAAATTCAAATGTTCACAAAAGTAATGGGTCCAATAACTGTATCACGTTGAAGGTGCTTCACAGTGATGAACCCAGAGATAACGATTACTATCTACACAACGTTTTAGCATTTCATAGTTTGACGGCCGGCAAACTAAATTGTTTTGGTTGAGTCTCACCGTTCTCATCAACATATTTTATGGATGCAGCTCTTTCATGCCGGAAAGCTGATTAACCAATTGACCCGTTGGTTAGTCCTGCCAATCTAACGCACACTGGTCAATCAAAGTGTAGCTTTGGCCAACTCTGACAAGTATAGGGCTCTGCTCTATAAACTCTAATGCAATCCTTTCACAAGCCCTAAAAACTGCAGTTATTAAACCGCTCCTAAAGAAGGCTAGTTTAGACTCCGCAACAATGAAAAATTATAGGCCAATATCAAACCTCCCATTTTTAAGTAAAATAATTGAAAAAGCGGTTTTCCAACAGCTGAACAAATTCTTGGCCGTAAATAACTGCTTTGATGTCTTCCAGTCAGGCTTTCGACAGCACCACAGTACTGAAACTGCTCTTGTTAAGGTTTTCAATGACATCCACTTAAACACAGACAATGGCAGAAGTTCAGTGTTAGTATTACTTAATCTCAGTGCTGCATTCGACACGGTCGACCATGACATACTACTAGAAAGACTAAAAATCTGGGTGGGACTTTCTGGCACAGCACTTAACTGGTTTGAATCCTACTTGAAGGACCGAGAATACTTTGTGTCTGTAGCTAATTACACATCAGAGCTGACTAAAATGACATGTGGTGTTCCCCAAGGTTCAATACTGGGGCCTCTTCTGTTCAACATCTACATGCAGAAATCTGGTTGTAGTTATGGATTCAGACCTCAACCTGAACAGCCATATCAAGACAGTTACAAAATCAGCCTACTATCACCTGAAGAATATATCAAGGATTAGAGGACTTATGTCTCAACAGGATTTGGAAAAACTTGTCCATGCATTTATCTTCAGCAGACTGGACTACTGTAACGGTGTGTTTACAGGTCTCTGTAAAAAGTCTGTCAGAAAGCTGCAGCTGATTCAGAACGCTGCAGCTCGAGTCCTCACTAAGACCAGGAGGGTGGATCACATTACTCCAGTTCTGAGGTCTTTGCACTGGCTTCCTGTCAAACAAAGAATTGACTTTAAAATCCTGCTGTTGGTTTATAAAGCACTGAATGGTTTAGGGCCAAAATACATCTCTGATCTGCTGCTACCTTATGAACCATCCTGACCCCTTAGGTCGTCTGGGACTGGTCTACTTTCTGTTCCCAGAGTCAGAACTAAACATGGAGAAGCAGCGTTCAGTTTTTCTGCTCCACATATCTGGAACAAAGTCCCAGAAAGCTGCAGGTCTGCTGAGACCCTCAGCTCCTTTAAATCAAGATTGAAGACTTTTCTTGTTTGATGCTGCCTTTAATTAATTGAACCAGATTCAATTAATATATTAATCAATTTCCTGCATTTCTGCATTTTACTACTGTATTTTACTTCTTACACTGTTTTTATTGTTTCAATGTATGTTCTTAATTGTTTTTAAATCTCCTTTTCTTTTGCCTTATGTTTTGATGCTTTTAATGGTTTTATGTGAGGCACTTTGAATTACCTTGTTGTTGAAATGTGCTATACAAATAAACTTGCCTTGCCTTGCCTTGCCTTCAGATTTACTTCATTTTCAGGTTAGTTTTGTTGATCTGGAGCTAGTCATGGTTAAACGTTGTGTAATAGTGAAACTCGTTGCCCAGAGAGGTTGGAAGGAGATATGCATTTCTAAAATGTTACATTTGTAGATTAAAACGTGTGGAGCTAACAACAGCAGAGTACTTTAGCACATGATTAATTCGGGTTAGGACATATGCTATGCTAGCTACTAAAGGTATGTCGTGCTCAAGGACACACCGACATGCGACTAGTGGAGCCGGGGATCGAACCGCCTATTCTCTGATCGAAGGACAATCCTGCTCTCCACTTAGCCACAGTTGCCCGCTAAGTGAAGGGCAATTGTGCACTACAACCACTAAACAGCAGACAGACAATGTTAGCGACTAGCAGGTTGAACATAGCGGCACATTTAGATTAAGGCAGATATTTCCCCCTCATCGGTGAAGACCAAAATACAGCTAAAAGGAGAAGAAATATTAGACACAACTCCAAATGAATAATAATGTGTCTCCATGTCAACTGGTGTTAAATAGGCCAGTGTTTGCTCACATTTTAGCCATATCCACTTGTTGTGCTGCTCCCAAGTGGCAAAAAAATAATAAGTGTGCATCTTAAAGTTTATGAAAAGACTACATCCAAAATAATATGACATCACAATGAATTTACAATAAAACAAAAATGAATCAAGGCAAATACTATCTAATGTTCCAAATGAAAGTCAACTTGTATGATATAGACTGGTTTGTTTGATTTGCAATACCTTTAAAACATCTTAATATTCAATCTTAACCGCCTGTAGTTACAAACTTCTGAAACATTCCATCAAGGAGATACAAAGGTAACACTGGATCTGCATATTTAGAAGTCACACAAAATTCCAGTCTCTCTGCTCCCTCACCTTTGAAAGAGCTTCTCCTCATTGGAATTGAGGACCTTTTCTTTGTATCCTGCTTCGTAGTGGTTGATCCTGGCATCACAGCTCAGGTTCTTTGGCTTGTAGCAGAACCACGGCTCGCCTGTACGGAGGTCAGTGTAGTTGCACAGCGGCTGCTGGGTTGGCCTTAGGCAGACGTTACAGAGGGTGGTTTCAGAGAGTGAGCCTGAGCTGAAGAGGCTCTTGTAGTAAATCCTATTGGGCTGTTCTCTGTTCAGCCTTTTCAGAACTGAGATGGCTTCACCAGAGTGAACCAGAGTCACCTGATGGGATAGAGAACCAGAGTTTTCACCAAGTCCAATCATGGTCAGTCATATCAATACAGACAAATACATTGCATACTGCTTGAAGCTTCACACGTCACATTTATAAAGATTCATGTCTTCAAATTCTGCACCAGATTGACATCAGACCATAATCTCTGGAGAATTGTCTATTCATTTAAACCCTTCCCTGAACAACAATTGTCCAATCAAAGCTTAGCAACAGTACCTAGGCATGGCAGGTCTGTCAAGCTCTAAACATGTTGAAGTGGTGTGCATGGGACTGTAGGAGAGATACTCTGCATGTTAAGTGTTTAGAGAGGGAGTTGTCCTTTTTTGAACTTGTTCAAAACTAAAAAACACAAGAAAAACAGTTCTATAAATCAAGGGAATTAATTATGTTTGTCTGCTTTCATGTAATCTGCTAGTTTTAGCATGAACATCTGACCAACTGGCTACCTTCATAACCTGACAACCAAGATGACATAATAACCTAGCCTTACTTCCAACACCAAGGAGTATGTAGAGGTTAGGTAACAATATATTTTCTAAAGTTACCTTCAGAACTAGCACATCCACTGTGTAGTGTTTCCCCAATATGTGTGAGCCTCCTGGCTGCTGCTGTTCGAGACTAAATTAACGTTGGCAGTGCTGTTTCATTGGATTTAAAACTCCAGCCAATCTTGATATCTGAGACGTTATGTGCACCATCCACATCAGCCAAACAGGATTATGTTAGCATTTTTTAATCATAATTATAACACTCGGACTAACTAGGTAGCTACAGTTAAATAAATCTGCTAGTGACAGTTTGCAGATGAAAAAAAATCTACAATCATGAGAACCTGCTTCAGTCTGAAATTAAAGAGTCTGCAATGACTGAGATTTTGAGTCGTAAATCTGTCAGCTGAACAAACTGCATATGTGCTGTGCGAGAAGTGGAAGTTAACAGGCATAGCAACAGTTAGGGCAGGGCTTCGTGAACAATGAATTATGATATTAAAAACACTTACAATACCATTACATTAAACATCATGGTTTTAGCATCACCTCAACCTGTGCGTCTCCTTCCCAGAGCAAAGAGAATACAGCAGAGTAGCTCCCATTCAGATGACCCACCACTTGCCCAGCCACACCTGCTTCAAGCTTCCGGTCGTGCAGACTGGCGAGTAGGAAGTCCCCCCCAGACTTCTTGGGACGACCCTGGAAGTCAGAGGTTTGTATCATGACCTCCAGCTGATCCCCAACATGCCACTGTCCCCCTTTCCTCCCTGGTAGAATGGTGAAGGTGCTGTGGGCTGGATCACTGGTCTGCTCCAGGGAAATAGGAGCTGACAAAAGTGGAGTTTCAGGCCAAGCAGTGGAGTCTAGTATGAGACTTTCCTCCAGAGCGTCCTCAGGGGACAGTGGCTGGAAGGTGCAGAAGCTGCGAATCTCGTTCGGGTGAGTGGAGACTCTCGGCATGATGATGGTGGAGTTGAATTTAGGCTGAAACTGGCAGGGGGTGGAGAGAGATGGTGTCAAAGATACATCAAGCATATGCACTGAAAAAAAGAGTAAAATGGCCAAGATTTGAATATTTTCTGGAGGGTTGCTAACAACTGTTCCTAACATTAACCCAGGGGAAAAGTGTCAAGATACTCTTGCTTTCTGTTTTACACAAGGCAAGAAAGTGAACATTAAATTCAAAGATTGTTTTTGGTGTGTGATTTCAAGGTTTTGTTCACTGAAATTCATGTTTTGGGATATTCAGTCAGAGATACAACAGATGCAAAAAAAAAAGGCAGAAAATAGAACCTGTTATAAAAACTTTCATGGGGCTTTTTTAAAACGATATACTTCTGACCCTTTTGTTAAGATGTATGTCTCAGTAAGAACGAATGGGAACCAGTGGGTTGTAACACATGGAGGTTTGGTCTAAAGTATAGAATACTGCCAGCTTTGTCCTTTAACTACAGGAGCTGCTGCTGTCCACAAGTCAAGGTGCAGGATTGAGAGGGAAAATACAATTGAACTCAAATTGTATTTATTTGCAATGAAGACCATTAAAACACACATTTTAAAACAATATCCAAAAACCTGACTAATATTCAACATTTCAAACAGGGTCCACCCTTCACACAATCCCACTAAAACCAGTTTCTCACCTCCAGAATGTCCATGTGACGTAGCACAAAGATGAAGGCAAAGACAGTCAGAAAGAGGAAGAGGGCGCAGAACTCCCTTCTTGTACAAAATGTGGCCTTCATGATCAGTGATTAGTCTTCACCTTCAGCATCAGTTACTGGATTGAGAAAATATATATAAAAATAACAAATGGTTATTGACACCTTGTAATGCTGAAGAATAGAACTTGTGAATGAAAAACTTGTTTAAATCTGAACCCAGTTGTGAAATCCTCCCTCTCTATACTAATAGTGTGACATGTTCAGCTTTCAATCTTTAGGACCAAACTAAATCCAGTCACCCAGGAAACTCCTTTGATTGATCATCCGTCAATCAAGGCCACAACCAAAGACAGCATCCCCTCTCTTGCTGTTCAACATGATCCATTCTATCATGTACACTTTGCAACATCATTCAGTCCTTTGTAATCCACATCACACTCTGCAAAGTAACCCTTCAAACAAATATCTGTTTTCACTCTCATGATACAGATCAGAGGTGCTCGTGTCCTTCTGCTAACTACAGTTTTGTAGTTGTTCTACAGTTGTTCAAATCTGGACAAATTTTATTTTCAGTTCTTTTTCATGATTACTATGACTAATAACTGCAGTATTGATTGTATGTGTTCCCGAAAAGGATCTTGCGGAGGGGACATGGAGAAGAAGAAAAAAAATCAACTGTTGAAGAAAAAGAAAAAAGAGCAGTACATTTACGAGATCTCGTTAGTTAGATGAGATATCGCAAAAGATGTCAGGTGACAAAAAAAACAACGACCCAAAAAACCTGTAATGTAGGCAACATCTGGATCAGTTGGGCACCATAGAAACTAACCACAACAATGGAGCGCACACACCTGTGGGAGTGGTGCATTTTTACCATCTGAAGCCTTGCATAGCTCTGAAACAGCTGTGGCAATCACAATTAAACATGATAATGAAGCTCAGCATACTGAATGTTTTACCTCATGTCTCGATGGTTCAGAGCATCGCGGCATTAACACAATACACACATCACCACAAAGATAGAGATAATGTGAAGTAAGGCACTTAGGTAAAGTTAGAAAGATATTGACAGATTCGGACTTCCCGGTTCAATAAATCGTTAACGAAACGTTGCTAAAATACAAACGATACCTCCCTGTAACCGTAGTGAGGTAGACAACAAGCTACAACCTTAATTTAATTAAAACGGGCCGTCTTACGGACTCCTCCGAGCTGGACAATCGGCATTGGTCTCAATGAGCAGCAGGCTGCGAGACGAGTGCGCAGGGACCGTCTACAAAGTGCAATGCGGAAAATACCTACAACAATATTCAATAGCTTCGCTGTCATGCAATGTAATGTAACCAAAATCACTTCACACATCAATGGGCTCCTCTTTGTTGTACTACAAGTGTTATTTTGAAAAAATATGATTTTGATTAATTTTAGTGAATATTTATTGAAAATAATAATCAATAGCTTTACTGTTATAGTGTAGTGTGACCAAAATCACTTTTGACAGGTGCTGTCAAATTCTCTTTCTGGTGACGATTCCAACTGACATTAAAGTATCAGTGATTTGGTCAAACCAGTGTCCATTAGAGAACTGCAAACATACAGTTAATTTAAAGCTCAATTAAATAAATGGTTAGTTAGTACCCAACTCTGTCAGCACTAGAATGTAACTGCTTCTCTGTCCGTGTTGAACTTTCCCTCGATCTGTCTGTTGTCACCTGTCTGTCTGTCTTGAAATTGCCAGTCGACCCTCATCTACCTGCATGCTTGTCTTTTATTGTTGTTTAGCTGTGTCTGACTGATTTATGTATTTCAAATACTCTGCATGCTTTTATGTTTTGTGCCTCTGACATGGATGTTTTTTAGTGTCTAAAAACTGCAGCATAATATTCTCTTTAGTGCATGCTTCTATTTAACATACAGGTGCATCTCAAAGAATTAGAATATCATCGAAAAGTTAATTTATTTCAGTAATTCAATTCAAAAAGTGAAACCCATATATTATATAGATTCATTACACACAGGGTGATATATTTCAATCGTTTATTTCTTTTAATTTTGATGATTATGGCTTACAGCTAAGCTCCTGAACCAGAGACAACGTCAGAAGCGTTTTACCTGGGCTAAGTTACCTGGACTAAGGAGAAAAAGGACTGTTGCTCAGTGGTCCAAAGTGGTCCAAAGTCCTCTTTTCAGATGAAAGTAAATTTTGCATTTCATTAGGTCCAGAGTCTGGAGGCAGAGTGGAGAGGCACACAATCCAAGTTGCTTGAGGTCCAGTGTGGACTGTATGTTTGTAGTTCTCTAATGGACACTGGTTTGACCAAATCACTGATACTTTAATGTCACTTGGAATCGTCACCAGAAAGAGAATTTGACAGCACCTGTCAAAAGTGATTTTGGTCACACTACACTATAACAGTAAAGTTATTGAATATTATTTTCAATAAATATTCACTAAAATTAATCAAAATCATATTTTTTTCAAGATAACACTTGTAGTACAACAAAGAGGAGCCCATTGATGTGTGAAGTGATTTTGGTTACATTACATTGCATGACAGCGAAGCTATTGAATATTGTTGTTGTAGGTATTTTCCGCATTGCACTTTGTAGACGGTCCCTGCGCACTCGTCTCGCAGCCTGCTGCTCATTGAGACCAATGCCGATTGTCCAGCTCGGAGGAGTCCGTAAGACGGCCCGTTTTAATTAAATTAAGGTTGTAGCTTGTTGTCTACCTCACTACGGTTACAGGGAGGTATCGTTTGTATTTTAGCAACGTTTCGTTAACGATTTATTGAACCGGGAAGTCCGAATCTGTCAATATCTTTCTAACTTTACCTAAGTACATTTCAGAGGGAAATATATATATATATATATATATATATATATATATATATATATATATATATATATATATATATATATATATATATATTTAAATATATATATATTAATAAACACCATACCTCTGGTTATGCAGCATGAGTCTTTATTCAGTTTTAGAACTCTTCCATCGTGAGTCCGGCAATGTGGAAGAAAAGAGTAATGCAAAATCATTTGAGCGTTCTTTTAACTTTAGATGTCGTCCCCTTTGAGAAATATTTAGTAAGAGTCTGCAGTCATGCTAAAGGTTTATGAGGCTGTACTCATGCTGCCTTCCTAAAGATTCGGAACTCGGAAATTTACGACCTGCTACTAGAAAATGTACGCGTACAAGGAATTTGACTCCGGCTGTACATTGCTCTCCACATACATACACAGCATTTACAAATGTGCCACAACAGGTTTGCCTCTTGCTTAACTATTGTCGTCTGGCTTCACCTGTAATGCCAATGAGTTCAATTTAGAATTTTCCAGTTGCACCTACAGCTTGTGCATGATTATCAAACTGCCACTCAACACTCTGTGTCCGCCTCAATGAAAGCTAATCCTAATGAGATTTCATACTGGATTCAGATTCTATAAATCGCTTACTAATTGTCACAATCAGGCTTTGCCTTGTGTGTGTTTCTGTAGCTCCTCACTTCCTTCACCTGTCCCTAATCAGTTCATTCAGTGCACCTGCCCGTCACACTCACCTCATCAGCACAACTCTCCTCACCTGTTCTAGTCACTATTTAAACCCCTGTCTTTCACTCACTCACTGCCAGGTCATTGTTTTGTTTCCTACTTACCCGCTCATTTTGCTCATCCTGTTCCCGGTTTCCCAATCTGCCCTATTTTGCCCTGCCCCACCGACTCCAAGAAGGCCGGATACTCTGAACTGCTGTTTGGTGCAGTCGAGTAAATGTAATGTAATGTACAAAGTACAAATTTTGCTGTGAAATGTAGCGGAGCAGAAGTATTAAGTAGCATATAACAAAGGTAGTAGAAGTAAAATAAAATGTCACAAATGCAGTATATTAGAATGGTTACTGATGCTGATTCATGATAAAATAAACTTCATATATACTTTGTTTAAGCGTTCCATGTGTCTTACCTCAGCAGAGATTCATTTGGAGATTCTGTTCATCACAGTGTGATCCGTCACTTTATCTCACAGGTTTACAATAAACGTTGTTCTCTGTGCTTGACTTTCAGGAAATTCATTGAAGGGTAGTGACAGCAAACAGCACTGTCACAGCTAAAGAGACACATAGAATCTCATGTTGATGACGCCTTCTCTTCTTAACCACTCCCATGAGCCAAAAGAGCACAGAAAAAGCTAAGAGTATAGGAGCTTCTCTGTTGAAGCTTTAACATACATATTGAAACAAATACTAAAAAAAAGAACATAAAGTGATTATAGTGTCCTCAAGCTTTTCTTAACCTTTGAACTCTGACTGTCACTTCCATCTAAATAGCTAAAAGTTTAATTCTTGTGAAGTATGGAAGATTGCAACTCCCTAAATTAAAACGAATCAAATTAAGATATGAAGTTCAATGTATATATATATATATATATATATGGTTATATGTATTTTTGGGATGTGTAGAAATATGCTAACGGTATTTACAGGCATTAAACGTATAAGTATTATGTGTGTGTGTGTGTGTGCTCATTTGCAATAGTGTTGCGTGTGTCATAGAGTAAAGATTTGAGTCTCCGGGTGAGGCACTCACGCGCTCCCCGTACAAAGAGGAAGCTCTGATTCACAGGTGGTTTAGCTTAAACTTATAACTAGATGTGTTGTGAAGCGGGTGAGTCCGTGGGCAACAACACTTTACTAACGAGTAACAACAGGTGGAAAGCAGGAACAGCATCTTCTCTGTCCCTGAGAACGGCTGGACTCCCACACACACAGTGGCCCCCACCCTGGCGTGTGTGTGTGTGAAGATAATGACTCCCTGTGCAGGAGAATGTCAAATTCCTCATTAGAAAGTATAAGAAAAGAGGGAAATGATAGAACAAGGTTCACAAACACAGAGAGGAGGGATGCGTATTCCGAGCCCTGACTTTGTGTCTGTTGCTAGGGATACTTAATCAATTCTTGTGTTGTGTGAAACCATAGATCTATGCATTATATGCTTTGATGCTTGACTTAATAAATTGTTAATACTTATAGATCGTCTACCATCTTCTGTTCATCGAATGTAATTCCAATCAAACGATCTGCGCAGGGTCCTTCTGAAGGTGTAGTCTTTTGGAGTCAGATTATACGGTGGGCTTTTAGCCCGAGGGTAAATCCCCAACAGATGCAATTCCTCTTATAATGAAATGGAAAATATTTGGTAATTAACAATTATTCAGCTTTTCTTTAAAGACTAAATTAATTATATTTCAAAGTGAAAATCTGCATTGCACTGAAGTGTTGTCCACTCAAGTGCTGTATATTTAAGTACAATTTCGAAGTACTTTATCATTGTATGCAACTTTGTACTTCTACTCCACTTAATTTATTTGATATATCGGTAACACTTTATAATAACTACACACTATGAAGCATTAGTTAAGTATGAGTAGACACTTAATTCATCATTTATAAAGCATTGTTCCTACATTAATAATTCATTAGTATGCAATTCATAACAACAGTTATAAATGTTTTATTCTTGATTAATAAGCCCGTCTATTATGTGTTTCATTATTGCGTTTTCATACTTTATGAATGATGGATTCCCCATTTGAAAATGAAGTATTATATATTTTACAAACCAATTATTAAGAAGTTGTAGATGATTAATAAGATAATTTATAAAGTGTTAGTAAATGATTAATAGCTTATTTAGGTGTACACTATTCATGCATTTATATATATATAATGGTTAGGGACTATGTTAATATATGCTTTATAAACGCATATTAATACTGCAATTCATGATTAATTCATGATTTATTAAGGTAGTTACTACTCGTTAGTAAAGTGTTTTATGTGACCTCATCTAAAGTGAGGACTATTTATGCCTTACAAAGCATTTATAAATGAGATTGAAAGGCCAGCAGTGCCTCAAAACACATTTTTGAACAGAACAGGCAAATAGACAACACAAAGTGATCAAAAACATATAAATATTTATTGCAAGATACAAGCAATATACTGTTAAATACAAACCTCATGTAAGAAACAAAGACATTCTATTTCAGGAGAACATGGCTGGATACAAAACATTTGTAAATATACGACTGGAGCTAACCAGGAGCTTTGCATATTAGTTTACATTTACTTATTTAATTATTCATTTTAACCAAGCATATCGATCTCCACTGTTTGTACTTTTCTTCAGTTGCATGTCCCGATGGCAGCCGGCCGAATCTGCTCATTGTTTGCAAAAAAGAAATCCCGCTTTCCATACGTCATCAATGTGAGACGGACAAAGGAAAAGCCCGCTTCATACGTCATCAACGTGCGACAAATGTTTCGCCAGGAACTGGTACAGAAGTGCACTTGCGCGATGGAAAACTCCGACCTAAGTTGAAAGGCCGCGCGGACCCGGGCCAGAAATAATGACTGCTGACGGGCCTCCAATGGCCGTCTGTTTGTTTCTTATTTTGCTGGCACGTAACGTTACACATTATGGAGGATGAGTATCCAGCTACAAGGCTGGCCCAACCACATGTGAATATGGAGAAGCAGACCATACTATGGAGCATTGCCTTGTCTGCCCTCTACTACCCAACCCTTGCAACTCAAAAGACCTTGCAGTGTTCAATAAAAATGCAAAGAACTGTGTAAAGAAATGGGAAACTGTCATATAACCATCACGCTTCAGTGAAACGAAAAGAAGAAGTTTAATAACGTAAGCAATCTTTTTAGCAAAACTGCCGAAATTCTTGGGTTGCAGCTTCTCCAATGGTTTTCTCTGTTTTTTATGTCGTTGTAACCTAATCTCTTTAGATTTTGGACTGTTGCTCGGACAAAACAACACATTGCATGAGATCAACAAGGAAATGTGATGGGCATTTTCACTACTTTGTGGCATTACATAGTCCAAACAATGAATTAATTAATCCAGAAAACAACTCTTGTAGGGATTGAGGCATCATTCCCTCAAATGAAGGGGTCCTGTAAGCCTTCCAGGGTTATGGGCTCGTGTGACTCGATGTGGAAGCGGGGCACTAACATTGCAGGATTGGGGATTTCATTCTTGTTACGCTGCTGCAGGGTCATGGCTTTCCTCAAGCCTCCAGGAACAGCACTAGGCTTGGTGGACACATTTGGAATTGTAGGATACCCAGAAATGCTATACACATTCATTACAAAAGCAATGGCTGCAAGAGTAATTAACACTATGGTCACCTGTGCTAAAAAAACAAACATTTGTTGCAGTATAATATGCTTTGGATAGACGAGTCTACATGATGTCACACTGTACATAATGTGTGATCTCTCCCCCTGTCGTAG
Source organism: Anarhichas minor (assembly GCF_050575085.1). Classification (NCBI taxonomy): domain Eukaryota; kingdom Metazoa; phylum Chordata; class Actinopteri; order Perciformes; family Anarhichadidae; genus Anarhichas; species Anarhichas minor. The sequence continues at coordinate 945,387 of NW_027466501.1, forward strand.
ACCGTGAGCCCAGCAGTAGCAGCTACAATGCCTCTTCTGGAACCTTCTACAGCTGTGTCAGTCAGATCACCATTGGTAAGTGCATTATTTACAAATATAAAAAAGACAAAAAAATTCTATACTGTATATATATATATATATATATATATATATATATATAAGTGTGTTTACAATGATCACTGCTGCTAGAATTTCAACAGGAAAATCTTGTATTCTGACGATGTGGGGTTAGAAAAAAGTGAGCTCCTCATCTCTGCTACAAGCTCCGGACAGTTGGTGGCCCAGGTGCATTGTGGTTAATGGGAGGGGCCCGGTATTGACAGAAAAGAAGATTGTGTGAAGTAATAAACACCATACCTCTGGTTATGCTGCATGAGTCTTTATTCAGTTTTAGAACTCTTCCATCGTGAGTCCGGCAATGTGGAAGAAAAGAGTGTAATGCTAAATCGTTGGAGCGTTCTTTTAACTTTAGATGTCGTCCCCTTAGAGAAATATTTAGTAAGAGTCTGCAGTCGTGCTAAAGGTTTATGAGGCTGTACTCATGCTGCCTTCCTAAAGATTCGGAACTCGGAAATGTACGACCTGCTATTAGAAAATGTAAAATGTAACCCCGCTTAAAGTCGGACTTGTTGTGTGGAAAGATATCTGACAATGAATTATACGTGGACAAGTTGACAAAGCACACAAAAGCTGATCTTTCATTTAGTCATACATTTGAATATTTCCATAATGTATGCAGTTCATATAAATGATGAGGTCATTTTGAATGTGTATACGATATATAATTAGAGGTGCCTTTCCCGGTACAGCAATGTACAGTGGAACTACTTTAGATTTCATATGGTCATAGAAACATCAGAATCAGAATCAGCTGTATTGGCCATGTACGCCTACGCATACAAGGAATTTGACTCCGGCTGTACATTGCTCTCCACGTACATACACAGCATTTACAAATGTGCCACAACAGGTTTGCCTCTTGCTTTACTATTGTCGTCTGGCTGCACCTGTAACGTCAATGAGTTCAATTTAGGATTTTCCGGTTGCACCTACAGCTTGTGCATGATTATCAAACTGCCACTTAACACTCTGTGTCCGCCTCAATGAAAGCTAATCCTAATGAGATTTCATACTGGATTCAGATTCTATAAATCGCTTACTAATTCTGAAATATTCAAAGTTTTTACTTGCCAAAGTGAAAAATACTTTTCCTCCCCTTATTTATTGTTATAAGATTAATAAGATTAAGGGATACATTCTTTCCGGTTGGCTGCCACAGATCCTCACAGTCATGAACCAAGCAGGGAAAGTCTAGATAAGCAGTAAGAAAATGTAAAGATTTCCCCTGACATAACTTTGTCCGTATGTCACTGGCCGCTGACAGGAAATAGCACGTTGTTGTCTGAAATAATTTTCCTGTCTGTCAAAAAAACTGCAACCCCTTGCTTTTTAGCAACATTCAGACCTGGCCGTTTGACATTTTCTCGTTGAGTATTACAGCCCGGTTGGTGGCAGAGGCATTTGCAATGCCCAAATGTGGCAAATTTCAAACGGGTACCGAGGAACTTCAGGTATCATATAAATTGGTATTAAAACTGAGTTTAAAATCCTGAACATGAATGTTTTGGTGTTTATAATTTTACTTGTTTTCCTTATTAAAGAGCATCTTTAACTAGGGCTTTAGCAAATGTCATTTTTTGACATTCAAACCCAGTGGCGGACTAAGGCTGTCTGAGGTGCAGGGACTAAAAAATATAAAGGGCCCCAACAGCTGCACGCGGTGGGGCACCAGCCCGAAGAAAGTACCCTGGAGGGCACTTCATCACGTTCTCTCCAATGGAAGGGCATCCTGGAGAGCATGTAATCATGTTGTATCTACCATAGGGGAAGAAGGCAGTCATTTCTAATAATAGTGTTCGAGCCCAAATACATTTTGTGTTCGTAGTATATTGACGAGGCAGACGCGGAGGTGGCGTTAGTTCACTTTATTCGGTCATGATACCTGCTGTCGTTACTGCGCATGCACACTACAACACTTAGAAAAAGGCCGTGTTCACGGAGGTCCAAAAAGCTTATTACAACCATATAAAATGATTATGGTCAATATACCACAGTGTTATTGTGGTTATACAAATGTAATTTATGGTGCTGCTGTTAGAAAAAAAAAAAGTTGATTTCGAATTTGAATGTCAACGTTTTGATGAAGCTTTGAACTCTTCGGTACAGGGTTAGAAGATGTTGCTGTGCCGTTTACATCAAGAGGATACGGAAAGATATTCTATTTATCCTCTGGCTGTTTCATGCAACTGCATCTTCTGCATCTTCTGACACATTCAAGTGTTACAAGCACACTCCGACATGATGGAAACATTAAACACTCCCCACCACACCAGCCCTGCAGCCACCTAAAGGACTTCCACAGCAAGTCTCTGTATGCTTGTTGTAGGCACTCAGCTGAAACTTGTTATTGCATAGTGCAGCGTGTGGCCCAGATACCTGCACCTGCATTTGTTGTCTTACCTCTGAGGGTGTCAGGAAGTGGAAGTGCTATACGTATCTGGGCCTCGCTCTCCTCAGAGAGCCACGCGGGCACTTTTTTTTCTGATGAGTGCGACATAGATATTGCTTAGAATACACTATGTCCGAAAAGGCTGCGCACACCGTGAGTTTTGGAGGTCGTTCGGATACATGCCAGGTGTAGATTACCATCTCCGCCCCTCCCGCCATTTCAGGTGACTTTCATGGGATGTTAAGGACTGTTGGCTCGATGGAGTTCTTAATGGCTTTTTTGAATTGTGTTACACCATACCTGGACCAGGTTTATCTACAACCCATTTCTGAAAGTCTAAAATCCACCGGCCTTGCTTAAGAAGCAATTTTCTATTATAATTGTATTACTTTATGAACTGTGAGATCATCATTTTTTCTGGCTTTCTTGAATTTAAAGACCCTGAAAACCTATTTTCTCAATCAGGTTTCCGACATATTCAACTTGTTACTTCCCACTATTTCCCCTATGCCTTCTTCCACCATCTGCTTTCAGCACAAACTCTGTCTAAGCTCTCTTTGAAGGGTTGGTCTACACATAATAAAATGCTATGGCAGCTTTAAAGCGAGTCAATATAACTTTTGAAAGAGGGAAATAACAATTTCCTCTTTCAAAAGTGGAATTCAGAAGTAATCAAATGCACCCCAATCTACCCTGAGGGGTTTTACTTCTCCATCCTTACTTGGCCTGGTATGACCAGTAGCTTATGGTGGCAAACGTTAACTAATTTTGGCAAACTTAAGTCTAACTGGCAATGCTGAAAAGGTTCACTGTCTCCTCTCTACTCATCTTGTAACTGCCACATGTGGTCACAGTGGCAACTGTTCCACACACGTTGCATTTCAAAAGGCACCCTCTGAATTCTAAACTTGCTTCAACGGTTTCCAACTTTGTCCACAGGTGATGCCATCCGTGGTGCCTATTCAGGCATTGACCAGAATGGCTTCGGCTTCAGCACCGTCGATCGCGGCAGCGACGGCTGCTCCCCATGCATCGTTGGTGACATTGATCAAATGGATTGTACCTCTTCAGACGGTGGCGGTTGGTGGTACAGCCGCTGCGGCTCTGAACAGAGACTGGCATCCTAGTGGTGAACACGTCGATTGGGCTTCAGGCCTCTACTGGCAAACCTAGAAAACTCATGCGCCTTACTCCCTGACGGCCCCCAGAAGGATGATCAAGTCTGCGTGAGAGGACCCAACCCACATTTAACTTCATACTGGCTTTTCTAGTCCCACATCAAGGATGGCATTACATTTAAGCAAAATTACTCTTTTATATGTGAAAAACAGTTCGCTTTTTAAGATACCGAGCCTACTGTTCACATTTCCAGGATATATGGTATATGACGTCATCATTGAGGTTTGACTGATTTTATTAATGAAATTCCACATACAGGCTAAGTGCATTAATTCCATTATCATTAACACCTGAATATAAGTACATATATATTCATTAAAGATATTTGTTTGCAGAACCCTTGATTTGTCTATTTCTTTTAAATTCCTAATAGAAAATCACACCAATTGATTAACAATGAGTAGCTACACTTTATTACTACATGAGGACTTTTCTGTAAACAATGTGTGGCATCAATACCCTTATAAACTTAATATCAAAAGTTGACATCATGTAAAAATATTACTGTTACATTATGAAAATAATCTTGTTTTCTGTTCTTTTGAGCCATAAAACACATTCATTTTTCTTGAGGGAGACTTTTATAAATATATGGCTGTTAAGGTAAGGGTATAGATTAATGTTAAGGCGTTTATTATACATTTCGAAAAACAAGGGAATCACTCTGCTGGATAACAACAGTATCTGGAGTATATGTTATAGTGAGCCAGATATACAGGTTTTGTTAAAGTCACGGTCAGAAAGAATTTAAAGTTGGCTGTACTCAAAAAGAGATATACAGTGTTAATTTGTGGGCTTAAGAAGTGCTGGAAGATGGATTTTGTTACCTTTCAACATAGCTAGGCTAGCTGTTACCTTTCAACATAGCTAGGCTAGCTGTTACCTTGCACAGCACCTGGATTATTGTGATGTCACGGGAGAGTTGGAATAATGCAGAACTTGGTGGAAACACAGAGATAACATGTAAACTCAATGTGTGCTTAAATCCGCATTCCTCTCCCCCAAGACACAAACATCTAGCTGCCATTTTGAGGACATATGTAGGACAATAGATGGTTTATCATATTCCTAATAATGGGAGGTGGTGGGTGGAGGTCATGCGGCAGGTGGTGGGCTAGGGTCATTTCCCAGGCATCAATCAGATGGACATTCAGTCCTTTGAACATGGCTCTAAGCACCTTATCATGCTGCAGCGAGAACCAGTCGCTATAGTTAATCGTCACATCTAACGTCAAAGCTTTGGGGTTCCCTGTCCGGATGACGACCAGCGTGCCTGGAGTCGTGTCCAGCAGCCGCACCACCGCCCTGCGGATGCTCTGCAGCCGCCGGATGTAGATCTCCATGGGGAAAGGTCCGAAGTGAGCCCAGATGGTAATAACTACGACAATGTTGGGTTCTCTGATTAAGCCCTCTAGCTCATTAGCAATGTAATGAAGCACTCTAGTTTCCATTGGGGGAAAATAGATAGGAGGACCATGGGAGCGGAACGTCACCAAGATGTCGTTTGCATAGTCCAAGGACATGAGAGGTCCAGTTATCCTCGGGTTGTGCAGGTCAAACTCCTCAAGACCTGAAAGTATGACAGGGGGAACACATTTAGCTGCAGTGGGAACAAAATCATCTGTTGCCAGAAATCCGTGTGGATCAGTTACCTGGTAGAGTTGTGCTGAGGAATGCATACCACTGCCTCATGGTGGAGTCTCCATACATGTGGACCACCTTGCCTTTCAGACACTGACTGATGGCAGGCGTGCTGAATTCGCGGACTGTGGTGCCACCTAGTGCTCGCCACACACCCTGGTAGTAATAACCAGAGGGTCCAGATGTCACAGTGCTGCTCTTCACCTGTGGTTGACCTGAGAGGAAGTTAAAGAATATGGGTGGGGTTACCCCATGAAAAAACAAAACCAAAGTATAAAGTGATTGTATGAACCTCTCAAGTACTATCCTTACTCCTGAGAGACTATAAACACTGCTATCAGCTGAGGAGAATGCTACCCAGAAGAATGTAGTACGCTTTTTCCTGAACTTTCTCATATGTTTTCTTCGTATGGTAAACTCGTACGAGTGTACCACAACAGATTCAGCAAACACTCCTAACTTCAGATAACCGTGTCAATGACCAGCGTAAACATGATGAATGCCACTTATGCTTAAATGAGTGGGCATTCAAGAGAATTATAAGTAACCCCAATAATACCATATATGTCCTATATTGAAGTCCTGCATTCAGAGATCCATAAAGAAAAGTCTCTATTTTTTAACAGCAAAGGACCTGCTAAAATCAAGGGATGGGATACAATAAATGTTATTGCCGTGTCACCTGAGGGTCGCACTGTCACTGAAATAAAGAAAAAATGGTTCCATATGAAAAATGTCTCACCATTGATGACTGCAACGGAAAGGGGTCAAACTATTTAACTTGTTTTGCAGTATGAAATGGTCATATACTGTAGATATTGGAGTTACACAATAGCATCAAAAGCCAGTACAAATGAATGATGATGAAGTTAGGCTGTATGAATGCATTTAGAACTATATTAGCCTATAATTTGAAATCGCAGAGTAAAATGTAAACATAATTATTAAGTGTAATTTATACAGGTATTTCAGACTCAATATTGACTGTTATGACAGTTCTGGACAACTGTTAAAAATAAATTCATACAAGCCACTAAAGAACAAATCTGTTTGTAAGTGGTTCTTGCATGAGGACCATTGTCTGAAACATATTTTGTTTTGAATTATTGTTATAGGTAGTTGTGGCAGTAACAGTGATAAATTAAAATTCAATATCATGCTTTACCTTCTTTTTGTGGCAACACGGTGACACTAGCAGGTCCTGAAGCCCGAATGTAGACTTTCATGTTAACATCGCTGAAGAAAAGCACACATAATATATCTCTTAAAAACACTTCAACATTCAGGACATAGATACAAAAGGAGGGCAAACATTTAAAATAATTTAACCAAACTAGAAAAATCAAGCACTCAAACACAAATGGGAATCAACTGCTAGAAAGTTCATTCAAGATCACACAAAACTTACTTTTTAAATGTAATGGCACAAATTCAAATGTTCACAAAAGTAATGGGTCCAATAACTGTATCACGTTGAAGGTGCTTCACAGTGATGAACCCAGAGATAATGATTACTATCTACACAACGTTTTAGCATTTCATAGTTTGACGTCCGGCAAACTAAATTGTTTTGGTTGAGTCTCACCGTTCTCATCAACATATTTTATGGATGCAGCTCTTTCATGCCGGAAAGCTGATTAACCAATTGACCCGTTGGTTAGTCCTGCCAATCTAACGCACACTGGTCAATCAAAGTGTAGCTTTGGTTCAGTGTTAGTATTACTTAATCTCAGTGCTGCATTCGACACGGTCGACCATGACATACTACTAGAAAGACTAAAAATCTGGGTGGGACATTCTGGCACAGCACTTAACTGGTTTGAATCCTACTTGAAGGACCGAGAATACTTTGTGTCTGTAGCTAATTACACATCAGAGCTGACTAAAATGACATGTGGTGTTCCCCAAGGTTCAATACTGGGGCCTCTTCTGTTCAACATCTACATGCAGAAATCTGGGTGTAGTTATGGATTCAGACCTCAACCTGAACAGCCATATGAAGACAATTACAAAATCAGCCTACTATCACCTGAAGAATATATCAAGGATTAGAGGACTTATGTCTCAACAGGATTTGGAAAAACTTGTCCATGCATTTATCTTCAGCAGACTGGACTACTGTAACGGTGTGTTTACAGGTCTCTGTAAAAAGTCTGTCAGAAAGCTGCAGCTGATTCAGAACGCTGCAGCTCGAGTCCTCACTAAGACCAGGAGGGTGGATCACATTACTCCAGTTCTGAGGTCTTTGCACTGGCTTCCTGTCAAACAAAGAATTGACTTTAAAATCCTGCTGTTGGTTTATAAAGCACTGAATGGTTTAGGGCCAAAATACATCTCTGATCTGCTGCTACCTTATGAACCATCCCGACCCCTTAGGTCGTCTCGGACTGGTCTACTTTCTGTTCCCAGAGTCAGAACTAAACATAGAGAAGCAGCGTTCAGTTTTTCTGCTCCACATATCTGGAACAAAGTCCCAGAAAGCTGCAGGTCTGCTGAGACCCTCAGCTCCTTTAAATCAAGATTGAAGACTTTTCTTGTTTGATGCTGCCTTTAATTAATTGAACCAGATTCAATTAATATATTAATCAATTTTCTGCATTTCTGCATTTTACTACTGTATTTTACTTCTTACACTGTTTTTATTGTTTCAATGTATGTTCTTAATTGTTTTTAAATCTCCTTTTCTTTTGCCTTATGTTTTGATGCTTTTAATGGTTTTATGTGAAGCACTTTGAATTACCTTGTTGTTGAAATGTGCTATACAAATAAACTTGCCTTGCCTTGCCTTGAGATTTACTTCATTTTCAGGCTAGTTTTGTTGATTTGGAGCTAGTCATGGTTAAACGTTGTGTAATAGTGAAACTCGTTGCCCAGAGAGGTTGGAAGGAGATATGCATTTCTAAAATGTTACATTTGTAGATTAAAACGTGTGGAGCTAACAACAGCAGAGTACTTTAGCACATGATTAACTCAGGTTAGGACATATGCTATGCTAGCTACTAAAGGTATGTCGTGCTCAAGGACACACCGACATGCGACTAGTGGAGCTGGGGATCGAACCGCCTATTCTCTGATCGAAGGACAATCCTGCTCTCCACTTAGCCACAGTTGCCCGCTGAGTGAAGGGCAATTGTGCACTACAACCACTAAACAGCAGACAGACAATGTTAGCGACTAGCAGGTTGAACATAGCGCCACATTTAGATTAAGGCAGATATTTCCCCCTCGTCGGTGAAGACCAAAATACAGCTAAAAGGAGAAGAAATATTAGACACAACTGCAAATGAATGCTAATGTGTCTCCATGTCAACTGGTATTAAATAGGCCAGTGTTTGCTCACATTTTAGCCATATCCACTTGTTGTGCTGCTCCCAAGTGGCAAAAAAATAATAAGTGTGCATCTTAAAGTTTATGAAAAGACTACATCCAAAATAATATGACATCACAATGAATTTACAATAAAACAAAAATGAATCAAGGCAAATACTATCTAATGTTCCAAATTAAGGTCAACTAGTATGATTCAGACTGGTTTGTTTGATTTGATTTGCATTACCTTTAAAACATCTTTATATTCAATCTTAACCGCATGTAGTTACAAACTTCTGAAACATTCCACCAAGGAGATACAAAGGTAACACTGGATCTGCATATTTAGAAGTCACACAAAATTCCAGTCTCTCTGCTCCCTCACCTTTGAAAGAGCTTCTCCTCATTGGAATTGAGGACCTTTTCTTTGTATCCTGCTTCGTAGTGGTTGATCCTGGCATCACAGCTCAGGTTCTTTGGCTTGTAGCAGAACCACGGCTCGCCTGTACGGAGGTCAGTGTAGTTGCACAGCGGCTGCTGGGTTGGCCATAGGCAGACGTTACAGAGGGTGGTTTCAGAGAGTGAGCCTGAGCTGAAGAGGCTCTTGTAGTAAATCCTATTGGGCTGTTCTCTGTTCAGCCTTTTCAGAACTGAGATGGCTTCACTAGGGTGAACCAGAGTCACCTGATGGGATAGAGAACCAGAGTTTTCACCAAGTCCAATCATGGTCAGTCATATCAATACAGACAAATACATTGCATACTGCTTGAAGCTTCACACGTCACATTTATAAAGATTCATGTCTTCAAATTCTGCACCAGATTGACATCAGACCATAATCTCTGGAGAATTGTCTATTCATTTAAACCCTTCCCTGAACAACAATTGTCCAATCAAAGCTTAGCAACAGTACCTAGGCATGGCAGGTCTGTCAAGCTCTAAACATGTTGAAGTGGTGTGCATGGGACTATAGCAGGAGAGATACTCTGCATGTTTAGAGAGGGAGTTGTCCTTTTTTGAACTTGTTCAAAACTAAAAAACACAAGAAAAACAGTTCTATAAATCAAGGGAATTAATTCTGTTTGTCTGCTTTCATGTAATCTGCTAGTTTTAGCATGAACATCTGACCAACTGGCTACCTTCATAACCTGACAACCAACATGACATAATAACCTAGCCTTACTTCCAACACCAAGGAGTATGTAGAGGTTAGGTAAAAATGTATTTTATAAAGTTACCTTCAGAACTAGCACATCTACTGTGTAGTATTTCCCCAATATGTGTGAGCCTCCTGGCTGCTGCTGTTCGAGACTAAATTAACGTTGGCAGTGCTGTTTCATTGGATTTAAAACTCCAGCCAATCTTGATATCTGAGACGTTATGTGCACCATCCACATCAGCCAAACAAGATTATGTTAGCATTTTTTAATCATAATTATAACACTAGGACTAACTAGGTAGCTACAGTTAAATAAATCTGCTAGTGACAGTTTGCTGATGAAAAAAAATCTACAATCATGAGAACCTGCTTCAGTCTGAAATTAAAGAGTCTGTAATGACTGAGATTTTGAGTCGTAAATCTGTCAGCTGAACAAACTGCATATGTGCTGTGCGAGAAGTGGAAGTTAACAGGCATAGCAACAGTTAGGGCAGGGCTTCGTGAACAATGAATTATGATATTAAAAACACTTACAATACCATTACATTAAACATCATGGTTTTAGCATCACCTCAACCTGTGCGTCTCCTTCCCAGAGCAAAGAGAATACAGCAGAGTAGCTCCCATTCAGATGATCCACCACTTGCCCAGCCACACCTGCTTCAAGCTTCCGGTTGTGCAGACTGGCGAGTAGGAAGTCCCCCCCAGACTTCTTGGGACGACCCTGGAAGTCAGAGATTTGTATCATGACCTCCAGCTGATCCCCAACATGCCACTGTCCCCCTTTCCTCCCTGGTAGAATGGTGAAGGTGCTGTGGGCTGGATCACTGGTCTGCTCCAGGGAAATAGGAGCTGACAAAAGTGGAGTTTCAGGCCAAGCAGTGGAGTCTAGTATGAGATATTCCTCCAGAGCGTCCTCAGGGGACAGTGGCTGGAAGGTGCAGAAGCTGCGAATCTCGTTCGGGTGAGTGGAGACTCTCGGCATGATGATGGTGGAGTTGAATTTAGGCTGAAACTGGCAATGGGTTGAGAGAGATGGTGTCAAAGATACATCAAGCATATGCACTGAAAAAAAGAGTAAAATGGCGAAGAATTTAATAATTTTTTGGGGTTGTTACCAACTGTTCCTAACATTAACCCAGGGGGAAAGTTTCAAGATACTCTTGCTTTCTGTTTTACACAAGGCAAGAAAGTGAAAGTTAAATTCAAAGATTGTTTTTGGTGTGTGATTTCAAGGTTTTGTTCACTGAAATTCATGTTTTGGGATATTCAGTCAGAGATACAACTCTGACAGATGCAAAAAAAAGGCAGAAAATAGAACCTGTTACAAAAACTTTCATGGGGCTTTTTTAAAACGATATACTTCTGACCCTTTTGTTAAGATGTATGTCTCAGTAAGAACGAATGGGAACCAGTGGGTTGTAACACATGGAGGTTTGGTCTAAAGTATAGAATACTGCCAGCTTTGCCCTTTAACTACAGGAGCTGCTGCTGTCATCAAGTCAAGGTGCAGGATTGAGAGGGAAAATACAATTGAAGACCATTAATGAAGACCATTAAAACACACATTTTAAAACAATTTCCAAAAACCTGACTAATATTCAACATTTCAAACAGGGTCCACCCTTCACACAATCCCACTAAAACCAGTTTCTCACCTCCAGAATGTCCATGTGACGTAGCACAAAGATTAAGACAAAGACAGTCAGAAAGAGGAAGAGGACAAAGATCTCCCTTCTTGTACAAAATGTGGCCTTCATGATCAGTGATTAGTCTTCACCTTCAGCATCAGTTACTGGATTGAGAAAATATATATTAAAAAAACAAATGGTTATTGACACCTTGTAATGCTGAAGAATAGAACTTGTGAATGAAGAACTTGTTTAAATCTGAACCCAGTTGTGAAATCCTCCCTCTCTATACTAATAGTGTGACATGTTCAGCTTTCAATCTTTAGGACCAAACTAAATCCAGTCACCCAGGAAACTCCTTTGATTGATCATCCGTCAACCAAGGCCACAACCAAAGACAGCATCCCCTCTCTTGCTGTTCAACATGATCCATTCTATCATGTACACTTTGCAACATCATTCAGTCCTTTGTAATCCACATCACACTCTGCAAAGTAACCCTTCAAACAAATATCTGTTTTCACTCTCATGATACAGATCAGAGGTGCTCGTGTCTTTCTGCTAACTACAGTTTTGTAGTTGTTCTACAGTTGTTCAAATCTGGACAAATTTTATTTTCAGTTCTTTTTCATGATTACTATGACTAATAACTGCAGTATTGATTGTATGTGTTCCCGAAAAGGATCTTGCGGAGGGGACATGGAGAAGAAGAAAAAAAATCAACTGTTGAAGAAAAAGAAAAAAGAGCAGTACATTTACGAGATCTCGCTAGTTAGATGAGATATCGCAAAAGATGTCAGGTGACAAAAAAAACAACGACCCAAAAAACCTGTAATGTAGGCAACATCTGGATCAGTTGGGCACCATAGAAACTAACCACAACAATGGAGCGCACACACCTGTGGGAGTGGTGCATTTTTACCATCTGAGGCCTTGCATAGCTCTGAAACAGCTGTGGCAATCACAATTAAACATGATAATGACAGCTCAGCATACTGAATGTTTTACCTCATGTCTCGATGGTTCAGAGCATCGCGGCATTAACACAATACACACATCACCACAAAGATAGAGATAATGTGAAGTAAGGCACTTAGGTAAAGTTAGAAAGATATTGACAGATTCGGACTTCCCGGTTCAATAAATCGTTAACGAAACGTTGCTAAAATACAAACGATACCTCCCTGTAACCGTAGTGAGGTAGACAACAAGCTACAACCTTAATTTAATTAAAACGGGCCGTCTTACGGACTCCTCCGAGCTGGACAATCGGCATTGGTCTCAATGAGCAGCAGGCTGCGAGACGAGTGCGCAGGGACCGTCTGCAAAGTGCAATGCGGAAAATACCTACAACAACAATATTCAATAGCTTCGCTGTCATGCAATGTAATGTAACCAAAATCACTTCACACATCAATGGGCTCCTCTTTGTTGTACTACAAGTGTTATCTTGAAAAAAATATGATTTTGATTAATTTTAGTGAATATTTATTGAAAATAATATTCAATAACTTTACTGTTATAATGTAGTGTGACCAAAATCACTTTTGACAGGTGCTGTCAAATTCTCTTTCTGGTGACGATTCCAAGTGACATTAAAGTATCAGTGATTTGGTCAAACCAGTGTCCATTAGAGAACTACAAACATACAGTTAATTTAAAGCTCAATTAAATAAATGGTAAGTTAGTACCCAACTCTGTCAGCACTAGAATGTAACTGCTTCTCTGTCCGTGTTGAACTTTCCCTCGATCTGTCTGTTGTCACCTGTCTGTCTGTCTTGAAATTGCCAGTCGACCCTCATCTACCTGCATGCTTGTCTTTTATTGTTGTTTAGCTGTGTCTGACTGATTTATGTATTTCAAATACTCTGCATGCTTTTATGTTTTGTGCCTCTGACATGGATGTTTTTTAGTGTCTAAAAACTGCAGCATAATATTCTCTTTAGTGCATGCTTCTATTTAACATACAGGTGCATCTCAAAGAATTAGAATATCATCGAAAAGTTAATTTATTTCAGTAATTCAATTCAAAAAGTGAAACCCATATATTATATAGATTCATTACACACAGGGTGATATATTTCAAGCGTTTATTTCTTTTAATTTTGATGATTATGGCTTACAGCTAAGCTCCTGAACCAGAGACAACGTCAGAAGCGTTTTACCTGGGCTAAGTTACCTGGACTAAGGAGAAAAAGGACTGTTGCTCAGTGGTCCAAAGTGGTCCAAAGTCCTCTTTTCAGATGAAAGTAAATTTTGCATTTCATTAGGTCCAGAGTCTGGAGGCAGAGTGGAGAGGCACACAATCCAAGTTGCTTGAGGTCCAATGTGGACTGTATGTTTGTAGTTCTCTAATGGACACTGGTTTGACCAAATCACTGATACTTTAATGTCACTTGGAATCGTCACCAGAAAGAGAATTTGACAGCACCTGTCAAAAGTGATTTTGGTCACACTACACTATAACAGTAAAGTTATTGAATATTATTTTCAATAAATATTCACTAAAATTAATCAAAATCATATTTTTTTCAAGATAACACTTGTAGTACAACAAAGAGGAGCCCATTGATGTGTGAAGTGATTTTGGTTACATTACATTGCATGACAGCGAAGCTATTGAATATTGTTGTTGTAGGTATTTTCCGCATTGCACTTTGTAGACGGTCCCTGCGCACTCGTCTCGCAGCCTGCTGCTCATTGAGACCAATGCCGATTGTCCAGCTCGGAGGAGTCCGTAAGACGGCCCGTTTTAATTAAATTAAGGTTGTAGCTTGTTGTCTACCTCACTACGGTTACAGGGAGGTATCGTTTGTATTTTAGCAACGTTTCGTTAACGATTTATTGAACCGGGAAGTCCGAATCTGTCAATATCTTTCTAACTTTACCTAAGTACATTTCAGAGGGAAATATATATATTTAAATATATATATACATATATAAATATATATATATATATATATATAAAAATATATATATATATATATATATATATATATATATATATATATATATTAATTAATAAACACCATACCTCTGGTTATGCAGCATGAGTCTTTATTCAGTTTTAGAACTCTTCCATTGTGAGTCCGGCAATGTGGAAGAAAAGAGTAATGCAAAATCATTTGAGCGTTCTTTTAACTTTAGATGTCGTCCCCTTTGAGAAATATTTAGTAAGAGTCTGCAGTCATGCTAAAGGTTTATGAGGCTGTACTCATGCTGCCTTCCTAAAGATTCGGAACTCGGAAATTTACGACCTGCTACTAGAAAATGTACGCGTACAAGGAATTTGACTCCGGCTGTACATTGCTCTCCACATACATACACAGCATTTACAAATGTGCCACAACAGGTTTGCCTCTTGCTTAACTATTGTCGTCTGGCTGCACTTGTAATGTCAATGAGTTCAATTTAGAATTTTCCAGTTGCACCTACAGCTTGTGCATGATTATCAAACTGCCACTCAACACTCTGTGTCCGCCTCAATGAAAGCTAATCCTAATGAGATTTCATACTGGATTCAGATTCTATAAATCGCTTACTAATTGTCACAATCAGGCTTTGCCTTGTGTGTGTTTCTGTAGCTCCTCACTTCCTTCACCTGTCCCTAATCAGTTCATTCAGTGCACCTGCCCGTCACACTCACCTCATCAGCACAACTCTCCTCACCTGTTCTAGTCACTATTTAAACCCCTGTCTTTCACTCACTCACTGCCAGGTCATTGTTTTGTTTCCTACTTACCCGCTCATTTTGCTCATCCTGTTCCCGGTTTCCCAATCTGCCCTATTTTGCCCTGCCCCACCGACTCCAAGAAGGCCGGATACTCTGAACTGCTGTTTGGTGCAGTCGAGTAAATGTAATGTAATGTACAAAGTACAAATTTCGCTGTGAAATGTAGCGGAGCAGAAGTATTAAGTAGCATATAACAAAGGTAGTAGAAGTAAAATAAAATGTCACAAATGCAGTATATTAGAATGGTTACTGATGCTGATTCATGATAAAATAAACTTCATATATACTTTGTTTAAGCGTTCCATGTGTCTTACCTCAGCAGAGATTCATTTGGAGATTCTGTTCATCACAGTGTGATCCGTCACTTTATCTCACAGGTTTACAATAAACGGTGTTCTCTGTGCTTGACTTTCAGGAAATTCATTGAAGGGTAGTGACAGCAAACAGCACTGTCACAGGTAAAGATACACATAGAATCTCATGTTGATGACGCCTTCTCTTCTTAACCACTCCCATGAGCCAAAAGAGCACAGAAAAAGCAAAGAGTATAGGAGCTTCTCTGTTGAAGCTTTAACATACATATTGAAACAAATACTAAAAAAAAGAACATAAAGTGATTATAGTGTCCTCAAGCTTTTCTTAACCTTTGAACTCTGACTGTCACTTCCATCTAAATAGCTAAAAGTTTAATTCTTGTGAAGTATGGAAGATTGCAACTCCCTAAATTAAAACGAATCAAATTAAGATATGAAGTTCAATGTATATATATATATATATATATATATATGGTTATATGTATTTTTGGGATGTGTAGAAATATGCTAACGGTATTTACAGGCATTAAACGTATAAGTAGTATGTGTGTGTGTGTGTGTGCTCATTTGCAATAGTGTTGCATGTGTCATAGAGCAAAGATTTGAGTCTCCGGGTGAGGCACTCACGCGCTCCCCGTACAAAGAGGAAGCTCTGATTCACAGGTGGTTTAGCTTAAACTTATAACTAGATGTGTTGTGAAGCGGGTGAGTCCGTGGGCAACAACACTTTACTAACGAGTAACAACAGGTGGAAAGCAGGAACAGCATCTTCTCTGTCCCTGAGAACGGCTGGACTCCCACACACACAGTGGCCCCCACCCTGGCGTGTGTGTGTGTGAAGATAACGACTCCCTGTGCAGGAGAATGTCAAATTCCTCATTAGAAAGTATAAGAAAAGAGGGAAATGATAGAACAAGGCTCACAAACACAGAGAGGAGAGATGCGTATTCCGAGCCCTGACTTCGTGTCTGTTGCTAGGGATACTTAATCAATTCTTGTGTTGTGTGAAACCATAGATCTATGCATTATATGCTTTGATGCTTGACTTAATAAATTGTTAATACTTATAGATCGTCTACCATCTTCTGTTCATCGAATGTAATTCCAATCAAACGATCTGCGCAGGGTCCTTCTGAAGGTGTAGTCTTTTGGAGTCAGATTATACGGTGGGCTTTTAGCCCGAGGGTAAATCCCCAACAGATGCAATTCCTCTTATAATGAAATGGAAAATATTTGGTAATTAACAATTATTCAGCTTTTCTTTAAAGACTAAATTAATTATATTTCAAAGTGAAAATCTGCATTGCACTGAAGTGTTGTCCACTCAAGTGCTGTATATTTAAGTACAATTTCGAAGTACTTTATCATTGTATGCAACTTTGTACTTCTACTCCACTTAATTTATTTGATATATCGGTAACACTTTATAATAACTACACACTATGAAGCATTAGTTAAGTATGAGTAGACACTTAATTCATCATTTATAAAGCATTGTTCCTACATTAATAATTCATTAGTTTGCAATTCATAACAACAGTTATAAATGTTTTATTCTTGATTAATAAGCCCGTCTATTATGTGTTTCATTATTGCGTTTTCATACTTTATGAATGATGGATTCCCCATTTGAAAATGAAGTATTATATATTTTACAAACCAATTATTAAGAAGTTGTAGATGATTAATAAGATAATTTATAAAGTGTTAGTAAATGATTAATAGCTTATTTAGGTGTACACTATTCATGCATTTATATATATAATGGTTAGGGACTATGTTAATATATGCTTTATAAACGCATATTAATACTGCAATTCATGATTAATTCATGATTTATTAAGGTAGTTACTACTCGTTAGTAAAGTGTTTTATGTGACCTCATCTAAAGTGAGGACTATTTATGCCTTACAAAGCATTTATAAATGAGATTGAAAGGCCAGCAGTGCCTCAAAACACATTTTTGAACAGAACAGGCAAATAGACAACACAAAGTGATCAAAAACATATAAATATTTATTGCAAGATACAAGCAATATACTGTTAAATACAAACCTCATGTAAGAAACAAACAAAGACATTCTATTTCAGGAGAACATGGCTGGATACAAAACATTTGTAAATATACGACTGGAGCTAACCAGGAGCTTTGCATATTAGTTTACATTTACTTATTTAATTATTCATTTTAACCAAGCATATCGATCTCCACTGTTCGTACTTTTCTTCAGTTGCATGTCCCGATGGCAGCCGGCCGAATCTGCTCATTGTTTGCAAAAAAGAAATCCCGCTTTCCATACGTCATCAATGTGAGACGGACAAAGGAAAAGCCCGCTTCATACGTCATCAACGTGCGACAAATGTTTCGCCAGGAACTGGTACAGAAGTGCACTTGCGCGATGGAAAACTCCGACCTAAGTTGAAAGGCCGCGCGGACCCGGGCCAGAAATAATGACTGCTGACGGGCCTCCAATAGCCGTCTGTTTCTTATTTTACTGGCACGTAACGTTACACATTATGGAGGATGAGTATCCAGCTACAAGGCTGGCCCAACCACATGTGAATATGGAGAAGCAGACCATACTATGGAGCATTGCCTTGTCTGCCCTCTACTACCCAACCCTTGCAACTCAAAAGACCTTGCAGTGTTCAATAAAAATGCAAAGAACTGTGTAAAGAAATGGGAAACTGTCATATAACCATCACGCTTCAGTGAAACGAAAAGAAGAAGTTTAATAACGTAAGCAATCTTTTTAGCAAAACTGCCGAAATTCTTGGGTTGCAGCTTCTCCAATGGTTTTCTCTGTTGTTTATGTCGTTGTAACCTAATCTCTTTAGATTTTGGACTGTTGCTCGGACAAAACAACACATTGCATGAGATCAACAAGGAAATGTGATGGGCATTTTCACTATTTTGTGACATTACATAGTCCAAACAATGAATTCATTAATCCAGAAAACAACTCTTCTAGGGATTGAGGCATCATTCCCTCAAATGAAGGGGTCCTGTAAGCCTTCCAGGGTTATGGGCTCGTGTGACTCGATGTGGAAGCGGGGCACTAACATTGCAGGATTGGGGATTTCATTCTTGTTACGCTGCTGCAGGGTCATGGCTTTCCTCAAGCCTCCAGGAACAGCACTAGGCTTGTTGGACACATTTGGAATTATAGGATACCCAGAAATGCTATACACATTCATTACAAAAGCAATGGCTGCAAGAGTAATTAACACTATGGTCACCTGTGCTAAAAAAACAAACATTTGTTGCAATATAATATGCTTTGGATAGACGAGTCTACATGATGTCACACTGTACATAATGTGTGATCTCTCCCCCTGTCGTAGACCGTGAGCCCAGCAGTAGCAGCTACAATGCCTCTTCTGGAACAGAAGAACAGCTGTGTCAGTCAGATCACCATTGGTAAGTGCATTATTTACAAATATAAAAAAGACAAAAAAATTCTATATATATATATATATATATATATATATATATATAAATAAACACCATACCTCTGGTTATGCAGCATGAGTCTTTATTCAGTTTTAGAACTCTTCCATCGTGAGTCCGGCAATGTGGAAGAAAAGAGTAATGCAAAATCATTTGAGCGTTCTTTTAACTTTAAATGTCGTCCCCTTAGAGAAATATTTAGTAAGAGTCTGCAGTCATGCTAAAGGTTTATGAGGCTGTACTCATGCTGCCTTCCTAAAGATTCGGAACTCGGAAATTTACGACCTGCTACTAGAAAATGTACGCGTACAAGGAATTTGACTCCGGCTGTACATTGCTCTCCACATACATACACAGCATTTACAAATGTGCCACAACAGGTTTGCCTCTTGCTTAACTATTGTCGTCTGGCTTCACCTGTAATGCCAATGAGTTCAATTTAGAATTTTCCAGTTGCACCTACAGCTTGTGCATGATTATCAAACTGCCACTCAACACTCTGTGTCCGCCTCAATGAAAGCTAATCCTAATGAGATTTCATACTGGATTCAGATTCTATAAATCGCTTACTAATTGTCACAATCAGGCTTTGCCTTGTGTGTGTTTCTGTAGCTCCTCACTTCCTTCACCTGTCCCTAATCAGTTCATTCAGTGCACCTGCCCGTCACACTCACCTCATCAGCACAACTCTCCTCACCTGTTCTAGTCACTATTTAAACCCCTGTCTTTCACTCACTCACTGCCAGGTCATTGTTTTGTTTCCTACTTACCCGCTCATTTTGCTCATCCTGTTCCCAGTTTCCCAATCTGCCCTATTTTGCCCTGCCCCACCGACTCCAAGAAGGCCGGATACTCTGAACTGCTGTTTGGTGCAGTCGAGTAAATGTAATGTAATGTACAAAGTACAAATTTCGCTGTGAAATATAGCGGAGCAGAAGTATTAAGTAGCATATAACAAAGGTAGTAGAAGTAAAATAAAATGTCACAAATGCAGTATATTAGAATGGTTACTGATGCTGATTCATGATAAAATAAACTTCATATATACTTTGTTTAAGCGTTCCATGTGTCTTACCTCAGCAGAGATTCATTTGGAGATTCTGTTCATCACAGTGTGATCCGTCACTTTATCTCACAGGTTTACAATAAACGGTGTTCTCTGTGCTTGACTTTCAGGAAATTAATTTAGGGTAGTGACAGCAAACAGCACTGTCACAGCTAAAGATAAACATGGAATATCATGTTGATGACGCCTTCTCTTCTTAACCACTCCCATGAGCCAAAAGAGCACAGAAAAAGCAAAGAGGGGCTTCTCTGTTGAAGCTAATATACTGTAGTGTCACGGGTTGTCCCTAGGGTGGGGAAGTGCAAAAGAGAGCGTAAAACAGGCACAATCAGACAGTATAAGCAAAAATAAAGGTTTATTGGTCCGTCCCACTGGCAGTTCCTTTAACTCAAAAATCACAAATCAAACAAAAAGGTCCATGAAATAAACATAAAGCGTCCCGGAGGAGAAAGTGCTTTCTTCACCAAAAAAGTAATCCAACCCTGCCAAGTCCTTGGCATCTGTTCCTCCATGTAGGCGTCCTCTCTCCTACTCCGGGCCCAACTCTTTCCTCGTGGTGCTCTCCCCTCTGCCCTTTATTCAGTTTCCCAGCCCTGCCTCAATTAGGGGCCTTAAGCACCTGCAGCTGGGTGCCTGATGAGGCAGTCTGGGAGTTGTAGTCTCTAGCCTGGCAGCCATTTTGGGTCGTGGGCACTGATCCTAGGTGAGGATGTAGCGCCCCTCCACAACCTGTCCCCTTGTGATCCCTTTCCCCGGGCCTGACGTCCTCGGCAGGGTGAATGAGGACCAGAAGGCATCACGGCGTGACAGGGCATCTGCGTTTCCATGGCGCCGTCCTGGCCTGTGAATGACAGAGAAATTAAAAGGCTGGAGGCTTAAAAACCACCTACCTGCTGTTGGTTTCTTTGTTTTTTTTGCCATCCATTGCAAAGGTGAATGATCGGTCACCAGAGTGAACCTCCTTCCAAGCAGGTAATATTTGAGGGTTCCTGTCCCCTTGTGATGCCACAATACCTAAATTGAAACAAATACTAAAACAAAGAACATAAAGTGATTATAGTGTCCTCAAGCTTTTCTTAACCTTTGTACGACTGTCACTTCCATCTAAATAGCTAAAAGTTTTTTTCATGTGAAGTATGGAAGATTGAAACTCCCTAAATTAAAACAAATCAAATTAAGATATGAAGTTAAATGGATATATATATATATATATATATATATATATATATATATATATATATATATTTGTATGCAATATCTCTTATAATTAAATGGAAAATATTTGGTAAATAACAATTATTCAGCCTTTCTTTAAAGACTAAATTAATTATATTTCAAAGTGAAAATGTGCATTGAAGTGTTGTCCACTCAAGTGTCTTTAGTTACTCTACAGATTAAGATTGTACAACATATGAAAAGCTAATAAAACAATGCATTGCTAAAGATTAAACCACCGGGTCTGAACCTTTCTGGCTTGTCACCCCCCACCAAAAGCAATCACTTTTCAGATGTTTAGCCATTCTACCGTTTGAGCCCTAAAGAGGTCAAACCATCCATGCTACTCAGCAGCTATGATGTAGCTACAGAGTAGCTGCAGCTTAGCTAGAGGTTTCTGACCAGTAGCTGGAGCAGCCTGTCTGCATTTAGTTTAATGTGTTTATGCTGTGTTGTTTAGCAGTCCGACTGCCCTCCACACTGCTGGCCCCGCCCTCTAGTTTACATACAGCTTGAAAATGGAAAATGTCAAATGGCTCTATACAAATTTTATTCCATTCCAGGATTTAAAATTTCACTTTTCATTCTCAAATTGCAATTTCACATTATCAATTTCTTTTTTCAGTTTTCTTTTTTTGTTTTTAACATTTAAACATTTCTTGATCAAATTGGAAATGCATACATCAATGTGTATTTGTTGTGCTTTATTTCTTTGTTTGATTTGTTTTAATTTAGACATTTAAAGTCTTCCATAATTTACACAACACATTCATAGGAATGTGTTGTGTAAATTACAAGAAAGTCGCATGCTCATAGGAGTCAAATCTTAGTGCCCGTTATTTGCTTTGTTATGGACTGTTGCCAGCAGAGAAATTATGTTTATATGTGTCATAAACCACTTCTATGCCAGGTGTAGCCAGGCATAGCCAGGGACTTGTCAACAGAAGAGTCAACAATGTGGTGATGGCATCAATCTTTTCCCCTATTGTGACTGAAAAGAAACAAGCTATTTACATAATTCTAGACAACACCAACATGTCCAACAAGCGGTGCCTCCTCCAATGTTTTTGTTGTTGTCATGACTTAAGTTAAAATCATGTATATATATATATTTAAAAATAATAATTTATTTTTGTAAGCACCTTTTGTTTTTTGGTCTCTTGTTGTACATTTTATACAAACATACAACTTTGTTACAATAAGGAGAGGAAATGTGATTGGTTATGTGAAACTTATCTGTCTCTTTGGTCCTCCAGCGAATTTATAGCGACATAGCGTTTTTATTAAATTGGTTTCGCAGTTACAATCCTTTTGGGGCTCATAGAGACTCAGTGGTACTTAATAGAGACCTTATTTTATAACTTCTTTGTCTTGGTACCACTTATTTTCCCACGGGAACTTGACATCGCGACCCCATCAACCACGTGAATCAGCCACGCCTGCCGTCGTGCGTAAAGAGGTAAAGACTGCACCATCAAGCGCGACACGAGCCGAGGGAGGCTGACATCGTGGAGCAGAGCGTGAGCTGGTGCGGGCAGCAGCCTTGGAATAAACAGAGCTTGGGTTCGAGTGCAGTGGGTGGAGTTTAAGGATGCTTTAGGTGGGTGCGTGAGAAGTTGTTGCCTTCACACGCCGAAGCCATGCGTAATATTAAGTGTGAACGCCGCCGGTGAGGAGGATGCTGGAGCACGAGGCAGGAGCGGACATGCGACTGGTCCGTCAGATCAGCGCGGGTATGAAGATCCAGGCCACGGGAGAGCACGTGGGCTGCAGCAAGGTCGGGGAAAATCAGGAGAACCAGGTCATATGTGTGCAATGTCAAGAGGAGGTGGTGCGGGTCTGTCCAGGAAGCCCGCACAGTCCTCACCGCGCCATCGCGACGCGCCTCTCCTCCGGATCCGCAGGTAAAGGCATCCTATGCAGCGTATGGGACCAGACAAAACTGCAACATTGCTCTTCATGTCATTACTTGTGTGGTTGACATTGCAGCCCCTATTTGTTTATAATTTCACTGTTGAGCGTGGGCGGACATGAGCGTGGGGTACTCCAATATGATAAAAAATGACTATGGATGACTATATTCTCATATGAAGAATAAGTCGAGCACCTCCCTGAATGAGTTTTGAATTAAACCAGATAGATGAACATGTCTGTGATTTTTATGGCAGATGCTCTGAAATTGGTTTATGCACAATCAGGGTCCAAAGCAAAATTGATTATTTCAGTAATATTTTAATTTTAATTTTCCAGAAGTTAGAGCCCATTGTGCTGAGTCATGTTAGTTTTCATGAGGGAATTTGAATTGCCCAACATTTTCCATGACAACCTCTAACTTGAAAATGTTTCAGTCTGTGTTTGGGGAACACACTCATAAGTGCTCTTTATTATCTCCGCCAGGAGATAATGAGATCCTAACGAGATCGGCTGTGCATGGGTGAGCGTGCGTGGGTGTGTGTGCATCTCTGTCCACAGCTTATTTCGCATGCTGCTGCACCAAACTGCATAATATTTTGGGTGCTCATTTATGGCTGCATGCTCATGGACCCTTCATGGTTGCACTGACACACACTTTCTCAGAACACCTTTTATACTGCCAGTGATTGACTGCTGACTCATCACTCACTACTCTTGAACAGCAGTAAGGTTCTGCAAGTGAGATACAGTGGGGAAAAACTCTTTGCTCATTTTTGTTGTTTTGGACTGTGTGCATTAGCTAACAGCTAACGGAACTACCGGTACACATACAGCTCACGTGTACGCGCATATTTTTCGTAACAATTTGAATTGAAGCTTCAATATATGCTTCAAGCCACGTTTTTTCTGTGAGACGGAGTTGTGACAAGCACCTTCACAGAGCTGGTTTAGATATCTGCAGATTAAAAATGAGAGCGGATCTGTTTTGTGTGACATGCGGGTACACTTGCGGTCTAGACGGGGGGTTATTCATTTGTGGGTTGTATTCATTCAATGAGAAACAACAGCAGTGGTTGTTGTAGGCAGACCTGGTAGAGATCTGCACTCTACTGAGCGCACCTTTGTAGTTTTAAAATTTCAACTGCCTTGGTGAAAAGATCACGGAGAAGCACCTCTGCTGCATCAGAGTATATGGTTTCTTATTCAATTCAATTCAATTTATTTTGTACAGCCCAAAATCACAAATTTGCCTCAGAAGGTTTTACAATCTGTACACATACGACATCCTCTGTCCCAGGACCCTCACATTGGAACAAGAAAAACTCCCCCAAAGAACCCTTTAACAGGGAGAAAGTAAAGGAAGAAACCTTAGAGAGAGCAACAGAGGAGGGATCCCTCTATCGGGATGGACAGAAGTGTGATAGATGTCATGTGTACAGAATGAACAACATAACAGAGTTACAACACATTGAATGCGTATGACAGAAATTATTCATATAATGAGAGTATTAGGCATAATAATGATGGAACAAATGATGACTACTAATAATAACAGCAGTAGTGGATATAGTAGATTAATAATGATAATAAAAGCAGGAAGGGTATCGGTAATAGTAATAGTATGATAATGTAACTGGAAGCTGGTTCCACAGAAGAGGAGCTTGATAACTGAAGGCTCTGGCTCCCATCCGTCTTTTTGAGACTCTAGGAAGCACAAGCAACCCTGCATTCAATCAAACAGCAATCTATCTATCAACCTGTGAAGTTGCGAGAGTCATTGAAGATTGTGAATGAAATTACTTTGTACACAAATCTTGAATGATGATAAAGAAAAATGATTAAATGCCATTGATTCTAAATGATGGATACCACTGGAAGCTGCTCAGAGGCTGATATGGTTTGTCCAATTCCATGCCACGACTTCCCATCACTTTGGTAATAAATGATACCTGCAGATTTATCTCATAACATGGAAGCAAATGTGTGAAAAGACTTCCTGTCAGTGATGAATGTTTACACTGTGCTGCAGTTGCTCTTGTTTGACGCGGCTGTAGGTGTCAGATTACAGAATAGGGAAATGAAAAACTTCATTAAATTGCAAAATGGGCCTTTTTTATTCAATGCAAAAATGTTGGGCTGCACCTTGAAGCAGTGACTGCAGTGCCACAGAAAGTCGTTTCCTCTGCTGAGACAGATTAATCATTTAACCTCTAGCTCCCTTGATTGCTTGGAGTTCCAAATTAGCCCTTTAGTTTCCTGCTCCTATGGAACCTCTTTGAGAGCAACTGTCTAACGAACCAACCAATCAAATAATGGAATACTGTGTGTGTGTACTGTACATTTGAGTTATTGATGGCAATGAAAATGTCACACAAGTCTGTTTAAATGTAGCTCGTTGACTGAAGCTGCAGTTCATCACAGAAGCATCTTGAGCTCTACTCCCGCAAATGAACTGAAAAAGTTGGGAATTGCAATGGCTAGATTATTTTTTTTTGCTTGTGAAATGAGTCATCGAATCGGTTAATAATTTAAGCCATCTTTTTAGCAAAACTGCCGAAATTCTTGGGTTGCAGCTTCTCCAATGGTTTTCTCTGTTTTTTATGTCGTTGTAACCTAATCTCTTTAGATTTTGGACTGTTGCTCGGACAAAACAACACATTGCATGAGATCAACAAGGAGATGTGATGGGCATTTTCACTACTTTGTGGCATTACATAGTCCAAACAATGAATTCATTAATCCAGAAAACAACTCTTGTAGGGATTGAGGCATCATTCCCTCAAATGAAGGGGTCCTGTAAGCCTTCCAGGGTTATGGGCTCGTGTGACTCGATGTGGAAGCGGGGCACTAACATTGCAGGATTGGGGATTTCATTCTTGTTACGCTGCTGCAGGGTCATGGCTTTCCTCAAGCCTCCAGGAACAGCACTAGGCTTGGTGGACACATTTGGAATTGTAGGATACCCAGAAATGCTATACACATTCATTACAAAAGCAATGGCTGCAAGAGTAATTAACACTATGGTCACCTGTGCTAAAAAAAAACATTTGTTGCAGTATAATATGCTTAGGATAGACGAGTCTACATGATGTCACACTGTACATAATGTGTGATCTCTCCCCCTGTCGTAGACCGTGAGCCCAGCAGTAGCAGCTACAATGCCTCTTCTGGAACCTTCTACAGCTGTGTCAGTCAGATCACCATTGGTAAGTGCATTATTTACAAATATAAAAAAGACAAAAAAATTCTATACTGTATATATATATATATATATATATATATATATATATAAAGTGTGTTTACAATGATCACTGCTGCTAGAATTTCAACAGGAAAATCTTGTATTCTGACGATGTGGGGTTAGAAAAAAGTGAGCTCCTCATCTCTGCTACAAGCTCCGGACAGTTGGTGGCCCAGGTGCATTGTGGTTAATGGGAGGCGCCCGGTATTGACAGAAAAGAAGATTGTGTGAAGTAATAAACACCATACCTCTGGTTATGCTGCATGAGTCTTTATTCAGTTTTAGAACTCTTCCATCGTGAGTCCGGCAATGTGGAAGAAAAGAGTGTAATGCTAAATCGTTGGAGCGTTCTTTTAACTTTAGATGTCGTCCCCTTAGAGAAATATTTAGTAAGAGTCTGCAGTCGTGCTAAAGGTTTATGAGGCTGTACTCATGCTGCCTTCCTAAAGATTCGGAACTCGGAAATGTACGACCTGCTATTAGAAAATGTAAAATGTAACCCCGCTTAAAGTCGGACTTGTTGTGTGGAAAGATATCTGACAATGAATTATACGTGGACAAGTTGACAAAGCACACAAAAGCTGATCTTTCATTTAGTCATACATTTGAATATTTCCATAATGTATGCAGTTCATATAAATGATGAGGTCATTTTGAATGTGTATACGATATATAATTAGAGGTGCCTTTCCCGGTACAGCAATGTACAGTGGAACTACTTTAGATTTCATATGGTCATAGAAACATCAGAATCAGAATCAGCTGTGTTGGCCATGTACGCCTACGCATACAAGGAATTTGACTCCGGCTGTACATTGCTCTCCACGTACATACACAGCATTTACAAATGTGCCACAACAGGTTTGCCTCTTGCTTTACTATTGTCGTCTGGCTGCACCTGTAATGTCAATGAGTTCAATTTAGGATTTTCCGGTTGCACCTACAGCTTGTGCATGATTATCAAACTGCCACTTAACACTCTGTGTCCGCCTCAATGAAAGCTAATCCTAATGAGATTTCATACTGGATTCAGATTCTATAAATCGCTTACTAATTCTGAAATATTCAAAGTTTTTACTTGCCAAAGTGAAAAATACTTTTCCTCCCCTTATTTATTGTTATAAGATTAATAAGATTAAGGGATACATTCTTTCCGGTTGGCTGCCACAGATCCTCACAGTCATGAACCAAGCAGGGAAAGTCTAGATATGCAGTAAGAAAATGTAAAGATTTCCCCTGACATAACTTTGTCCGTATGTCACGGGCCGCTGACAGGAAATAGCGCGTTGTTGTCTGAAATAATTTTCCTGTCTGTCAAAAAAACTGCAACCCCTTGCTTTTTAGCAACATTCAGACCTGGCCGTTTGACATTTTCTCGTTGAGTATTACAGCCCGGTTGGTGGCAGAGGCATTTGCAATGCCCAAATGTGGCAAATTTCAAACGGGTACCGAGGAACTTCAGGTATCATATAAATTGGTATTAAAACTGAGTTTAAAATCCTGAACATGAATGTTTTGGTGTTTATAATTTTACTTGTTTTCCTTATTAAAGAGCATCTTTAACTAGGGCTTTAGCAAATGTCATTTTTTGACATTCAAACCCAGTGGCGGACTAAGGCTGTCTGAGGTGCAGGGAATAAAAAATATAAAGGGCCCCAACAGCTGCACGCGGTGGGGCACCAGCCCGAAGAAAGTACCCTGGAGGGCACTTCATCACGTTCTCTCCAATGGAAGGGCATCCTGGAGAGCATGTAATCATGTTGTATCTACCATAGGGGAAGAAGGCAGTCATTTCTAATAATAGTGTTCGAGCCCAAATACATTTTGTGTTCGTAGTATATTGACGAGGCAGACGCGGAGGTGGCGTTAGTTCACTTTATTCGGTCATGATACCTGCTGTCGTTACTGCGCATGCACACTACAACACTTAGAAAAAGGCCGTGTTCACTGAGGTCCAAAAAGCTTATTACAACCATATAAAATGATTATGGTCAATATACCACAGTGTTATTGTGGTTATACAAATGTAATTTATGGTGCTGCTGTTAGAAAAAAAAAAAGTTGATTTCGAATTTGAATGTCAACGTTTTGATGAAGCTTTGAACTCTTCGGTACAGGGTTAGAAGATGTTGCTGTGCCGTTTACATCAAGAGGACACGGAAAGATATTCCATTTATCCTCTGGCTGTTTCATGCAACTGCATCTTCTGCATCTTCTGACACATTCAAGTGTTACAAGCACACTCCGACATGATGGAAACATTAAACACTCCCCACCACACCAGCCCTGCAGCCACCTAAAGGACTTCCACAGCAAGTCTCTGTATGCTTGTTGTAGGCACTCAGCTGAAACTTGTTATTGCATAGTGCAGCGTGTGGCCCAGATACCTGCACCTGCATTTGTTGTCTTACCTCTGAGGGTGTCAGGAAGTGGAAGTGCTATACGTATCTGGGCCTCGCTCTCCTCAGAGAGCCACGCGGGCACTTTTTTTTCTGATGAGTGCGACATAGATATTGCTTAGAATACACTATGTCCGAAAAGGCTGCGCACACCGTGAGTTTTGGAGGTCGTTCGGATACATGCCAGGTGTAGATTACCATCTCCGCCCCTCCCGCCATTTCAGGTGACTTTCATGGGATGTTAAGGACTGTTGGCTCGATGGAGTTCTTAATGGCTTTTTTGAATTGTGTTACACCATACCTGGACCAGGTTTATCTACAACCCATTTCTGAAAGTCTAAAATCCACCGGCCTTGCTTAAGAAGCAATTTTCTATTATAATTGTATTACTTTATGTGTGAACTGTGAGATCATCATTTTTTCTGGCTTTCTTGAATTTAAAGACCCTGAAAACCTATTTTCTCAATCAGGTTTCCGACTGTGTGTCATATACTCACACAATAACACAATATTTTCAGTTTTTGTCTTCTCACTGGTTTGAAGTGGGCAAGGCTCATTTGTTGTTCGGGCAATACTTCTCCTTGTGGGCATTGCTTTCATACACAGATGTTGAGAGTGTGGAGTTGTCCCTGCATTGAGAATTTAAACATGTAAAATACTGCTTAATTTACTGTACTCCTTTTCTTGTTTGCAAACTTTCACACATGGAAGAATATCCTAAAAAATAATAATTTCCGAGCAGCAGTCAGATTTTCTTGCCAAAAGATGTTGTACGAGACAAATTGCCCTCAGGGACAATAAAGACCTTCTCTGTCACAGGTGCTGACTTGAGCAGAAACATTATTTTTTTCGGGGACGCCCAACCATATCGCGGTCCACACCGTAAAATAGCTGATATGAGATGTATGGCTAAGATTTACGTCAGAATCTATCCTCCGGCTGAATGTGCTGTGTGAGGAGCCAGCTGGGAGGCTAAGAGACTGCCAGGCCTTTCACAACTCTGCTATTGATCGGGCTGTGTTTGTTCATTGCTGATGTTCCTTTGAAATCTGCTGGGCTTTGTGTTTCACACAGGAAACCAGGAGGTGGGGGGACGATGGCGGGTGGGAGTGAGTTCCTTAGTCGTACCTGCTCCCGGAGTGTTACATAACGGTAGTGTGGTCTGTATGTCTTACAGTTTGACAGAGTAGCAGCTGGGGATAAGACTAAGAAGGGTCAATTCATGGGGGAAAAAACCTCACGTATCCTAATGATGTCTTGTCAAAAGTACATTTTTTGTGTTCCTAATGTCCAGCAACACAAGCAATCGGTGCAACTGTGCAAGCCCCTGCGGTGTTTAGGCAACAAAACTACTAAGTTAGGTTTTGGAAAAGATTGTGGTTGAGGTTCAAATTACTATGGAATTGGTGTTACCCCAGTAAAGAAGTTACGTGAATAACAAGTCAACACTACGTTGACTTCATGTTTCACACAGGACACAAACTGCAAACACCATCATGAGAAAGATCGTTTTTTGAACTTACAGTGCAACTTGACTCTGATGTGTTTGGAAGAAGAAAAACAGAACTTGCCGTCTTGATTGGCCCCGTCAACCTGCCAGAGACACGGAGCTCAGACCCTTGCCAACCCAGAGCTGAGCATAGCTGGGTCACCAGTCTCAGGGCGTCATGAAACCGACAGAGAAGCCTACTGAGGAATAAATCGAAGGCCGGAGGCGAGCCAGGCTGATTCAGCAGTCTGCGGAATAATCATTCGTTGGCCTTTAAGCCATTGCCAGGTGCTTTACCGATCTGTTTTTATTAAGTCTGAAACAAAAACATGGGAGCAAAAACATGATTTTAGTAAAGAACATGCTTTTCCTGTGTCAGTCATGCAAAATATGATTATTATTAGTTTGTAGG
Organism: Anarhichas minor; assembly: GCF_050575085.1. Taxonomy (NCBI): domain Eukaryota; kingdom Metazoa; phylum Chordata; class Actinopteri; order Perciformes; family Anarhichadidae; genus Anarhichas; species Anarhichas minor. Next base: position 976,049 of record NW_027466501.1, read on the forward strand.
AGTTGTAACATTAGAGACGAGACAGTTGCTGAGCACCTCCTGCTATCTGTAAACACGGTTGCTTGCAGCTGCAACACTCAGTGAAATGCTGTGTAATGCCTGATGACAGTTGACGTTGGCCGTTTTAATGAAGGCGACAGCTTCCACCACTAGAGGGCAACATTGCTGAGGGGATTCCTGTGATACTTTGGACCGTTATTGATCTACCAGCATTACAAAGTGCCCGTCAAGAGGTCAGAGTCTCTCTAGTAGATTCAACAAAACAAAACTCCCCTATGATCATGTGTGAATGACAGAGAAGCACATTCAATGTCATCCCTCATTGTGACGCTTGTAAAATGCATGTTAGTTTTATAGTTGGAGGTTTGAGTAAGTGTATGTGGCGCATGATAAAGATTCAAGTAAGAGTTTAATATGTGTTTCGCCTAATCTCTCTTTCTTCTGATTGTTGTCCCTCGGCAGGGTTTGACCTCGGGGGTCAAGTGGCCATCGGCTTCTCCCACTGGAAGAGTCCCTTCCCGGCTAGCGGCCAGAATCTCCCCAGTCCGGACTGCGTTCACTCCGAGGTTTCCGCCGTGCCGCCCATCAGCGAGCACCTGGAGCCGGTGTCCTGCCCGGCGTCGCTGTCAATCACCCCGCTGCCCACCTGCAGCGCCAGTCAGGAGACTCTCTGCGACAGCAGCACGAGTACGTAGAGTGCGGTACAGTGCATGTTTCAAACTACCAGCCCTCAGTTTACCGGAGCAGCAGATAGGAGCGCCCTTCACAGAGACAATATACTTTACACATGGGTGTTTGAAGAGTCTGGGGGTTGAACTAAGCAATGGAAAGAAGATATGAGATATATATATATACATAGCATATTGCAGTGAACTGGCTCGCAGTTGATACAAAGGCAGGGAAAATACACAAAAAGATGAGGGTCCAAAATAAAAGAATTTATTACAAAATGTTATTTATAAAAAAAAAAGAATTAGAAGAACAATTAGTAACATCAGTGGTGTATAGGAGCGCCAGTGTGAGTGGAAAATAAAGATGCTGCATGCTAAAAGAAAAGACCAAACAAATCAACCAAACCAGGAGACCATGTGGCAGTTGAGGAAAGCAGCGAGGCAGACTGAACTTTGTAGGCTTGCCAGCTCATCAGCACCAGGTGAACCAGCACAGAACTAACGACCTGCACAGCCAGCCCACTGCCTGCTAGGGGAGGAGGAAACACAAGCAGGCCGGGCAGAGCAGAGACTTAGGAGGGGTCGTCACAATACGCACACAGAGTTATTGGTTGCCCTAGTAGCAGAGAGAGTGCTTCGGCAGAGGGTTTGTGTAGTTGAATATGTTTGTCCAGTCTGCTTGAGTAAGAATCTATGGCCCAGACCATGGCTGTGAATTATCAGTAGCGTCCTTCTACGAACACGATGAACGGATCGAACCAGGTCCGTCTCCCCTGTTGAAATGAACACAATCGCCTTCTGGCCGTGGTTGTTTCTCCTGTCCATAGAGTGCTGCAGTGATGATGTAAACCAACCCGGAAGTTTGTCGAAAAATGGGATTTTTCCATTGCATTTTGGATTATTGCAGAAAAAAAAACAGCAAACAAACTAATGCTGATATTACCTACATGTTCTGTTCAGCGAGATAACCTTGACAAAAGAACACTTTCATGATTATTTTAAGCATGAATGCAATCAGCAGAAATAAAAAGCTAATGTAAGGATATCAATGAACTACACCGCTGAGCCAAAGTCGGACTAGTGTTCGGTGAGGACGTTTTGTGGTCTCATTCAGCCACTTGTTAGCAACCGCCTTTTTAAAGACACGCAAAAGCTGCAAAATTCACTTAATACAGACCTGTGTGTGTGTGTGTGTGTGTGTGTGTGTGTGTGTGTGTGTGTGTGTGTGTGTGTGTGTGTGTGCCCGTGAGTTTTGGGCAACAGCAACACTGACACATACTCTTTTTTCCGATTGGCCGCTGACAGAGCAGCTTAACCTCTGATTGGCAGCCAGGAGAGAACGATGAACGGCACCTCCTATCTCTCTCTCTCTCGCTCTCTCTCTCTCTCTCTCTCACTGTAAACATCCTGCTCATGCTTGTGTTTTTCTCTCCAGAGAAGAGCTTTCGGTCGTAGCATCTGCACTGTGACAGATCCGTCTGTGTGGGGGTGCATGTGTGTATGTGTGTGTGTGTGTGTGTGTGTGTGTGTGTGCAGGGATGTCGGATCGACGGATGCGGCGATGAGGAGTGAGGAGTAAAAAAAGTGGGGATGCTGATTTCCCCCCCGCGGGACGTCGTGTTTGTTTGTTTTCCTCAGCGAGGTCATTCGCGCATCGGGGCTGGGGATGGGGAGGGAGGAGGGGTGACCGCCGTGTGTGTGTGTGCATGCGCGCCTGTGTGTGGATAAAATCCTCTGGCTGCTGCGGCTCTGGTGGGAAGCCACCCCCCCTCCCCCCTCCTCTCCCTCTCCTCTCCCTCTCCCTCTCTTCCCCTCGGAGGGATGAAGCTGCCTGTCTACCTCTCTGCACCTTCACATGGTGAGTGTCATCAAGTTGTCTTGAAGCCAAGGCAACTTGTTCACCAGAGTGGATGTTTTTGTTTTTTGTTTTTGCTGCAGTGCTCTCTTTCATGTGTTGCTGCTTCATCTCTTTTGCGCACTTTTCCCTGTGACCATGCAAGCATTTGACCTTCACACACACTCATTTTCTCTCCGAGCTGTCCCCCTTTCTCTTGATTGTGAATGTCAATTTTTTTTCATACAGAAATGGGTCATGGCTCAGTTAGGAGTGTGTGCGTGTGTGTGTGTGTGTGTGTGTGTGTGTGTGTCGCGACGCAAAATCTCCACTGCTTGCCGTGCAGGGAGATCATGCACACCCTCTTCCGTCCACCCCTGAGGCATGATGGGAGCATCCAGATGGAACGAACGGTTTCCTCCTCACAAGTGACTGACACTTGATCCCCTCTGCAACACATCGCACACCCCCACTACCTCTCATTCGCTCCTTTCCTCCAGCAATCTTTTATTCTCCTCTCAGTGTGAGCTGTCATCTCCAGGCTGAATGTGTATTGCGCAAGGAGTGTTTGTTTTTTGTCTCATAAACTAAAGGGGCAAACAATAACAATGAATGGGGCTTTTATTTATGATAAGCATAAATAATGATAATCAAGTAGTTGTTCATAAAACCCACTTTGATGTGGCAATGGTCCCTTGTCTACTATAGATTTTAGATATAATGTCTTGCAGCTTATATTGTGGTACTGCAGGCTAATTGTGTGAGTAATTAATAGCCAAACCAAATGTATGTTAAAGGTACACTCCACTGATTTAGTATCACACTTAAAGTGGGGTCCTTGTGAGAAGCAGATTTATTCATTTAGTTTTTTTAATAAAAAATGGTCAAAAGTATTGGTCAAGTTCTAAAAAACACTGGGTTCTACACTTCCCATAATCCAATTCTATGACGTCATCGAATGTACTTTTTTTGCAGGATTCTTCGAATGTCATGTTTTATTACGTTACCACCCTAAAAAGATGGAGAATATGGTTTGGTGTCATTGTGGTTATGTAAATGTGGTTTGTGGTGCTGTTAGACAGCCCCATTAGTACAGGTGCGTGCCTGGCTAGCAGTCTTTTCACTGCAGTGGAAATGTTATTTTTGAAAGGCTAAACGCTCAAAAGTATGGATTGAAGCAGAATATTTCGTTAGATAAAATCAAGTTAATTTTGGAGATGATTACATCTATTTTTTTCAATGCATTTTGACTTTTTGACTGAAGAATGTGACAATTACAGAGATGACAACTAAACCCTTAAATCAGAACGAGATTATATTTGTGATAAATGAAAGCAGCAATCTCAAAGATCTCAAAGACAATTTTTTTTAATTTCCTGTAATGATTAGTGGCTTATACATATATAAACACTAGCTACAGCCTGAAAGTGAAATGTGAGTGTATGAAATGCTGATTATGTATCTGGCACATTGAAATAACAGGCTACTGCTGCACACATTCATTTCCATGAACTACTTGCTCCAAATACTACTTGTATCCAAACTATTAGGTTGAGGAATTAAAATTGTTGATATACGATACATAAAAGTACATATTTAGAACTGGGAATATCAGAGTTACCCTAAATTTAACATTACTGTAGCTATTGTTAGCTTTTCGTTAGCTGCCTAGGACTGTTCATCCACAGCTTGTAAGTTGTGTATATTGCCTGGTTTTGTAGTCACTAGGCACTTTGTAGGCACTTCCTGTTACTGAGTTCTGAAGAGAACAGTTATGTGTGCTGCCAAAAGCCTCAGCACCATGTGACCTCAATCGTGGCTTGGGTTACAGAAGTACCATAGGGCTGTTAAAGTTTGATGGATACATTGTTTGACTGGCCAATGTCTCGGCACAGCAGCATGATGTAGGCTAATATTTGATGTGTCAGTCCTTTGAGGGCCAATATTTATAGTAAGCAAAGTCTCTAACGATTCCGGCGTTGGACCGCTGCGCAACTTTATCTCTTGATAAATTCTGCCCTGTCTGACCACTGCAGCTCCTGTTTAGATACCTAAACCCCAGCGCAGTCAATGGTTTACCACCACTGTGAGTAAAGGAGCAGGACGCTGAGCGCTGATATCTCCCCTGGTACGTGTTTCTATTCACCGCATCCATCGGCTCCAATGTTCCAAAGCATCAGCGGCTGATTAAAGAGCCGAGACGCTTCCCCAACCTCTATCTCTGTCCCCGGTTCTACGCGGCTCAGCAGAAAAATGTAGCTGAGTCACCATCGTGTCACAAATGAAAATCCAGCGCACGGACCTCCAAGACAGCCACCCACCTCTACTGAAGTCTTCCAACTCTCAAGAAGGACTGAGAGTAAGAGATACGGACATATTAAGATGGTTGATTTAATCCTGCTTTGCTAAACTTTGAATAATTCCCCCCAAAAGCACACGGTCAACTTGACAAATAGATCCAATTAGCTTGTGTGTTCCCGTGGAGTGTGTCTTTTGAAGGTGTTTTAAGGTTAATCCTTCTTATGGAGATGAAAGTTACCGAGCTGTCATTTTCTTTTCCTTTTTTTTGTGGGTCTTCCCGCTTTGACTTTCACACACCTTTTTCTCTCACAGTCTTACTCGCTCCTCCTGCTTCTTCTTTTTTCACTCCAAACTTTTCTAATTTTGCCTTTAGACTACAACCCAGGAAAAAGAGTTTGCGGTAGTGTGATTGGTTTTTGTAACCCGGTTTTCTGGACACATTTTGTCATTTACTGCTAATATGGACTTTGACCCTATAGCTAGCTTTATCAGTTATACTGACATTTGACCACGAACAATCAATAATGACTGAAGCAATAACTTTATTTTTGTTAAAGCTTGTCTTAGTAATATTTTTGGATGAGCTGTGGGTTAAATAACAGTGTGCAAAGTCGAAGGTGCCATAATGATGATGAATACTAATGTTGCTCTGTGTCTGCTTTGTTTAAAAAAAAAAGCAACTGTTTGCAAAATTTCTAAGATAAAAAAAATAGTCCATTCAACTGTCAAATTTTTAAAATGTTGCAAAGAAATAAAATACGAATCAAGTGCGTTCACATTGACTGGTTTTGATCAAATAAACTAGCTTGGTTTCATCAGAAGTTTGCAGTATAGGCTACGCTTTATGCATGGCTGTAACCTACCAGTAAACGGAGTAGAAGGTTACGAGCTGGAAACAAAACAAGTCGCCTTGGCCATCTAACCAATCCACGAGAGAAAAATGGAAAAGAGGTCTTCAGCAATTTGTTGCAATTGGCCACATTTGAATTGTTCTTACATGTCAGCTAGTATTTGCTATAGTATATGTTGCATGTTGTCCAGAGACAAATACAATATTAATATATATATATATATATATACTGTAATGTTTGCTACGTCAGAACTTACTCGGCAAAATAGTTTCCATAATCCATTTAACTCTGAAAAAAGAAGAAAAAAAACATGTAATGCGAGAAAAAAAACATTTTGCGCAATTGAGGAAGTTGACGTTTCCATACATCTTTTTTAATGCTATACTTCAAAATATGCACGCAATTATTGACAGAAACATGGCTAATGTTGTGTTTTCAGCCTTTCTGCTGCCCCCCCCCCCCCCCCCCCACAAGAATGGATTAATGCAGGTTTAAACTTCCTAACTGGCATTCGACTGGTCTTTGAGGAAAACCCCAAAACGTAGTACTATAGTTGTAAGCACAGGTCTTGCGTAAATGGAGACAACTCACCATGCGTAGATTAGCTGACAGCTAGTTTGTGCGTTAAAGGGGTTTGAAAGTACATGTTTACTGCTAGTCAGTACATTAGTTGCTTTCAGAACTCACTGTGAGCTCTTTGTATTCTATTGTTATGTGTCTTTACGAGAAATGGATCGCACAAGGGTCAAGTAGTACCAGAGAGTTTCCAGTTAGAAAGGACCCCAAAACATGACGATAGAAAGTCGAATGAAAAAAAGTTCTTTGTGTTCCTGTAGGTGTGAGTTTTTCTCTACATGGGTCTGAGCCCCATCGGAGGAGCCCCCACCGCCGCAGAGTCCCGCCGCAGCCCTCCGCCTCAGGCTACCAGGCAGCGGGCAGACCTCTTGCCTTCCCCTCTTGTGGGGAGGCAGACATCATGGAGGAGTCCTCGTCCAAAGCCGATGACTCCAGCACTCAGGACGATGTGCCTCCCCTCGGTGAGACCCAGCCTCACTAGGGCTCGAACTTTCTGTGCTCTTCTTGTACCTTGATTTGTTCAAATGTAACTATGGCGTGTAAGTGAGGGAAGTCGGGTCATGTCATGTCGTGGTACTGGGCAGCTTCCGGTGAAATGTGTTTGATGTGACTGCACATGTAAAGTGCCTTTGAGTACCTTTTAAAGCGCTACACCAATAAAATGTATTATTAAGCAGCCAAAAAAAATTTGCCGCTCAGAAGTCGGTTGAGACCAAAATAGAGGTAAAGGGAGGGTGAATATTTGACCGGTGGCCACAAACATGACTGCAAATAGTTTCTAATGTTGCTCCGTGTCTGTTGTTAGGTATCTAAATATTCACTCAGCAGTCGGGCAACCCTGCAGCATTATTACTTACACTCTGCTAATCGTCCCTCCAGTTGTGAAGGATGTCAACGTGCTGCTTGAGAGAGAAAGGTCAGAGGGCGTCAGCAGCCCATCCAGAGACGACGACTCCACCCTGTTCAACCAGGGAACCAACAGCAGCATCTTCGACGACAACACAAAGACGGACTCTGGCGTCCGGGAGGTCAGTGGTGAAACTAGATCTCTGGACTCCATGAGGTCATTGCTCCTTTCCATCCATGATAAACGATGAATGAGAAGTCGTTTAAAACAAAGTAGTATACTCATCCTCTCAATGGATACTAATCGCTCCTGATTCTTTCTCTGTTTTTCTGTCTGTTAGGGGAGGAGTAAGTCCAGCGGCCTTTGCTTCAGCGATGGAAAGAGTCGCATTGACTACATCCTGGTTTACAGGAAGACCAGCTCGCAGTCAGAGAAGAGGGAGATATTTGAGCGGAACATCCGTGCGGAGGGCCTACAGATGGAAAAGGAGGTAAAGGAAGAACATTTACACTATGTTGACATGGGTTAAGCTAAATCCTCATGTCTCACACACACACACACATGCTAAACAAACAAGGGATGTGGGGTATTGGAGGACCAATCTGCATTCCTGTCTACTTTTTTTCTTGTGAAGTGCCATTCAGCAGACACAGAGCAATACTGGCATTTATTTGAAATCGTGTTTCTCGTCCCCTGAAGAATGTAAGTACTATATCCACTCATCTTTTCAAACATTTTTAGTCCGCACCAACTCTGAGCTGAAAGACACTAAAATGCATTGCAAAGCTCCACAGAGTTGGTTGAAAATTCTCAGTGGGTTCATCACTACAAGCAACACCTTTCACACCACGCATAATCATTTGATCCTTTGTTCATATAAAAAATATTGATTGTAGCCACTTTAAAATTCATAATTTGAACTGGCACAAGCCTCAGGTACAGTGGCATGTACTGTATGAAAGCATATTTATATCGGACAAGCTTGAACCAATTGATGTGACATATTTACTTCATTAATAACTCAAATAAAAATGATTAATTTAACGTTTAATTAGCTGGTGGGGATTAAGTGTCTTGCTCAAGGGCTCATCAGCGGGGCGGAATATATAATGAGGGGGCTCCACCTGAAGAGTGACCTTTCTAATCACATCAGGCCTCCATCTCTGCGCTGACGAAAAATATTTTTTGCTCTCGCTGCCCAGTAAAGCTTTTATTTTTATTTTTTTCTCTTTCTGGCCAAATTGCCGAGCAAAAACAGCCACTTGTTCGGAAAAAAAACGGATGACCGCAAATAAAAACACAAAGCCTGGAAGGTTCACGTCGGACAGAGAATTGGCTTTGATGTGATTAACTCTGGCAAACCTGCGTCTGCATTCATAGAGGGCAACATGAGCAACATCAATACCAATTTGTGTGAAGGAGCGATTTAATGCTCAGTCCTATAAAGCATGTAATCTCAATGGTCAGACCGCTGAATTTTAAAACGCTCCCAGCATTTTGTGCCCGGTCGTACAAGGTCTGACAGCAGAGTGCTGCTGTGGCGCTCGTTGGCCAACCGCCACTCGCAAAGATACAAATGTGCTGATGGCAATTTTCTCCTTGAGAGACTTGAATTTGAACAAGTGGAACATGTGGCTGTTGTGATCTGTGTGTGTGTGTGTGTATCAACTTCTGGAGTACCTGCCGATGCAGTAGCATCAAGGTCATCATTATCTCGAACATGCAGGGGAAAACAACGGTCCTTGTCTCCCTCAACAGCCGGCTTGTGTCTTGCGTGTAATTGTTTTTGTCATATTTGAGATAAGATCCTGATTCATGTACCGAGATTCTATTTTGTGGTCCTCTCTGTTTCAGCTATTTTACCTTCTTGTGTTTGGTTTCTTCCCAGGCCTCTTTGACAAACAGTGACGTGATTTTTCTGAAGCTTCATGCACCATGGGACGTCCTCTGTCGCTACGCAGAGCTCATGAACATTCGCATGCCCTTCAGGTGAGACAACAACCACTCATAGAATTGTCTTATAATGGAAGAAGAAAAAAAACTTAAAGGTGCCCTGCGGAGTTTTTTTTGTAAACAAATAAAAGTTATGTTAACCCTCACAATGGCTCACCTAAGGTCTAAAATCATGTCAAATACATTTCCTTCCTCATAGGATATTCACAAAGCTGACTATTTTTGAATGTTTTGAAAAATGAAGTGTTTACATCCAAGTTTGCTAACTTGTTTGCCTCTTTTTCATTGCTTGTCTTGGTGCATTGCTGCGCTTCTTTGCGTGTTACCGCCACCAGCTGTCAATCAGCGGACTAGCATGAAACCAGCGGCAGACATGTGTATCTGTCACCTGTGTGCTTTTGCACAATACAAACAAAACAAGGGGCCCATTCATAGACATCATTGCTCCATGGCGCTACTAGTGGTCCAAGAACTCTACTGGCTACCTTTAATGTTTGATACTGTTAGTCATTTTTGTATATGTATTATTACCAGCAGTAGTAGTAGTGGTAAAAACATAGTACAATTTATACTTGAAGAATGGTTAGAAGCAGTAATAGTAACGGTAGTATTGGTAGTAGTAGTAGTGAAAGTACCATTTATTTGTAGTATTGTCCTCCTCATTACTGAACTGCATTATCTTCTAAGTTAATCATTCCCCACGTCCTGCATATTCCAGGAGGAAAATCCTTTTCATGCACCGACGGCAGAAGTTCATGAGCAGGTGAGTGTTCAGTCAAAGGAAGCAGCACGAGATCGGCTGACGATGGCAGAAAGCTTTAACGGACAACTTCGCTTGCAGGATGGAGAAGCGCATCAACAAGTTTCGCGGCTGGCTGCCCCGCAAGCCCATGAAGTTTGACAACGACGCTCTGCCCGACCTGGAGGAGAACGAGAGCTTTACTGCCCCCTTCAGTCGATCAAGGATACACCAGTGAGTTTTTTTTATGAAACAGCTCTTTAGAAACTCATCCCAGAGAAATGCTTGAACTTTATCCAACAGTGGTGCCTGCAACATTTTTCTTCTTCTTCCGCTTTTGTACTTTTTTGCCACTTGATATTTTCTCTGTTGCTGTTCGCATACAAATTGACACTCTACACACACACACACACACGTGAAGTATCATTCACAGCAGACAGATTTGTAATAACTGGTGTATTTCTCTGCAGTTTCATCATCCACAACAAAGACACTTTTTTCAGCAACGCTACCAGAAGTCGCATCGCTCACCACATCCTCCAGCGGGTCAAATATGAGGAGGGTAAAAATAAGATGGGTGAGTTTCCTGTTGGGCATTATGACAAATCCCAGAACTGTTTGAAATGTTAGGAAAATGGAAGTGATTTGAATCATTTCTATTTCCCCCTACATCTCAAGTTTTTGCTACTTTGGTTTCTGATGTTCCCTGAAAATGTATCTTTTTATCTTTTGGTTCAATAATAATTTTGTTAAAATTTATCCCAATGCAACCCATGTAGCCTAATCCTGAACCACTTTGTTGATCCAATGCCTCACTTTAGTGACAAGCCAACATTACAGAGAGGGAGTTACATTCTTCAAAGTTTACAAAGGAAACAGCGTATAGCCGTTTCATCCATGATTTTTACCTTTGTGTAGTGCTCAATTCAAAATGGTTCCTCACAATAATAATGATTGTTGATGAACGTTCAGATCAGACTTCTGCTTCTCTTCACGCTTCTCTGTTTTTGATTCCAGGGCTTAATCGTCTTTTGAGCAATAGTTCATATGAGGCAGCGTTCCCTCTTCACGAGGTAATTTGGCTGATCTCCATAAAATCATTCATTAATTACATTTTTGTCACTTTTTAAGTCATTACTTCACTCTGTGTCTTGTGTGCGGTCCTGGATCCCATGTACTGATATCACGGAATATACATACATGCACATAGATCACGTATCTGCGTGTCCGTGAACGTGTGTGTGTGTGTGTGTGTGTGTCTGGACTTTAACAGGGGAGCTACCACAGCAAAAACTCTATCAGAACGCACGGAGCAGAGAACCACCGGCACCTGCTGTACGAATGTTGGGCCTGGTGGGGGGTTTGGTACAAGTACCAACCGCTGGACCTCATCAGGTAACTTTAAAGGGGTTTAAAGGTCACATTCAACATTTAAAACATCATCACAGGTAGTAGTAGTAGTACATAATCTCCCATATATAGGTTGAATCTGCTTTTTTACCACAATCCGTATATTTTTATATGGATATTTGTTGTAAGTATTATGAAAGACACCCTGGAACTGGTTCCTCTTGTGCTCTGCTGTTGCAGGAGGTATTTTGGGGAGAAGATCGGTCTGTACTTCGCCTGGCTCGGCTGGTACACAGGGATGCTGTTTCCTGCAGCTCTGGTCGGCCTCTTGGTGTTCCTGTATGGCCTCTTCACTCTGGAGCACTGCCAGGTCAGGTAAACACACCTCCTCTCTTTTCTGATAAGATTAAGTGTCCCCAGAGTTGAATTGCATTTATAAAAATCTTTTTTTAAAGTTTCTACGGTAGAACTTGGTCTATGCTGCAGATCAGATAGACTATTTATTAAGTGGAGAAGTCAGGTAACTTTACTTCATGGAAAACTAATTTGGTATTACAGATAAGGCAACGGAGTGTGAAATTGTCCCTTGTTATCTATTGTATTGGACGCCTGTTAAATGAAATAAAGGAAATTAAACGTATTCAGGATTCTCCGGTTGAAGTAAATGCTTAAGATGTAAATGCAAATGTACTCAGTCATCTCTTTAAAAGAATGTGCAGTGCCGCAAAATAAAAGTGTGAACTAATTGTTTTTTTCTCAGACGAACAACATAACTTTTACAACTGAGATAAAAAACTTAAGAGAAATACGCACACACACACACGCACGCAGCGCTGTGCTTTGCCTGCATCTTTTCGAGAAAGCTCAACGTTGCATCAGTTTAGGGTTTCCACTGTGTTGCACTAATGTTGCTAGACATTGCGATACCAACTTAACCAGAGTTTGATAGGCTCCATGTTGTTCTCCAGTAAAGAAATCTGCCAGGCTACTGACATCATCATGTGCCCCATCTGTGACCAGTACTGCCCCTACCTGAGACTGTCAGACAGCTGCATCTACGCCAAGGTACTGTCACCACAGCAACGGGACGAAATACTCCCAACTGATGTTTGCACTTTGTAATTGTACTCGTGGAAGAGGTGTGATGAGCCAGCTAAGTTTATCAGTATGTAACTTTTAGCCGAAATGATTCAGCAAATGAAGCACTGTACTGGGCTACTGTACAAACATGGTGGTGCAACGTGGCGGACTCCGTCAAGAAGACCCGCTCATTCACATGAACAGAGGAGGAACTCTGGATCAATGCATTTTACAACTTTTATGACATAATCATTTAATTAACTCCAATTTTCAGCGTTTGTACGGGAAAGTTGATTTACCTAAAAAAAAGAAATGATACGCTGATTTACAGATGTCTCTTTCCCGATGTAAGTCTATGGGAAGAGAGTATTTTTGGGCCACATGGCGTTACGTGACGGACCCGAAAGTTTGGCAACTTTGTCAAATTCGCTTCGAAGCCCGGCGCTCTTCTCGGGGGCTTGATGTGTTGTAGTTATGAAGGGATTATCCTAAGCTAACCAAAACACAACAATACTTAGTTTCAGGTTATGCACTAAAAAACATTATTATGAATATCCATTCTGGCTAATAGATCACCCTAACTTTTACACACTGGACTTTGAACATCAGCAACATCCTCTTCCTATCTTCTTCTCAGGTCACCCATCTCTTTGACAATGGAGCAACTGTTTTCTTCGCTGTATTCATGGCTGTTTGGGGTAAGTCCAACAGTTCACATTTCTGTCCGAGCTTTTTTCCTCCCACAAAAACCCTAAAGATGTACTAATACCACATTTGTTGCCACTTTTGGGCAGTGCAATAAGCAGAAAACATTGACATTCTATAATCATTAGAAAGTTCACATGGCGTAACATGTTGCCTAGTTATGCACCCAGCAAACACATGCCAACCATATCATTCATTGAGAGTTGTATTTCTATCCACCTGGTGACTGTAAATCCAATATTCACTCTCCTTGTTGCTCAGTTTCAGTCTTCGCTGCTGAGGGAAATCTGGCTGTAACTATGTTCACCAGCTAGTCCTTCATTCTGTCTGCTGCTCGGTGCTGGGCAGGGAGCTTAATATAGTGGCTTTATCACTGAAAACAGTCATTTGACCCATTGTTCACATAAAAATATTGATTAGTGCAGCTTTAACTTTTTTATTATTGAAAAAAATATATCACAGGTCTCTAAAAAGTTGTATCACTACATTTTAAAAGTGACACACATTATTGCATTGCATGTAGATTGTACATTATTTTAAAAGGATGGATTCCCGGTATTCATTGTGAAGGCTTTTGGTAAACGCCAAGAGGATCAGGAAGCTGTCAGTGCTGAACAAGGTCCCAGGGTATGTGAGGTGCAAACAGAGAGTTTGTGATGGGCTCATATTCCTCAACCGCTGCAGACAGGGCAGGTGATGAAGCAGCATCACCACATGGCTGATAGCTGGGCTGTTTATAAATGTCGAGGTGGAAGCATGACGGGGCTGAGGGATAGAAAAGAAAGGAACAAAAAATCACTCCGCTGAAGAAAAAGATATTCAAAAGGAAATTCTTCGAAAATAGATTTCAACTATTGATATAGTTGAAGGCGTTTAGCCTTTCAAAAACAACATTTTCACTGTGGTCCAAAACGGTTTGCTCTCCAGCTTGTCGCACACAAAGGGAGGTACGCACCTGTATAGAAGGTCCAGTGTAGCAGGAATCTAACAGCACCATGAGTTTAATTTATATAACCACAATAACAGCACAAAAAATAGGGTGATTACATCATAAAAATACAACATTCAAAGCTTCATTCGAAAACGTCAAGAGACGCTTGAATGTTACAAGAAATGTCATTCCGTACGGCCCGAACGCCGTCTAAATATCATTTCATCTGAATGATATGGGTTCAAAATATGCTACAAAAGCAGACCCAGAAGCATGAAATAGTAGTTGCCGTTGCAATAAACTTTCGCAGAAGAATTTTAAGTATAAAAAAGGTTTCTATTAAATACTGGCAATGAGTTAAAACAACTCACAACACTTTCAAAGTTTGTTTTTAAATGATCAACATTAAAATATTGTTGATTTGTAAAATCCGAATACCCAGCCTAAAATACCCCTTGATTCCAAAACAAGAAGAAGAACAAGCAGCAAATGACAGTAAACGCTCACCAATGAGTTTGTTAACAGTCTCTGGGTGTTTGAGGGCCTCTTGTACTCTGTTGTCGAATCTCCAACATCTCAGCATGAAGAACAGAGCTAAACACAGCTGCAGGGCAAAGGTCAACACGCCCAGCACGATTATGATGTTGTTAACTGTTGAGGGTAAAGAGGAAGAAGGAGTAGAAGATTTAAAGTGTTTTTATAGCTCAATGCAGAGGCGTGCCAGGACATTTCCCTTTTAACTAAAGGTGTGTGCAGTCATTGTTCTATAAAAGTACTTTGTGCTTTTTAAACTTCACGAGCAATTGAATCCCAGTGCCGTCAGACGCCTTTTAACATGTACAGGAGTTTAAATGCACTGGAGCCAAAAGATTCAAATAAAAAGTGACCATAGACAGTAAGTGCTGTGGCTCTCCCATTACAGTATACTCATAAAAGCAGTGCGGGCCCTGTTGCATTAGTGCGTGTTAATAATTCAGACAATGTTCTCATCGCAGTGGAAACCCTATCGGCTTCACAAGTATAAATGTTTGATGGCGAATTGCAGATATAGCCGGACTAATGCTCAGTCTAAGCAAAGAGAAGAAAAAAACGTAAAGCAAAACATTATAAAAGTTTGTTTCTAAATGTGAAGGCATTACCAAAAATTTAAAAAAGCATTTCATTGACTTTCATTGGAGATGTTACAGTACCAGCTGGAGATAGGTGTGGTGTTGACTCCCAGTGGGTGACCTCTGGTTGAGTCAGGTTTTGGTTCTGGAGAAATGCCATCAGTCAGATCGTTCACTGCTCCAGCAGCGTCCCTGTGCAGCAGAGGCATTTGCTTGTATTTACTTTACAACCTGACAGTTAATGTCGCAGACTGTATAAGCAAAGGCCAACCTTTTCACTGTGATGAAATACAAAATTGCGAAGAGCAAAATCCCTTTACTTAAGATCTCTAGTCTTGACAGTCTGCTTCTCTGTGTGTAAAGAGACTTGATTAGGATATTGTGTGAATCTAAATGACAGGAATTATGTGTGAGGGGGGGGGAGAAAAATGATTCAGGGAATTAAAAGATTTTATTTTTTAAGTTAATCACGTCAGCATGATCTAAAATTAGTTTCATGGAGTTAAAAGGCCAAATGTTGACTTATCTGATTCTCCCTCTTATCTTGTCCACAGACTCACTCCTCTACTGTCACCTCTGAGCGCTGTGCAAACGTACAGATTAAAAGTCATGCAGCCTGTTGAAATGCAAGGTTGAAAGGATCTACACTTGAAATAGTGTTCAATAGCGTCATAATATGTTTAATTCATTGTAAAAGACTGTAGAAAAGAGCTGGAGGAACATTTTATTTAGGGTATAAAAAAAGAATACAGCACCATACAATGTAGAGTAAAATATATACAAGACATTACACACAGGTCACACAAACTAATAATCTAACTAAAAACATAGCTAAATGATATGAAACTTTTGTACAGGGAACTCTATGAAGAGGAATGTGGAAGAGAGCTGCACGGACACGCCAGAGCCCAGTCTGGAAACAATTGAAAGTATTTATTGTGCGCTAATGTACTGACCTTACAAAAACTGCCTCTTGGAAGCTGCTGCTGCTGCTGCTGCTGCTGCTGCTGCTGTCCAAGTGAATATCATTTTGGGGCTTGACTGCAGCAGAGAATCCGCTCAAATCCCTTCATTAAGGCTCCTCAGAAGTGGGCTCCCCTGCTGGCTCCACACGGGGGAAGCGGTGCCCTTCCTCAGACAGCTGCGCCCACCCGTTCAAAACACGCTGCTCTGCTTTTCAACAGGGTCGTGGACGCGATAGAGAGAAATAAACTACGAGCTTTGTTTTGCTTCAGTGTTCAGTGGAGAGGCATGGTGTGTTTGTCTGCAATAAGTAAGCTATGCAGAGGACTTTGTTCAGCCATATCTAGCCTCCATGCCAGAACCTTGTGACTCTGCCTAAAAGACACCACCAACTTCCGAAATAAAAAGATCTCCAGGAGACGAACTCAACACC
Organism: Anarhichas minor; assembly: GCF_050575085.1. NCBI lineage: Eukaryota > Metazoa > Chordata > Actinopteri > Perciformes > Anarhichadidae > Anarhichas > Anarhichas minor. The sequence goes on from NW_027466501.1 coordinate 992,392, forward strand.
TTCTATGGACATTGTGTTGTGGAAGATTTCTATGTTAATCGGGAGAAGAGAGTTTTTGTTCACAAATCAATAATAGAGTCTTAAGAAGATTCAAAGTTGTCTTTTTCTCTTGCAAGAGGGAAGAAAACACAACAGCTACGTATTCAGTAGACTGTGTGAATGCTTCAAAATATGTATCACGCGAGCCCCTTTATCTATACAGTAACAAGTCATTTCTCAAAAGTGCAGCACCCACGAGGGCTCGTCTGCTGCATCCAGCTGACTTTTCACAGCTTCGATACATTCAAGGTGACATGAGGTGTTTCAACCAGCAGTTCTGATTACTGCTTAGTCTGCACTTTCTTTACTCCATGTAAGGAACAAGTTGTTCTTGCCCCTACTTTTCCAGTAGCCATTTTCCTTAATATATGACGTACGTTTTCGTGTTCACATCAAGGACACAAAGTTCAAATGCATATTTTTACCATTACAACTGTAAGCCTCGACACAACTGTTCCTTACAAAGAATGTTTAGAAGCACTCACCCATTTATTTTTTGTTGATTTGAGAGTTGTTTTTTTTGGTGGAACTCACCCAGCTTCACAAAAATTACTTTGAATTTCCAGATTATTTTTACTTGCAGCATCAAGGCGTAGGTATGCAGAAATAATGCATAACAATGCGAAGGTAAATGGTGCTTTTGATATGTAGATGACATATTTTGCATATTTGATCAGTACTGTTGACACGAATGGTCACATGCACACACCTGACGCCTCTTCTGGATCGTGGTTATATCTGGACCCTGGTCTTGCCTCCTGCCGTGGTCCTGCCTGACACACACTGCTACTATCATTATTATTTGTAGTCGCATTGGTTGCTATTGCCGATACCATTACTGCTTTTGTTCTCATTCTTATTCTACTATATCCACTGCTGCTGTTATTAGTCGTCATTTTTTCCATCATTATTGTGCCTAATACTTTAATTATATGAATAATACATGTCATATGCATTGAATGTGTTGTAACTCTGTTATGTTGTTCATTCTGTACACATGACATCTGTTACACTTCTGAGGCAAATTTGTGATTTTGGGCTATACATTAAATTAAATTAAATTAAGTTAAATTTTCGTCATGTGTTTCAGCAACAGTCTTCCTGGAGTTTTGGAAGAGGCGCAGGGCTGTCCTCGCATACGACTGGGACCTCATCGACTGGGAGGAAGAGGAGGTGAAGCACTTCCTTGTATTTCTGCATCTGTGGTGAATCTGATTACAGATTAAGTGAGATGTGGTGAGAGGACATCTAATAAAAAGTGAAAAGCAAAGTTGCTGCCCTTATTTTTCATTCAGAGTTTTATCTTCGTAGTTTAATTTAGCTAACCCGTTTCTCTTTTGGCTTTTCCCAAAGAGGTTTCATACCACGGAGACAATATTTCTTACCCTGGAGAAATGCTTACCTGCTCATGCCTTTTTCCAGTATATGCTAGTTTAGGTGGGACTGAGAGCCAATGGAGTCTGTCTCAAATCAATCCATGACTCCCTGGAAATGTACCTCTACAAAGCCGTCATGCTGCAATTTGGGTTTTGTCAGAACTTTTAGTGGGTTTATAATGTGCCTGCCTGTCCTGTGGATCAACCTCCAACCCTCTTCTGTCAATCAAACTCAAACTGGTTAAACGCGTTCTTTGAAAGGCTGCTGTTCGTGGGCGTGAAAGTGACTCAGTCTGCTTTGTACAGAAAATAATAATGCTTAATTTTACTCACGCATGTCTTGGTCCTTTTGTCTTTCAGGATGAGCTACGCCCCCAGTTTGAGGCCAAATACTCCAAGAAGGAGAGGACGAACCCCATATCTGGAAAGGCTGAACCTCACCAGGCTTTCAGCGACAAATACAGTCGCCTCATCATCTCAGCGTCCGGGATCTTCTTCATGGTGAGTGTCTGGGGTAAACGCAGGTCAAGTAGCAGGCGTGCCGCTCTCATCCCTGTATGTATCCTGTCTTAGAGGACTATGTATGTCAATGGAAAGTCTTGTCCCCTGCATTTCACTGTGTGTCGCTATGATGTCGCAGATTCTGGTGGTGATTGCCGCCGTGTTTGGCATCGTCATATACCGCGTCATCACCGTCAGCACCTTCGCTGCCTTCGACTGGGCCCTCATCAGGAACAACTCTCAGGTGGCGACCACCGGAACGGCAGTGTGCATCAACTTCTGCATGATCATGCTCCTCAACGTGGTGAGTGTGAAGTGGTACATAATAAGAGCGGTGGTGATCATGACGTCATCACAACCCAGACACAAGAATAGTGTTTCTTTGTTGTTAAGTTTACGATCTATTTAACTCCCTCCCTCAGTAATGGGTGACACCATTGTGTTTTCTTCTAGCTCTATGAGAAGGTTGCTCTTCTCCTCACTAATTTAGGTAAGTTGTCTGCACCAGCAGATCGAATGTTCTTGAACCTGAAGGGGCGATGCAGACTTATTAATTACTACAGTACATTAGTGTTGGCTCCGTACTGAACATACAGTGTTTTTATCAGTTTATCAGTTTCTCTTCGTGCCACCACAGAACAGCCAAGGACAGAGTCAGAGTGGGAGAACAGCTTTACCCTCAAGATGTTCCTTTTTCAGTTCGTCAACCTCAACAGTTCAACTTTCTACATCGCCTTCTTCTTGGGAAGGTGAGAAAAGTCCTGCAGGACTCGAAAAACATACAGTTTAAACCAGTGCAAACGGTTGCGGTGTGTAATACTCGTGAGCGGGATTTCACTGCTCTGGAAAGTCATGTGCTTATGAAAACGTTTATTCCCTGACAAAACGTACATACTATGTCTTCGGATGAAACAGAAACGGAGACGTGTGTGTCATCTGAGTAACGAGACCCCCAAGTAAACCCCCACCAAGAGGTTTACGGCTTTGAGCATTATTCTAATAGACAATAAGAGCTGATCAGGGATATGTTTGGCCCAAAGTCTTTTCTACTGTTATATCTATTTTTGTGACGCTGTATCTCCATTTTTCAACAGGGCTTTTGGTTTTATCAGTATAACATGATTAAAACTGATAAAAGGTCAATATGTTTGATACCAAACACATCTCATTGGCCACTGCAAAGTTGCCTGATATTAACACTGCCACCTGACATAAGAAAGTTATTGTTTTGTTTTTTCCTGGGTTGACAGATTTACAGGCCGGCCCGGTGCTTATCTACGCCTCATCAATCGCTGGAAACTGGAAGAAGTGAGTAATTACCTTGCTTTCCCATACGGGAATAACAGCAAAGCTGTATGGATCTAAGTATTTCCAAAATGGACATCAAGCTATTATTGTATGCCCAACCACCGGGCGTTTAACCTCCCTCAGCAGTAAGCGTTGCTGCCAGCAGTACTTATGGGAACATGCAGGGAAATAACACTCACTGAGGCAGTCTTTGGGGACAAAAGGCCTGAGTTGGCGCTTTTATGTGCTGAGCTAATGTGTTCCCAGTAGGTCCCATGGCTGCTGAAATGGAAATGGACAAATTATCTTTATTGTGACATGTACAGTACAAGTGTCGGCCGTCTGTGGCTGCTTGCAGAGATTGGTGGCTTTTATGAACAATTGCAAAGCTGATAAATGTTGCAGGGGATAATCTTAAAGTTGTTCTCCAACAAAACATTTTGCTCATAAATGTATATGGGTGTCGCAGACCTGTGCTGTGTGATTTGCTTGCTTTTGTAATGTACCTCTGTGCTGTACAGCACGAGGCTTTTAAATAATGCTGGAAGGAAGAAATTACAACAACACATGAAGTAAAAACAACAGTTTTTGCAAGTATCCCTAATCAGGATTGTAAAACAACTCCATTTGAAACTGGACTACAAGATACACTTTGAAATCCATGGAATAAGGAAAGATGGTAACAATAACCAATATATTACCAGCACAATGAGTTTTGAACAAACTAATTCTAAGAAGGTTCTATGAGTATGTAGTTTACTCACACCAGAAAAAACAACATCATTACATTTACTTAAATAAGCCTACTAAATAATTAGATTTTTTAGTGTTTTGTTGATGGACACTATTCTCCCACAATGCAATGCACCAAAGGAAATGGAGAAGCTGCTAACAGCTGCAAAATGTTGAAACAAATACCGTGCGTGTCCCATACAATTCCATATGACATGTTAATTGTATACAGTTTGAACTCAAGACAAATCTTTACAGCAGGGGTATTCAATTCACATTATGAAAGAGGCAGAGTACCGCATTGTTACCATTATGGGTACCGGCAAGCATGGACACCTAGACAATCCTATCCGTCAAATGCTACACAGGGTAGGTCTTGCCAAGAAATGCAACGCTGACAGGACATCTCAAACTGCTAACAAGGTCAGCTGTGATTTGCTCTTCCATTTCCTCTGTGCAATGCACTGTGGGAGAATAAGGCGTAGCAACAGCACACTCAAAAGTATTTTTAGAACGCATACTCACTTTTTGAGTATACCTAATTTCGTCACTTTTCTAGTGTTGCATACTGCATGCAAATCTGAGTCAGAGTGAGCTGTGCTTACAAAACCTGACACAGGAATGACGAGTCTTTCTACAGCAATGCAGAGTGCCATTGTACGCTATTGCTACAGTTTGATTTGACCCTCTCTCTCTCTCTCTCTCTCTCTCTCTCCTTGTTGCTGTAGTGCCACCCCAGTGGCTGTCTCATTGACCTCTGTATGCAGATGGGGATCATCATGGTGCTAAAACAGACCTGGAACAATTTCATGGAGCTCGGCTACCCGTGAGTGTTTTTTCTCACCTTCAAATGTCAGACATACCAAAAACGTTTCTGACCAAACAACCAACAATGAACAATGAAATCAACAAGTTCAGTGTTAAAGTTACTGTGAGGAACTTTAACTGGTTATAAGAGACCTAGGCTGTATTGCTGGGCCCACTGGAGGGAAGGAAGACTTGGGGGAACCTAAAACCAGGTCTGGGTGGGGGAGTCTGTCAGACCCTGTTGCAGTAAAGTGAGAGGTTTTCTAAAAGGACTTTGGTGCTCGGAAACGCTACCGCTTTTGTCCACAGGGACCGCCAAAATCAACACAAGATTAAAGTTGTAGCTTTGTAGTAGCTTTAAGGTAAATATCCTCAGTCAGATGTTGTGCATGTTGACTATTTTCCTGACTGCAGAGTTATAGCAGATTAAATGAAATCTTGTCTCAGTTCTGAATCAATCATCTCTTGTTGTTTGTTCTGTTGTTGTTTGGCTAGGCTGATCCAGAACTGGTGGACACGGCGGAGGCTGCGGAGAGAGCACGGACAGAAAGCCAAGGCCAGCTTCCCCCAGTGGGAGAGGGATTACAACCTGCAGCCAATGAATGCCTATGGACTCTTTGATGAATACTTAGAAATGAGTATGTTGCACCCGAAGTGCCATGTGTACATTTTCTATTGAGGTTTAGCACAGATAGTAAAACCCTTAGCCATGTTAGCCCCACAACATTAGATATCAGGTATAAGGTTATCCTAATTGCACTCTACGGCTTAATCCTCTATAATACAATTTTTTTAAACAATAAAACCTTTTCATTTGGAGCTGTAGCTGCTGCAGTGCATGTTATGCAACTGTGACACTGCTATGCTATGGATTCAATTTGGGCTGGGAGCTTTACCACATGCTCGCATCTTTATTGTTGCTCTCCACTGTTGCAGTTGTGATATAAAACAACCAAAGCTGCACTAATCAACACTTTTACATTAACAAAAAAATGTGTAATAGGAAAGGGGTCGTTTGTAGTGATGAAACCTCCGAGAGTCATCACTCAACTGTGCAGTTTCCTTGAACATTTTAGCGCCTTTCAGCTTATTGTTTTGGTTTTTGTAGCTCACAAATTTATTTTGGTTCACTCTCACTGCTGAGTTACTTTTAGATGTAGCAGGCAGCTGTTTTCAGCAAAAGGGTCTCACAAACCCTCTTTACACCGCCGGTTCAAAACCAAACAACTGCTAGCAAACAAAGCTAGCAACTAGCTTGTTGGCTTAGTAGAGCTTTTAGCAGCCATCAGAGCCAGATATAGAGATTTCAGGTGTCTTAAAAAAGCCTGTTGCAAACAAATGGCTAAATGACAACAAAACGTCATCACGCCGAACACTAGTCTACACTGAACACTTAGTTTAGCGCTGGTGGCGTGAAGTCATGTGGTCTGGTGTAGTTTGTTTATCGCCTAATGTTAGCTTTTTACTTCATGACAATTGTATTTACCCTTCAAAAATCATAAAAGGGGTTTTCACTCAAGATTATCTTGAGGATCCAAAACTGGATGTATTTTAATACTTTGATTTCTGCAACAATCCAGAATCCAATGGAAAAAGCTGTTGTAGTTTTGTCGAGGTAACCAGCGTGATGCTAACTTCCAGGCTGGCCTACAAAAATATGTCATCCCTGCCTATTTCTCTCAGGAGTTGAATGAGAGAAAACGGCTATAATGAAAGTGAATATTGGATTTATTTTCATCAGGTAGCCAGACAGAATGTATCTTTCACATCTGCTGTACGTACGCAATTATTTGCTAACATGTTACCCATGATGAACCTCTGCAGGAACTATGGGACCTGAAGGCTTGTGGTTTTTGTGTTTGTTCCAGTTCTACAGTTTGGCTTCACCACCATCTTTGTAGCCGCTTTCCCTCTGGCCCCTCTCTTAGCGCTGCTGAACAACGTCATCGAGATTCGTTTAGACGCCTACAAGTTCGTCACACAGTGGCGGCGACCTCTGCCCTCACAAGCCAAAGACATAGGTGAATGTTGTATTCATTTTGTTAGGCACAAGAAATCTTTGAAGCTTTAAAGTTTTCCATTTTCAGTTTTTTGGATAATACAGTATATTGCATGTCTAACTGTATGCGTCTGTGGCAGGGATCTGGTACGGCATTCTGGAGGGCATCGGCATCTTGTCTGTCATCACCAACGCCTTTGTCATTGCTGTTACCTCAGACTTTATCCCTCGCCTTGTTTACGCCTACAAGTACGGACCTTGTGCTGGTCAGGGTCGAGCAGGGGAGGGGTGAGTGATGATATAACAGTTCATTTGTTTTAGTGTAGTTAAGGTCCCTGTTAGGGCCTTTGTTTCTTTTACTTTATTAACTTAGTGTAGCAGTGTTTTAGGGCTGTACCGAATAGTTTCGAAGCCTCATTTGTAATTCGTTGGGGGGGGGGGGGGTTCTGCACAGTTTGTTCCCGTTTTAGAAACTATAAGTGTCGGATAAAATGGTTGCTCATATGTTCCTCAGGTGTATGATCGGTTACGTCAACGCCAGTCTCTCAGTGTTTAGGGTGTCTGACTTTGAGACGAGATCAGAGCCTATGACTAATGGCTCCGAGCTGTTTGGAGAAGCTGTTAAGCATTGTAGGTAAGCCGTGTGTATGTGTTTGTGTGTGTGTGTCAGCTTTCAGTGCTCATCAAGCTTAAGATGTTACAAATATACTGTAAACTGTCATTTCAGTGCCTGTTACACTAAAAAAAGAAACTCGACGGAAGCGTATTCATTTTAACAGGATTTGGCAGCAAGCATTTGCGCAACGCCAGGAAAGTGTGTGTGGGTGTGTTCATCCATCACTTCATTAATGATATCTATTAACCAACACGCAGGCTCTTTTTGAGCTCTGCATAAAATATTAATCGCAAAATAAATAGTTCAAACAGGAGTTTAGATGTAACCCAGAAACCAGCTTCAGCAAGATTACACCAAGTCGCAAAGGGAAATTAAAGTCAAAGTTTTCCCATTACACAAAAGACAAACCTCATGCTGAAAACAGATGTTGTACACAAGTTATTGTGAAGCTTGATAGGACATTTATCTTTCCTTGTATGTGTACAGATGTTGCATCCTGAGCTGAACTTGTTTCTTCGGTTTTGTCGGATCAATGAATCACTGACACGAGTTATCATTAGCGCTACGCTGTGATGACCTTTGAACTCATCTGTTTGACCCACCAGGTATCGGGACTACAGGGAGCCTCCAGACACTGCTGAGCCCTACTCATACACTCTACAGTTCTGGCACGTCCTGGCAGCCCGGCTAGCATTCATCATCGTTTTTGAGGTAAGTGTTTTGAATCTGTGACATATGGCACCAGACAGCTGGCTGGAAATGGATTCTTTCATATCCGTTTCACCTATGTCTTTCTACTCACGAGTGCCCATATACATCTAGCTGTAATTTGCTCACAGCAAATGAAGAAGTCTTGTGGTTTTAAAGTGACTTTATTTTCTCTTTCTACATCTGACAGAAGTATTATATATATATACAGTGTTTTGAGGAATTACTGTCGTAAAAAAAATAACTTTCGGCTCAGAATATCAACTTTTAAAACCAGATTAACTCAAATTGTCTCTCTTAGAAAGTTGTTTCAAAAATGTCTACGATTTATCTTAGTCTTTAATTACCTGGACTGATTTCCTAAAGGAATATTAGAGTTACACCAGGCTTAAAGCTTAGTCTATGTGCTGACAGATTTAACTTTAAAGTCATGCTCCCTGACAGATTATTCAGATTAAATCAGTGAATAGCACTTGGCACCACTAGCAAGACCCATCCAAATTTCAAAATAAATCACTTTGATGAAATCCATTCCGCGAGACCAGGGAGTTTGGTCGTCTTATTTCACCATGTCGCTTTAAGGTTTTGGATATTTTGTTTGTGAACATTTATGCCTCCCGTGTTTTGTCTGTTTTCACTCCCGAACTGCTCCCAGCTTTTTTATCAGCAGCCTCAGTCCAGCGCCATGTGCACACACTGCCACTAACAAGCACTCACAGAGGTGCTTCTAATTAGTCTTGTTCAGTTTACGCTCCACAAAGTCACAAAGTAGTAAGATATGTTACAAAAAGCCACTTAAAAAAAACATTAAAACTGCACCAAATGACATTAGTATACAAACAATGTTTGAAATGACCATGTGTAAAGTGGGTTATTAAATTCCCTGTGTTGGTTTGTTCCCACCTTATCACTTTAGCATTTGGCTTGTTTTTTATTGTGGAGGTAAGGCGCTGGCATTTGTGATAACGTTCTCTGCTTTTGCAGCACATGGTCTTTGCCATCAAGACCCTGATCGCGTACCTGATCCCCGACCTCCCCAAGGACCTGCGGGACAGAATGCGCAGAGAGAAATACCTGATCCAGGAGATGATGTATGAGGCCGAGTTAGAGAGACTGCAGAGGGAGAAAAACGAGAAGAAGAAATACAGGGCCCATCACAAGGAATGGCCCTGAAATGCACCAAATGGTACGGCCGGAGAGCCAGAAACTGTTTGTACACGAGATAATTGAGCTCTGTCTACGACTGGTGTGGGGTTCACTTTGTGGCAGCGGGCCCTGAAGGCCATCGGGGTTTGGTTTAGCGTCAGCAGCTCTGCCCTGCTCACTATTGGATTTGGGGAAGCTGGATCCAGAAACCCCAGATAGTGTTATTTTAACATCAAAAGAAGTTTCTCTTGCAGCATTAAATTGTTTAAAATATAAAAAATGTAAGCTATGCAGCCAATATTTTAAGATTAAATTAAGGATTTTTTCATCATAAAACATATCAAAGCTACTGAATCCATGCTAGAAAAGTTAAAAGCAATTTAAGATACATTTTAAGAGGCCAAAATCAAGTTGGAACAAAGGGAAGGAAAGGAAGCGTGCTCAAAGGAAAATTCATGTATATTTTTGCCTTTCAGACCTAAGATGTGTAGAAATAGAAATCAAAACATTTGAAGTATAACGCTGTATGTTTCCCACTGTTAACAGGCCTTACCATATCGTCTCTCTGATTCCCAGGTTATCGGCTGGTGTTCGGTTTTTCCACTGCACAGTAGAGGAAGGAGAGGAGCGCTGGGTTTCCTGCATGATACTGGAGCCTCATATCTTCCTCCTGCCGTGTCAGACCAGCGCCCCCTAGCGGACAGTTGATGAACTGCCCCACCCAGTGACCACAGGGCCCATGTGTCCGCATTCAGTACGGACGTCCTCTCGAACAGTTTGGCAGTGGGTTTTGCTACCTTTTCTTTTTTTTTCTCCAGATTCTACCGCTTTGGACTCTCAACAGCGTATGTCTTCAGACCCTGAATGTAGATTTCAAGCAAGACTACACTTTTACAGATGTCTCGTTTTGGACGAGAGAAATGACTCTACTGGGCTTACTGAATGACCAACCCTGTTTACATGTCTCCTTCTTTGAGGGGTTCACGTATTGATTTATTGTAAATAAAGATATTTAAATGAATGTCAGGCCATCTGCTCCGCTTTAGTGTGATGCAATAAAAAAACTAGAGGATGCAATTTCTGAAGAAATGGCGGTGGGTTTGCTGGCAGCTGAAAATCCGACTGATGGACAGTTGAACTGCATTGCTTCGTGTAGCCTGTAGCCTGTAGCAGGTAGCTGAACTGCATCGCTTGATAAATAGCAGGCAGCTAAACTGCACTGCTGGCGTAACTTTGTATGAAGGAGCAGCTGAAAGCGAATGTTATAAAGTTATAAAATATAATGTGAGCAATGAAGTGTCTTTTTTTGGAATAAGTGTAAACCATCAGTTGAGGTCTAAACCCTATAAACACTAGCAGGAAAACGTGAACAACATTTTTATTTTTAAAAAGTTCTTTTAGCGCTCAGGAAGACCGTCGTAAGCTCATGTAACCCTTTTTAGGGCTTTTGTTTTGAAAATCTCTCAGCCTACATGAGGGTCCCCTTGTAAACTCCTGTTTCCATCTGAAGACTTTTATTTTGAAAGTCCTGCATATTCCAGAGCCTCCTGGAGAAACTTACCGGTTCTCACTAAACATAATATATTTAATTTATGTCCTTGTGACATGTGGTCACACCTCGTCTCACAACAGTTAAGAATCCACCAAGGAGCCTTTCACAGAGGTCAGAGGTCTAATTAGCAAATCTGGATCAGCTGTGAGTCCCCACCTGCAATTAAAGATTGCCATGGGGATGGCACCTGCCGAGTGACTCCTGGGTTCATCTCATGAGAGCCGCCTCTCAAACCCTGGCTTATTACTCACAGACTGATTAATTCATTAATTCTTATTTTTTAAATGTGTGTATCGTGAGAGAGCGGAAACCCTGCTGGACAAGTTTCAAAGTTAAAGCCAGTTTTAAAAAAGTTTCTGTTTTTTCTGTTTTGTTCTGTAAATTTCCAATCTCAGTTAATAACATTGAAGTCAACGGGGCAGTTGGGTTGCGCTCCTGTTACGTTGAGGCTCATAGCGCAAAACGTGCCTGTCTGTTTTAAAGACGTTGTTTGAAAGAGGACGAAGGAGAAATTGTTATTCCGATAATGTCCTCAAATGAGCTGAATATTTTTTAATAAAGTTGTGTTTAAGATTAAGAAGAATAAGGAATATGGAGAACATAGATTGGATTGCAGCTGTTGCCCAGCAATCTCACCAATAAAGACAAACTGAGAAAGAAGACTGCTCACTTCAGCATTCCCAACAATAAAATCTATAAAAACTGTCCACAGTTGGCTTAAATGGGAAATGCTTTCCATTTAGATTCATAACTGCAGTAATAAATAATATTTATTGTAAGGAAATTTGACTTGACTATGTGTTTCTTTCTATCAACCCTTTCAACCTCTCTACAGATATGTAGAGTGCCGCCCAACAAAGCCCAAATAAAGAAAAGAGGAAACATATAATTACATCCCGTGTTGACTTTACATTTCTAAAAGACAAAATAATACAATTTGGTTTTAATTATTGGTAAATAGTGTTACATTGGTACAGTTCTAAATAATTAATTCCAATTAATTGCAAGTGTATCATGGAGAGTCTTTAAGTGCACAGTCGATCAGTTGAACAGGAAAAAAATTAAAATGTACTAACAATAGATACATTGAAAACTGATGGACGTATAAATCACCAGCATGTGTCCAATAAAATCATTTGATGATTTTACAGTCAGCCATGTTACACAGAGTCAAAACAATGACATAACATCTATGCTGCTTTCTGTTTAGTACAAGAAAGCTGTTTGAGATGTTTTATTTTTCATAAACATATATATTTTGTTTAAATCATTTTTACTGTATTCATCCATAAAGAGATGAACAAGCAAAGACAAGGAGCAAAACAACAACAAAAAACACTAACTATTCCTCAAAAATGGGATGAGTGTGTTCTCTGCATCATGATAGTTTCAAAACAATGTTGTCATTTTTCACTCATACAGGGAAGATTTTTTTCCACAATATTTATCTTAATTGTGCATTTACATCTTACGTACATTTCATTTCCCAACAAAAAAAGGTCCTATATGCTCATATGAAGACAAAAATTCTGGGGGAAAAAAATCTTGATTTATTTTTATTTATTTTGTTAAAATCTCTCAAATTCACAAAATGAATACTTTAGGACCTCAGTGTCCCCAGTGGTAGCTATATGGCCTCCGGGTCAAAGGTTAACGGTCGTTGAGCTCAACCAAAAAGTCTCTTTCACACCACCAGAGGGAGTCAGAGCGCTTACTTACGCTTCAGCTGCGACACACTTTCACATCGATTTATTCTCATACTTCTCATTACAAAAAAAAGATAATAATTATAACAAATAGCATAACTACCAAGTTGTACATAGAGTAATACAACTGTAAGGCTTTTATAAATGTGTGTGGTGTTGAACATTCTTTAACCCGACCACTAAGATACTAAGACGTGTGCCCTGTGCAGGTGGCCTTCAAGGCTGACGGGCTTCAGTGCAGATAAGCAGTTTTTTCACAATCATCTTTATTGCTCCGTACTTTAGGAAGCACAGCACTGCCTGCATAATAATGTCATTCTATGGGCGTATCCACTGGAGCGCTGCAAGAATCAATGATGCTTTTAAATACCGGTCTGCACGAAGGAAGTTGCTTTTGATTCCGTCCGAAAACACAATGTCACCAGGATTTACATTGTGTTGGACATCCCTGCGTTTTAATACCTAAACATATCTGTTGACAACAAAGTTGATCGTTTTGAACATGCGAATAATCATTTGAGAACAGGGGCTTGTCCTCCGGCATGGATTACTGTGGTGCGGTGGCCTTCGTGCAAACTCCATTTTGATTATTAAAAGCAGGGGACAGGGGAGGCAAACTGTGTTTTGTTTCCTATCAAGGCAACTCCTCTCCTCTCTAAGAGGATTATCCCTGACACACGCTCGGGAGTTACGTAAGGCTGTCAGGCGATAACATCTGACATTTCCTAACATCCTAACATCGGCATAGCTGAGCTGAGGTGTGGTATAGAACGGTTAATTCTCAGTGTAAAAGAAAAGATGGGATGTGTGGACTCACTTTGCCGCCACTGGTCTTTTACAGTATATGTAGAACAGGACAGGCCTCACACCTTATTGCTGTAGATCTGATGTATGTATGTAATCATTCTAAAGCATGCCACAAGTTGCATGATATTAGTAAACTAAATTTCCACTGCTGCTTGGTTGATGTTGGTGTAGAGATGTTGAGGAGGATCAGTGATTGTTGGAGCTCCGCAATGCTTGTTCTTCACTTGTTACTCCCCTTTTCCTGGCAATGCATTTGGCAAACTGCACAGCGGAATAAGTGGGGCCATTGCAGTCATGTAGAGTAGTGAGACAGATATGTGTCCGATAACAAACTTTGACTTACGTGCATTATGTTCTATGTTAAATAACGCAACAATTTGCGGAGGGGACAAGAGAAGTGTGAAGCAACAAAAAGCTAGACATCTTCTGCTTCTCATTTCTATGACAATGAAACAATAATTAAACATTTTTTAAATTACTTTGTATAATAAAGGTGCTGCTTGTAGTGACGAACCCACAGCTCACTGTTATGGTTTAGGGCCCACAACGTCACTGTGCTAGTGAAGATAGCAGAGCCTTTAACAGGTAAAGAGCCAGGTGATTCCCTCAGGAGGTGGTGGAGACCAAAAATGGAAGAGTGAACGTCTGACTTACATCTGCCAGGGGGACAGAAACATAACTCCAAGTGAATGTTAATGATGCTCTGTGCCTGCAGGGTGTGTAGATATGCATCAATTTTAAAGATGTAAATGAGTCAAAGAGGTGTTCAAAGCTCGTTGTAATGCCTTCAAGTGGCAAAAAAAAAAACCTGACCCCAAATAAATGTGAAACGAATTCTGTAATAAGTAATGAAGTCTTTAGTTTGATCGGATACCACTACAGTGTCCAGTGATTTCAGCTGTGCTAGCTGTTCAACGTAATGGTTCGTATGACATCTTACTAAAAGTTACTCTGGTGCGGACCACCGAACGCAGCAGTTCAATTGCGTTGACTTTTGCGACTGTGGCTCAGTGGTAGAACAGGGTTGTCCTTCAATCAGGAGATCGGTGGTTCGATCCCCGGCTCCGCTTGTCCATATCGATGTGACACTTAACCCCAACTTGCTCCCGCAGGCTGTTCCTGCGGTGTATGGATGGATATGAATGGTGAGTTAGTCCTGATGGGCAGGTGGCACCTTGCACGGTAGATCCTGTCATCAGTGTCTGAATAGGTGTGAATGGGTGAATGATGACATGTAATGTTACATGCTCTGAGTGGTCGGGAGACGAGAAAAGCGCCGTACAAGTAGAATCCATTTACCATTACTTGGACTGCTGCAGGAGTCAGATGTTTGATTGACATCTTGGCCAAAGAGACCGACAGAGTGTACGAAATAAAGTCCACAAAAATATGACGGTTCTTAAGTTATACAAGATATGCTGGAGGAGAAGGGATTCATGAGTGACTGGCTTAATCAGCATTGTGTTGCCATTGGAATCTCTTTCATTGGACAATTGTTAATTACTTTGGGCACCTATACCTGGACTTGCACAAATGGAAGGCGGAAAGGCAGCCACACGCTTGTGTAAAGTACTTCATTGTACTGTTGTGCTTTAAATGATGCATTCAAGTTCAATAATAAAGAATAATCATTTAGAGGCTCCAGTGGTCCAGTTGAGCTTTAAATCAAATTCTGTAATTCCCTCTCTCATTGCCTGAATATTTCTGTGTTCAGGTATTGGTTCCTTTCCCAAATCCCTCTTCACATGGAATATTTGCATTCTTCAGAGGCTTTTAAACAGAACAGACAGAAAACTGTGGCGGCCAGCACATGTTTTCTTCCTGCCCCGTAACCTACATGCTGTACACATGAACCAGCCGCGTGCCAGAAGCATGCGTCCTTTAAATAGCAAGCAGCCCCCAGCTGCCTGGCATCCAATTTTCCGATAACAAGGGCTGCTTGTAAGCTGCCTGGTCGATTGTTTGCACTCACGGACATTAGAGAGCGAGGCCACGATGTCACATCCTGGACCACAAGCCAGGAAAATAAAGAAAAGACGGGAAAATAAACACTCCTTCAGTGTCCTGGCTGCGGTTGTCAGGGCGACACAGCAGACAACTCTACTCCCCCCCGCCCCCCCTCTTTCCTCTTTTTTCTCTTTCTCCCTCTGATTCTCTCGCTCAGGCTGAGAGTGTCTTTTTTATTTATTTATTTTTTCTTTCAGGGTTGTCTGTCCTTTATTGCTATTCTTTCACACACTTAGGACCGCCATTACATACACACACACACATTCATCACGAAAAGCACTTTTTCGTTTCTTCAGGGAGTACAGTTAGTGACAGGGTGGGCTCCGTGCTAGCTTTTGACAGCTTGATGGAGTGGCAGCAGCTAACGACAAAGGGGCGTGGCTCAGCAAAGAGTCAATTCTCTCTAGGTTCACTTCGAGCAACCCCTTAAATATAGAAGCAGTCGTGAGATCCATTGTTAATGTAAAGATACTGATTGTAACCACTTTGACATTACCATAAGATACCTACATTTAGAATGACATCTTTTCTTCATCTTTGATCCAGATCTTAATCTAAACTGTCCTTGATCCTAACCCAACTCTAAAGTGCTCACTTTGGATCGGAACAGTGGTAAAGTCCTTCAAACTAAATGCTTCTCATCTGCTCTACCCTTGTGAGGTCATTTGACTGTCATCGTTTTGAAAATACAAGGACACACACACATTCCCCGCTCGCAACAGTGGACCAATAATACGGTCTAATAACATGTTGAAGATACGGGTATAGCAGCTCACATCCTGCCCAGGCTGTGACCCTTCCTTCGTGCTGAAATATTTCATCAGGCAATTGTTTAAGGGCAAAGCTGTCACCACCTGCCTTAGAGACAGAGGAAATTATTTTGAAGATAACACACTCCTTTCACCTTCTTTCCCATGGAATCAGGGTCAGCTTCAGCCGCCGAATCTGTGGCCGGCACATTTCTTCCATTTGTCCACACAGTACTAAGGCTTCGCATCTCCTACTGTCTCGTCACAGTGACGGACGAGGGGTTGGATGCTGTGATTTTCTGCTAAAGGGCCATATGGCTTTCTTACATACATAAGAACACAGTAAGTCCAGTATACACAGCAGTGAATACTTAATGTAGCATTAACGACAAAGTCAGATAAATAATTAACAATAATTGTTAAATAGAAGATAAATGCCAGCTGCATACAGTTTGTGGTTTATTTAAAACAAGAGTCACTTTGATGTTAAATTGATACAGAAATGTGTCTTCTCCTGGTGATTAAGTCTGTGCCACAGTGCCTACCTTTACCAGCATGCATTGCGCATTAGCTTCTAAAAAAGTGAGCAACGTTAGCATTTACATGGAGTCGTGTTTCTGGCCAGCTGGTGAATCCAATCCCTCCATGTTTAGCACTCCTCAAGAGAATGTTGAGTCACAGTTGGTTTAGCCGTTTGCTCAACTTGTTTGGATAATTTATTTTTTTCCAAGTAAGTCCAATATTCACTCTTAGTCTTTTAGCTCTGTTTTTGATCTCTACCAACCCATTAGGGAACTATCTGCCTCTTTAGCTGCTAAATGCTCCACAATGTTTGCCAGCTAGTTGCTACTGTGTGTTGTCTGCTGTGCCGGGCAGGTAGTGTACAGTGGGTTTATCGGAGCTTTTTCACTGAAAACAGCTGTGCCTGAAAATTATGATAATGAGGGTGGTGAGACAAAAAACAAAAACAAAGTTGCGGGCCAGGAAAGCCAAAACAACAAGCGGAAAAATTGGCTTTTCAACTTCCAAGGAATTTACATTTTCCAAAACACCCCTGCTGGTCTGAGATTAGAACAGTGAGAAGTGGTCAGCGGGAAGTGAGGTTCAGCGCCTGCAAACACATTAACATTTAAAAAAAAGATCACCAAAGCTCATCACAAGTGTCTAACACAGGCCTTCAGCCAGACAAAGCAAAGGTCAAGAAGTTCTTTCTTTACAAAATGACAGCTGCCTGATGAACACAAAACTGGAACAAACATGAGCGCTAAACCACCGTGGCACAACAACGCTTCCTCTAAACAAAGTCTCACTAGCCAACCAAGTCATCCCAAGATGCACAACACAAAGGAAATGAAGCTCAAACCAATAGAAAGCATGCACGGTAGCGCTAACCCAAGACATTGTCTTCACCCACATTCTCCACCGCATGTGAAATCAACAAACTGGTTGGTTTCCTTTTGAGATGAACCACTTCAGCACACAAAGGGGATGCACAGCTCATACAAATTAGTGCAGCTCATGCACCAATTCTTAACTTAACTTCTAAACAAACACTAACTCCACCATAGGAACCAAAGCAATCAAAGTAATCTAATCTAATCCCGGATGAGCTTCCATTTGCTCAGGTTTACAAAAAAAGGTCCACACACAAAAAGTTTCAAAAGCCAAATTCAGAAGAGTAGTGTTGTTATATCCGCAAAATGAGTCGTTCTTTTTTTTTTTACAAAGGAACGAGTTTGTAATCGCAAGCGTGAGTAAATCTAAAATCCTGCTTGTGCATGTGCAGTTGTGCAAAAGAGCCAGGTTAACTTTGCTCCAGACTCTATCGTTCAGACTCTGGGTCAGCGTGCACCCCCTGGCCCTGCGCCCGAAGAACGAGTCGTTCATGAGCAGACACCCCCTGAGAAGAAGAACAAGTTGTTCATGAGCGAACACAAAAAGAAAACGAAGAATATGACACTTTCTATCCCAGTGTCTTGCACTCAAGGACAAGCCATGTTAGTTGTCGAATGTCTGCTCGGTTTGAATGGAATTGAAAGCTTTGTTAAAAAGGTTAAGCGTCACCAATTAAATATACACCAAGCAATTGGATAATGACTAAGTGGAGCAGCCACAGGTTGGTCGTAGGAACACGTGAATACACATTTGGCATTTTCCCTTTCACTGCTGAAATCCTTAACAACCAGACTTTTCATGTCTCTGCTCGGCCTTGATTGTACACAATGTGTCACTTGACAAACATTGCATGCAATCTCTTGCAATAGTCCTATACTGTATACCTTCCTAAGGTAGAGTATAGGGGAGGGCTATGGAGCCCGAAGGTGAAATGAAGCTTCCCGTGCCTGAAATTTCGCTGAGCTCCTCTACACTTCATTACGCCACCATCATTAGCATTTAATTGCAAATTATCTCGCTTTATTCATGGCAGTCATTAGCCCCCCAGTACATGACCCTCTCTTTTTGCCGCTTGAAGGAAATTTCCTCGTATTGTCACATTACCTTGATAATTGGAAAACACACACACACCCCGGAGCCAGGCTGAAGAACCACATGAGATCCCCGAATAATCAATGAAGTGTCAGCTTTAAAAATCGATTAACAGTCCTTCTTTTTCGCTCGAAGGGGACGAAAATGCTTTTGAATGGTGTCATTTTTTGCACGGAGTCTTCAGAACGTGGCGGTGCTGGTGCCGTTTTCTGTCCACTGCTCGAACGTATGTTCCTAAAAGTCAGAGATATTTCATTGGCAATTTCACAGGTAATGTGCTGCGCATCCTGTGAATCCCAGTCAATTCTCTAACACTGCCTGCAACACATGGCTTCAAAACTGCACATTTGAATGAAGTGCGATATGAGCTCATGATCATTGCCGCCTAGTCCCAACTCCTTTCTTTTGTTGCTTTGGAGGGATAATTCTACAACATCAGGTTAGTCTGGCTCTAAGCTACAGTCATAACATTACCATTCCTCCCTATAGAATTGTGGGCTGAACACTCATCCCTTCACCGAAATGCTCACATCACTCAGCGCTGAATCACATTCCCTCTGTCTGCCTCCTCCACTCTCGCTCATATGCCCCTTAAAATATTAGTTGGTGGAACTCCCATTCTCTCTGCTAAGCTCTTACTGCTATGGTCTGGAGCACTCCATCAGTCGAAGCTGGCTAAATGCTGTTCTTGCGCTTTGATTAGGACCTTTGCACTTACATCACTTACAGTTTCGGTGTCAGCATTTCAGAATTTGTCGGCTGCATAATATTCATCTATAAAACTCATGATGCGTTCACATTACAATGTTATGGACAAGGCTGCTGTGTGTTTTAATCAAGAGTGCATTGGAGCCAACACTCCATACGTGGGTCAAAAATGAAATTTGTTTTGTTATCTTTCCCATGTTATCAGAGTTATTATCAGTTATTTGAAATTTACAGGTTTGCTTTGGTAGCCAGTAGCGCTGAATGTGCTTTACGCCCCTCAACGCCAAATTATACATCGACAGCATGCTGCTAGCTCCACATGAAGGGCGGCTGTGGCTAAGAAGGTAGAGCGGGTCGTCCCTCAATCAGAAGCGCCTGCGGTTCTATCCCCGGCTCCTCTAGTCCATGTAGCTGTGTCCTTGGGTAAGACACCCCAAATTGCTCCCGAAGGCTGTGCCATCGGTGTATGAATGGCCGTGAATGCTTAGATAATCCTGATGGGCAGGTGACACCTTGCATGGTAGCCCCAGCCATCAGTGGATGAATGGCATGTAGTGTTTGAGTTGTTGGAAAGACTAAGGCGTTATACAAGTACAAGTCCATTTACCATTTCTTGTTGAGGACTCCTCACCATTACCTAGGATCGCGGATATAGAGACGAGTGCATCCCAATAGGCTTCTTCTAGATGTCTGTATTAAAACCCTTCAATTGGTATACAACCCCAAATGAAGGATGAGTCATCAACACTTTGTGTCGTTTGCCAGGAAATGACTTAAAACAGCATTAAGATGACCGTAGTTATCGATTTATTTTGTCATTGTTGGGCCAAATACTGACATATAGGTGACGACCAGCTCAATACATATGGGATGAAACAACTTAAACATCAATTTGGATTTCATGGGAACGTTCTGTCATCATATTTTTGCATAAACTAATCATTTCTACGCAATAATTAATTTATTCTTTATTATTTATGTGTTTTATTCATTCTACTGCCGAAACACCTCCCCAATGCTTCAATGAACCGGGTTGACTCCATTTCTCATGGCTGCTTCAAGTGTAAATCGGTCTTGCTGTGTAAATTAACTCAGCCGAGCGACAATGCTAATGACGCTAACTGGAGTGTGGCTCACAGTAAATATTGCATGTACCTGATATAAATAACTAATAAAGATGAAAAGCTGATCTGTCATTTACACGCTTCCTTTTTGTGGGGCTATTGAGACAACATCTTTAATTTCTGAACAACTAAAGGAAGTTGATAAAAATGTTCAATGCAACATGCAAAACCAATATTTTGAAGGAATATGGTGGAATATGACAAACACTGAAATTGCTGGATGTCTTTTAATTTATGAGAAAAAGTGAGGTATCAAAAAGAAATGCACGACAAAACCCTGCTGGAAGTAATAAACTCTCCCACTCTAATCCTCAAACACATTTCCACCTTATCGACGCTGCCCGTACACCGTCGAGCAGAAGCTTCTCACGGTTATTATAAAACTCATATGAGGTGCGCTAGATATATTTCATCCTGCAGGTAATGGGATTTCTGTCCGTGTTATCCCCGTTTCCTCTGTAATATAAGGCACATGCTCTGTAGAACATGACGCCCATAAGAAGCTGCAAGTACGCCTTACATTCTACCTCTCATAAATCTGCTGGTTTCAATTATTTATCTATTATATTTTCTAAAGAGTCAATAATATTTCTTTATATTTTTCTTTACTTTGGATCCAACTGTCAGAACACGGCGGATGGACCATACCAGCTGAGAGGTCAGCTTTGATAAAATCATGTTAATTGAACAATTTTCTAAATGGCCCCATTGTCTGCAACGTGTTCATATTAATGTTCCTATTTCAGCTACAGCCCACACATCCATTACTCTCCTCCAGCATTTGAATTATGGATGGTGAGGAAATGACTCCATTCCTATTGGGCACAGAAGAGATTAAACGCCTCTGTGGTGTAGCACTTTATTTGTGTATTCATTTTTTTTTTGCAGGTTTCAGGAGAATTTTGTAACTATTATAACTAATATTGTTATATAAACTAAACAGTTGTAAGAATTTTAATAAACTGCTATTATTACACCCATGTACACAAGTGTACACAAGTGGTTGTGCTACAACCACTACTACCACTGCAGTGCTGCTTCTAAAACTACAACAATGATGATGTGATATATGTGGGGAAAAACATTTGGAGTGGAGTTCCTCGTTAACCCTTTGAACTCTGGAATCGGAACGGTCCGCCAGTGCCTTCATTGGTATTGTTGTTCATTGTGATGTCATTTCTTGAAGTATCTTCAAATGCTTCATATCCCCAACATTTGTACAACTTTATCTGAAATGTTAAGTAAGTATATATATATATATGTATGCATGCATATACTGTATATACTTCAAGAAATTTAATATTGCACTACCATAAAGTTGAGGGACTCTTAGGAGTGATAAAAAAAAATGATTTTCTTCTTTGGTCAAAGTCAGTCACATACCCTGACTCTTCGTCCCTAGTATGTTATACAACTCAATCGTGTCTTTTCATTTTTGATTTGATATGAAGCCTTTAGCCACGTCTTCTGGACCTTTATCCAAAGATGTTATCGTTTACAATGATTCATGCGGGGGCAAGAGGGTCTCTGATGTAGTGAGGGCCTAAACATACTTTCAAAGTAACCAATAAAATATTAAAGGGGTACTCCAGCAGTTTCATAATGTATTTTCATTAAGTTGGAAAAAGACAGATTTAAAAAAAGAACAGTTTAATTAAGCAGTAATTAAGAGTAGTATGGGTCAAGCTCAAACACTGCATCCTCAATTCCCATAATCCAACTCGATAGCATCTTTTGTTCCAACATACTCCCTGAGAAGTGCTTGTTGGATGATCAAGTAGCTTTGAACCTCCTGCCCCCACAACTTCCTGACGCCTGAACTGGGGGAGGCTACTTCCAACGATTTCTGTAACTTTTTGAAACTGACAATCCGACATTAACACCCACGTCATGCAGTGATGGTAGGTAGAGGTGACAAAGTAAGCAGGGTTTGAACTTCTCTCTCCAGCTCTCTTTTTTTTCCATTCTTCACGCTATTACTGTCACTTTTCGCAACAACAATCGAGTGCAAGCTTTATAAATGTCTTACAGTAGAGGCTGTTTGGAAAATGTGCCCCGTTATTCTTCCGCCCTTTCTTTGACTGTCAGCTTTTCACTCCGCCTTCCAGTGTGGCCAGTTCGTAATGCAAGTTTTCAGTCATAAACGTTTAGTATTTTAGCTCGCCATAAAATAATTAATGACATCCTCAGGTTTATTGACGTAATATCGATGGATTATTATAAATTGTTGCAGTTAAAATAATATTATTCAGGGAAGTGATCAAGTGGAAGGGGGAAATCTGTAGCTAGTTCTGTCGCCTGGACTGACAACACCTGCAACACTCCAAATGTCACCGGCTTGACCTGTGAAAAGAACCTTGTCAGGAGGCAGGCGAGGGACGCTTAAATTAGTTCCAGTGGGGTCCATCACCACCTGAAATTTCTGTTCAACACCTGCCGTTGGCTGCCTCTGAAAGCATGACGCCTCGTGTCCTCGCTGCCATTACAACACTCTGAAATGAGTGTACGTTCACATCAAATATCCTTCCACTCTGACGAGTTCTGACCAACAAGTGCACAAGAAAAAGAGCGTTTTAAAATGTCTTTTGCTTCTTCTTTTTTTCCTTTACTAGAAAAGGCTTGTAAGAGGATTTTAGAAAATGTGATTCGTTGACTCACTAAGAGGTTATTTGTCACCCTTAAATCTTTCTGATGTAACACTACTTTTTATTTTTCACAGAAACTGCCTCATTTTCATTTTATCTCGGAGTATTACAAAAAAAAAGATTGCACCAGATCCCCAGAGAGGAGCCAAACATGATGAAACTCAATACCACACATGTCAGATATGAGTTTTGCCGTTACATTCACTTGTAGGGAGAAAAGAACACACTCATCCCCCAAATTTAAACATTTTATTTCATACCTGCAAATATCATCGCCATTATGACAAAGCTTTACCTTAACTGCTCTACTTAAAATTCAACCAGCCTTTAATAGAACAGAAAACATAGAAGACGTTACTATTCAGACAGTGCTAGCGTGGAGAAGGCCATGGAGACTTTACAGAGACTCTCAACACCTTGGAAATGATTCCACACACATGTAAAACAATCAGAGGGTTGACAGAGGAATGTGGGTCATGGAGGGCTTGGAGCGAGCTGGCAACCCTCCATCAGATTTCTGTGACACTAATCTGGGCTGACTCGGGCCTCATCGCAGAGCCCAAACTCCCCTCCTGTCTGAACCAATAAGGATCCATTCCTCTGTGAATCTGCTGTTTTGTAAAGCCGTGGTGTGACAAGGTGGAGGGTGAGAAAGGAAGTCCATGTCTGAAAGGATGAGCAAGTGTCCAGCCTGCTCAAGTGTCAATCGAAACCAGCTCCAGGTTGGCTGGTCTAGACCACAACTCGGCCAAACCTTTGGAGAACTGTGGACTGAATAGTCAAAAGGTGCTACTTTTTTAATATGGTGCTGAAATTACGGCAGTTAAACAGTAGCTGCTGCCACGGGAATACCTCACACCTTTGAATTTTGGAATCAAAATAATTTTCACGATATCATTTCAGGCTCATTATCAGGATCATTTTTATTTGCCTCTAACCCGATTCAAATACGGGAAATGGATTTTCTATCTGACCTCAGACCACCAAAAAATGGCAAGTCAAAAATTGAACAGCAACATGTGCCCCTGTTACCCAGATAATCCACAACACACACTGTTCAAAGAAAACTGCTCACAGTGAGCTCTGTGGAATATGTGCTGAGCCAAACCGGTCTAATGCCAGACTCGTTATATACCCACGCTAGGTCAGTGGCCCTCGGGGTCTGAAACCTACGCACCAAGGCACCTATAGTGTCTGTATTCAACTAACTCTGATGCAATCCCATCTGTGTCATTATTATCAGATGGAGCGTAGGTTTGATGGGTCAAACAAACATGGGACTTTAACTCAGGAGATTGCTGCTCGGGTCCAATGTCAAACCAAGTCAACGTTGACCTATTTTAGCGCAATATTGCTTCGTAACTTTTGTACACTATTGACGCCATGTTACGTAACAAACCAACTTATTTTACTTAACAAACGTAGGCTCATTTATTTAAACCCAAAATACGTTATTTTCCTGAACCTAACGAATTACTTTTGTTGCATAAGTAAACCTAAAAACTGTCACGATCAGGCTTTGCCCTGTGTGTTCTGTGTCTTTGTTTCTTTCTGTAGCTCCTCACTCACCTAATCAGTTCATTCAGTGCACCTGCCAGTCACACTCACCTCATCAGCTCATTAGTCTCACCTGTTCACTCTGCCTAGTTCACTATTTAAACCCCTGTCTTTCACT
Source organism: Anarhichas minor (assembly GCF_050575085.1). Classification (NCBI taxonomy): domain Eukaryota; kingdom Metazoa; phylum Chordata; class Actinopteri; order Perciformes; family Anarhichadidae; genus Anarhichas; species Anarhichas minor. The sequence continues at coordinate 1,017,063 of NW_027466501.1, forward strand.
CACTCACTGCCAGATCATTGTGTTTGTTTCCTACCTACCCGCCCGTTTTGCTCATCCTGTTCCCGGTTTCCCAGTCTGTCTGCCCTGCCTTGTCCTGCCGGATTTTTCCCTTCGTCTTTTGTCTTGTCCTTGGATTACCTGTTTTTGTTTGTGAGCTATTAAAGACCTTTTTTTCCCCTACTCTGACTGTCTGCGCTTGAGTCCTCATCATGCCCCGTGACAAAAACTAAGTAAACCTATGTTGGAAGTTTTATTTTGAAAAGAGACCGACTGACACGTTTCAAACTGAAACTAGAGGGGTCCGAGTTTGAAGCATATGGCCGACAGCCAAGTGTCAGTATTTGACGGATCGGGATTGAGAATCACCTGATAAAGTTAAAATGCTGAACGTTTTAGCAAACAGTTGCCTGTAATGTTCAATAACTGTTCCTTTCCTATATTTGACCCATCATAAAAAGCTTTAAATGTAATATTCAGTACTATGAAGAACACCAACAAAATTCCATTCCCCTCCATTGTAATGGGGTGGAGACAGAAATCTGCAGATACTTTATGGTAAAGGGGGAAATAGATTATATTTGCAATTTGAGTGAACGACCCCTTTAGGAGAAACCACATATTCCAGCACATTTAAATTCATCAAATGCATTTTTTTTGTCCGACTAAACACAAAGTTAACATTTTGTAGCAACACAATAGTCTACAGTACACTGTCTCACTTTGTAGTGTTTCTTTGCTTTTGATAAAGGAACCTTCACAGGGTCATATTTGATTCATATAATCAAAGTTCAGGTAATTTCACACATATTACCGACATGTTTTAAAATCATCCGCAGTACGAGACAGGTGGTTAAAAATAACACGGGGTCACTGTGATGTCAGTATTCACAAGGCATATACCGTATAATGCCTCTTGCAGTTTATCAAATCAGGAGGGAATATGTCACTCTACCCAATTAAAAACACCACCAACCTTTATATGAACTTTGCAATCACAATTCCCCGCGGCAACAGTGAAATTGTATCAGCTCTTAATGTAAAAAAAACAGAAACCACTTACAGTAGAGACATAATTGTAATTCTGCCTACGAAAGGACTGCATTTTCTGCTTCAGACCAAACACCCAAAACCCTACAGTGCATAACTACTCCACGAGAATCACAGTGCACTACTTCACATCAAATGGATTTTCTCATCGTGTCCTGAAACAAGACAGTGAAAACAAAACACTGTAAGAATACAGGAATGCAAAAGGTTATTTTCTTGCTTCTGCGATGTGAGCTGTGTCCGTGAGGGTCTGTCCCACTGTCCTACTTCCATTTTTGAGAATTCCCTCGGTGGTAACGTGACCCAAATTCATTGCTGGTGTTTTTGGACCACCAATATCAGAGTCCTCTACCTGAGGCTCTAAGAAAGCCACCCTCTTTCCGTTTGACCGCCGCTGTCCTGACTCTACCTCTCTGGGGTCTGAGCAGAGGATGAAGGCTCGCCCGCCACACCCTCTCGATCTTCCACCCCGGTTTTCCCGGCATCGGCAGGGGGTGAGGTAGAGGTACAGCAGCACCAGAATGATGCTGACCACACAGGAGGCCAGGGTGGTGAATGCTGTGTTGAAATGCTCGGCACCGCTGCCGCGTGCAGAGCCACCAGTGGAGGCTGTGCTTAGGTTTCCGACCACCACATTGACCTCCAGAGACTCGTTGGGGTCGTAGTGGCGCCCGCGGGCTGCCACGCACCAATACATGCCAGAATCCTCCATCAGGGCTCCCCGGATTTCAAGGGTGCCATTGGGGGAAACTATTAGGTGGGCCATCGGATCATCGGTTGATGAATTCACCACAGTCCTTGGGGTAACCCAGAACAATACCAGCCCCCCCTGGCCTTGAGTGGCCAACCCTGGACATGGCACTCTTAGCCATTTACCAGGCTCCACTTGGTAAGTCTGTGCCTCAAGGGGCATATCTGACACTACATCCTGGCTACATTCATATTCCGGTCCTGAACCGTCTCTACATGGGTATTCACCTCTGAAATCCTCCAGTGGGCGATACTGTTTCCACATCCAGTACTCCAGCAAGGCGAGTAAAGCGCAGTCACAGACCAAAGGGTTTTTCTGCAAATAAATTGCACAATGCCGGGTGAGTGACAGCAGGCTCTGGACGGGCACTTCGGAGAGCCTGTTGTATGACAGATCGAGAAAGGTTAGATTACGAGGCCCTCCAGGTTCCCAATAAAGCCCCAGGGGGAAAGCCGTCAGTCTGTTCCCAGAGAAGTAGAGCCTCTGCAGGCTGTAGAGATCGCTGAAGGCCCCTGGGTTAATCTGGACGATCTGGTTGCCAAACAGCAGCAGCTCTTTCAGTTCCTCCAACCCGGCGAAGACGGACGAGTTCAGTGCCGTTAGTCGGTTGGAAGAGAGGTCCAGGTGGAGGAGGTGCGGTGTCACAGTGAAGGCGTCCACCTCGATCCGGCTGATGGAGTTGCGGCTGAGAACCAACGTAGCAAGCCGGTCAAACGGCCGGGAAATCCAGTCCACGGGCAGGACAGTGAGGGTATTGTGGCTCAGGTCCAACCGTGTGGCATAGCCTGGGAGATCAGAGGGCAGCATGGACAGATTGCACCCACTGCAGGAAATGATATCACTGGCACAAAGGCAGCAGGGTGGGCAAGTGGCCAAACAGGGAGGGAAGCCAAGACACAGGGAGAGCAGCAAGGCTGCAGCGGCAGGGTTCCATCGGCTGCCTCCGACAGTGGTCTTGCCTAAAGGCTGCGAGGAAATGGGACGCATCCTGGTGTTCCTTCAGGATGGGGTCTCAGGTTACTGTCTCGCTGGGTGTACACATGTCTGATTTACAAGCGTCTGATAGTGAACTGAGGACAGACACAGAGAGAGGGAGGACACAAGGAAGAGGGAAAATGGAAATGATTCTCCTTATTATCTCAATTTAGAAATAATCTACTCGCCCTGCTGGCACTAAAACCCACTCAAACCCAAATCCAGATGAGCTTTACAGTCACACGGAGTGAAAGGGATTATCATGAGCAAAAACAGACAGCAAGATAAACAGTAAGAACACATGGTAATGACATATGATATAGACGTTACATGCTCTAAAAATAAACTGTAAACCACATTAAATACAATCATCTGCACACAATAACTGTTAGTAACTGCTGGAAAAAGTTTCACTTAATCCATACATGTTATTACACCTCGCCCATACTTCCCACCAATAATACAAGATGATTACTTCTTGCTTTAGCTCACGATAATATTTTCAATCCATCTATCAGTCTTGTTTGTCTCTCTAGTTGAAGTTATAGCATTACAGTTGATTGCAGTATTCAATGTGATATTACATCGAGATACAACAATTCAAACTCCTGCAATATTTATAGTATAGCCTAATTAAATTACACAACTCTATTATTTATTTCAAAATACGCAACTGTTTCGCCTGTCAAACTGTTCTCAATAATCACTTTAAAAGTGTAGATTAATCATAAGCAAAAAAAAGTTTAGAGCTGCAGCGTTTAGCCAGTTAATAAATCAACAGAACATTATTCCGTAACTTTTTTAATAATTGATTCATCATTTAAATTTTAAATTATACCAATCATGATGCCAATCATGATGCCAATCACTCTGCGGTTGCAGCATCTTTAATGTGAGGACTTTTGAAGAGGTCACGTTTGGGCTCTGGAACAATCTCTGGAACAATCTCCATGGGCATTTTTTGTAGCCCAAACAATCGATTAATCAAGAAAATAATTGGCAAATTAAAAACAACTGAATAACTAAAAGTCATAGACCACAAAAGAGCGAAATATAGGAAAGTGGTTGTGGATGACAAATTTGATATTACTGGCAGCCCACTCTGTCCTTTCCTGCTCTGAGTATTCCCACACATGATCTGGCTCAGAAGGGACGATAACAACCAGGAATGGATGACTTCTGTGTCGACAAAACAAACCACGACCGACAGCTCACCTTTTGCGCCCACAACGCTGGCCATCCAAATCATCCTCTCATCCGACTTCAAACATCCGCACGCGCTGAACGTATGTGAATCCTTAAACCTATACAGGCAACGATCCGCCCGGAGCGTGTGGAAGGACGCGGGGGAAACGGCTGAATTGTTCACCTGCAGGTCGGGTTGCATGCTGCCGCGGGAGGGGTGCGCCCCGAGAGTAGCAGCGCACCAGTGCGAGAGACTGGGGGAGGGGGAGGAGTGGGAGAAGCTGCAACATCAGCACCACTAACTTAAGCGTTAGTGAGTCATTACATTTGGGTCATATAAAGGTGTTTGTGGCACTTTGACACCTGCTGAACCTGCAAATTAAACATAGAAACATCTGTGACGTCACTATATAGACACCCAGGTAGCGATCGTTACACCGACTCGGTTCGTCTCATCTGTATCTGTAATGTTAGTATGTTTTCACCTAACTGTGACAGCAAATCCTAACATGAGACGATTTTTAAAAAACGTTTTCAAAAGACACGCACATCCCAGGGCCCGACAGGACGGGTGCTAAATGATAGAAATAGATGGTGTAGAAAAAAAAAGTAGATTCGCACACCAAATAGCTCCCGCCCTGCTAAAAGGATTTTAAAAGGATTTTCCTGCAGTGTAACATTCTGTTATCCGTTTGTAGTTCGAATAGTATCGACCAATCATGTTCGAGCATGTATCAATGCTACATAAATAAGATTATTATTTAGTTAGTTTGGATATAGAAGTCCTCATTAGAGCTAAAGATCCGTCTGATTCGTGGGGTATTGTTTGACCCCTTTAAGATGGCCCTGGTGTGTATGCATAAAGTCCATGTCACTTCAAAACGGTGCAGATATTAATTTTGCAAGCAGAAGGCTCATAACCCCTGCAGAGATTGCCAAGCTCGCCCAGTTCACTACAGCATTCCGCTGTTAATGGCGGCTCGGCAAGGACAATTCGGCTTAATTAGAGATAACATCTTTGTAATTCCACATCTGTGGACATCTCTAACAGAGCCACAGCTCTAGCAATGCGGGGTTTGCACTGTGCTGTTAAAGGTTTGCGACAAGACTAACTCTTCGAGCCAGAAACGAAATAAGTCAACAAACACTGTTACTTTTACTGTAAAAGAAGAGCAGCATTTTGTAGGATTTGCTTGTTGAGGCAGAATATTGCAGACGGCGTTAAGCTGTGCAAAGGGTTTACATAATCCCCCTCATTTTTCAACATAATGTTTACCCGCGTAGTGTTGGAGTACATTAGCCTGCCGCCTTATTCAGTCACTTAATATGGCCACATTTGGTCCTAAGTGTTCCCCATTTTTGTGACATGAAGCTTTATTTTACTAAAACGCTTTCTATCTGTGTTTTTCCGCTGTGTGTTTCCAGATGGTGTCTTTTCATACCACATGAAAGTGTTCTTCCACCTAATCAGTTCGTCAAGGTTGCAAGCTGCTAGCTTAAAGCTCCGTTGGCAGGTTCTTTTTCCTTTTTTTTTTTTTTTTTTATTCAATCTCGCTGATCCTTACACAGACGGCCAATTCAATACATGACAAAAAGAAAGGTAAAGAAATCAATTCAACTCTCAGTTTTGGAAGATGAGTCAAGTCCATTAGCTGACAGAGGAGAGAGTAAAAGGCCTGTTGTCTTATAATCCAGACTTCGGTGTAGTCACAATGCACTCTTATTATGAGCTTTCCACCAGTGGCCACCGTGGCAGACAAATTATCGAATGTTTCCATGACGCCGACCATCGAAGTGGAAGTCCTCCTGGGATTTAGCCAGCGTGTCAGTCACGCTCCGGGATCTCACAGTCATGTCGTTGATTGGCAAGGGATGGGTGGACCAACGTGTTTCTAATTCCTTTTTTTTCATTTCAGATTCTGTTCTTGATAACACGAAGGTAGTACATTACACGACTGTCTGTTTTCTGTTTGGATATATAGGTAAAACGCCCTGTTAAAAATACACCAGTGAAAATTACTGAACCAAAGAAATAGATGAAAGAGTGGTTAAGGTGGGACAAAGACCTACAGGCATCCACCCCCCTTTGTTGTCCATAATGGACACCTGTGCAGAATATGAAGCATACTCTCTATAAATACACTTCAGTTCCTCACCTTTAATCAGATGGCTTGTAGCTTTAAGTGCTACAACTCAGCATCCGCTGGCGCCTGCCGGTCTTACCTGGCAGTTAGATGCAAGTAATTGCATCCTTTCCTCACCCCAGGTGTAAAATAGTCACTGATTACATGGTTGGAAGGAACGAATGCCAGCAGGGTCCTGAGTGCTGGCTGAGGACCAGGGTTGTAGAGGTACTGATCTGGAGTTCAACAACCCCCTCCTATCCGTACATCCACTGGCTCCAACCACCTATTACTTTTCAGGTTGATGACGACACCATCCTATCTTCCCAGCATGCATTGAGCAAAAGTCACGGCAACATCCTGAACTGTAGAGAGTAGCTCTATAGGTTTAGAGTTTCAGAGGTTTTGGGAGTTATACGCAGTGTCATGAAAACTGAAATTACAATTCTCTTTAAGTAGTTTTTTCCATTAAAAAAAACGTTTTTATCAAATACAGTGTATTTCTTGCAATTCAAAGGAATGTTCAATGCTTTGGGAAATGTAGTTATTTGATTTTGCAACAAGAGTTTAAATGAGAAGATCCATATGAAACTGCAGCCAGAGGACGATTAGCCAAGAAATAGTGAAGCCCATAACTCCCCATGAAACTGCAACTTCTTGTTTGTACACTTTTTGTACTGATTGAAAACTATAGGCTAGGCTATTTGCCCGTTTCCTGTCTTTATGCTAACGGGCTAACTGGCCGTAGCTTCATTTTTACCGTGCCGATATGAGAGTAAGATTAATCTTTTCATCTAACTCTCAGCAGAAAGTGAATAAAAGTATTTTCCAAACTGTTTCTTTAAGGTAGGACTTTTTTTTTAAATAATGCATGTCTTTATGGTATAGCTATGTTTCAAGACACTGATATTTAGTAATTCAAGCTCGCAAGGTTGTGATTATTATTTTGCTTGTGCCTCGCACATCATTTCACACCAAATGGGATGCGGATTAGATCCATACCATCCATAAGCCTTGATCGTAAGGCTGATATAAGCACTAATTTTGTTTTCTCTCGAACTAATTCAGCACTTTGAGGTTTCCCGCCGCAGATAATATAGTGTTCACTCAAGTTAAGCACTCGAAGAAGACAGCCAAATGAATGGTACAACTTTGTACAAACATTTTTTTTCCATACGTATCAACACAGGCAGTATTTGAGAACATGGAAGTATTGCATTTAAAAAAAGAAATAATTAAGTCAAATCAAACTGTTCACTCCGACAGCTCACAGCCATGAAGTGTGCATGTCCATGCATTAACTGTCTCCATTTGCAGCACTTGAACTTTAAGGACCGGGTATCCAAAACTGAACTGCGTTTTTTTAAACACCAGGTGAGAATGACGGAGAGGGAAATCCATCCGTCCATCGTCTGAGTGCAAACACTACCATTAAGCAGATTGTTTGTGTCATTTCGCAACATTTCCGTGCCTTTCTGTTTTGTCTCAGAATTTGAAAAGCAACGATCTTGGTCCCAATCGTGCAGCGCAGACCCAGATCATCATGGGAGGGGGAAATTATAGGAAGAAGAAAAGCTTTCACTGCATACTCTGTTGTAAGTGGCGACCCCGTCCACTCAGTGCTTCATCTTAACGCTTCTCCATGAAGACACTTCAAACACTGGAGGCTGTGACGAGACTAGTGTGGACATGGCCTGAGGAGCTGCGAGAGTGGTTTTAATGGAAGAGACTCAATCCCGCACTTCCTGTTGTGCAGCGTTTTTCATTAGAAGCTCCATCCCGGTAAATGCCCATGTCTTTCGTACTTCGCGTAATGTACATTTCTAGTCTTGAAGTCTGAGCCGCAATTTGAGTAATTTTCTTGAACAAGCGCCTGCAGAGGAAAATAACACAATACACACTGTTTCAAACACACATGTGAACTCGAGTGGCAAGTCAGGTGATGCGCATCCTTTTCTTGTTGTTGGCTGAAGGCACTCAGTGCATGTTGTGGCCTTTGTAGTAGCTGTTGCAGCCGTGAGGCTTATTGGTTATTTAAACCCTGAGAGCAAACAACAAAGCCTGCCCTCCCTGTGCCTTATTCCTCATAAAGCTCCGGTTAAACTATTAAAAGCGCATTAAGAAGCAGCAATGTTGCACTGGCTGAAATGTTCCTTTAAAACTAATGCTGCTGGAAATACTCGCTAACGCTTTAAAAATGTGAATTCATCCGCAGCTGAAAATAGTCCCCAACAAATACACTACGTCTGTTAGAGTAACACTTGATAAAAACCACAGAGCCCAGCTCTTTAAGTAAATTATGGAGCTTTTTTTCTTTTTAAATTAAAGTTAACATTTGTGACCTGTTTTTAAAGATTTACATCTTCAATAGGAAGCAATGGGTTTGGGTCTGAGTGCCACAAGCAGGCTGAGGAAGTTATGGAAAATATTAAAAGATGGACAAACACACTTGGTTTTAGTCTTTTCATGGTATTTGTTGATAATAACAAAAGAAAAAAACGAGTGGCCAGCCTTATTATGACTCCTATATTATTAGAAACGCAACTCGACCTCGGGTAGTGTGAGTATTTGTGTGTGTTATGCTAGTAGCGGCTAATGGAAACTCAGTCTGGTGAGCTCAATTCTATGCTCGCAGATTTTTTTATTTTTTTATTTCCCAACTAAGCATTAAAGTAATCTTGTCTCCTGAACCGGTGAGGTCAGCCTCAGCAGATAGAAGGTCAGGTCAAGCAGCTGAGTATTTGTTTGTTACTTGAGTTAGCGTTGGATCTAGAGGCAGCTTAACGGTTAGGTCAGAGTTAGAGAATGTTGTCGCCATGTCATGGGGCCCAGTAGACGGCACAGATCACCTAGTGGACAAAACATCATTAACATAAATACTGAGCTAATCATCACCCAACGTTTGATTCATTTTACTGTGTGTCCATAAAGGTAGCAGAGAGGTGTAACGATTAAAAACGACTGAAATTGGGGTTTGAGTAAATGAACAGATTAAAGTATGTGGATCTTAAGTAAATATATTATTTATTGTCTTTTACACCTGTTAAGGTGCCAGCTAACACATCACATACACCACCTTGTATGATGTAACACCACTTGCATGTTTCAAACTCTTTCGCTCGCGGCTGCCGTGCCTAGAGACCCTCTGTGTTGTGTCTGTGTTTGGAGCTAGAAACACGGGTGTTGTGACCTCCACACATTTCTCCCCTGTTCAAAGAGCTGCCTGCCACCTCCTCTCCTCTGTGGGTGTGCGGAAGACAATGTGTGGGTCTAAATAATGTAGCATGTAGCACCTTGCACGATCCTTGGGACATTAAAAACTACTTTGTCGTATCTGTAGTGTCCCATATTTTCACTGTGGATAGTAAAGAATAACAATGTCACTGCAGCACTAGAGGTTTTTTTAGTCGCGATTATATGATTTAGTCACCCAATTTGATTGTGACATTAAATACACCACATTGCACTCAGCAAAATCCTGACAATCATTAACCGCAGAAACCACAGCGACATGGCAACCACTAGCAAGTTGTTTTTTATGGGACCTTTGGCCCCTTTTTAGGTTCAAGGGGATGCATCATCTGAGCGTAACCTAAAACCAGTGCGTTCAAAATCCAACCCAACACCCACCCGCGGTTACCTGCTGACTGTTGACAGCAAACACAGACACGGGGAAAGCACTGAGTCACATTCTGCTCCACGTATCAATACATTCTCACCCTCATCTTTGGTTTTGTATGAGAGCGCAGCTAGGATTCATACTCTAACGGAAAGCAATAGAAGGCAGGTCATGATGGTGTGTTGAATAGTAAGAACTCTCACCTGGATGATGTGTCAGCTGCTAAAAATACCAGAAAATAACAATCATTAACGCTTTGAGCTCTACTCGTGTCAGGTGTCAATCCCCATACAACTACAACATTTCAAATCAGGAGAGACATGTCAGATGAAGAAAAGATATTAGTGTATTATTCACAGATGATGTGTGATGACAGAGTCTGTGGCGCTTGAACGCCACAGGGAGATTTGTAATGGAGAGGCGTCTGCCCCGAGCAGCAGCAAGATGAATCACCTCCGTGGAGTCCAGACACTGGTGGTGGTGGTGGCTGATGAGGCTGATAGAATGATGAGCTGATGAAGCTGATGAATCTGTGAAGACTGGGGAGGAGGAGGGGTGCGTAACTGCAGCATGAACATACTGAAGGTAGAGAGACAATCATATTTAAAATAGACAGCAGCAAGATGATTCCTATGGTGATTTAGTTCAAGCTTTGAAAACACTGGATCCTGCACATCCCAAAATGCACAGTGGCAATTTTTGTTTTAGCCGTGCTAGCAGCATGGCTCTGTGGGTGTCAGTGTCCGTCTGTCGGGAGGTCCACTACTTTGGTTCAAGTTGAAGTATCTCAACACCCATTAGATGGATTGACTTGAATTTTGGTTCACTCAGAAAGAATTGCGGCTGGCTTTTCCTTTAGCGCCATCATCTGGTACTTTATTTTAATGTGTTCAATTGCATTTTTCTTTTAATTTGTCTCTATTGTATTGATTTGTTTTAATTGTTTCATCTATTGTACTGTTTCATCAGTTTGACATTTACCATGACATGACATTATCGTGGTTTGTCTGCGTCTTGCGTTTGTTGGGCCTCACTGTTGAGCTGTCTGTTATATTGCCTTGTTTTTACCTTGCTGCGTATCTTAAAGCAATTGGTAAACTTATTATTAGTGCTAAATAGCACGTGTTATCATGCTAAAACACAACAGTTAACATGATAAATATTGTACATGTTTAACATCAGCATGTTAGCATCGTGAGCATGTGGACATACCCAAGTTAGCATATATCTAAGCACAGCCTCACACTTTGTCTTGTAGCTAGCACCAAGTATGAATTATTTTGGATCTAATATTATTTTAATGCCAACAAAAAAGTGCAAGGTTACTTTGTGTGCGTCTAGCATGCAAGTATGTCATTTTTGCATTTTTGTTTCATCGTGGTTCTGCTTTGTTTGGGATAAGCAGAAGAGGAGCCGGGCAGATTCAAATAAGCATTGATACCTACTTCACAAAGTGATCCTCAACTGAGCACCTGACAGCACCGCCCACAGTGTTTGATTGACAGGTGCTCTCTGGAATATTCAGTGCGGAAACAACAAATGTGTTTTGTGAGGTCACAGTGACCTTTGACCGCCAAATTCTAATCAGTTCAACCTCGAGTGCAAGTGGACGTTTGTTCCTAAATTTGAATGAATTCCCCCCCCCAGGCGTTCCCGAGATATCACGTTCAGGAGAATGGACGGAGGGACGGACAACCAAAAAACATAATGTAGCATAACATGACGAAAATAATAAAAATAAAAAAATCCTCTTATTAATGAGGCTAATGAAGTGTAAGAAAAGCACTTGTAAGAACACAATGAGTAGAACAAAAAGGCTTGTCTTTCCATTAGTGCTGCTCATTTCTTTGGATAAAAGTATCTCCCTGCTGCTGCTGCTGCTGCAGCTGATGCTGCTGATGCTGCTGCTGATGCTGCTGATGCTGCTGATGATGATGCTGATGCTGCTGATGCTGCTGATGATGATGCTGATGCTGCTGATGCTGCTGCTGATGATGATGATGCTGCTGATGCTGCTGCTGCTGCTGTACGACAATACCTTTGACAGATTCAGGTCTTTGTGATGGCAGCTATAACAATGTAGGCTTTCCATTTGATGTGCAAGTTATTTCCCAGGGAATAAAGTACAGCTCTGAGCTCTGCAGTCGGCCAGCAATTAGAAAAAAAAAGACACACATTTTTTTTCATCTTGAGCCATTTGTCTAATTTAAAATAACTATTTTTATTCAGCAGCTAAAAAAAAAAAAAAACCCAGAAGCTGAAAGCAGCTTTGGTTTCTGGGAATATATTTTGGCTTTAAGCAGTTTGGAAAGGATTTGAAATCCTTTTCAATCACTTACTGGATGCATGTTTATTTCTAGATATACAGCAGGAAGACACATCCTCTAATTAGAGTGAAACCATTAAAAGCCCCATAACATGCAACATACAACTCTTTAAACAGTGTGGATTATTTTACTCAATATCAATAGATTCTTCTTTTTTTTGTCTTTCGAAGTTAAACTTCTACAGACTGTGGGACAAGTAAGAGGGCGATATCTACTTAACTAAACTCGTGCAACTGTAGAGGAACAGCACTCTCAGGTGGACACAGGAAGTATTTCTACTCACTCTCTGCTCATTTCAGCATGTGTACAAACCGGGAAGACGTCTTCATGTTTGGTGTCTTCCACTCAAGGACTATACTTGAGTACTTCTTTACTTGAGTGTTTCCATTTTATGCAGTTTTACACTTGTACTCCACTACACTTGTCTGACAGCTTTACTATATTTCATACCCTTCCAGTGAATACCATGAATCTCCAAATTCAAAGTCATTGAATTTGGATTTTTCTGATAAACTATCGGATGAAGTTTTCCTTCATGGGGTGAGAAACTTCTTAACTTAAATAAAACATTTTTAAAAAAAAGCTTCTTGGTTCAGCTGGGAAAAAAAAGCGTTGTCACAAGGTTGAAAAACACACAAAAAAATGATTTTATCAATTAACTATTCTTTGGATAAGATAACAATATACAAATTCCAAATGGCAGCAGATGTTTGAAATCAGTTGCAGCACCAAAAACCCGAAATGTTGTAATATTCACGCCGCTTGTCAAAGTCTAACTGCTGTTATCAAAAGCAACGAGGGTCAGACTTGTTTCCTCTTTGGGTCAAGTGAAAACACCGGATCCTACACATTCCAAAATGCACAATGCCAATTTTTTTTTTGTTGCCGTGCTAGCAGCATGGCTCTGTGGGTGGCAGTGTCCGTCTGTCGGTAGGTCCACTACTTTGGTTCAAGTTGAAATATCTCAACACCCACTGACTTGAAATTTGGTTCACTCATTCATGTCTCACTCAGAAAGAATTGTTGTCACGCGATATTCACGCAGGTTGTTCACCAAGTCTAACTGCTGTTGTCCCCAAAATGTGTTCTTTGACAGTGTGTCCTCTTAATCTTTTCCTTTTTTTCAGCATCCCCAAGAATGTGTATGTGACCAACAATTGGATCAGTAGAACTGTCTGACAGGCAGACAGAAGCCATGAATATGTATCTGACCGCACAAAGGCTCAGTACAATGGTGCGTTTTTATCACTGTGGTGTTTGTGGTCTCCCCTCATAACTTCAGATAAACTTAACAATGAAGTCTTGTGAGCTAGCGAGGTGGCGACCTCCGGGTCTGAAATGTGATTAAACTTTTTTTTCTAATGGCCATCCAGGGCCGACTCCTCTGGTTACAAAAAGGAATAAAGAAGATTGTATAGAAGTCTACGAGAACATAACTCTACTTCTCACTTGATTTATTACCTCAGTAAACATTGTAAACATGAGTTTATGGTCTCAGTCTCTAGTTTCAAGTCTTCTTCAATACAGCATGATGTTCATTTAGTAAATTATGGTCCATTCAGAGTCAAATAAACCATTAAGCAGAGTATGCTTGAGGGCGGTGCTACCTAGAGAGGTCGTTACAGTGTTCTCGTGTCCCTGTTTTTGTCTTGCTTTTTTGTCGAACCCTTTTCACGGTGTACTTTTCGTTCATGAAAGTTAATTGTTACATTTGGTTTTGTAAAAATGTCTTATTTCGCTCCACCGTCTCGTGTCACTTCTGGTTGCAAAAAAAAAAAACAAGATGGTAACGGCCAAAAACCAAGATCACTCGAGGCAGTCCACAAACCAACAGGTGGACTATGTCCACTTGACCAATCCCTTGATGATTATGATAAGAGGTAACCCACTTGTCACGCTAAAGTATTTATTTTAACATAACTGTCTAGTCTCCGAAGTTTATTTGAAGAGTAATCGACCATTTCATGTAAGACTATGGACTGGGCTCAGCAGCTAACCGGAGAAAGACAACAGCATGACAAACCTGGACTTGTTACAGTATCATCGTATTTCCAGTCACACAATGATATTACAGCAGCCCTGCTGCATCGCCCAGGAGGCAAACACCACTGTGTGTAAGTCAATGGGGAAAAAAACACAAAAGCACTTACCAGGTTGTTGATCTGATAATCAGTGCTTCCTTTGACTCTTTAATTTAGTTTCAAGAATTTTTTATAATTTTTTTTTTTTTCAGAAAGAAAAACAAAGTGTAAACCCACAGCTAAAATATGTTTTTCCTGCAAGACACACTTTCCCATTGTATTTGTGTAGCTGTATGTTCTGTATGTATAGGTGTGTATTTTGAGCCTGTTTATCAAGATGTGTGTGTGTGTGTGTGTGTGTGTGTGTGTGTGTGTGTGTGTGTGTGTGTGTGTGTGTGTGTGTGTGTGTGTGTGTGTGTGTGTGTGTGTGTGTGGCCCTTCCCGTCGGGGGATCATTTTCCTTTGCCGCCGTGTTGACACACGTGCGCTTGCAGTGACAACTGTAGGAGGTGAAAGGGGCTATATGCACGTCATACATCATGCTATCATCACTGTATGAATGTAAAGACAACCCGCCTCGACACCCGCACACACATGCAGCAGCATGAGGAAAGGTGTAGCTTCGTGGAGGTTGTCAAGTTCACATTCCAGGTTGGGAACATGAGGTCCGTCCTTGAGACAGTTTCCGTTGTTTCACCAGCCTTGAGTTGGCATTTTTATTATGAACTTCTCTTGACTTGCATTAACATTCTGCTGTCCAATCCTTTTTTTTAGAGCTGTTGATGGTTTTTTTTCATACCAATTTCCTGCTTAGTTAACCCGAACTTGTTGTCGGTTTATAAGGTCAGAGGGTGAAATCTAAATATAGAATGTTGACAGGAAGGTGGCGGGGCCCATGCAGGTGGCAGGAATTCAGACAAAGTGTTGGCCCCCCAGCTCAGCAGTCCGTCCCTCGGGCGCTAAGAAGAGTGTCATCTGAAGCTCCGGAAACAATAACATTCTCTAAAGAGGGACTTCTTTTGCCCCCCCCCATTTCAACGCCCTAGACAAAAGCCCAAGAAGAAGGAGGAGGGGGGGGCGTGCGTCTTTGATAAGGCACGGGCACTTAGAAACTCCCAGGGGCCCTTGGGATTTATTCAGCTGGCTGATGGAAAAGTACAGGGTTTCGGTCTGCCAAGCACCCACTCGCTTACATGGTAGCATCTCATCATCCTGAGCTGCAGCTCTGTGTGCAGAATTAGCGCAACTCAATTTGTTAAAACAACTGGCGCATGACGTTCCGTCGGACAAATCCCTGTTTGTGCAAACGGTCTCACGAGGGACAACTTCTCGTCATGAGTGGTGAGACAGCAGAAAGACGAGGGAGGAAACTGAGATATCGCAGCAAAAAGACATTAAAGCCCTAACTACCTTCTTTCCTCGAGCACCTTTTTACTCTTAGCGAAGGGATGAGACATGAACACACAACTTTATGCCAAAGATGGTTTAGGGATATTTCACAGAGATTTTGTTTGTGTTTTTGCGGTCTTCTCATTGATTTAAAATGATTTTAAAAGATGTTCACGTACTTCCATGCACCAATAAGGATTTAGAAACATTTTAATCCAAATCTGATGACAGTTTTTTTTTTTTGCTAATGTTGCTACTTACTATCAATCAATTCTGTTTAAACCACACCCACACAGTCAAGCAGGTGAGCTGAGGTTTAAGAGTGGAATGATTACAATTTTGAATCGCAATTAATCGCATTGTTATGCACAAAATTCAATAATGAATTCAAAAGTAGTGTATTGCGCACTTTTATTTTAAAAGTACTGCTATATGAACAAAAGTGCAATAACATTTGGTTTGCGAACACTTTAAACAAATAAGGTTATTTTTAACAGCAGTGTTCTCTTTACACAGTAGCATTTAAAATACAGTTATAATGATTCTGATAATAAATATTCAGCCGGTGTTCACAACTTTATCTTCATGTTTAATAGATGCAATTTGAAATATACACCTTGAAAACTGCAAACCTATCTACATCATGTTTTTATGTTTGTTAAATTGTCAGTAGCGATAACTAAATGATGCTTGTTATACATATTCCAAATATGTATAATAAGCCCCCCTAAAGCCCCCCTAAAATGTAGTAACATGCTACATCTGTGCGTGTGTTCTGGTTTGTATGTTTTCTCCCCCTTCAAATTACAATCCAATAGCCTATCATCATACTTAACGATATAAAGTTGACACTGTCAGGTCCATTCTCCATCCATTGTGTGCGGTCTCTTTAAGAATTAGGATTTGGGAGCTAGTTTATCCGTCTTTCCTTTACAAGCAGGAAAATTATTTCTCTCTCTTTATTTGAGGAAAAGTTCATATTTGTGTTGTCAAATTTCACTATGACCCTCAAATTCTGTGTCTTGTGTTATCATATACTGAATGCAAGCAAAACTACAGAGCAAAATCACACTCTTTCTGATTGAACCAATCTATGAACTGTCTGAAACAATGGATATCCACGGCCCCAAAAGGGCCCCAAAAGGGCCCCAAAAACAATTGTCGTCCTCTGTGTGCTCTTTTTACCTGCATTTGAGGCACAAATGGTCTAAATATCATACATACTCAAATAACAAGCACTGTTTTAAAGTTGCTGAAATATATTTTTTTATTTTGTTTTTTTGTTTTAAATAAGCTAGTCAAGGCACTCTCAGGTCAGGCTAACAGCTGTGTTTGCTTTGGAGGTTTTTGAAATGTCATTGAGCAAGACATTATTCCCCTCTGGCTACAGGAGAGCAGGAGACACTAAAAAGGACAAATGTGATTAGCTCATGTGACCAGTGAAGGTAACTAACCTTGCCGGTCACATAGATAGCTGATGGCTATTCTGGGGTTTGAAAGAGAGAGGTCTGCTTGTTGGGTCTTGTCACAGGCTTATTGCAAGGGCTGAGTGCACAGATAGTATTTATTGGGATATAAGAATTGTTATATTTAGATGTTATATTACAGACAGGACCTTCTAGTGGTCTTGTTATTGCAGATGGCTATTCTTAGGCTGAATGTTGGAAACTAAGGGTTGTGTGTCAGTATTGAGAAAATGGAAAACTCTGCTGTTAAATTTCCCATTTAAAGTTTTGGTAAATTAGAGTATAAAGTATAGACAGTGGTATGCTCACTGAGATTGCAGATACATGATACTTCTGAAGCTCTCCCCCAGCTGCACTGGCCTCTAAAGGAAAGGAGAAAACAATAAAAACACACATTAGGCAGCACATAATCTCCTGGAAAAAGAGACCCAACTCACCCCAGGATCACGATCAGGAAAAAATATACACACCTTAACCACATTAGCTTATTTGTTTTGGCTCACAAAAGTAGCCACCAAAATAAGTTAACTGATAGAGTAGTGTTAGCTTGTGAAGACGGTTACATCTGGTTAATGTAAAGGCTCATGTTAGTTGGTTAGCTAGACCTTAGCTAATGTTAGTTTGCACTAACGGTAACCAGACGTTCCGTTGTGTCCAGGATTGTCCCGGTTTCAAGCTGGGTGGGTGTCCCGAGTCCCGACAAATATCTGTAAATATCCGTCACTAAAATTTTCACCACAATTAAATTTGAAATAATAATAGTATACTTCTTTTCAGTGCTTACATTGGCGTTAATCATGTTCTGTCCCATTCATTATAACCTAACCCAAAATGAATACATAAACATGTACCGTGAATCCGAATTTAACACTGATTTGTCTGTATATATTGTCATGGCTGTTGCTATGACTCTTTCCCACATAACTTGTCAGTACGCTAACAGTTAGATGTCATACCGGAGAGAAAGTCCCACTGCGTTCCAAATCAAAGCATACTTTTTACTTTCAGTACTTTAGCTTCCCTTACAAAGTACTGCACACAATCGGGACATACTACCTCGTCATAACGTCGCGCCTTGAACTTTGACTCATATATCCGCTGCACAGAGAGATTGTCAATCAGAAGTCACAAAAGCATGCTGGCTCATATACTGCTAAACACAACTGGATGCAATAGGATATCCTGGGTTTTTGGCATACAGCATTGGACATTCTATGTATTGGGACTTATTAAATATTTTTCTGGGATACCAAATTATATGGTGGTATTTGTATTGGTCAGTCAGTCTTTTCTAAAGACCTTCAGGAGACTTATTCCTTCCTTTACAAAATACCCGGCATTGAAAATTAATTTTCGGTCACGATCAGTGGAAACGTCAATTATAAAAGATCATAATAATACAGCCAGATAGAAGTTAACAATAGCTGGCAGTGAAAGTGTCACAGTCGGCCATTTAGCCATCAGCCTGCGCTTGTGCACTTTGACAAATACCTCCTGTTTAGTTTTAAAAAGGTATCCGACAATCAATCATTATATTACACCTACGCCATCCTTGTGTGTTGTGTTTGCAAGTGGTATCACACCGTTTTCTAATAAACTCCCGTATTTTGGGAGACAAAACATAATTTTCCGTTTACTGAGGCGCTGTCCAAGGTGTTGAAATGTGTGCTCGGTATAGGTGTGCTAAGCCCTTAAATAATTGCCCCCCGTCCTGAGGAAAAAGCCTATTGTGCGTGCATAAGCGCATACATGTACCGCATGAACATGCAGTACACTTACGGGTCCCGGTTTGGGGGTTTGCAAATGTAGTCGCCCTAAGCTAGAAGTTAATGCTAGCTGAAGATCCATCTAAAGACCCAGATATTTGCGGACCAAAAGTATAAAGAATATTGGACGTAGTCGGGTGGGTAGAAACAAGACTCAAGATTTCCATGTTGCTCCATTTCTGTTTGATGTATAACTATAACGTAGAAATATATAGTTTGCTAACAGCTTTGTCGCGTTCCACTAGCTGCACTGCCCCCAATTTGCCAAACAAAAATAAACAATGAAAGTTCAAAATGACTGTTGCATGTATCTTTCTGTTTAGATTCTGTACATCCAGCTGTTATGATGGCAGTGGTCGAGAACTTTTATTCCAACTAATGAATTAAAGGGAATTAAAGGACTTCCATCTTACTTTTGGATCTTTAGATGTGACACCATCTAGATGTTTATTTGTTTTAACAGTTGCCTTCATCTTAAAACAACGGATACCTTCGTCCAAAACAGACCAGATCAGAAATATGTCACACCAGATGGCCTGTAAACCGTTTTTTTCCTCTGGTGTGGTTAAAAAACCTCACAACAAAGCAGATCATATTGACGATCAGGATGACCCAAGCTGTGCAGTAATTGACAAACTGCACGTGCGCCCTGTTTTTGCCAAACCTTTTTGGGACACGTGTGGGTGGCGGCGGTGGTCCCTCCAACCCAGCCGACCGTTGGCCTGTCTGGGCTCGCTGCGGACAGCAGGGGGGGGGGGGGGTGGGAGCAGGGGGGCTCCTTTCATGAATGTGCATGAGAATGTCAACAGCAACCTGCCCCCAGACCCATTAGCGGGCAGGGGGCAGAAAAATAGACGTCGGAAAAACACATTGCGTAAGACCTTATGTAACGAGCCTCACAAATTAATAGCTGAAGCGGAGGAGCGGAAGAATCGGCAAATTATGCCGAGGCCTTGAACTATTGTGTTGTCGTCCTGGCGTGAGGGGTACACGACAGGGCTCGGAGGACTCACGAACACAAACCCTGACTGCTTTTAACTGCACTTTAAAAGAAAAACAATTATTATAATGGTGGACATGTCACATATCGGGACAATTCAGAAAACATAGAACTGAATTTTTTCCTGTGACTCTCTGTTAATAAACCACACCTATCTAGATGTGTACCTGGGGCAACATTTGCATAACTCTGTGTATTGCATTTGCACTCAACCCAAGATGAGATAAGACGAGAGTCTCCCCCCTTTTGGTTTTCACAGCACGAATGGGCGATGGCATTTCTCACACACTGAGAGAAGGAAGTGATCGTTCCTGATAACGAAGCTGCAGGTTTATTTGCATGTGGTGCAGCACATGCTTTTAAATACCTATTTCTTTCCTTTATCTGAAAGTCACATTCGAAAGATTGGACTGCCAAGACCACCACCAAAGAAATTGAGCAACTCATATGAATTTCAGCTTTGTAAGTTTGGTCGAGCATGACTTGCAAGAGCACTTTTGTATAAATGATTGTACCTTTGTAAATTGGCGACTCAGTCAGAATAAGATTGAAACGTTTCGAAACGTGAAATAGACACAAGAAGCAACTCTTTAACAAGCGTGTCATGAAGAAGGTCAGGCTCTCCGTGACCCACTTGGAGGAACGTGTGGGGAGGTTCTGACAGTAAAAGTGCTCTGGTTTAAAGCCAACAATCCTTACCTGACTTTAACCAATTGCGTGTGTTGTCAGGGAACATTATGCCTAAACGCTCTGTGCTCTGTGCTAACGTTTTCCGACTCTGCAGAAACGTTCATTTAAAAATGCTTCCTGATTATGTTGGTGGCATTGCATTTCGTCCAAAACGCACATTATTAGTGTGAAACTAAAACTGCTATTCTTTAGAGTTTTTAATTCAACTCACTTTTTGGTGGCTGGACTCATTAGCCAGAAATGTGGCTGTACTGAGAAACGGGAGAGAAAGGAGAAAGGAAGTTTACTGTGCCTTGCAATTGTACATTTCGAAAATAAATCTGCCCCATCACTTTTAAACATAACTGAAATGACCAACATGCACAGTGGAAAGTCTCATTATTAAAGTATGATATTCATGCACAGCAAGGTCTCCTCTTATGGAGTCAGAGAAGCTAGCTGGGAGATCTGTGACTCTTTATCGGTTGCGAAAAAGCCAAGATGGCCGTACTCCGAGATGGGGATGGCCAAATTGCCGATCTCGAGGCTTTAAAACGGAGGTCCGCAAACCAATGGGTGACGTCACGATGACTACATCCACTTCTTGTATACAGTCTATGATATCGTTTGACTGGAGAAGGTTTGACACTACTTGGTACTGCGTTATTTCGGTCAAACACTAATTCCCAGCCCTAGCTCTCATGGTCAAAATAACAACCATCTGGATAAACATCCACTTGTAAGAGGTGAAGGGTCTTTGTCAGGGACCGTGTGCTCTCCCTCCAACAGATGAAAGCTTCTTTTTACTCTGAATCAAGCAGACAGATGTTGGAATTTAACAAAAACACACAGGTCTGAGCATTCACCCTCCTGTGCCGTTTGTCCGTCAGACTCTCAACCACAGCAACAACACAGATGTGGTTATTATCCGGTAAACAGCCGGTGATTGCACCACGCATTTCTCTGTGACAGTGAGCAAGACACTGCCAGGGTGAGAGGTTACATTTTTCCAGCTCAGTAAATTGAAGTTCTCCCAGTGATAACAGGCGTTTGTTCAGTGCATTCGTGTCATTTCTAAGCCGGTTACATAACATTTGCTTTTGTTTGACGGGTTTGCCCAATGGGTGTTTGCTGGCAGTAACGGGTGTGTTCCCGTCTGAAGTTTATGTAAGCTCTGTTTGTCAGAATCATGCTCAAGTTCAAGCCACCAAGTCTGACACTGTTTGACCAGGGTGGGCAGGACGGCAGGACGGCAGCCGCGGGTTCCGCATGGTCCCATTCCACCTATGGTCGTGTCAGTTCCAGATTGTGTACTGTATGATTATACACGCAGGCTCTATGTAATGAATTATGCCAAATGATTGTTGACGATGATCAGCCTCTAACTTTGTCTGTTTGCCATTTGGCGCTGGTCATTCAGCGTACAATCAATTTAATAGAGCTGCTTTGGGAAAAGAGGTTGATAAAAAGTCATGAGAATGAACTATAAAGTACATTTGTTGCCTGTAAAATCGTGGTTAAAAAATAGGCTAAAAAGCTCTTTGGGTTCAATGTTGCAAGTTGTTTACGTTACACATTTGATTATTAATTATAAAAAGATTGACTAGCAGAGCTTTGAAGTCGCCATGTCACGGTCATACAAAATGTCCTGTAGTTCCAAATGGGCACAGAATATGTGGGGGGGCCATCTTTGATGTGAGATGATCCAAACATTTATGCCCAAACTGCATTTCAACTCATTCACTTCAATTTTTCTATTACATTTATTCGCAAATGTTCAGGAACCGCTTTACTCTGCTGAGGCACAGTATACCGTATCTGACAAGCAAAGATCAGTGAAGATGAACAACACGTGATGGTGTTTTACCATCACCATCGCCGGCATCAAGTCGTTTTTAGTGATAGATCCTCCTTCTGGTGAACTGAAATGCTCTCAGGTCTTTCTTGCAACAGTGTTGGGGGGTATTTAATGGTTAACAGCTGAAGGACTCTCATGTGAGATGCTTTACTGAGTTCCTGTGTTGTGATTCAGAACATGAACTCATGAGACGTAGCGCCAAAGAAGCAGCGCAGTGAGAACCCCTCCAACATCCGACATGGGTATTTGTGTACTGGAGACTCCGTGATAATGGGGCAACTCAGTGGCAGCTTTGATAGGTTCAGGCATATCTTTTCTTCTGCTTCTGTTGTCAGCGTTAGGAACCCTGGCTCCAGGGAACTTAAAGGAAGAAACGAAGATGGATAAACCAATTTCTAAGGTTATTAAGTAAATAAAAAGAGAATAAAAAGGAGACAAAGTGGTGTTGAGGGACTATTCAGCTCCTGCAGACTGTGGCTGAGAGACAGTGAGGGAGGTGGAGGAGGGGCCTTTTGTAGGTGGATCAGGTGCCACTGATTGGACAAGTGGAGTCGGTTAATCAAGAGCGTCCTGGAACAAAGAATGACAGCCAGGTACACAGACCACTAAATTGGTCACAACCATCGGGAAATATCATCTTTAGAATGATCTTCAGAATGATCACGCTTAATGTGCAGTGAAAAGAACTGATCTGAAGACAGTTTATCATCCGTTCTTTCCCAGCTGGTCGATCTGAAACCAAAAACAGAAACAAAACTCTGTCCTCATGTATCGCCGAGGTCGCAAAACACAGAAACCAGCTGTGTGTGTGTAGGAGAACATGTGCCATACAGTACACAGCCGGCTCCCCCTCTACTGCATGTGTGCGAGCATGGGACTAAGACGCTTCATTGATATTATATTGTGGTTTGGCTCAGCAGGAGAAAAAGTTCCCTCTGAGTCTCCAGCTGCTGCTATAAAACACACCTGGTTAGCGATTGACATTTGTGTGGCCTACTTAGATTAAAATTCTGACAATGAATCTCAGATAACTCCATCAGATCTAAATCATAAGTTTTCATTTCTGGAATGCAGACTTTTCATTACTTGGTTAGTGAGTTGGAAGGATACATTTGTGCAAATGAAAGTGTTCCCATATCTGACTATGTGGTAGATGCCCCCCCCAGTCAGTTTTGTAACACAAATCAATTTTAATTTCAACCTATATAAACATTTGCAGCCAGAAAAAAATGCTCCGTCAAACATCACATTGAAATTCAACAGACAGAAAGCAAAAAAGATAATAAAAAATAGAGCTGACTTCAAATAGTCGGACATTTTCAAAATGATACAGATTCGCCCATCTGCAATCTGCCTCCAGGCTATGTCTTGTAACTCAGCGTTGTGTTATTGATTTGATTCCGACAGTCAGACACATTAGGCGATGACATCATCTGATCCAATCCATGTTTAATTTTAGGCTATTTGTTGGTATTTTGGGTGGGGGTGAATATATTGACAGGAACGGTTTAAATTGAACCACACACACAAAAACAGTCTCACAGTAGGTTTGGTGAACTATCAGTGGGCATGAATGTGGTTGGAAAATGTGGTTGTATGTCCATAGAGCACACGTGTTTATGTAGGCCAACCCTGGAAGTTACCATCGCACTGGTTCTTGATGAAAAGCCAATGGGATTTTTCTATTGGATTTTGAATTATTGCAGAAAATAATCTTTTAATGATACTTGCACGTTTTGCTCAGCAAGATAATCTTCACACCACTTTTATCATTTTTTTTTGAAGCGTGAATGAAATCCTCAGAAGTAATAAGCAGATGGTGGGCTGTGAAAGAACTACACCACCACTAAAATAAAGGTGGACTTTTGTTCGGCGTCATGGCGTTTTGTAGTTTCATTTCGCTGTTTGTTAACTGCCTTTTAAAAAATCACGTAAAAAGCTTCAAAATTCACCAGAGGCGTACGTAGAGACGTATTTTATGACGTAGGATAAATTGTTAAAATCTCTTGAACTAGACTGGTGTCCTCTCTAGGGTGTAGCTCTTGCCCAGTGCATGCTGGGATAAGCTTCAAAGGATAATTGGGTGTAAATAAGGGATGACTAGATAGAAATTAGGCTAAGTGTGTTGAGGGTCCAGTGAGCTGCATTTAAATCCAAGAATATGTAGGAAGGGGGGAGAGAGCTGCCAATCATATGATCGTACATCCTGCAGGAAGTGATGTCTGTCACAGCAACAAGTGTGTTGGCATTGAAGGAGGTGAAGACTGCGGCCGGATGTTGTCTAGCAGACATCAGCTTCCTCTTTCCATCATGTGAATAGAAAAGGAAGTATCAGCAAGTATTTTTCGTTTTGTACTAAGGTATGTATATGTTATTTTATATTTGATGTTTGATATACAGCGTTTCTAAAACCATGTGAAAGGGGCCAAATGGTTGGGGGGGGGGGGGGGCAAAGGAGCAAAGAAGAAACACTGTTTCGATATCTGGCAGATTAGGAGTTGTGGTGTTGATAATCGCCTGTTTTTGATTCAGGAATTTATACAACAAACCTATTAACATCAAGTACTCAGATAAGTAGTAAGAGTATTTCTACTTGTCAAAGATCTGAGTAGTACTTCACTGCACTGCAAAAATGCAAAGTCTTAGTATATTTGTCTAAGTACTTGTCAAAATATTTTAGAACAATTTGTATCAGATAGAATCACCATACAAGTACCATTTCAGCGAGGTATCGGGATTTGTTTTTAGACAGCGTATCTTGAATATCTTAAGTGAAAAAAAATACTTCTTTTGAGCATTACAGGTTTATTACGACACACTTTCTTATACTAGTGGAATATAGCTGTTTTTATACTGTGCAACATAAATAATCTGTGCAATCCACTGTGCAATATTAACCATTTCGATTACATCATATTTTAGTTTATTGTTGTTTTTTTACGTTTTTCATTTATTTATTACACCTTTACCGTGTGATTACTTCTTTCTTATACTTGTTTTGATCTTGTTTTGAAGTAGGCCCACCTCGAAACGGAAATAAAGTACACGCTCCTCAAAAGTCAACTTAAGAACGACACTTGAGCTCTTGTCCACAACACACACGCGGTTTATAAAACAAATCTCACCTCTTGCATCCCTCCAGTGTTTTTTCCTCCCTCACTATACTTCCCCTTTAACAGCACGTCGCGGACAACGTGGCCGGGCGGAATGTAAACAAAGGATCCCCAGTCAGTAGACGGGCACACTATATAAGCAAACCTCTCTTTTTTCTTTTTTTTCATCTGAAACGTCACGCAAACACCCCCCCCCCCCCCCCCCCCGGGGGCCCCCGCCTCTGTGCATGTGCGCGACGATTATTATATCTCAAAATATAGTGTGTTTGAGATTAACCCGGATGAATCCACTCAAAAATCGTCATTTTGAAATCAATAAGACGTTTTCCCCGACTTGTAAGTGTATTGCCAAATGGGTACTACTTGGGGAGAGAGGGGAGGTACATGAGAGAATAAGGAGCCCCCCCCCCCCCCCCCCCCCCCACCCCCGTCAGTGTTTGGCGGTGTAACACGACGCTCCAGGAGTTGCCATCATCACATGGCAGATGGAAATTTCCACTCAGTCTCTTCGCTTGTTAAATGGGAAGGGTCTCCAACTCTTGTCTCCACTAGTCCGCCGCCTCCTCTCCTCCGCCCGCTACAGCTGTCCGCCGCACCGAGACGTTAGGTAAGACCCCTCCTCCTCCTCCTCCCCCTCCTCCCCCCCCCCCCCCCCCCCCCCAGCATTTAAACAGCTAATCCTTTACTTTTTATTTATTTACATCCTAACCCTGCAGATCTGCTGGTTCATTGTGACCAACACCAGGCTCGCTGGCTGGTGGTTCAGTTCTGATGATTAATCTGACGGGATTAGAGAACTAGACAAATGCCAGATTTGTTTCTGAACTCTTGTGCGTAATGCTTTTGTTTAAAAGACTCTTTTTCATGTTTTGCTTATTATTAGTATCGGGCGCTTCCTGCAGGGTGTTGCCTGAAGTCTCTATAAAGCTGCGCTACTCGCCAAACACGCGTCTTCGTTTACTGTGCGCGAGATGTCGCGCGGTGGCCATTTAGTGTCCGATTTCGCTCGAAAGCACGCTTTCCCCGATTGGGTCCACCAGTTGAATCGTGCATTCATTTTGCGGGCTGAAACTCCGCTGTGTTGTGCACGCTTGCTGCGCTGCTGTCCGCCTTTTGTTTCTGACAGAAAACACACAAAGGCGGACTGGTATCGTTGCCACTTTGAATCACTTCTGCCGCTGCTTTGTGCTCCCGGCGTGTTTGCAAATCACACATTTCACAGATATGAAGTTTCCCCACCCCGAAGGGATCAACATGGGACGGGGGGGGGCATGAATAACGGTAGCCTATGATATAGGTCGTGGCTTGTATGTAACGGCAGTATAGCGTGCTGAGTGTGGCCTGCAGCGCTCACTGAAGGCTAATACATGTGTTATGACTGCAAACTGCTGCAGTATCCGGTTAGAAATATTGTTTTAACTTGAAAAAAAACTCGTGAGCAAAAGCTGATGCTCTCCCGTGAACCGTTTGGCTTTCTTTTATGTCATCACTTATCTCATTCGTTTTTGCGTCATTTCTTCTGCTGCTTGGTAGTAACTCGGAGGAAGAATTGGGTAAGACAGACATTTATGTCTTAAGGAGGATTTGTTTTGTTGTCACTTTGATACTTTATGTTCATCCTCCTATAAGCATTTTGAAGCAACTCGCCTTAATCCCAGCTGCTCGTGGCTACAAACAAAGACTAGATTGAGCCGGGGAGAATGTCTCAGTGGAGGCATGTGAGTTCAGATTCTACCGTTACCCTTCTGACTGCTAAAAATACCCGGTTGCCACACAGTGACGGTCCACTTTCACCGCTCTGTTCTCGATTTGCACCGTACTTCCACGACAGGAAGAACTGGTCTGGAAATGTCTTCTGTTTAATGAAGCTCCACTTACATCTTTGCCAGATAGCTTTTAAAAATACCTCCAGTGGTAATAATGCCCCAGTAGGTGTGTTTTATTGCCACCTTAAAGCTTTGAGGAGCCGCTGTAGTAAAAAGGCTGCATGCACACACGCACATTTGCAGAAGAAACCATTATAGACGCATTGCTCGACTGCAACCGAAATGGAGCGCGGAGTAAATAAAGTGTAATTAAGTTGATTCAAGTTTAAATGGCAATCTGTAACATTACATTATTAATCCCTCTCGTTTAAAGGGTCACTCTGGCCATTTAGTATTGCACTTCCACAAAAGATGGGGGCCATGCAAGAGACGAATTTAAAAGAGAACGGTCAAAATTCAATTAGCAAAAGCTGAGAAATACTGACTTTAAGTCTGTAGTATGGATCCTACATTTCCCTTAATGCACCTGGATGGTGTCTTTTATTAGACCCTCCCTGATCGGTAAACACCTACATCTTTAAAACTCTGACGCCCACGTTTGTAACGCCGGCTTTCTGATTTCAAAAAATTAGCTCAAAAAGTCTCGAGATGAAGCTGAGGTGACCCCGGTGACATCACTATGACATCATTAGGGTTATTTTCTCAAACTTAAAAAAAGGTCCTTCCAAAGCCACGGTAGATAATATACAGCTGTAGTCACAGGATGAATGGAAGTCCTTATAACAAATAAACATTATGTGTAAAAATGGTGGTGTGTCCCTTTAATGTATACACTCTAAAACAGACCCCCTCAGTGACTCTGGAAAGCTGCAGGTGAGGGGAAATGCCAGAAGAGGTTTGAACACCTGGCAGCAGTGCAGAGCTTGGGTGATTCTCGCTCCTCATTGGCTGTTTTGGGAGACCTGAATGACACTTGCAAGGCCGGACCCCGGTTGAAGCGCCGCTGGTGCTGGCTGAGCGCGGATGAAGAAATGAGCCGGGGAGCCAGATGCCATGTCAGTTATCAAAAGATGTGGCTATCACTCACACAAAGACGCAGCGAGGCAGTGCCACGAAGGACAGAAACATATGGCCGTTTTCCAAAACACTTTCCACACGTAAATTTGAAATCTGAGAAGGTGGTACACGGTGTGGAGCTGTCTATTTTCTACCTGCTTGATTGCGTAAGTCAATGGAATGGAATGTGCATTGAGCACACTTGTAACGTTCACAAAGCAACGGCATGCACCAAAGCTTTTTTTAGATGTATTTAAAATGTGAGACGTTGATCCTTGCAGGGAAAGTCCCGTATTTTCTCAAAATCCACATGGTGGTCAGGGGGGTCAGAGGTCAGCTACGGGGGTTCAGTGTCTTGCTGAAGATCTTATAAACATGAAGGGGCGTTCGCGCACACACAGCTGCTTGAGTTTACAACTATCATATTGTGTGTCTAGTAAAGGTAAAAACCTGTTGCAAACAGCCAACATTCAACTTGTGCACATTTATACACTTTATCTACATCTTAACTAAAGAGAATCATAGAATCCGGCAGCCCAATCTGGCTGGAGGTCAGGCTTGTCTTTGCTTTCAACATCTCTGACCGCTCTCTGCTAAGAATCTGAAGCGAGATCCAACATGAATCGGCACTGATGAGTAGAATTGCAATCAATAAAGTCGTACCCAATCCTGTGGAGGGATCAGGAAGTGGGAGGTGATGTCATTACTTTCTTTCAACATGGTGGCATGTCAGCACTAACGTCCAACACCACAGGGCCTCTGAATGATCAGAGCATGGTCCACCAGGTTCATGGTCACTGATGCAACAGAACATGAGTTTTTGACACAGTGAAGATCCCCACACTGTCCTGTAAACGGACACACGGGAGGATGAAATCTGTCAGAGAACAGTGTTTTCTTATTATGTATTTTGGATGACCAAATTGAGGCTTCGCTAAACCCCCGGCCCTTTGCAACATGTCAAGCTGTCAGAGCTACAATGGAGCCCACACTGTCACTAACTGCACACCCTGAAGCAATATTATCTAATATTTGGGAAAATGGAAAAGCACAGAAGGATCTACAATATGCGTTTAAAGGATATATCCAGGATTTCAAACTGATTCAGCAGCGAAAACAGGTTAAACAGATGAAAGATAGAAGCTAAAGCTACAAATCACAGGGTTAAAGTGAACCACCACATCACCTGGAGATCGAGACATAAAACAAATAAATGAAGGGACAACACTGTTCCTGTAAAGCCGGGTAGGTCTCTATTCACTGTTACAATCATTCAAAAGCTGAAGCAGCATGTGTTTACACTCAGTAGACCTTCAGTGGCTAGCGTAGCAAGGAAATGCTAACGATGTGCTAACGTACTCTGCTAATGTTAGGTCCACAGGTTTTTCTTTCAAGCTTTCAGGGTAACGAGTATCACTTTTACACGTTTGACCGTGACTTGCTCCAAAACCACAAAACCAGGTTGAAGGGTCAGTTGACCTAAACGATGTATTCATACTTGCGTAATGTTAAAGAACATGCCATTCAGCTTCTGCTACACTTAATTTGACCTGCTAGTAGAGATTGTAGAAAGCGTCCTGCCAGTTGAATTGATGAGACGAATTCTGAATTTTGTAACCCACAAAATGTCAATATTTGTCTTTTTTTTTAATAGGCAGACACTTAGTACAATATGTTGGATATAGAAACGACAACTAGGGTGAGGACAGGACACAGCGACAGTCTTATATTTTAGTTATTGTGGATTTATTTTTTACTTAGTTAATATTCCTTACTGATTTATTACTTATTTACTTATTTTGATCTTGTTTTTTTTACTATGTCTCTTGTTTGTACTATAGCATATGCTGCTGTAATCCTGTAAATGTCCCCACTGCGGTACTAAGGATTATCTTATCTTGTCTTTAAATAAGCAGTCACATTAGTTCTGGGTATCACCTCATCTGCACTTTACTTATAAACTTGTAAATGTGCAATGTTCTGTGCCGAGTGTTTGACATGCTCTGTTTAAGTTGGCCAGCGTTCATCGTGATGGAAACGATTCTGTGACTGCGGCGTCCCGCTGAATGAGAACTCTGTCCCAGGTGCTCGGTGGCCAGTGACGTCTCAGTGCAGGTGACTCAGATGTTTAGACAAAAGCAGTGGCTGTGTGCTCTCGAATTACACTGACAGTGGTGTTTTGCTAGTGGACACATGCTGGAAAAACACGGACGGAACTTTCCTTCAGTCAAACAGAAACTAAGGTCATCTAAACAGGTGCTTTTTAAATAACGGACAAAATGACCGTAGGGACATTTTAGTGTCCACCTCCTTCAGGGTTGCGCACGAATCGGCCCTCACAACAGGGCCTATCACAATTTTGAAATGGCAGGAGGCACAATCATTTTTTCTGAATCATCTGTTCAGCCCCTGAAGTCGAGGTCGAAACCTTGAGCTTGAAAAGTATTGAAGTAGTGAAAAAATATTGTCACAAAGCAGTATGCCGTCAGCGGGCAGATCAATTCTGACTGATAAGATGAACGGAGCGCAAGTCCGCACGATCGGGTTGACAAACAAGGTCAGGACACCAGGCTCGTGTACAAAAGGCCAATATAGTGTTTACCAATGGCCTGCTGTTTGCTGAAGTCAGGAGTTTTTGACAGTGTGTTTGGTTTGTCTTTGGCTCAGATCGCAGTGGGATTTGTTTCACGAAATTCTGCATAGAAACCCCTGAATCAGTCAAACACTAACGTTCTTCGCTCATGATTTTTTTCGCCCGCTTTTCAAGAATTTCTTGTTTCTTTTTTCTGCTTTTAACAGATTTTAAACATACAAAAACCTATTAATTGAAGTTTTCCTCGTTGAATCAGTCGGTGATAAGAAACTTTGTTAGCTTTTGTGCTGTACTTTATTGGATTTCAGTGAGCCAGCCTGCACTGCAGCTCCCGTGGATTTATGGCCCTTAGTTGTCGATATGCCAAGAATGACAGTCGTTAATGCTTGGAACAGTTACATGTCCATTCTCGTTCCAGGCCAGATATAAAATACCCAGGTCCTGAGATAGAAGTGACCGGCATCCACCGCACCTCTTCAAATACTGCGTTTGTGCGAGCTTCCCGTGAAGATGTTGTCAAGAAGACAGAAAAGTGGTCCTACATGCTCAGCGGTTCCTCGAGGGAGTACTGCAGTCGTATTCTGCTCATGTATCGTACATCCATAACTTGTAGCTGTCAAAGCTCAGCAGAAAGGCACGTGCTACAACGCTTAGCTCCTATTGTGTGAAGAGGATAAAACACTTGACATGGGCTCACTTTTTGGGACATGGTCACACACTTGAGGGTTTTTAGCCATGCTAGCGGTGCAGCTCTTTAGTCCAGACTGAAATATCACAGCAACTGTTGGATGGATTGATATTTTGAATTTGCCGTAGCTTTGTGCCAATTCGTGCAGGCTTTTTAGTGTTTTGTTGGAGAGTCAGAAATATGCCGCTGATCATAAGCCAGTGGCTAGACATCAGAGTTCTCGGAGTACTTTATGACTATTGGCATCTCCTGATATATCAGATTTCATAAATTCCTGCATGGGAGGATTTCCAGGTTAAACGTAGAGTAAAACAAAACATAATGATTTCAAATGGAAATCTACAAGATATGTTATTGTTTTCCTACTTAAAACCTGAATTAAAAAAAAAATGAGCACTTGATTTCTTGGAACCAGATGTTAATGGTGAACAATGGCATGATCCACATGTGTCCAACGTATGAAAAGGCTACAGAAAGACAAGGGAGTTGTCTCTGCGTGCCACAGATGACAAATTCCTCCCAAGTGAAAGCACTGTGGATCTTGTAGTTCAACACAGATGTGTGTGGTTCTCACTTCTAGTTTGATGTGGTTGTGTTTCTGCTGCTTCACCGTTTGTTGTCCCCAGGACTCAAGTGTTGCATAATATGACTAAGCACAGCAGCCTCCTAAATTGCTTCACTTTCACATAACTAACAGCTGTTAATCCGTCCTGCCGTACATGAGATGCTTCAGCAGTAGCGATGGTTGCTTTGGGTGGGGTTAAACATATTGGCCGATACAGATCGATTTTGTTGTTTTGCTTTGTTGTAGTAGCTGGTATGCAAAGCTCTTTTGTTTTCCTCTCTTAGAAAGGGATGCAGGGATTTAAGGTTCAGGACATCAAAGAGAACGTGTGTGATTTTGAGCAACTCATCCCATTGACAGCACCATGATATTGGGGATATTTTATTGAGTTTAGTTTGCTAGTGGTGCTCATCCAACGTGAGCCAATTCAGCAATTAAGTTATGTGTTGTTTTGAATGTCCGTTTTCTTTTTGAATTGCTTTTATAAATGAGTTTAGCAGTTGGTGTCGTTTTTTTAAATGAATTCAGCGCGTCTTAATGTGTATTTACCCCGAGGCTGCTATTTACTGGAGGACAAAACAAGCGTTTGACACATTTCTACAAATAATCATAACTAAATGTCATATGATGCATGTTACATCATATGGCCGACGCCTACTCGCAAACATTTGCATAGTGCTGATAGATTCTACAAGCAGGGGACAAAAATACCTGTTGCCTTAATTAAACCTGTGAAATTCTTAAAGAGGCCACCGTTGTCCATAAAACTAGGATTTAAATATTATATTTGAATAAACACACGTTTTTACCTTTCACCACTTCTTAACCTTTTTAGATATTCCAAGGTAAGTTTGTGTTATATTTTATATTTGAGCAGATTTTGGTGAGTCATCTGGCCGATGACTCACCAGCAAACTGTGTGTTGTATTTGCAGCCAGTCACATGGGCCATAAGTTTTATTTAGCTTCAGCTCATAATGATCACTAAGAGAGTCGTCGGGGCGGTCGGCTGCACAACAAAGATACAGGCTGATGTGCTTTCGGATGTAAGTGTGTGTGGGGGACATATTCATCCGTTCAAACAAGCAGAGGGTACAAGTTCTAGTCCAAGGTGTCACGTCAGAGATGTTTTGGTCCCAAAAGTGGAGGTTAATAACCTCTGGATCCATGACGGAAACATCCCCGCTGGCCTTAGGTTGACCAGCTGATGTCAACACTTCTTGTTATGGTCCTGCTACAGAAATGACCACACTCACACATCACATCACATTAAGTGAGCTGCAGTGGGTGGGCACTTTCGGGAAGATGACAAAGTAGGTTGGGTGAAAATTCATCAACATTTGCTGGAAAGCGTCAGAAAGAAACTGAAAGAGGACCAGACCTTACAAACTCGTCCAAGTTGGACCGGACTGTTCAGATCGGTTTGTAAATAAGGGACGTTTTCAGGGTGCGTTCTGTTAAACACAACATACATATTTACCTGGAAGACACAGCTGCATTAAGGTTGACAATTCATCATGTCCCAATTTAACCAAACTAAACCTATTTATTTCAAAGAGTCAAAAGCCAATCTAGCTCATAAAATACTCAGTGATGATCATTCTCGCATAAGATATTCCTGTCTTAAATATACAACTAACTAACATATATTATTAATATTCATTAATCTGGCAATTATTCTGTCAAACAATTTGTTTTCAGCTCTACATCTGATGCTACACAAAAATAACATGAACTAATATTTACATTGTAGACTATGAAATAGTATTATCTAGGGAAATACAATTTTGCAAGTTATACACACAAAATATAGTCATTTGCACCCAAACAGGCAATTCAGTGTCCCTGTCTGGTAAATGTCCCCACTTTGTATCACAGACAAGTTTGAAGCCTCAATCCCAAACACAATATAATATTGACGTATCGTCGGGACTTTGCTAAGTTTCCAACACAGCGACAAAAGACTTTGATCAAGAGTTTTCCCCTCTATGATTGTTTGCATAATATGTTTGACCTCAAACACTGAGCTCAGTCACTTCTATAGCTGGCTCTACTCGGAAGATTGTGACCTACCCAACCCCCCCCCCAAGCAAACCCCGTCCCTGTTTGGTATGTTGTGGGAACATACCAAACGTGGGTCAGTGACAGCTTTGTATTCATAGGTGATTGGCTGAGTGTGTGTGTGTGTGTGTGTGTGTGTGTGTGTGTGTGTGTGTGTGTGTGTGTGTGTGTGTGAAGCCCCACACACACTTGAAGAACTGTGATGCCATTTAAGGAATGTCCCTGCAGCTGCGGTGAGGACAGTGGCAAGTTCACTATTTTCTGGGAATTTGACTTCCACGGCCATTCACTCAGCTGTGTTGTTTTCTATAGTGATAACTTTATATAGAAAGTGTCACCTTTCTTATGCCTTCACTTTTTCTCTTGATATACCAATACCCACATTACTAGACTGCTAGCTGCATTTCTTTTTTTTTGAGCGGGTTTAAGGTCAGTTGAAAATCAGAAACTTAAACAGACTCCTTGTTTCTTTTGGTTCAAACATTCTCTACTAGCAAGTTATTCTTTGGTTGGTTTGATTATTTGTTTAGGACTTTGTAGCTGAAATAGCTCTTACAAATGGAAAGTTGAATTCACGAACAAGAAAAGACACCTTTTCTCAGTTCAGTACACTCTGGAGCTTTACAGCTACACTGGACAAGAAACCTACTAACACCCACTAATATCTGGCTTTTGTCTTTAGTGGGAAAAGGCTACAATCGTCATTCATTCCAGGGACGTATATAACTCTGCAGTAGTCTCAGGTATTTATCGGCTCCGGCTCTGATCAGCAGCGGTGGAAACATGACACCGGGGTGGACACGCTTTTCGCCCCTCCCCCGGTGCGATGCAATGTGACGCGCGTTGAAGTGATTATGTAATGAACACAATCAGCAGGGATTTGGACATTTTATTATAAAACATAAAATGAATATGCTCTTGTAATTACACCTCGCTGGTCGTCGTGAAACACACTTCATTTAAATTCGACAGAAACAAAATAAATAAAAACAGTCTTTGCTAGTCTTTTCACTGCTTCACAGTACAGTCATATATCAAATATTGTCTTAAATTGAGGTGAGACGCCGTCAGACAACAGTGTTACTATTCTCCTTTGTTTTGTGGCTGCTGTTGACAGGAAGTCTCACTTTTACAGGCACAATTGAAGATTTGGATGTTTTTAATTCAACCACATGGATTGGGGTTTTCATGTTTTATACCCAGTTAATAAGGGACTTTGTCTTTTTATTCATGATGATGACGATGAACGTTTTCACTCAATCGATATAGAGGTTTATAAGTTTCTAAGCAGAACAAACTGCAATTCCTCCTGTTGAAGGGCATTACAAAGTGGACAGAGATAAAACCTCATCCCTGACATGAACATGACCTTGGGCATGGCGACATCCCCAACGCTGTCCCCTGATTGGTCGGCGGGTGGCACAGCCTACCCAGTCTGCGCAGCTGCGTGTGTAAATAGTTGTGTGTAGTTTTTTTTTGTGGGGAGGCAACAGATGAGACAGTACAGTGACGACAAAATCAGTTGTTTCAAGCGGTGGGGTGTGTGTGTGTGTGTGTGTGTGTGTGTGTGTGTGTGTGTGTGTCGTGTGATCAGTTCACCAGTTCATCTATGGTCAGCCAGCAGCTCTCTGTGACCATGGCCTTGTCACTCCACTAGTCTGGGACTACCCAGTATAAAACTGGGTAGTCATGTGGCGTGTCACGTGATCACGTCTTGAAACAACCGTGGGTATTTAACAGCGTTGGTTCACTGTGTCTGTTTGTTCAGTCTATCTTATCAATAAGTGCAAATGCTCATTTCGGTTAAGGCAGACAAACGTGTGTGTATGTGTGTACTTGTACAGCTGTCTTCATGAGGACCGCTTAAAGTTTTAGTCCCTCAGATTGAGGATATTTTTGGAAAGTGAGGACATTTTGTCCAGTCTTTCCTGGAAGTCACCTCTAAAGGCCAGTTTAAGGGTTCATACTTGGATTCAAGGCTCAGGGTAGATTTAGGTTTAGGTTGGGGTTAGGGAATGCATTATGTCAGTAAGTGTCCTCACAAAGATAGAAGCACACGGTTGTGTGTTTGTGTGTGTATGGGGGAGTTATGAGGGTGCACGAAGGAGGGGCCTGGGTGAACTGGGTGTCCTCATTGGTCAACACAGGCCCTCCCCCCTCCGTTTTAAAAGCCTGCTTTCTCACCTGAGATACAAAAAAGCTGTAGCTCCTCGCCCATTCACTTTTCTATCAACTCTCTCGAGAATAAATCGATTAAAAAAGAAAATAAAAGAAACAATCCAGGACCCTCTTTACGGAATTTTTTTATTAAGTGAGTATGCCTGCTCTGCTTGAAAAATGTGATTCATACTGTGCATGAAAATAAGGTCACCAACCTTACAGAAATAGCAATACGCTTGTTGTTAAGGAAAATAAATCTTCTCCAAGCTGTTATTTTTGGAGCAAAAGCCTTTTCTTGACTTCTCTAGCTGCAGCAGGGTGTGTTTGAGTAACACACATTGGCTCAGACTGTTACAAGTGAAGTAGACCACAGTTACTGCAGTGTGCAACGCTGGAAGGAATTTTTCTCTCAGGTGGCCGCTGATGCAAGAGTTTATTTGGGTGGAGGATGTGTAAGATAGCGGGAGTGTTTTCAGAGGGAAGACATGAGGTTTAGAAAAACTCTTTGTTGGAGGAAGTGATCTAATATTTCTTCTTAAAGAAATAAGTTTATTTTATCTTGAAACAATGGACAGGCACAGTGTTGTTGTTTTTTCTGTTTTCACTGACAGTTTGGTCCTATCACACAGAAACTACAGGATGATCTTCTTTTCTAAACATGTTGACTCGTTCAGTTGTTTTCTGCTGTCCTTTTATTTTGAAAGATCACTGACAACAGGAAGTGCGGTTACTGGTGGTTTTGGTTGATTTGCTTGTGTTTTCCTGTTTTCTAATTTCACAAGTCACCAGCCGTGTATCCTGTTTGCTTCTGCTTTACAATCAGTGACAGCAGTTTGACCAACTGAAAGATAGTTTTTTTTAATACAGATCATAATATTCATAATATTCTACTGCAAGGCAATTGAAGAAATATATTCTGCAATTGTGAAATAGCTGCAGAATTGTAGTTGTGTGTGTGTGTTGGCCAGTGTATGGCAGCTGTAAACACAAGTGTGGAGGCATCCCACCACTGCCACTTTCAGAGGTGGTCAGACACGTGTGCTTCTGGATACAGTATTGGCATATTCATCTCTCTTCTCTGCAGTCTCATTTGTCACATTGCTCTCCAGCTCCCCATTAGCATTTTTGTGGATTTGTGTCCAGAATGCAAATAGCCAAAAGCAGTCTTATTTTACAGCTGTGTGGCAAATGTGCGCCCTCTGTTTTGGGAGGATTCAATTCAATGTAAATGTGCCCCACTCCAGATGTAATTGACACACTACTTGTAGGTGTGAACTGCAGTCAGTTTCAGCTCCACAGATCTCATACCGTGTCGGGGGGTTGGGGCCTCCATGGCATGCTGCCAAACGTGTGCTTTTGTAATGTTATGATTGTAACAACGGCGGCATTAAACTCCGGAACGCATGACGCTTACCAAGTCGGACAGGTTAATCCTCCTGGCAATGGAAAGTGAGACCTATTCCCCGCATCTCTCTTGCCACGCAGCAGAGAGCGACAGTGAGATATTAGGTGTACTGGCCTGTGTGATGTGGTTCGTTAACGGTAATGTAGCCGCTTGATCTCTGTCGGCTTAAAGCAGCCGAATTCTATGGGTCTAGCTGCACCAGGTGGAGAGTTCTAACACCTCCGTCATTGTTTGCAGCTGATCACCTTGTTGTACAATGGAAAGCTCTCTGTGGATGCATGGTTGCATGTTGACTGAAAACACATTGTGATGGAAAGATACTGCTGGGAAAACCCAAAGCATAGACACAAGAACACAACCTCTTGTGCACAGTTTAGAGGTACTTGTACTTTTTGTATTTGCCATTTATACTACTTTATAGTAACACGTCACTACATCTCTGAGGGGAATATTGAACTTTTGAGTTACAAAACCAATGATAGGTTTACAAAATATGTCGAAGCTTATCATATTCATATCTAAAAGATGAAGATTAAACAACCCGACTGTATATAAAGTTGTCCCACCACGACCAGCTACAATATTAACATTCTGCTTACATGTTCAAAAATAACAATGTATTAGTATAGCAAAATACTGGAGATACTTTTTATGTATCTTTCAGCTCTTTGCTTTGGCTTTCCGCTCAATAACTGTCCTGTCTTGGTTCACTTTCACCACTTTTATAGTGTTGTTTTTGTAGTTGTTTTCGCTGAGAAAACCGACTGGCCACTACCTTTTAAGCAGCAGACAGACAACGTTAGCGATTAGCTGTTGAACACAGAGACACATTTAGCCCATTAACTGTATAAAATAAATAAGTGGAGGTAGTCACCGGGAGGTCACCCATTGTTTTGTTGACAACAGTTTCGTAGGCCTCAGTTTAGCATTTTGGTCACCACCAGCACCTTTGTTTTTGTCTGTCGCCATCTTGACTTTAAGTACAACCAAATGCTGAATAAGAAATTTGTAGGATTTCGTGAACTGAAAACACCCTGTGAAAGGGTTGTAAACAGAAGCACGGACAACTCCCAGACCGGACAATGTCGTGGTGACCTGTCAACAACAAGGTAGCCACGCCCTAAAGCCTGTTTTTACTCTAAAAGGGACCATCATTTATTAAATACACAAGTTGTTTTGAATAAGACTTGAAACTAGAGATTGAGACCATAAACACATGTTTACAATGTTTACTAAAGTTACAAATCGCGTGAGAAGTAGGGTCATTTTCTCGTAGACTCCTATACAATCAGACTTCCTGTGCCGCCCGCTTTAGCTGCTTAAGAGCCAGATATTTGCACTAAAACTTGAAACTGCGCTCGTTCCAGTGGCATTCCACTGGGATCGACGCCACACAATCGCTGCTGTTCTCGCACTTTTCTCGTGTGACACCTCTGTTGTTGTGGTTGTGTTCTTGTTGCTATGGTTTGTGCTTTCCCTGGGTTGCATGTCGTTGAGTAGCACTTGGGATCTTTCCCTCTACCCAATCAAAGAGCTCTTTGTGTGAGTGACCAACAGCACTGTAAATAATTTGGCTTGTTAGGAGCATGAACAAATCATACAGGCTTTGTTGTCTGTCTTTTTTCTGTCCTTACATAACTCAATGAATGCTACTGACGGAAAATGTGTGCTGTCGGCTTTTTTTTCTTTAATGATAGTGGGTGAGGCTGAGTAAACCAGCACGTACATGAACACGCTTTCTGGTGGCGGTCAGGCGGCCTCTTGAACTTATTGCATCCATGACCATGTTTCAGGGTTTGTTGACTTACCTCCAGCCGGTACTCTCTACGTACGTCAGCATTCTAATGTCTTCCTAAAGACAGAAGAGATTCGTATTTTATTACTTGTATTTTACAAACAGTCATTGTAAACAAAATATATGCCCCAAATCAATGGAAAGAGCCATAAAGCTGGCAGGACTTCAGCTGGTGTTGGTGAAGCTGCATGAGGCGCCAAGCTTGCATCATGTCCCAGCTTTCCTCTCCACGCTAACGTAACAAACAGTCCCTCAGTTCCAGGAAACGAGATGGACTGATTTGCAAGGTAGCGGGCCCCATTTCACTCAAAAGTGTTCTTCATTCAAGGCCAAAAGGCCCCACGTTGAGGATGATGAAGCCATAAATACCTGCATCCGCATGCCCGTTATCAGCTGAAAGTGGCCACT
This sequence comes from Anarhichas minor, assembly GCF_050575085.1. Lineage (NCBI taxonomy): Eukaryota > Metazoa > Chordata > Actinopteri > Perciformes > Anarhichadidae > Anarhichas > Anarhichas minor. The sequence goes on from NW_027466501.1 coordinate 1,056,868, forward strand.
CCTGCGGTGAACTTAAGTGCCAGTGATTGTTCAAGACTTGTGCCAGTAGCCACTGTAGTTTAAGATGTGAACAGAAACTTTTAAAACCGTCTTAGTCACTATCCTCTAACGTTTCCTGTTGTTTCGTTTTTTTCTAGGTGATTTTTTCCGTCTAGCAGAGGTCTCGCAAAGGTTGAGAAAGAAGCACATCGCCGCCTTGTGAACTGTAAAACCTGAAATCCGAAAAAAGAAAACTGCTGTTCTCCGCCTCTCGCCACCGCTGCACGTCACTATGCCGGGATCAGTGGATCGCATGGAGCTGAGGAAAGTCTCCACCGAGGGTGATGACGACAGCACCGGCAGCCTGGACGACTGCTACACGGAGCCCATCGACTCTGAGAAGGGCACCACCGACAGGTCAGCAACCGTGACGTCCAACGAGCAGTGATTTGACCGTGCAGCTCTGTTACTGACTTTGTTGAACAACTCAATTTGGGTGTGACATTTATTCTACATTGTGTAAACTAGAAACTCTGCTTCTGTGGCTGACATGAGGGGTTGAGAGAAACCTAATGAAACCAGCATGGTTTCTGCAGTAAAAGCATGATTTCTGCACAGTTTTTATTGCTGAAACCAGTTTACTGCTTCAAATGTGCTCACGATCTCCAAATTCCTAGTTGCTAGTTGCTTTAATGTTAACCCACCCAAGCTGTAATTAAGTTATTAGAGCGGCATTTACGGCAGCTGCTCAGAGTGACCTAACAGTGTTGATTGACAAGGTGTGAGGTGGCAAGGTTTTCATTTTTACACTCTCAAAGTAAATCAAGCATTAACACACCAAGCTTTAAAACCAGCTCTGACATGAGGTCAACTGATCAAAACAGTTCTTCTGTTTGCTCTTGAACACAACACAAAGTTTACAGGATTTGTACATGACATAATAAAAAATACTGTGTATGCATGTGTTCATTTCTTTCCTTCGTCTTGCTTTTATTGGTCCCTGCAGTCAGTTTATGGACGACAATGAGGACGGAGAAAGCCAGAAGTTCCTGTCAAATGGGCTGATGAAGAAGAAGAAATATGAGGAGTACCATGAAGAATATGTAAGTAGTTCATTGAAAGGCAGCCCTGCCACATGATGGAGCTTGTTAGTCACTGTGCGAGCAGCCATGGAGGTCACTAGAAGGTGGTATGACAGTATGTTAGCAAACCACAAATAGGTGCTCTGCAACCACTCACACTCTTACATTACAATTTAGATTTTGATGAGAGCGTACTGGACATAAAAGAGCATTCTGGGAAATGTTGGCAGTTACGAGTTGAGGGAGAATGGGTCCAGTCAATGAAAGTTAATAACTCGCACTGAGGAACTGGTAGCAACAGCGTAGAAGAACGAGAGGGTGTGTTTGTCCTCGTGGGTTAAAGGGTATTTACTGCGACATTTTATCTTCAAAGGCAGACTTTTCTCCGCTGTTAATTGTGTTTTCCTCACACACATATCTCTCTCTTTCTTCCTTCTTTCTCTTCTCTCCGAGCAGCATCCCGGCCACACCTCCTTCGGGATGTCCGTGTTCAACTTGAGCAACGCCATCATGGGCAGTGGCATCCTGGGCCTGTCCTACGCCATGGCAAACACCGGCATCTTGCTCTTTTCGTGAGTACCGCCTGCCGACGCTTTCCCGTTTTTTGACATGTCGTTCCTTACGCCTCACAATTGTTGACAACGTCTTCTTAAAATCCGGAATGAAAGCCCTGAAACAATCTACAGGCGGCGTAGTTAATTAGCACTGGTTTCAGTTGCACAGCCATCCTTAATTATAAAATTGCAGACATTGTCGGGCTGTGCTCGGGCTCGGCCTTAAAGACAGCGAGCCAGGGCCAGAACTGGAGCTTTTGTTTAATCACAGGGCTCTAACGGGAACCATACTTTTCAGACAAAACTGTGTAATTTGTAGAAAGGGTTCTCAGCCTTGGCATAAGGGTCACTTCTGATCGTTAAAAAAGGACCGCCGTCCCAAATAAATGAACTTGGCTGTAAAGATGTGTGTTGGATGTTAGATTGTGCAGCCCCCCTCTGTTCGTCAGCTGTAATGAAATATTTGGCTTACCCTCACCCATCACTGCCTGTCATTGAATGAATCCAAATTGAATGTGTTTAAATTTAAGGGCCATATTTCCTCAACACACACTTTGGAGCTTTTCCTGGCGCAGGGTCTGGAGCTAGCTGAAGCAAAACACATGTAAATTAAAATCACCACCTAAAATACAGAGCAGCTCTGCAAACGTTTGAACTCCTGCACCCTGTGCCTTCAGTTCCTCTGCCAGCTCCGTCTGCCCCGTGTACATGCGTTATTAGCACCCATGGGTGCCCTCCAGCATCCGACACCCCGCTGTCACTCTACACCCCTCAATCCCACCCATGCAGCCCCCCTCTGTTCGTTATCCATGCCCCTGCTGCCTGGCCGCTTCATGAGTTGAAGCTCAGTGTCAATGCCGTGGAGAAATATTGCCATAGCTGCTGAGAAATGATAGAACAGGGAATTATAATGAACTCCTGCCATCTTCTGTCAGTAGAGGTAACGCATACATTTTTCCGCACCACCAGCACAAAGACCGCCTCCACCCTGTGGACTTTTCTCTTCCTTCAAGATACCAAAGCTGACTTCATGCACGTTTGAATGTTAAAATTTTGCACTAATGGCGGACATTTGCTTTCCCTCTCTGTGCAGAATCCTCCTCGTCGGTGTGGCCATCCTCTCCTTATATTCTGTGCATCTGCTCCTTATGACAGCTAAAGAAGGAGGTGGGTACTTTAAGTCAGCTTCGGATTGATCACCAAATCCTGCTGTACAAAATCATGTTTATTCTTCAGACTTTTCTCTAATCTTTGCTGCTTTTTTTTTGTAAATTACTGTTAATGTCCAATGCTTTCACCTCTACGGGCCTCTAAAAGTTATTCAAATGGAACAATGTCTTTGACTGAACTGAGTAAGGACAGCAGAAGCGACAGCATAAAATACACCTGATCTGTACTTCCTGTTACTCCCATTGTCTCTGCTTCTGTGGCGATGCCTGAAGTGTTCTCCATGACTAATTCAACTTCTCCGTCATGACAGGATCCCTCATCTATGAGAAGCTGGGAGAGAGAGCATTCGGTTGGCCTGGGAAAATCGCAGCGTTCGGATCCATCATCATGCAGAATATTGGAGGTATAGGCAGTGAATTTCGGCAGCTTGATTTGCGAAAGCTACGTGTGAGTGTACTGTTTGAAATCCTAAGCGCTCTCCGTCATGTCCTGCAGCCATGTCCAGCTACCTCTTCATTGTGAAGTACGAGCTGCCCGAAGTGATACGCGCCTTTCTGGGTTTGGAGGAAATCTCTGGGTGAGTGTGTGTGTGTGTGTGTGTGGAGATTCAATGTGTGCAGTGTGTACAGTCGAGACCCTGAGCTCCTTTTAAGCTCATGTGCTGTGCTTGCAGTGAGTGGTACCTGAACGGGAACTACCTGGTGGTGTTCGTGTCGATAGGAATCATCCTGCCCTTGTCTCTGCTCAAAAATCTGGGTAAGGACTCACTTTGCACCATTGAATTGTATATTCAACTATTTTGCCACATGCTCTGTAATTCAGATACTTTACAACGCTGCCACTGACTTCTAAAAGGCGGGATCTACGTTCCTGCAGCTGTCTGTAACCACCTAGTAATGCAACACTATAGTGGAGCCCTTAGTCAGCACTCGCAGTTGGGAGTTACAGTAACGCAACACTGCCATTAAGCCTGCAGTCAGCTCCGCCGCCCAGATGTGATTTATGAACGAACGCGAGAGTCAGATCCGCCTCAACTGGCTCAGCTCCAGGATTCTGCACACTAAGCCCAATACACAGGTTATGTAATTAAAACAGTTAGACATAAAGACGCAAAAAGCATCAAAGCCATGTGTCGAAAGTTTAATGAACAAATGGCAAAAGAAGTTAGGATTCCGGAGTGCGCATTCCTTAGATTTGCATTCCTGGGTATTAGGGTTTGGTCACCGTTCCGTCCGAACCCTAAAGGCTTCACTCACATCCGAACTGCCGCTCGTATCAGATCGATGTTATTTGAGGACGTGGGTCACAACTTAGAACGGGATGTGTGACCCACGTCTGAGAATTGGTGTTAGAGCAGAACAGATGAGGAGAGGTGGCAGCGTACAAATAGCAAACTGTTGCACAGTATTACATGAGTAACTGGTGCCGTCGTCTCCCCGGTGCTTTCTGCTCTACAGGCTACCTGGGCTACACCAGCGGCTTCTCGCTCTGCTGCATGATCTTCTTCCTGTGTGTGGTAAGTTCAACACAGCACAGCACAACTTTGACTTTTTTTTAGATCACATGAAAATTCGCACTTTTATCGCTAGTCAAAGTCAGGACTTTTTGTTGTTTGTTTTTTACACTGCATATGTGTGCATCTTTAACATTCCTGTTAGGAGTCCATGGATACCAAATACTTGATTGTGCTCCTTGTAGTTTATGAGATACAGTCATTACCAGACTCTATTTAGACTTTGAGCACATGGGACTACCATTTCTGTCCTACAATATAATAAAATATATTTATAAAACAGTCCTTCCATGTGCCCGAAGTTGAGCTTCGGAATATCTGTTACTGCACTAGTAATTACTATAGTTGTAACACAGTTTTTATATACAGTATATTTAGTTGTTACAGTGGAAATCCAGTTTTTTTTTAGCTGGCTTGGGCCCAAAACTGCTGCCGTGGTCCGGGCTCGGGTCAGGCTTGCACAGAACTATGTGGCTTCATATGTCAGGTCTATTTTTTGGCCCCTATCATAGCTGTGGCCCAATGGCTAAATATAGTATGATAAGAAAACTCTCTTCTCAGCCAAACGGTTCGACCGGTTTTGAAAATGTCATCAGATTTGTGCTTAGGCCTAGAAAAGACTTTAAAATTGAATTTGCGAGCACAAATGGGTTAGCTACTCTTAAAGGCACACCAGGCATTTGTCTACAGCACATCTGCTAATAAGATGTATTAAAGCTGCTGTTTTTGTGATTTTAGGAATGGATGCAATGACTACGTGTATGTGAAAGGGGTCGCTGTTGTGTGTTCACAGCTTGTTTCTGCTTCCCCCAAATTGCCCCAAAAAAGAAAATCAGTAAATGCAGTTTCAACGACGATTGTTAACTTGCTAACTAGCTGTCATTTGACCCAGTCCAATATGGCCACCACAGGGTGTGGTACACTGTCTGAGTGCCCCGTTTACAAACATGTGACTGTAAATGTAGAGCTAGCAAATACGCTACCGCCACAAAGCTAACTCTTGTGAGGTGTCATTTTATTTTGTTTTAAGTGCACCATTCGTGACTTCATATTGTTCTTTCCCAGATGATCTACAAGAAGACCCAGCTGCCCTGCCCTCTTCCCTTCTTTTACCACCACTCGGCCAACCTCAGCATGAACGCCTCGGACATGTCGGGGCTGAACCGCACGGAGCATATGGATTTCTCCCGCTCTGACGTCTCCCCGGCGGTGCTCGGCAGCCACGACGCTCACTCCTCCACCGGCGTCCACGTGGCTCCCCACCCAGACGACGAGGAGATGTGCACGCCCAAATACTTTGTCTTCAACTCACAGGTGAGGCCGGCGGTAGCCCACAGGTTAGCCTGTAGCGCTAGCACAGAAACCTTTGTCCAACTTGCAGTGTTGTGTGTACATGAGCTCTTTTTAAATCTCAATGGCAGAAGGTGAAAAGGGTGCGACTCTTGAAGTGCAGCCCCAGAGTGTTTTGTGAAGGTGTGTCAATTTACGCAATGGCTCCTTCGTTGGTTAAGTTTACCATTTGAATCAGTGAATGCAATGGCAGGATTAAGTCTCCTTTTCTAAGGTGAACTGTTAAATGGGGAGAAGGTTGTTCATTGTTCATCCACATGAATACTCTCCGTTTGTCTAAAACTATTCGAGACATTTGGGCTTACACACATCTTACAACCAAATCCAACAGAAGCAGAATACCAAGAATAAGCCAAGACAAAGGTGGGTTTTTTTTAGGGTGTGTTTTGTCATTTTTGTGTGTGTGTGTTTAGGGATTTGTGTCTGGGCTCAATTGATCATAAATCAGGATAGGAATATGACATGTAGCATTATGTTCTCATGGGGTTAGCTGCGCTAACGTGACTCACAGAGGTTTTGATTTCCACATTGTTTAGCAGGGGAAGCTGTAATTTTACCGTCTTTGACGAGATGACTAACAAAGCAGGTACTCATCTTGTTTTGTGCTATTTTTGGGGCCTTTAATCACATGCCAGTTGTAGTTTTAGGAGTTCGGGCACAGGATAAAGGTTTTTTTAAGGGTTTTAAAGGGAACAGTGTCCTCTGCGCTGTGAAAAAACAGCACTATCCATTGTTAGGCGTTTCTTTCCAACAGCTACATACTGGAAGAATGACATCATATAAAACATTTTTCTGCGTATTTTGTTTCTCCCCAGACGGCATACACGGTGCCCATCCTGGCCTTCGCCTTTGTCTGCCACCCTGAGGTCCTGCCCATCTACAGTGAGCTTAAAGAGTAAGTGAGAGCAGTCTTTTATTTTGAAGTTGAGAAGAAGCTCAATCTGCATGTCATTTTCCAAGATTCTCTGTACTGCAAGTCTCGACCCTATAGCTTTTAGACGCGATGTGACCTCTCTGAATGCCTGTGTTGCTTCCACAGTCGCAGCCGTAAAAAGATGCAGAACGTCTCCAACCTGTCCATCCTGACTATGCTCATCATGTACATGCTGTCGGCACTGTTTGGCTACCTCACCTTTTACGGTAAGGGCAACCAAACACAAAAGCAGCAGTGTACTTTGCGTGTTATTCTGCAAAGTACACTGCAGTCAGTTCTGTGCAAAAGGCACAAACAGACAGATAGTTAAATGATACCAGTGCTTTATTCTAGACCAGGGGTGTCAAACAAAGGCCAGAACCGGACCACCAAAGGGTCGGATCCGGCCAACTAGGTGACTTAATAAAGTATGAAAATTGCAGAGAAGTCATTATTTCAAATGTTTCAATAAAATGCACTGCTGTTCCTTGTTGTCCACTGGGGGCTGTGCTGTCATTATAAGAGTGGCAAGAGAAAAGTGGACACAAAGATAATTATTTTGCTTACTTTAGTTGTAATGGAATAGATTCTGGAGATTTGACATTGACGCTAATATTTGAACTTTTGCTTCTGTCTCCTTTTGTTCACCAAGTGTTACATTTTTCCTTTGTCTCTCCTCCAACACAGAAAACGTGGAGGCGGAGTTGCTCCACACCTTCACCAAGGTGTATAAGTTTGACACCATGTTGCTGCTGGTGCGTTTGGCTGTCCTCACCGCCGTCACTCTGACTGTCCCCATCGTGTTGTTCCCTGTGAGTAACATCTCACACAAACACACACTCTTGTTGTCTCTTAAAGAGCCTTATAAGTTTGTGTTGCCGGTTTTCTCGGAGGAGAAGATGGGGGGGGGTGTAGCAGTAGTTAGGTCGGGAAAGCAAAATAATTAGCCTCACAGCGTCTTTTTCCTCTCTCGTCTCTCTCAACATTGTTGAATCGAACAGCTGTTATATTTTGATTCACGTCAGAGCGCAAGAACATGCTGTGCCGACACACACAAACATACACCACCCTAGTAATTAGGTATCTGGCCGCCACGGCCCAACCGACGCCAACCGGCTTCTTGTTAAACCATTTATTCAGGAGCACGTTACTGCCACTTTGGGTCATTCTGCACACAGACTGTGTTTTGTCTTCGCTTTTTTGCAGTCGTTTTCTGGTACGCAGCTGGGGTTTTTTTTCCTGGCAGTTCGGTAAGAAAAGAAAAAAAGAACACGCTGTTCGGTTTGGCACTCGACCTGTGTCGTCATCTCAGATCCCAGAGCATGCAGGCTGAGGTCGAAAAAGGCCACGCCTCTCAATTACACTGAGGCACACTTAGAGATCTCAACAGTAAAGCCTCTTTTACCTTCTATTTTTTTGTTTTTTTGTCTGTTTCCCCATTTTCTCTCAAGCTGGGGTCAAAGGTTACCGACTTGTCCTCCCAGCCACATTCATTTACACATACGTATGCACACTCCTCTTCTTTCTCGCCCCATATATGTGCACGGGCTAATTTTAGCTTGGCCCTTGTCTGACATAAGGAGCATAAAAATGGCCTCTGGCCAGAGGAAATTTGCATGCCCTGTTTTAGCTTCCATTCACACACACGCACACACACACAAACAGATTTATATCAAGACATAACAGACATCTGCTAATTTGTCAATCATTTCTGAAGTGGCTGCAGGCGCAGAAGGCGGCCACCGGGGGGCAGCAAAGTCGTTGACATTCAGTCACAAGAAAGTGCTGACAGAGAATGATGCAGCAATGACTGCATGCTATGGCTGGACACAGCACACACACACACATTGATAGTTACAGATTATAAATATGCACACTTATCTGAGCGCCTTCACTGTCTTGTATCTAAAACACACACATTCTGTTCGATTTAGCCATATAGCTGATGCTCCCGTCCCCCCTCCCCCATATCCCCCCCAACTAACACACACACACACTCGCCGCAGATACTGCTGTAATTTCAGTATTGTGGTGGGGGGGTGGGGGGTGAGAGAGGATCGCCCTCTCTCCGCAGTGGAAGTTTACAGGCTCAGAGTGGACAGTGGAAAAACCCTCACTCTTCAGGGAGATAGAGAGGCGGAGCCAGTGAGACAGGGGGTGAGCCGGCATCGCGGGGGTGCGGAACGGAATCACAAACCACAGCCGGTGCTGCACAAGCCTCTAAATACAAATAGAACTGACAGAAATCTGCATGTGGATCTGACTCACAGATAGTGAGGAACAATCTAGTGACTGTCTCATGGTGGCTGTGGAAGAATACCTCAATTCCATCCAGGAATATTAGAGACTTGCACAAGGATGAATTTTGCAAGATGTGTCCCTTTTTAATTTTGTATATATGGAAATCTACCAAAATTATACAGGATTGCCCAGTTTTCATATGTGGTTCCAATTTCACAGTGTGTTCAAGAGTTCTAAACATTTACGTGAAATAGGCCACACCTCTATGAATTTAACAGCAATATGGTATGAAAGTTAAAAACAATACATCTTTCAAAACAGAACTAATATTTGGGCCTTCTTGATATTCTCCCGCGTGATACTTTCTCAGAAAAAAACAAAAAGGCAAACCCATAGTTTGTCTGGTTAACTGCAAACATGCAATTACATGCATGTGTCTGTCTGCTCCTTTTTCTGGCGCCAACTTATTCACGGGCGCTAGAAAGTGGAAGCTTGATTGCGACTGGCGCTCACAATGAATACATTTCAAATGTAATTGGAATGCAGAAGAGGGAGGGGGGGGGAGGACTGAGACAACAGAGGAGATAAACATTCGATAAGGACGGAGAAACACAAGACTGAAATGGGATGCGGCAAAGCAGCTGCGGTGCATGTCGATTAGAGAAAGAGAAAGGCAGAAACGCAGGCAGAAACGCAGCCAGGGTGAGGCGTTCCTGTCCCCCCTGCAGCCACTTACAACAGGAACAACAGAAGAAGAAAATGTCATATAAATATGTTGTGGTAAAAACTGGTTTGGGCTTGTTTTTACCTGCATGGATTCCTCTTAAAGAAGGTGTCAGTACTGAGACACAGTAATGTGAAATGGCCGACCTTAGCTAATGCTGTTAGTGAAGTGCAATAAAGTTGATTTTCTGCACGAATTTCTGATTAGAAATACGCAGAGTCGGGAATGTTCAGTTTACCGACCGTCGCTATCCTTGCACTGAATTAAACGCCGTTGCTGTAACGTGGTCGGAGAAATTGCCGACCTTGGACGTGCGCGAGGCCTCGGATCAAAAGAACTACTCGATCGCACCGTCGCCCCTTTGCCAACTTTCCGTTTGACATTTGAGAATCTCGCCTTGAATCCTACTGACCTTCATTTCGCGATAGAAATGCTGCCTACCTTCAGCTAGAGAGATTAACATTCGCTTTGTCTGCTGCTGTCCTTGGCTCCAGTGGGGAAGTTTTCTGTGAGAGAGGGGAGACTTGGTGTGTGTGTGTGTATGGGGAAGTGTAAGTTTGGAGATATATGTTGAGGCGTGTGCGTGTGCGTGTGCGTGTGTGTGTGCGTGTGTGTGTGCGTGTGTGTGTGTGTGTGTAGTCACGTGAAGGACAGATGCTAACAGAGGCCAGATCGCACAGGGCTTTGCCAGGATCCAGTACATAATGAAAGGGCTTTATGTGGAGTCAAACATGCCCCAGTTCTCAGGCTCCAGCTGGCGATTGAAACCATGGGAGATGGCTGCAAACGAGCCGATTAACAGCACCACCGTCACCTTTGTGTCCCACCGCCACGTAGTAACATTTCAGTCTCAGCGCTTGTCTCTGAAGTTAGCTGGTTTCTCCCTTACTTACTTTTTACTTTTTAGTCTTGAATATTTGCGGTTAGCTAATCTAGCTAAACCTTTTCTGTCTGGTCGGTGGACATTTTATATTTTACTTTTATTTTATTTAATCTTACATTTAAAAAAAACTATCTTTGGTTTTCACGCACATAACCATAACGCAGTAAGGACATCACCATTTCAAACACTGCGATAAAAGTATCGCGTGTTAATTAGCTAGTAACAACTAGCTTGCGTGCTATTAGCAGCATTATTCAACCCACCGTTTGCTGTGTTTATCCCTGCGTTAGCTTAAAGATGTGACTGGCATTTGGACAATTCAACTTTTTATCAGTGTGCTGATATCATCTTTCTGTGCCGAGTCCAAAGAACTGTTTGCCTTCCAAGGATGCTGTTAAAAGCTTCTTTTGACATTTCGGTCCCTCTTTAAAGTAATGCACCCTTTATAAAGGGTTTGTAGAGTGTAACTAGACTGTATTAACCTTTAGTTATAATACTAATGCTTTGCAGATCAGTTATAATCATTAGCCATATCTGCCGGTGTCTGCAGGATTATAAACATGGATTATGACACATTTTGGGTTGCCAGGTTTTTACTGTTGTTTCTCCTCCTCGTCAATAAAGATGGATTGGTCTAACTTTAATTATCATCAATTGAAGTTAGAAATGTTAATAGTGGTATCAATAATCGGTCTTGAGTTTTCTCGCTTTCTAAGTGTACTGGTCCACATGCACTGCAGCTCTTTTCTTCAAAGTCAGAGGCAATTATAGCTCATGCATGTAGTTTCATTTCCCGCCCAGCATGAAATATGTTATATTTAACCGCTGTCACACAGTGTCTGCTGCTTTTACTTTGAAAATACTAGAGCACTTACATACGTGCACGAATCTCGACTTAACATAACCCTTGTTTGCAGCAAATGGTTTGTTGTTATCCGCGTCTTTTCGCAGAACAAGCTTACGATCTAAGTCCCGGGTTTGTCGCTAACTGGCTGAACCCAGTTGTCGCCGGCTAAATCTGGCTGCCTACAACTAGTCCGTCCACTTACTGTGTCTGCTGGCCTCTGACAGGTAAAGAGTCAGGAGCTAGAAAAGTGTGCAAACATCACACGGTAAACTACAAAGGCTTTGCACCAGGTAACAGTTGGGTGCTGAATAGTTTGGGGCCTTGGAGAGAAATGCCGCGTCCAGGCGCTAGTTTTCCAAGCCGGGCCTGATTATGCAACAGCTGGTGGGAGGAGGGGGCACATTTGTAGAATATGAGGAGGGATGCATTTAAATTACTGTCTATATCTCCCATACGAAATTAATTTTGCCTCGAAGTGGAGACACTTTTTTTTGGGGGGAGTGAACAGTGAAGCGCAGAGGCCATCCCGATGCCTCCTCACAGTCACGATGGAGGTCACCTGGTTCAATCTGACAGCGCAGAAAATCCAGTTAATGTGATTTATTTTTTCCCACTGTGCCACACTAACTGGATGTAAATCTTGTGCTTTAAGTCAGACTTGAAAGGTTACAAAGACGGCATGTGGTGTTCCACCAGCAGCGGCTCTGGAATGCACATGCTTCATCCTGTTCAGGTTAACTCGATGCAAAAGTTACTTACACTTAAACTCCATTTGCGTCTCTTATTTCATTCTCCACATACAAAGTGTCGGCCAGAGCTGTAATTAAATGGACTGGTGAGCCCTCATCTCCCTTGATGTGGGAGTAGCAAGTAAAAGAGGAAGCAAGATAGAAAAAGAAAAAAAGTCGACTGCGATTGATAATAGCTGCTTCGTGTGACCTCCCCCCCACCTCCCCCCCTGCAGGCAGTCCCGCCCTCCTCTCACTGCCGGCTGATGCAATCCCGCGCTGCCATTACGCCGTGGGAGATAATCCCCCATGGCTTTTTCAATGAGCGCCGTAAGCACCGGCCCTTGTAACCTTCCCCCTCTGTGGCCTGCGAGCCGAAGGAGCCTCAGGTTTCACCTGATACCCGCGACCTTTCACCAACTGGAGGCTTGAACAAAGCTCCCTGTGGCTCAGCAGCGCCGGGCGTCTTAGCTGGGATCTCTCCTGGTTCTCTGTGTTACACACACACACACACATGATCACACACACTTACCTCGTAGGACTTGACACACTTCAGTCAGTGGCCAAGTTTGGGAATCAGCCTCAAGCACAGGCCAGCAGACGTGCAGACTGTTGTTTGTACGCAGAAAAGTAAAAATGCTGGGTTTAGTGCTGGACTAATACCTTTGAAGTCACAAAAGTTACATGGTCCCCCGATCTCAGTCAGTTGTTGGTGAACTTAATACAACTTTGTTATGACATAAATGAACCGCTTTGTCTGAATCCATATGATGAAGCTAGAGACTTCAATATCAATACTATGTGGTTTCTCTCGCCCTCCCCCCCAACCCCAGATCCGCTCCTCGATCACCACGCTGCTGTTCAGCGGGCGAGAGTTCAGCTGGATTCGCCACATGCTGATCGCCGCCGCCATCCTGGCATTCAACAACTTGTTGGTCATCTTCGTCCCCACCATCAGGGACATCTTCGGCTTCATCGGTGAGTCTTTGGCGCACACGACAGGATCTGTGTAACAGTTGTTGTTTTTTTAAATAAAACGAATATATGACGAATGATAACATTGAGTCAGGGCGTTCCGGGCCCGACTTCAGGTCAGGAGTCGTTTTATTAAGTAAAGATGTTGGAAGTACAGAAGCTTAAAGTGTCGGGTCATGTCAGCTATGCAGTCGCATGAGTCCTTTGTGACTACTGGATCTAAACACTCACATTCTCGCTGCCAACACACGGAAACACAGGAACTTACAAATATGTAGACACGTCTCCCTGACGTCAAGCGGCAGCGTTTTCGCACATCAACGTCTCATAGCTAAAAATACCAGTTCTCTATTTATTTAGAATTACTTATGGCGGGGATTTACATGTATTGTTTTCCTGTACACTTAAAAGTTGCAAACCAATTGTCTGAAAACTACAATTCGCTCTTTTTTTGCAGGTTCCTCTGCAGCCACTATGCTCATCTTCATCCTACCTGCTGCCTTTTACATCCGCCTGGTAAAATCAGTGCCGTTCCGCTCCCCGCAGAAGATCGGAGTAAGTGTGATGACACACACACATACGTACACACTCTCAACCTCTTTCTCAATGTTTCATTTTTCTCACTCTTTCCCCCGAGGGGCGGATAACACTTTCAAAACGTGACTCGTCAGAAAATTCAACAACCCGCTCCGCTGTGCGTGATCACACATTTAATATGGCTCTCTTCATGTCTCTCTCCCCTCAGGCGACCATCTTCCTCATCGTGGGAGTCATCTTCATGATTGTCAGCCTGTCGCTCATCGTCCTCGATTGGGTCCACAACCCCCCAGGCTCAAGCGGCGGCCACTAAGCCCTCCTCAGATTCACATTTAACAGTGCACCCCGTTCCCCACCCAGCCTCAGCTGGTCCAACATCTGGGAACGGGGTTCATCAGTGGTTCCCTTCCCTTCTCCAAATCACAAACGTCAGTCATAAACAAATAGACATAATGTGCTGCACTGGGTTAAGACATCTACAGTGTACTCCCCCAGAGAATATCTGGGGGATATCAGTTCTTTTAGTGGTTTTGTTTTTTTATTGTTGTTGCTGTAAAGTTCTGGATTAGACAGCACAAACCCGAGAATCAAAATCCAGAGAGGGGGGAAACAGGACTCTGGTTTAATGTGCCACCAACAGTGTGAAATCATTGTCCTCTTCCTTAATATTTCCAGCTATGAAGAGAAGGAACAAACACATACTGTACAGCCCTCACCGGAAGCAGATCTGTGAACTGCGTTTTTTGCAGGGCTGGAAAGACAATGCGAGTCCCTCAGTCCTCTGTGTACTTGAAGGAGACAATCGGAGGTGGAGTGTGTCGTCCTCCATGAAACAAGGAGCACTTCTAGCATTACGTTTTACTTTGTGTGTAGAGCTAGCACACTGCACACATACGCACACATACAGGCTTGGTGAAAACACATCTACACCCGTATTTCCGGCTCATCTCAAAATGGTAAAAATAGTAAATTATGAAATGCAATTAAATCGTGTACAACATTTATTCAGGAAAGTTGTTTTGCTGCTCTGCCACACGTTAAAAATCAGAAGTTTTGCCAAAGTCTACATGCACATACTAAAGTCTGGTTCATACACACTCAGTATTACTGTCACCGAGGGATCTGAACCTTCAAGATGTACATCATTTAGTTTGTCGACTTAAAAAAGGGTTGTACTAAATATCATACTTTGCTTTATACGGCTCTTTTCCATCCAGGTTTTATGAAGCTAAGTGATCATTTCCAACATTTATTTGGCCTTTCATCTAGGGCCATACGTTTTTTTTAAATGTGCAGATTACATAATTGCAATTGGACAATTCAATAGTGAATTAAATTCAACGAAAAGAGCCAAACTTGAAAGAGCCAACTCAAAATCTAGCTAAGATTGTAGTGAAATATGTTGAAGTAGTGCCATACAATCCTCATGCCTTCTGAAAGAAAACCCTTACTCTCTCCAAATGTAATGTAAGGAGACGCCTTATTTTTTTGAGATATGTTGCTGTGAGTGATACGAGAAAGATTAATACCACTCATGTCCGTACGCTAATTATGAAGCTAACGTTACAGCTAGCAGGCAATTAGCTTGGCATGAAGACCGCTTGCGAACTCCCCGTAGAACGATAACTTGACGTTTTTATATTATGGTTTTCATACAAATTTAACTAATGCGACATAACGTTTGTATTACAAAGCTTTAGAGGTGCTGCTTAGTGGATTTTCACTTTGGGCCAAGCCCCTCCCGGGCTAGCTGTTTTCTCACACTTCCAGGCTTTTTGCGAGGCTTAGCTAACGGTCTTCAGGTGACGGGTTCATCTTTAGCATACTGACATGAGAGTAGTGTCAATCTCTGCAGCAATTGAATAAGCTTTTTTTTTTCCAATGTCATGAACAATATCACACACATCATGACACTCATGACTCAACAGGGCTATCTTAAGTATTGATACATGCAGAGGATGCGAGTCATTTTTAAAGTGCAAGACTGTAAAACCAGCTCAGAAATGTATCCAATTTGTTTTACTAAAATCCTAACATTAACTTTAAAGATGATTTCAAAAACAACATTTTGATGGATAACGTTTAATTTAGTTCTTCAAGAAAATTCAGACAGTGTGTTTTTTTAGCTATAAATTCACTTATCTGTTTTGCTGTCAAAACCAAGGCTACATTATTGATCTCAGTGGACCGATTATCACGTAGTAACATAATTTCAGTTTTCACTCCATTGTTGTACACATAATCAATAATCAGATCAAACTTGTAACAATGATTGATTATTCTTTTAAAATTGTGCCTTTGCATTGTTCTCAAATTAACTTCTAATACTGGTGCCTTTAGTAAAAAAATCATTCACAACACCGAAACCTCATTTCACCTCGTCTCCGAAAGCCGTTACCTGTCACCAACACATCCAGCCAAAGTGGATAACAATTATAGATCCTTTGCAGATCTATGGACATGAAACAAATTGATATTTCAAATGAAATAGTGTATTATGTGCATGTTTTTGGATTACAAACATGGTCTTTTTGGACAATTGTATATGCTCTGTAAATAATCTTTATTATATGGTACACTGACACTCATTGTGAGTGGGTTGTTGGGGGATTCTGCCTTACAAGTCTTCTGCAATCCAGTTTGTTTTAGTATATGAATATATATATAACGTGTATTCGATTTTTTTGTTTTTTCTCTTGCTGTATAACAGTAGTTTTGTTTTCTTTATTTGAAGCTTGTATATTTGTAGAAAATCTGGTCTATATATCCATTTTCATGTTTTATTGTTAACTCCTCATATCAGGGTAAATTAATCAGTTGCCTACTTCATAAGACGCTTTTCCCAGAAGCCTCAGAAACAAGGCAATGTGTGCCTGTTGCTGATTGGCTCCTGCTGACCAACACTGGGTTGAAATCACAGCCATTGTTGAGCAGTATTGTTTTGTTCGAAAAACAGTGCATTATCACTTAATTAACAGAAGCAAGACGGGATTATCCAAAGTATTTCGTGAGCACACTACAGGAAGGTTCTTGAAAGAGCTCGTGGCTCTTCTGCTATTCATTCTGTGTTTGTACAGCTCTAGAGCTCTATCTGGACACTCGTACACAGTAGTTCATACATAGTGGCTTATCATAGTGTGGTTTATGGTGTATATCACCGCTATCATAGAAAAACTTTTTCAGCCCCACTCAGCCCCGGTTTTATATCTGTGACATTACTTGAACTGGAGATTTCCACCGGCCTTAAAGTCAGCAAGCTTCATGACCGAAAGGGTCCACGCAGCCCCTTCGGGACCCCCTATGAATGTTCAATAATGGATTGTTCCCAGTTTGAAAATCTGGTTCCCTCGCTTTTATATTCTTCATGAATGTTTAGCTGTCACTTCATTAGCCTCCTGCCGTCAGTGGCGTATTCTGCTCGTCGGCGGTCAACAACTTCGTCTCTTCCTCAGGTTGGGTTTTGTCTTTTTTAAAGTGCTCATTTTAGAGAAGACGAGATGCGACAAGTTTTTACTAGAACAATCCCAGCACCACACCTCTACCCCTCCCTTTAGTATCTCAGGTATTCGTTCTGGATGAATATTTCTTCTCACTTTTGGACAAATCTCTTCACCTCTTTTTGCATAATTGAGCCAAGCTGTACAATGTTGCCGTATTTTTGCGCTGGCATAGATGAGAAGTCGTCTTGTGGATCTATTAAAGCAGACAAGTCCCCATCTAATTTTGACAGTGTTCAGAAAGGAGTTGTACAGAACCACCTGCCCTATTTTTAAATGGACCTCTATCCATGGAGAAGCACTGGCTCGATGTTTCTGCTTGTGTTCACAGTGTCTCTGCTTCCTGTGGATCCGGCCGAACAGAGTTGTAATTTTACCCAAACAAAAGGGGATGTTTTTTTTTGTATCAGTGATGCTGTATCATTATGATGAACAATAAAAATGTGAAATGAAAAAGTTTGTGTTTTTCTATTTTTCTTGCCTTTACTTTGGAAGAGATTGTACTTCACAATAAAGCTAGAATGGATTGTAAGCAAGATAACACATTGTTGAAATGCATTGATGGTATGGGCGTAACATTATAAAAGTCTCATTTCGAATGTGTGTATAACTTTCTATATTAAGCTTTTTTATCACCAGGGCTTACATAACAAGTCTCTGTACAGATTGGCGACAACCAAAGCCATATTTCTGGCACACTGATCAGATGATGTTAGGCCTCTAGAAATAAAATAGATTATCCTGTTTCTGTCTAGGTAGCATCTACTGCTGATATGCAACACCAGCTTGTAATGTTCCCAGAGGATCAAAACAAGAGGTCAGGGAAATGAGTTAGGTAACCTTGTTCTTTGCAGATACGTAGCCTTGAGTATATGGAGGAACCCAGAGAGCCTTCAAAATGTTTTAAGCAAATGGATTTTTTTATACTGTTCATAAATCAATAATCAAAGTAACCCACTGTGACTGTTGGTAGGAGACAAGATACAAACAGAAGTCTGCAGTGCAGCTAAGGTGTGCTATTGTCCTGCTTTTGTTTAGATTTTAGGAAATCATTTACATGAAAGAAATATCAAAGAATATTTTGTACCGTTCCGCTAGCAAGGTGTGGTCACTGGATCTTTTTATTGCCTGTTTTACTTTTATTCTATTTCTATGGGTCCAGTACTATATTCAAGACTTTAAGCACAGGTATTCGTATTTTACTTCAGTATTTCTTCATGTGATGTGTTTTTATGAACCAAATTCAGCATTTTATTACATGCATGGATACTACATGACTGCAGTCACTAGTTGTTGTTTTTAGAGACTGAGATATAAGTAACACCTTTTTATATTTCTGTTCACAAATGAAAGACACGAGGTGTGCAAACTGCTGAGGTCATGGTCATCCAGGTCATTAACCGCAAAGTACAATGTGTTTTGAGGACGTTTGGACATGCTGCTCATCTGGGTCTCATGTTGTGGACACCAGAGTGTTTCATTAAGATAGATGAGAAAGTGCGTTGTGTAACAAAGGTTAGATAGACATGATATGGCTGAGGCTGCAGGTGTGAGCATGTCATTGATGTGTGTGTGTGTGTGTGTGTGTGTGTGTGTGTGTGTGTGTGTGTGTGTGTGTGTGTGTGTGTGTGTGTTTGCAAGTCAGAAATACACAGGAGACTTCGCAGCATCACCAGATCAGGATGCGGTTCACATTCCACCACACGGGTTTTGTTGTGAATGTGGTTACGCAACACCCGTGGGCTTTGCCCTCTGGATGACAACCTGCTGTATCCTCACTTAACCCTTTCTGTGCTGTCAGCGCTCTCCTCCATGCTCAGAACATCGTTCACCACCTTAACGCTCAACCCTCCCTCTACCCTCACATAGAACTCTACAATTAGTCTATGGTTCCTATTCATATTTAAATAAGACCTCCAGTATGCATGGCTGTAGTCAGTGTATTGTGATGTTAAATGAATGCCAGAGAACCAAAACAGACTTTAGCAATTTGGCAATTGTGAGGAATAAAATGGAAAGCCTATTATAAAAAGTTCCCAGTGCATCCAGCCAACAAATAGTCCGGCACCCTGTAGAACAACAACGAGACGTTGTTACCAGAGATGGGCAGTATTTCTATTACTTGTATTTGAAATACGTATTTCAATTACTTTTGAGTATTTTGTCATTTGTATTTGATAGGGCCGATAAAAATCGAACGTAATTTGTAACAAAATACTTTAGAGTGGAGTAATTTTGTATTTTAAATACTCAAAATACTTTCTCCACAAATCAAAAAACAGTTCACGAGTTCAGTCTTCAGATCTTCAAGTTCAGCGGATTGTCTGTCAAGTTAAATATTTTATCTGAGTGTGACAGATGTCAACTAGCTTGATGTATAATTTATGTCTGGGTCTGGCTACATTATAGCCTATTGTATATACATGGTGATGGTTGTAATATCAAGCTCGATGCTAACATGCTAATGACGCTAGCATGCTGTCTAGGCTAGTGCATAGCCAGTGTTTAGCAAGTTAACTTATCAGTCGAGTAGCTATATAGGAAGAGGGAGATTGGGAGCTTGTATGTTCATGATAACCTTATCAAGAGAGGTCTGACCATCTAATCTTGCACTGTATTACAAGTTATGCTGTATCTTCTCAATGTGAATGTCATAATGCCATATCAATTACTGGCAGATAATATAGTTCACAGTTGGACATCTACTGTCATAGCCTGGCTATTTGTTCAAAAGCAAGATGATGTTCAAGAAGGACCATCAACAAGCACAGATGTGCTTAGTTACACTGACATGTCTGTGACTGTTCTTCCTTTTTGTGGGCTTCACCAGAGCTTTGTGTACATTATAGAGCCAAAACCTGAATGCTCTGCTATACCAAATTGTGAGAAAACGGAAAATCTAGAAAAAAGTATTTCCTATATTTTAAATACAAAATACATGTATTGTATTTTGTTACATTTTCTGGCACCAGTATTTTGTATTTTATTTTGATACATTTATTTGAGGGGTATTTTGTATTTTGTATCAAAATACATTTTGATGTATCTTTGCCCATCTCTGGTTGTTACGCTAAATGAGACAACGCGTCCCTCAGTGAGCTTTATAGGTGCTGGTAGTCCGATTTTTGTTACCTCCAGACAGAGCCAGGTTAGCCGTTTCCCCTCATCTTTTATGCTAAGCTAAGCTAACCAGCTGCTGGCTGTAGCTTCATATTTACCATGATACATGGGAGAGGTATCAATCTTCTCATCTAACTCCCGTATTCCACAAAATGTCAAGCTATTCCTTTAACGGGAAAGCAACAAATAGCGCCTTCTGTATTCTATCATCTAAAATAATGGCCACTCTGACCTTTTCCATCCTTCAAAAAAAAACACAAATGTGCCCTTTAGATTTTTTTTCTTTCCTTTTTTTGGCACTGACAGAAATTTGATGTAATCTGCTGCACCCAAAATAATGCTCAAAGCAAAAGATGCCATTGCAGTGACTACTGTGCACGTGAAAATCATGAGGTGATAACCCCGTCACGGTGAAGAAGCCGAAGGACTCTGGTTAACATGCTGTTATGTAACACAGAATGAATTTCCATAACAGCTCAGTGGAGCTCTCTCTGGATGAGAGCATCAGCTGAATGCTCAGAAATGTCACCACAGCTGAACAACTTTGCTAAATAATATGGATTAACACCAGGAAATGGGTTTTAGCGTGTGTGTGTGTGTGTGTGTGTTTGTTGTTGGACTGGTGTTATGTCTGTGCGATGTGTCTGGTTCAACATTATTCTGCTCAGTCTGCTGGGTAGAGCTGATGGCCTCATCCTGCATCTGTCAAAGGGGCACACATGGCAGATCACCTAAACACAACACACACACACACACACACACACTTAGCAAAACACAGACTCATAAAACACGTATTGTTCTGACAGCAAACAGGTTTCAATGTGCCAATAAGCATTAGTGTGTTTCTGATGGTCTAGTCATGGGATTTTCCAGCTTTATTATTATCCTATCAGCTTTCAGTGTACAACACACACCCACACACACACACACACACACACACACACACACAGCAGTTTAACGTCACACCCCGAGGCCTCAAGGAAGGAGGATGTAAATAATGCGAAGAAAGCAATGCAATGACGGTTATAACCAGTCACTGACAATACGTTTTTTTAAAGCTGTTAAATGTCTTTAGAAAATGTCACATTTTAAGGAATAATGGGTCCTTGCCAACCTCCGATCTTATAAATAAATGATGTCCTTCATTCCCAGAACCCACAGTGTTCTGGGAATGAAGAACACTGCTTTTTTTATGGATGATAAAAGTATATTAAAAAGATACATTCTTTTAAAGTGTATAAAGTCTATATTTCCGTCAATTACAGTGTAAACAGTCTGTCTGTATACTTTCACAAACATGTCTGTTTTTCTTTGTTATACTATATATTCAGTATGGGGTAGGATTCAGGTCACCTCCTGCCGGGTACATGGCAGCTCCTCTGGCTCTCAAGAGTGTCAGAGATCAGAGCCGGCTGTTTGATTTGGTGTGTCTTACTGGAAGGCGCTGTGTGGCAAGGTGGCAAAGATGGCAACACGGTGATAAAAAACACATTCTGGTGCGAGAGGGCAGCCGTCCCAGCCAAAGTCACACAACCCAACACAGAGGGGTGGTCTTGATTCTGACCTCTCAGGACGGTTTGGGACACCTTGGTGATAACATCAAGATTGTAACAGTGCAGCAGGTCATGGGTGTGCCAAAACAGCTAAAATACAAATCTCCAACCTTCCTCAAAGGTAACACGTCTATCTCAGTAAAAAACGAAGCTCTGACCGACCAGGACCTTGTCTTCTTTCATCAGCTCTGTGCTCGTCTCCCATTGTGTTGGAAAATAAAGCAAAGTTGTTTAACTTAAACCAAGTTTTTATAAATCATTGCCTCTCATCTATTCGCTCCAGTTGTTTAGTTTCCCCATCTGAGCATATCACACCCTTTTCCAAGAATATGCCGAACGTTTGCTGTGTTTGCAAACACTGAGCTCCAACCCTGCAGTTTCATATTTCCGCATGGTCCTGATTGAGCACATCCCATTCCTCTGCGTGTTCACGGAGTGGCAGTCATCATTTACCCTCGATTGTCTTGAAGATAAAAAGTATTGAATTGGCTAATGTAAAACGTGACCTTTAATTTAATAGAGAGTTGAAGTTCTCTTTCTGTGGACCACCACGGGACCTTCATTCGGATTTAAAGAATGTACCGCAGTCAACGGTAAGAGACGCATCATTTTTGGATAATTTTCCAAGTCAAGAAAGTTGTGTTTTGTCGAGAAACTGATGTAAAATACAATGCCTTTGGATGTCAATACGTTATTTCCACCTGTTTTTGTCATGAATACTTTCACACCACAAATGTTAAGCAGAAAAAAAGCAACAAAATGTATTTTGTTTTTTCACACTGAATAAATACATGAACTAATCATGTCGTGCAGAACGGGTTGAGTTACGCCCATCTCACAACAACATGGAAGCTCGGTAGTCCGAATCAAGACGACAAACTTTTTTGCTCCTTTTACCGACTAAAGGCCGTGCATACCAGAGCCACTCCTTTTGTTCTTACCTTTCACAATAAAAAGCCTTTTTTTTATTTCGCATTTACGTGTCGTTTATTCATCATCATTGTGTAGCGGTCTTAAGACTGTGAAAATATGTAATTAGATGAAGATATCGTTATTTCTGTGCTTGAAACATGGCTAAGTTACATGTCCTGCTAGCAAGCCACGGTAACGGCCATCTTGGTGTTGGTAAAGTACATTGCGCAAGACGAGATATGTAGATCACTGAGCGGTTTTAAACTAAACTAAATGGTTCAACAACAAACATACAACTTTGAAATTGACAAACATCGTGTAATTCATGGAAGAATTCAAATGGGATGAAAAAATATGTGTTTCGCTCTCGCCGTTAACTAACATACTTGGTTTTTAAATAAATTGACACACCAGAAGGGAGGGACTTTGCCTCTCGATAAAATCATTTCAGCTCTGTGGATCTGAGTGGATCAAAACCGCTCTCTGACAGGCAAGTCTCTGTGGAACTTGATAGCTTAATTTTTTTCACCAAGAAAACGTAGGTGCGGTGTACCTCAAGGGTCAATACTGGGCCCTCTTTTCTCCATTTCTAATTAGTAGATTGTGATGTGATGTTAGCATGCTGACATGAGCATGTAGCTCAAAGCACCTTTAGGCTACTTAGCCCAAAGCTACACAGAGCTGCTAGCATAGCTAAAGAACTCTTGAACTTATTGACCTACTAAGCCAATATGTACTATTACTTTTATTTAATTATTTCAAACAATTCTGTTAATTGTTTTTATCTCATCTACTTTGTGACTATGTTAAGAAAAGTGCTCTACCAATTAAGTGTAATATTGCTGTATTATTTGGTCTTTGGTCAGTTCTTGTAATAAGGATATTGTACAGCAACTAGGCCAGTATACTGCAATAACCCCTTGATGATTGAAGCCATCTGTCCAGCAGTGTTTTATCTTTATTGGTTTATTCTAATCACCACTTTATGGAGCTCACTTCGAGCAATTTACAACACTGACTGTTATCCTAATGTTAACAGTTAAAGTGATGGCATCCCTGTGATCACTTCCTGAAGATAAGATAAGATCCATGGTGTCAAAAGACTTGTTTTTTAGTCATCGTGTTTTTTTTTCATAGAACATGTAAATCCCAGTGACATGCCAAACAAATGAGACATCTTGTGGTGGAAATTATCCCTGTTTTCTGAACAGATTGTACAGTTCAAAGGTCCCTGCTGGAGGAATTAGGAAATGCCGTGATTCCCAGCATGAATGTGCAAAAATATAACCTGATTAAATATTGTGTTGTAAGTCACTTATTTCCTTATTCTTTATTCAGCAACAATCATTATTTGAAAGATGTTTGATGTTGTTTTCTTCATTGGACTGTTGTTTTGTCTGAGAGTTTCTACATGTTGGTTCGCTGATGAATTTATTTCCCAAGAATTGAGATGTTCCCAATCACCAGGGCTGCAGTCCATCGACATGTAAAGACACGAAACACCAGTTGAAGAGCCAAATAAAGAAGAACGCACTCTGTTTGGGCCACTTCTATTTTATCATGCGTGGCGTTTAAATATGCACGTCAAATGCCAAACTTCAAATGGTAGCATTCTGCTCACACATTTTCCCCCAAGGTGTGTGGGTGGAGTTGAGCAAACAAGGCTTGGTTCAAATAGTGTCAGACACATTTCTAATCTAAATCACAGTCCTTCCTGATGCCCAATGTGGCAACACCACCCAGTCTGTGCAAAGGTACAACAGACACACACGTGGGAAAATAGTATCTTAACCAGGATCTGTGTTACCAGTAGACTGCGTTGCTGCTGTTAATGCAGTTTTCCTTCATTTAAAAAGCTAAATCTACAGCTGATTAAGGATTGTACTTCAGTAAGAGTTGTACTTGAGTATTTCCATACTCCGGACAAATTCACTTCCAGTTAAGTCATTGTGTTTTTGCTAAATCAAACATTATCAGTATCCTGTCTCTTAATGCGACACATACTAATGAAGTAATCAGAAATATTTAACATCAGCGCTTTTCTGGAGGTTTTCAGCTATATCACACACGTCCTCAGCAGATAAAAAAGGCAAAATTTGTATTCCTGAGATTTAAGAGTTTAGATTTTATGCATTCTTTTGGAAAACTGTATTTGATTTGATATTTATGTAGTGACCTAAATATGTAAATTATACATGTGCTCTTTCTGTCAATTTTACTTTATGAAGATGTTCCCATCTTCAAGAATGTTGAGTTCTAGAGAGTTTTTGTTCTCCAGACATTGTTGGATATTTTAGAAATGTTTGGCGACAGAGACCATATTAAATAACCTTGAGGCGAAGACAATATCTTTGAACATTCCATGAAGGGAGACAGATTTGGTAGAATGTACAGTTGTCATTTAAAAAGGCTTAGTCTTGTTATTTTTATGAAAGAGACGGCCACAGCCAGAAGGAAATATGTAAGTTAATGTACAAGCTGGGTCAAGAGACTCAGACAGGGTCAGTATGGCGTTCATAATGTAAATCCACGGAGCGACAGAGCCTCGGACGGTACTTTATTGAAACAAAAATCCTTCAGGTGATTCAGTGTTCTGATAACCAGGCATGACTCGGCACAATCTGCTGAGCTGATGTGAAGAAAAAAAGATAGTTGAGGGTGGAGACCGGAGAACAATGGGTGCCAGTGTGTGTTCATGTGTTGTGTTGTCTTCAAAGGTCACAGACAAAAAAGTGCTTTTATTTTGGTGACACATTAAGTGCTCTGTGCTGTAGCGTTTCTGCAGCATCTTCACAAGTATCCCATAATGCGCCGTGTGCCCCAGGGCACATGTGCAACTGGGTGTTTGATAAAAGGTGGCTCAGCAACAACAGGTCCCATAGTGAAAAAGTAACATTTGGCAGCATGTGTGATTAAAGCAGTGAGGTGTGTGTTTCATTTTTCTAAGTGGCATTTAAAGGGAGAGCAAATGGTTAAAATGATCTACAACTTTGTGTCAAAGGGTGTTTATTAGCTTTATTCTAACTTCAGTGCATTCAAAAGTGCATAGTGTTGACTACAATTCTGAAGGAGACACGAGCTCAGATTTTCAGTTTGCAGTAAGTGCAGCCCGTGACAAAATGTGATAGACTTGGCAAAAAACGGAAAGATCTCAGTGCACGTTGCTGGTATAGTGTTACAAGTTAGGAGGAAGAGAATTTCCTTAAAATAAACCCAACTCACTGCTTTTAGCTTTGTAATAACTGGATAAGACAATAGAACAGACAAACCAGACGATCCTTTTGCCAGGTTCAGATTGCAATGTGAGATGAGTTACTGAAGGAGGAAGACGACGCGCGCACTCAAAAATGGGCCGAATGCCTATAATGCACCGGTGCAGCTTGTTGGCCTCACCTTGCTGGGTGTGGCTGCGCTCTAAGGGGAGGTTCCTGTTCAACGTTCTTTGTGATCAGTATCAGTGGAGGACAGTTCTTCCATTTTACACAAAGGGGGGAGACTTTTGTTTGCGTGCGAAAGACAGTTTGTTAATTATAAGATGAGCATTATCCATTCCACAAATAGCAACAGCATGTATTCAGTACTGGATAATGACATTAGGAGGGTCAGAAGGGTTAAAACACCGGGTCAAAAAAGTTTATCTTTCAGTAAAATACCATTCTCTTGAGTCTGACTCATTCTGTACATGCTGTTATGTATACAAAGGAATGCTTAAACCCAGTGAGCCTCTTGAGTATTCGCAGCATTTTTGCCCGGAGGCCTGTATGGGTGCAAACAGAGGCGTTCCATAAATGAATTATGCTCGTCGCACCGAGATAGTCATTCACTTAACACAAGATAATAAAGTGATAGAAATGACAAATCCAGTTCTGAAAGACCAGCTGCACAATGTTGCATATTTGAGCGAAACTGCCCTTAAAGTTGATTTGCATACATTTGTAAAAATGTAGTAATTAGTACATCAAACTAATGTCTCAGTGCCATGCAGACCTGTAGGGTTCTTTATTTAAATGGCAACAATTGGACAACGTATAACTTTAGCTCCTCCCTTGCACAGCTGAATTCACTGAGCACATCCTCACCAAATAATTAGAATATGGGGCATGAAGATAGAAATGTTTTTCACCCCCAGGTTGACCGGTGTGGGTGGAGTGAGGGGTCGATGAAGCAGGTAGGTCCAGGTTTTGATGACTTTGTGTCAGATTCTCTAACTTGGCACTCCTGTAGCATCCTGTATGTTACATAACTGTGCCACAGACTGCAGAGCAGCACCTGGTAACCCGGCTTTACATTCTCACTCCCCCAGAAACTCAAATCAGCACTTTGGCCCACTGCTGAAAATCCAGTAAAAGTTAAAATGACAAGAAAAAAACATGGGAAAGCCAAGCTTACGGTATGAGGGAGTCTGGAATAGATCATCACTTTGTGCAACGGGGATCTGAACGTTGACTTTTTGTATCTAACGTTATGGTTATGGTAACATGTCATTTTACACTAACTGCCGTTAGGTTTACGTGTTTCTGTGATATATCACGTTGCTGATATGCCAGCTAACCTAACCTGGCATGCAGGTTCTGTGAGATCTGCTGCAGGTGTTGATGCTTTTACACTTTTTTTTTTTTTTTCTTTTCCATTGCAACATAACTGCAGGTAGACATGCTGTAAGGGTCTGCACAGTCACGGGTGGATAGTGTTCTGTTCTGTGCCACACAGGACAGAATGCTGTCCAGCATTTATCTGAGACACAGCAATCATTTACAGAGCTTTCCAGTCATAACTCAGGCATGATTTGGTTAATGTTTTGGAAACAGGAAGCACCCAACCATGTGGGAGTCAGAAGATTTGAATGAACTGCTTGTCACTGCTGGTTAGAAAATCATAAAAAGCTTGACTCAACGTTAATCAGCATACCATATCATTAATATTTTAGTTATCAACGAGCAATAAGAGAACAGTGTTTGACTGTATATGAAGCAATTAGTCTTGTCTCCATCAGGATCTTTCTGCTTCAAAATACTACTAGCTACCGTTCAAGAGCGGTTTTCTACCACGTGGGTAGAGATTAGAAATGACCGATGAACACTGAAGACTTTCTCAGCGATCACCCATCCATAACAGTACTGCAACTTCATCATCAGCCATGTTAGCTATCACCGCTCATGCAAACAACCCAGTTCTTCCTCTTCTTTGTTTGGGACTTAGTGATGCGGGGAGTTACATCGGGAAAATGTGTTCTCCTGTGCTTTACAGTTTCCATGATAGATAAACAAAAACAAAACATGGACGGCAACATGAGAGTCTTTGTTAAGCTGCATAAATGCGCACCAGAGCTTGTAATTGCTGGTGTCAACAACTAGCATTACTTTATCTGTATGCTAACGGATTTTAAAAGAATCCATGCTGAGAATCAGATTTAGAACTGCTTTCAGAAGCATGTGATCTGATAAAAGTAATGTTTTATACCTGGGCGGCCATCTTCATTTGATGTCAGTTAATGAACTGGAAAAACACTCCACACCTTCCAAGTCTTTTTGTTTTGTTAACAGGTGGGAAATTCCGAATTTGGAATGCACTCGCTCTGTTTCTGACCCTCAGATTCAAAACAGACCTTTATTAATATGTATGGAAGACATTACATGACATATTTACAGTGTAACTTTACGCTAACATGTTTCTAGTCACTCAACATAACAGTCCTGTAGATGGAGGAGCGCAGGTTAGCATACACACTACAAATCAATTAGTCATGTGTGCTGTGTCACACTGCTCTGCCAAATACCTGCACTCATATTAACACACACGCACGACAAACTGTGTTGACTCGTCACAGTCAAAAAGTCATTTCCAAGAATAGCTCTGCTGCACTAAAATGACACAACTTATTCAGACGTCTGGGTCTTCACAACCAAAGAAGTGGTGTTACGTCTCAAGACGTCAATAATCTTTCTAACGTTGTTTCATGTTGGCTTTTTTGCTGAAGTAAATACTTTTGTTTTCCGTGTTACATTTCTCCGCTTAAATGCAACTGTTTTTAAAAGGAGATACATGAATTAACATAAATTTTAAAAAAGTGAGATGATTAGCTTAGCATTAGCTTAAGACTTGGGGAAGGAGGAAGCAGCTAGCCTGGCTCGGCTAAGACATGCGGTATTTACATAACTGCTCGTTGTTTTTACACTTTTTGGTACAGTTTAAACTGACAAGATGTAACGTGCTAATTAATAAGCTTATAAACATATGACATTGTTGTATTGGTTAAAAAGAATGAAAAATTGTCTATTTTTACGTAATACTATAATTCCAGCCTAGCTGTTTCCAGTGTTTATGCTAAGTTAAGCTAACAGGCTGCTGGATCTAGTTTCATATTTACTGTACAAAATCTCAGTAAATCATCTTACTTGTCTTAATAACTTACTGTCTTTCCAGTCATTTTCTCTGGAAAGGCTGTATGTATTTTAAGATGATGGGTGGGCAGAGGGAGTCAGGAGTTGAGGTGTTCATCACCCTCTGTTGAAATCCCTTCCTCTTTTTGCTAAATAAATAGTTTTCAGATGATAGAAATCCAAAAAGAAAAACATTGTCTCAATGTAGGCCACACTTCACAGCACTGCCTCTTCCCGGCATCAGGACGCTGTTTGCGTTCTCTTCACCTTCAGCTGCAGACAGGAAACTGTC
Organism: Anarhichas minor; assembly: GCF_050575085.1. NCBI lineage: Eukaryota > Metazoa > Chordata > Actinopteri > Perciformes > Anarhichadidae > Anarhichas > Anarhichas minor. The sequence continues at coordinate 1,086,118 of NW_027466501.1, forward strand.
ACAATGAAGGCATTTCTTTACACTTCCTGTGTTAACGGAACATTACCATACTGAGACAAGCAGAGACACACAGACTGGCTAGGAAGTCAGAGGTTATCATGTACTGACCCGACTTTGTTCCTCATTCAGCAGCTATTTGAAAAATGTATCTCCAAGCTACATAGTATTTTTTTAAGGGGTGGGAAATTACACATTAGACACTTGAGTCATTTTGTAAAAGCAGGTGGCCCTTTTTTCTTTGTTTATATTTTTTCATCTCACATTGATCGACTTGAATAGGAGTTTTGTCAGAGTTTCATGACAAAATCTAAGTGTTAGGCTGGCACGCAGTGGCCGGACTTCGGAAGCAGGAGGACGGACACAGAGAGTACATGTAACCCAACCAGGTGTTTATTTCACCGACAAAAAAACAAAACAAATACATGGCATAACTCTTCAGGGACCACGGGCAGCATGTGGTCCTGGCAGCGACAGACTCGATGTAATTATGGCAGCCTTATATAGTCTGAAACTAACGAGGACCTCCACATTACTGCAAGATAGGCGACTCTGCCCCTCACTCTACCCCACAATCCCCTAATCTACAACAACACATTAAAATAGATGCCTAACGTTCTAAAGGTCAATTCTCTATATGATCTCTATTATGGTAAAACTTCGCCAGAGAGATCATATCTGGCCCAAACAGAGGATTCAATTTTCCTACCACCCCTCTAGTAATTCCCACATGGTACCTTCCCGGAACTATAAAATGGTGGTCTTGTACCCTGGGGACTCTTTTAAGACGAACACCCTGGAGAGGAGACACAGCAGAGGTAAGTGCTTGAACATGCATGTTATTTGACAGCACCATTAATTATATTCAATCATTTAAGTTACAGATAACCAAACTAATAACATGTTTGTGTCGACAGGCCCGACCTTCAATAATCACTCCTGAGACCATATCAGAACTGTACAATAAACATTCAACTCAGTGTGTGAGTCTCTCATTGTCTTGAACAGTCCACAAATGCCTGCAATGGAGAGGGTCTTTGTCACACTAAGCTATGATAAATAATGTGATAATATTACAAGCTCATCTCATTTGTTTTAGGAACTACAAAATCATCATTGAGGGAGTGTATTTCATATTTTCTTTCAATCTTCTTCTTAACTAAGACTAAAGTAATCAACACCCTAAACAATATATCATCTTAATATTACACCGCTACATGTCAGCATGTTGGAGCTCATGGCTGTAGACTCTCCCACATGTACAAATACATAACCCTGCATTGTAGAAGACCTAAACACAACAATGCAAAACAGTAACTTGATGATTATCAACATGATCTCACAGAAATACGCAAAACAACCACGACCTTTTAACAGCGCACTATGTTGCACTTAATGTGTGAATATCACGTGTCCGTTCCACAGAAACAATTTATTGCAGGTGTAGGCAAAACGAATGTTGGGTTTATGCAAATAAATTTAAAAAACACTTAGTTACAGGAAAAAACGTCAGAAACATAACTTCAAAATAACATCTCGAATACCGGTGTCATGGTTGAAAGTGCTGTTTGTTTGACCCGTCCACCTCCAGTCCCGCCCACCCTGTGTGTCCTTGTTTGATACTCTGTTTAATACTACACTGTTTAACACTACGTCACTAGCTCTGTTTGTTGCATAGTCACGGGGATTCGTTTCATTTGTGCGTCCACTATGAAAAAGGACCGTAATTGACTTTTTATGTGGGTTAAATCCTGACATAAATATGAGCAGTCAGGCGAAACATCACAAACGAGAAGAACTGCAAACTTAATGAAGGATAACGACAAATTCTTATACATAAAACACTGGAATAACCACAAAAACAGAACTCAACTACGGCAACCACCCCCCCGATGGATCCACTATCCAATAGATTTGAAATCCTCTTTTAATTATTATCTTTACAGCCCGAGTCTCTTCTCTTAGATTATTTTTACTCTGATGAAGGCTATACGTGTTTCGATAAAGTAGAGTCAAAATGTTCCCGTGGAAGGAAAGGCTTTTCAGAAACACACAGAAGCTCTAGGGGGTGTGTGTGTCGTCCTAATCCTCTCAATCACTGCAGCTCCACTAATTCCTGTGCCACAGCGGTGCCATGACCTTACCCTTCACTGTGAACCGAATGGCCTCCCTCTGCCCTTATTTCACTTTTTTCCTCCCCGCTGGTGTGAGACGACTGGTTTCATGTTATAAGAGCTACACTATCACGCACAAATACACAAACGCACGAGTACTGCACCACAAAGCCAAACAGCTGGAGCTGTGAGAGTAGTGAAACTGAGATAACTGTCTTCACAGACTAGCCAGGGGGTCAGGTATAATCTAAACACAAAACAATTTAAAAGGGAGATAGGTGTCTTTGTCTCTTTTTTTTTAATTAAAAGGCTGAAATAAATGGTCAGCTTTCTGTGTCGGATTTTTTCCACAGAACACACGGCTGCTTCTTATGTTACTAGCTACCACAAGCTAACAGTCAAGTGTGTTATAAGATAGTGAAGCGATAAGATCATATTTATACACATCCCCAAGTTCAAAAATTGTCATTAAAAAAACGATGTTTAAAAGGAGGAAAAGAGCAGACAGTGTTGTAACAGATGGCTTCAAAACAAGTTGTGTACCTTATTAACTACCATTTATAATATAACATTATTTATGTCTGCAAAATTGTGTAAATTGCATTTTTAGTAAAGAAATGTTTGATTGTTGGCATTGTCGCGTGACCTCTGACACATTTCTTTTCCCCTCTCTGTCAAGTTTCATTCTCTCAGTGTAAAGGTGCACATCCCACAGCGGTCCAGCGGAGACGAACAGGGAGTCAGCGGGTTCACGGGACTAACCGAGATCCATCCTGGATGGAAAGTTTTTGGAGAGCGAGACGAGTGGCCTCCCCTCCCCTCTGGGGCCCCTAAGGCTAACGTGATCCCCCCATTTGTGCTCCTATCATAAAGAATGCGCCTGCTAAACCACTTTCCCACCACTAAGAGGATTACTAAGGTAATGCTCCTGAATCAAGAGATGCTCTGGCACATCTAGACATTGGGAAGCTCAATTTAATAACTTTTTACGCTCTGGGTCAAACTGTGCGCCTTACCTGGATGTTTGGCTCAGAGATGCTAGCTAGCTAGCTAGTCATCAAGGCAGGTTTTGAATCAAACGAGAGGGAAACATCTAAATTGGTGGTGATAACTGCCTTTGGAATGTTTGGAATTCAGTTGTGCTCTTTGTCTCTATTGTTGTCGTGTGAAGCGAATGGACAGCCATGTGCCTCCTGTGATACACATGGAGACACCAGCCACTAGTAACAAGGACGTGATCCCCCACTGGCTTCCCGCCTCTGAACACCGCCAATTGTGTGCGCTGTACCAAACATTGGTGATGCAGAATCCCCCCAAGACTGTAGCCAAGCACTTCACGGTTCCTCAGATGATGTGGAAATTAAAATGGCAATGCATGAAACGGACATTCAGTTCCTTGTTTAATTCTGGTGCAGAAGTTGAAGGTTTATTGGGATATTAAAAATACTAATGGCTGGCACCAGCTTATTTGTACGTTTATGAGCTGAGATGATGACGGAAATTTGTGCACAGTGAAGAAACCGACTGGTATGGGAATCTGCCTGGAAAATTAAACGTTGTGACATTGAAGGCAAATCTGCTGGAGCTTAGTCCAAACTGTGCAGAGAATCCAGTGGTGGTTGTTAGACCTTGTTAGTTTTCCCACTGTGTTGGGAGGCCGTGTTTAGCTAAGGCGTGTTTACGTAGTGACCCTGATCCTGTCGCAGGCCTCACGTCCGATCAGGATCAACTATGTGTGTGTGTGTGTGTGTGTGTGTGTGTGTGTGTGTGTGTGTGTGTGCGACGAGACTTACTTCCTCTTTGGCGACTTGTTTGCTTTTCAGTCTGATGGCCACCAGCCTCCTTTGTGTCGTCAACATCATATGGCGTTCACGTTCCCAATGCCCGTCAAAAAAAGGACACACACACCTACAAAATATTTTTTTCCAATGCAAAATTAGTAAAATCACTACTGGAAAGAACCAAAATGTTCCCTGGTGGCTCATCGTGAACCAGAACACCAGTGTTTCCATCTCTGCTTAACCTTTCTCTCGTAGTGGAAAAAACCCAGTTACCCCAGACACGTTTGACCCCCACAGATCCTCACATCGACTTTTTGTTCACACCTAGAGCCAGTGGAGAAAAACCCAACAACCATTATTTTCCTAATAAAGAAAGAGCGATCATGAGATCTCCTCCTTGGAAAAGAAAAAGAAAGTTGTCCGTCTATATTGTAATGAAGATCCTCCTTAGAGGTTGACTGTTCCAAGAACGCTCACAGTGGGGACGGGGTGAGTAAGGTTGAGGAGCAGAAAAAATCCCCACTCTAAAGACAGGGAAAATGAAAAGTTAATAAGTATAGGCTGTGGGGAGAGGGGCAGGTGGGGAGCGGTGTTAGCGATCTGGTCCGTACGCAGTAGGGGGGGCTTGGTGGGAGACTGGCACAGTTAAATATGATGTACTTAGAGGTATTCGCTTGGTCAGTGGGCAATGGATTTACGTGAGAAAATGGACGGCTGCCGAGGAGGTGATTAGCTTTGGGGTCGGAGTGTTAAGATACAGTCATTGTAGGTGAATGTCACATCCAATGAGAAAAGATTTATATATATAAACCCATACAAGTATGGCATCCACGAGATGTTAGACAGTTGGAAATTCTGGCTTTTAAAGTTAAGTTATGGCTAAGGCTAACGTTAGCCGTTGAATGCTCCACTATGTTCAACAGGTTGAGGAGGTGCGGAGCCCAGAAACCATTGCCTGGTGTTCTCTGTTGCGCTACGATGGCCTTATGGAAATTCTTCATGGGCTGAAGTATACATACAGTCCACTTTATTTGAAAATATAACGTCAAATTTAAGGAAATGTTACTTCGTTATATATGTAACAAGACAGATGTTTTCACCTCTAGATGATTAGACCTCTGCAGAAAGTGGGTGGAGCTGTGCTGGGACTTTTCTTTACCAAACTCCATGTACTAATTAAAAACATCAATGAAGAGCGTAGTTTACAGGTGAGCTGCTGAAAGCTAAATTGGGCATTGTGGTTGATTTGTAATCAAGTTTTAAGACGGCTATATGTAATATGGATGAGAGAATGACAAATGTGAAGAGGAAGATGGGTGGGCAATGATTGTAACGTAAAGAAAACAGACACACGCAGGAACCACAACAAACCAGGATCTACAAACAAGTTCAACTAATCCTACTTGATCCTGTTTCGGGAGGCACTGGAACTGTCCCTGTAGCCGTCGGTATGTAAATGTTCGGACCACATGCAAGCAAATATCTATAGGGCGTCTATCCACCCCTCCCAGTTGTTTACAGGCTCCCACAGTTGCACTGTAACCAGCGCCCATTGCTTTATTTGGTTCAAAACATGAGGAAAAAGGTTACTTTCTTCATACCACACTTAGGTCTGTCCTCTATAGATGGCTATAGAGCCAGCAGATGTTTAGCTTAGCATAAAGACTAGAAGCAGGGGGAAACAATTAGCTAAAAACAATCGGCCTCTAAAGCTCACTGATTAACATATCTTATTAGTTTATTCCGTGCACACTAAACATTGTTAGCTAGCTAGCTCGTTGTTAGCGAGTTAGCCATCTCTTTCCTGGTTCCAGTCTTTAAGCAAGGCTAAGCTAATCGTCCCCCATCTCTTGTTCCATATTTATCGTACGACATGAAAGTGGTATCAATCATCACTCATTCTCGCCAAGGAACCAACCAAGTTCCCAATCTGTCAAACTCTTTCCTCAGAAAAACAAGGGTCACAAGCACTCACAAATAACTCATTGTGTGATCAGAGGTAAGTCACCTGATATCTCCCCAAGCTAAATATACCTTAATCCGTTTCTGTCAGTGTAGTGAGCATCATTGCATTAAAGCATGAGGAACTGGCTATTCATTACATACTGTATCATCTGCTTCTTCATCATGACCAAGCTGTTTGTGCTTGGTATTGTTTACTGGAGGGATGACCTTTTCATTTCTTCTGACAGGGCCAGCAGACTCGTCTTTCCAGTAGAATGTGTGGGTGCAGACGCCAGAGCTTCTTATATTGTCACCTGAGCACAAAGTCCAAAGTTCAAACAAACTGCTCCAAACACGGATCAGAGCTTGTGTCTCCCTAACTATCAAGTGTGATAATGATATTTCCATGAATAAAAGCAAAAGCCTTCTCTTTCCATTCATGCTCATATTCTCTGTGGTTACTCTTGTAACCGGGTGTGTCTTATTCGCCACAAATGAAGCAAACAGACATGACAAAATGGCCTTTACATCTACACGTACCATCCTTTCCTGCACATGGGTCTGCAAACAAATTTTTCACTTGCGTTTGTTTTCAGCCAAGCCTCAACACACACACACATGCACACGCCCATACGTGTTAAGTGAGTTGTTGTGGGCTCGCAGACAGAGGCAGCTCACTTATGCTACAGTGCAGAGCCTCAGTGCAGACGGCGTTACAGTGGCAGCCTTGTCTCTTAAACTTCTCAGAATCGGCTCCCAATGTGCTTGTGAGGCACCATGTGACAAAGTCAGCGCTATGTGTAGCGGCAGCAGATGAAGTAGTAGGTATTGGTCCAATAGAAACAGCAGAGTTGTTGTAGTGGAAGTGCTAAAAGGACTAGAAGTGTAGTGGCACCAGCGGGCAGAGTAGTTTTAGTGCTAGCCCGCTCATTTCGCCTTCCATTCACTTTGTTTTTCCCTTTGCAACCGCTCTTGTTGACCCATGTGACCCCGCCCTCTCTCCCTGTCTGAACATGCTCCCTAAACCACATGGCCTCAAATGCTGCGTATGTGTGTATTTCTTTGCCTGTGGATGGGGGTAACAGGGCACCGGTGTTCCGACCAAGTTCCCTACCGCACCCTTTGCCCCCGCTCCAGTTTCCTGATCCGTCTTAGATGTGCTGGGTCGAGCTAAAGCCCCAAACAAAGGCTCGCACAGAGAGAGAGTGAGAGAGAGAGAGACCCGCACAAACAGACTCATGTGTGACTGAGGGCAGAGGAATGCACAATGTGTGTGTTTGTGTGTGTGCGACAGTGAGACTATGAGGAACAGCAAGCGAGAGAATCAACAGAAGTGTTCTTTCTCTCATGGATGAGTCGCCTTTTGAATTATTCATTTCTTTACGCCAAGTGTGTGGATAGCTCTCTGTGTGTGTGTGTGTGTGTACTTGTACAGCTATCTTTGTGAGGACCAATTTGAGTTTTCATTTTATACTATATATATATATATATTTAGGTTAATGAGAATGCATTCACAAACTTTTGCGCCTTTAAAGAATAAAGAGCTCTGTGCACAACATATGTGACAATTGCTGCATAAAATGATTCTCCACCAACAACAGAAACCAGCCTTTCTGGTTTTGATTGTTATGTTCCTGAAAAATAAAAAGGGAAACTGCTTGCTACAATCACAAAGCCAGAGTGACTGTGAGTGTGAGCAATAGCAATTCTACCCTGTCGCTTTAAGAAAAGTATTACTTCGAACAGTTGGAGCGATAACCTGACTAGCCTGCTAACCCGGCTACAAAATGCAACATAAGCAAAACCCAAACGATTAATCAAGTTTGTCATTTAAGTCAATTGTATCTTACACAAACATCAGCATGAAATACAGAATTAAACACAAAATATCCACTAAATCAAATAAACCACATTACTGAGTTCGGATATGCAAATCAAATGTCCACTGAGTAAATGAGGACTCCAGGTAAACGTCAATTGTTTATGTTAATAACGTGTTAATAATGTGTGTGTGTGTGTGTGTGTGTGTGTGTGTGTGTGGGTGAATAACACTTTCAGTAGCTCCATTAGTCACTCTCACTCTCACTCTCTCTGTTCTCCTCCATGCAGCTTCTGTTAGTTGATGATTTTCCCTTCCCCCCCGCTCACAGGTGTGTCTAATTTATAGCCTCACTTTCCCCACCTTCTTGTCCTGTCAGGTTGGAAAAGGGCTATTCTGTGTATTTTGTTCTGCTACAAGGTAGTAGTAGTAGTAGTAGTACAAGTACTGAAAGTAGTATTAGTAAAGGCATTAGTAATAATAATATGAGTAGTACAAGTACTAGAAGTAGTATGAGTAAAGGAAGAAGTAGTGGTAGTAGTAGTAGTAGTGCAAGTACTAGAAGTAGTGCATTACTAAAAGTATTACATATAGTGTCGCAACTTGTAGTAGTAATAGTAGTAGTAGTAGTGGTAGTAGTTCAAATCCTAGAAGTAATATGAGTAACGGTAGTAGTGGCAGTCGTAGTAGTACAAGTACTAGAACGAGGGATAACGAGTAAAGGTAGTAGTAGTAAAAGTACTTGAGGTAGTAGTGATAGTACAGGTACTATCACTACTACTATAGTAGCAATAGTACCAATAGTAGTATAATAACTGTATTACTAATTCTGTTTCAGCAGTAAATCTAGCAGTTTAGTAGCAGTAAAAGTACTATAGTGGTAGTAGTGGTGGTGAACAGACAGTGAAAAGAGTATGCAGAGCAGTAACAGTTACTGTAGTGTAGTAGTAGTAGTATAGTAGTAATGGAAGTGATAAGAGTATACGCAGCAGTAACAGTAAAACATTGTAGTATTTGCAGCAGTTGCATCAGAAAGAAGTGTTACACTTATGAGACCTGTGGGATCAAAGGTCACACTGATGATTAACACACTGTACAGTTCTCAGTCATCCCAGCATTAATAATAAACTGGAAACCAGAGCTGTGGAAGATTTTACACACACACACACACACACCTGACCGTGGACGAGAGCCAACGGTGTGAGCGAGGATCAGGATGGCCGCTGTCACATGACAGCGTTTGTGCGTAATCTCCTCGGGACAGGGAGGTCCGCTTTGAAGCTCCACTCACAGGCTGATCCGGAGCGACACACATCCAGGACCCCTCGAGTCCACTTATACCTTCAAAAGGTCCACAGAGGTGATTCCCAGCACACTTCTGCAGTTACCAGGAACAGAAATTAGTTTTTTAATGAATAGCGTTAAATAACGCCCAGTTTAAAAGGAATGGTGATGAAGGTGAAGAAGGGAACACGACGGGTGGTGTTGAGTTCCTCTGACACCGACTAATGACTCCTGCTTTACTCCCTGCTGCAGTGTGTGCCTCATCTCAAACCCTCCTATAACGTCTTATGATGATTAAAGGCTTTATCCTTTAATCATCATACGGTGACTTTTGATGCTCCTATTATGATCACAGACTCATTTGGAACATTTTAATGCCACTATTGTAGTATTTAAATGGCATTCCTCGATTACAAAACACAATGACTGTGAAAATGTACTCGAGGAGTCCTGTGGTTTTTCCAGTCTCGAAAACGTCGCTCTGTTTGTATACAAAAAGCACGTCACCGCTGTGCGTAAAGAGTCTCCACCTCCTCCATCCAGGCCGCGCCCCCTCCCTCTCTCCCTCTCTGTCTCTGTCCTGTCGGTCTGGGCTGATGCAATGCTCATCTTTATAAAAGGGTGAGTCCCCACCCCTCCTCCAGCAGAACAGGCTTTCCTCTCCGAGCGCACCGCATCTCTGGGAATGTTTTGGTGTAATTAGACACAAATCTAAATTATCTTTCCTCGCTCGGTTTATTCTAAGCGTGTCCTTTGTTATTACTTGACTTCAACGGTTTTCAGCCATCGTTTTGAATCGGATCCCGTCTGTAATAGGCCCTTCCATTCAGTGAGCAATTCATTCAAACCTAAACACACCAAAAGGAACCAGGTTTTTTGAAGAAATCGTCCGGACATTTGCTTTGTGTGTTTGTTTTTCACTGAAAGGATTTTAGTGGCATCCTGCCACATCTTCACAAGGTAAGACTGCCGGCATCTCATCATTTACCGACTGTCTGTCATTAAATTACTGGATGTAGGCGGCGCAGTGTTTGGAAGATAATTATAAGCTTTTACTTGTTAGACTTTTTAGGTTTACTCTTCAAATAATGAGCTCAATGTCGGTTTTGTTGTTTGTATTTTGAATCTCATTCAAAGAAAAGCGGCTGCGCTGCCAGCTCTTTTGGGCTAATTAGTGAGTATTGGAACTATTTCCTGCCATATTCGCTGTGTTGGTCTCCTTCTAAAGAGACAGAAATGTCCTATGCTGGAGTCCCAAGGCGTTATTTCTTAGCAGGCCAAATGAATAAACAAAGCGGTGTGACAGTGATGCTGCGCAGTGCTGGACTCATGTCTGGAGGTGGCACCGGGGTGTCACGGGCACACAGGTAATGAAACGCGAGCGGAGTAGAAAGGGAAATAATGCAAACACGCCTCTGTGTGTCTGTGTGTGATCTGCAAAGGCTGTGATCATAAACCTGGCTCTGATTCGGAGCGCGAGTCTCTGCGCAAAATGGAGAGCCATGCCCCCCCATAAAGGGGACACAGCACGTGCCATTGTTTCCAATCGGAGTCGGCCATGGGCATAATGTAATTAAATGGATCTGGGGGGGGTTACGCCTTTTGCACTCCGTGTGGATCGACAAGTGCGCACGATTCAGTCAAGAGACAAAATATGATATATTAGGAACGTCAGATTTAGAACATCCACATGCTTTGCCTTATTGTCAGCTGGTCATGCTTTATAAATGCCTGAAGACATGGTGAGGGTGAAGACGCCGACACCCTGTTTTCATTCCACTTCTCAAATGATTTCGGAGGGAAATGTGCGCAAAATCAGCCGCGCGTACTGCAGCTTTTTTGTTGTTGTCATTCAGCGTCTACATCGGGGCTGAGGCGATGTCGGGTGGACTCGGATGCCGGTCTGGTATTTTTCCACTGCCGGTGCGTCAGCCCCCCCCCCCCCCCCCCCCCCCCCTCCTCCTCCCTCTCACCCTCAGCCTCCTCCTCCTCCTTCTAAAGTAAAGTCACATGATGAGAGACTCATGAGGAGGGCTGCAGCGCGCGCCTGCTCTCTACAATATTGATCATTCCAAAGGGAGCATGAACGCGCTCAGCTGGAAATAAAAACAAATTAAAAAAAGAAGGCTTTGGCAGGAATGCGTCCAAATGAATAAATAAACATAATTTAAATGTGCTCTTTTTCTCTCTCTCTCTCTCTCTCTCTCTCTCTCTCTCTCTCTCTCTCTCTCTCTCTCTCTTTCTCTGAAATGAACAGCATGAAACAGCCCTCTGCCAGAACTGAGATGAGCCGCTTCAACATCTCTCCCGAAGACGACAGCAGCAGCGCCAACAGCAACGAGTACACCTACTGTCCCACGGACTGTCCACAGAAGGTCCCACTGGGCGGGTGAGACAAGCTTTAAAATGTTGTCTGAACAAGCAAATAATCGGAGCCAAAACGAACCCTTATTTTGAAGTACCGCACATCATTGTCTCTAAATCCTCCTCTCTTTTATTCTTCTGTGAAGCCAATACTCTGACATAGAAGCAGAGAGTCAAAACTTCCTCCCCGAGCACAACCCGAGCAAGAAGAAGTATGAGACCGAATACGTAAGAGCTTCTCTGTTCCTCCGACACGTTGATCGTCCTTGATCACTCACATCCTCGTTTCCTAACCTTTCGCCCCCCCCCCCCCCCTCACAGCACCAGGGCAACGCCTCCTTCGGGATGTCCGTCTTCAACCTGGGCAACGCCATCATGGGCAGTGGCATCCTGGCTCTGTCCTACGCGATGGCCAACACTGGCATCGCCCTGTTTGTGTAAGTCTTTTAAATTCCTCTCCCATTGCATTTCTTCACCTTGAAAGCGGGATTTCAAAAATGGGGGTTTGGTTGGTTGGATGCAAAGGGGCGAAAACGACAGCGAAGCGCCTCCAGGCATCAGAGAAAGGCAGATCTCGATGTAACAACACAGTCATCTGTGCGGATGCGGTTCAAAGTAAAGGAAAAACCACCACTCATCAGTTTCATGACATGGATCCAGGTGTTGTTTTGTCTTTTGCGTCAAGGTCGAGGCTCATGACGTACTGAACCTCTGAAGGGCTTTTTTTCCCGCCAGCAGTGTGTTTGTGTGTGTGTGTGTGTGTGTGTGTGTGTGTGTGTGTGTGTGTGTGTGTGTGTGTGTGTTCGCTCTGCAGCTGCTCGACTCTGAGCAGCAGATTACATCAGGGTCAAAAGTTTACAAAAGCTCATTGCCCTGTTTGTGATCTGGATTCCTTCATTTTCTCATCAGTTGTTTTTGGTGTCTTCATTTATGCGGAATAACCATCAGTTAGAATACTGCTTACCCCCCCCCCCCCCCCCAAACAGCTTACCGTCTGAGACAAAAGCTGAAGCCCTCCGGAGGCAGAAACCAGCAAAAGAAAGACCAGTGAAGTCAGAGTATAAATATATGTTCTCATAGTGGGTTACTGGATTACTCTGGGCTTAACCAAATGCCAGTTTGCAAACACAGGGAGCGGCGAGGGAAGCGGCTTAGCCGAGCTAATCCCGCTGCCTTTCGGTCAGAGTTATGTAAGCTAACACACAGATCGGGGCGTGGTTCACCGTCAGCAAGCAGCTGACCAATGAGAGCCCTGCATCGGCGGGATGTCAGAGATTACAAAAAAACCTGAACATCAGTGAAAGATAGCTTGTCTGTTTGTTTTGCCAAATGCCGCACGGTGCTCTTCCTAATCACCAAATTGCAGTTCAAGTTAAGTAACTTCTTGCTGAACAAACTCACCCCCCATGAAAGGTCCTCCAAAGCATATATTTGTTGAGTTGCAGCGTACGAAGAGATAACACGGGGACCGTTATGATGTCAGAGGCAGGCGAGATGATGGTCAAAGCATGCTGGGCGGTCACATGCGAGGAGGAAACGCCTTTTCATCGCTGGGTCCTCAAATGGGCCGGAGATTAATTTCCACCTGGACTATTAATACCCGGGCACATATTGCTGGCAGCATCCCGAGGGTGCTAAGAGGATCCCACACGGGGGTGAACCTTTTATTCTTGCTGACGCTGCACATGACTCCAAGGACCTGCAGACCGATGCTGTATTCAAGGTCTTTGGGGATCAGGCCCCCCCCCCCCAAAAAATGGGAGAAAATGCCAGTTTTTCGCCACCATCGGATGAGTCAAAATTCTCTGATTTGTGACCTCTTTTTCATAGCAGAGGATAGTTTGAGATATCATTCACGGGTCACTCTTTGAGGAAATTTCTTGAAATTAATTTCGGTTTCTTGACGCGTTAAGCTCTTGAAAAAAGCAGAATTCGTCCAAAGATTCTTCCATTTGAGTCATTACAAGGGTACATTGGTGTAAGGAGCGTCTGACTTTCACTAAATGTCAATGTGTTTGTAAAATACATTTGTCATTGAATTGGCCTTTAAAGCCTTTTGTTCAATAGCAGCGCATTTAGCAACAAAGCGCTTCAGCAACGGTGAGCACCAGTTGGTCATTGACTGCTGTTTTTCCTTGTAACCGTCTTGGTCGACATTCCAGCTAAAGATCCCTCTGGTCTGTTCACAGGATTCTCCTCGTGTCCGTTGCCATCTTCTCCTTGTATTCTGTCCACTTGCTGCTGAAGACGGCCAACGAAGGAGGTGAGTCTGGCGGATGGTGGTGTGGGTCCAAACCTCCCCTCTGGCTTCTGGAGCTGTACTCTCTGAATGCTAAATCTGTCTCCATTTGTGTATCCCCCCCCCCCCCCTCTAAAGGTGCGCTGGTGTACGAGCAGCTGGGCTACAAAGCTTTCGGGATGCCGGGGAAGCTCGCCGCTTCCTGCTCCATCACCATGCAGAACATCGGAGGTGAGAGACTGTGGCATTTTAGCGGCAGAGACGACTTATTTTTAGAAGTATTGCACAACAATAATTGAACTACTTTTCTGTATTTATCCACCCTGTTTATTCGACGAGTTACCACACTGTCCCTCTGTAGCTAAACTGAAAATAGAAAGGAAAAGAAAACAGAAACCAGTGTGTATTTTTGATACGTAGAGCAGCCACCTGTTGCAAGCTTGTTGAAATCCAGAAATCCAAGCTTGTTGAAATCCTGAGTCATTCAACAAGCATCCATTGGACCAGCTCAGCCCCTCGCGAAATATTAGACACCACTATTTCTGTAGCGGAGTCCCCCTCCTGGGCATGCTTTGGCTCATTTTACAGGCAAATGTACTAGCAGACGTTTTTGTCTTTACAGCCATGTCGAGCTACCTCTACATCGTCAAATACGAGCTGCCCATCGTCATCGAATCCTTTATGGGAATCAGCAATGGGTGAGTGACCAAATATTTCAGTAGCTTCCTAACTCATAAATAACATTTGATAACCTGCAGGTATTGAAAAGATGAAAACGAAGGTGTCTTTAAGGTGATTTGACGGTTCTTAAAAGGTTGATTTAGGGCTTTATTGTAAGAAAAAACAAAAGGATTTTTTGAAATAAGGTGTAAAAAAAAAGAGCAGGGAGGCCCGGCTGAGGCACTCGAGGTGAAGTGGCACATCAAGCAAAATGGCTGCCGGTTGTTTTTGAAGTGCTGAGTGTCGGAGGAGGCTTTAAAGGGAAGGACAGTGCTCAGTCTATGCGAGCGGGGACCCCTTCAAAGAGCCCTTTTAGAAGACGCGGCCCCCAGTGCCGCATCGAGACGGAGCGCGCCATGAGCTCACTGCGACCTCGCTTTCGAGTTTGAAAAATTGATGTGGCGTCGGCTCCTCGGTGCGGCTTTGTTAAATCTATTTCTGGGGAGCGGAGCAGTCATCCCGCGAAGGGCCGGTTTGCGTCAGCTGACATGCAGACGTTGGGGGGAGGTTTGATCAGGCCCGAAGATGTAAAAGACGATTCTGACAGAAAAGTGGATTTAATGTGACGTTTTCTGAGCAGAGAAGACAGAGCGGTGTGACTTCAGCTTGGAGAAGGAAGGATGAAGTTGTTTCAAACGTTAAAATTAGACGAGGATGCATGGAAAAATAAACGTTTAAGTATTTTTTGAATTTATCATATATATTACAGAGTAGAGCTTGCAAACGTTGCGAAATAGCCGAACTTGGCAATTAAAAACAGGAAGCAAAAATGTTTTTTTTTTTTTTAAATGGTGGAGTGCCCCTTTAATATAAGTACACAGTATCACTAACTTGCTCTTGTTCTGTCCTGCTGTGTTTCAGAGAATGGTACACTAACGGTGACTACCTGGTGCTGATGGTGACGATTTTAATTATCTTGCCCCTGTCGCTGCTCAGGAACTTGGGTAAGCAGTGTGTGTGTGTGTGTGTGTGTGTGTGTATGTTTGGGTGTGGGGCTGGTGACGCACCTTCATGTGTGTCTCAGATTGTGCACAATTCAGAGTGAAGTCATTAATAGGAAAACAAAAACTGTAGCTCATGCTTCTGTTCTTCTCCCCCCCCCCCCCCCCCCTCAGGCTACCTTGGTTACACCAGTGGTCTGTCCCTGCTCTGCATGGTGTTCTTTCTGATTGTGGTGAGTAAAACCCACCTGTTTCCTCCATAATGGGCTGAACTCTGTTCCAAAGGCTTCTCAGCGAGACACAATAGACAGCTCTGGAGATCAACTGCATAGCAGCTAATTTAACCTCAAACCCGTCGTCTTGTCCTCCAGGTGATCATCAAGAAGTTCCAGCTCCCGTGCCCGCTCCCCGAGGACTTCAGCACTCTGAACGAAACGATAAGCAAAGTGCTGAACGCCACCTTGTCCCACCTGAACACCACCGCCGTGGACTACAGCGAGGACTTATGCACTCCGAAATACTTTGTCTTCAACTCTCAGGTAAAGCTCTATGAGACGCAGAACATCTTAAGGATTGGAAACAAAAAAATAGTGTTTTGAGCATTAATGTTTTTTTTCCCCCAGACTGTGTACGCCGTTCCCATCCTGACCTTCGCCTTCGTGTGCCACCCGGCCATTCTGCCCATGTACGAGGAGCTCAAAGAGTGAGTGCGCACTTCTTTCACTTCTTTGACTCTGACTACAAACCACAGCTGCTTTCTTATCATGTGTCTACCGCGAGTTTATCTCACATTTGTATAAAAACTAAATTGAACTCCCCTCCTCTCCCGCCCCAAACAGCCGTTCTCACCGAAGGATGCAGGGTGTTGCCAATGTGTCCTTCCTGGGTATGTTCATCATGTACCTGCTGGCCGCCCTCTTCGGATATCTGACCTTCAACGGTGAGTCGCTTTGACGTGGACAATCAATGTAATGTATTTATAGAAATACAAAACCACTGCACGGTGGAACAGTTTTGGCATGTAGCTAATTCCTCTTCTCTAATTTGACATTGTTCATTTTGAAGCGAAGCAAAAAGATGGCATTAAAAACATGCTAAAACTCTTCAGGAACAGATGAGTGACTGCAGTGTGGGTTTACAAGCGACCATTGTACCTGATACAAAATGTCAGAGCGGATCAATCATTCAACGTTGAAGGACAAAGCTTCCAGCTCCCAATTAAACAGAGAGTATCTCTCCTGGAAAGACAAAACAAAAAAAAAACCGCAGGATTCAAGGCCTGTTGAGCAAGAGTGTGAAAAACAAATCCACCTGAAGCAGCTGCACAGTGTGCCGCCATGTTTGTGTTCCTGCAGGAACATTTGGTTATACAAGAGCTTGATAATAACTTCTTCAACCGTCTTGGCAGGGTGAAGACCTGACGTGGGGGTGGTGCACATTTCAGAGTCGGGGCAGGTAGCGATTGAGAAATCGCTGTGACGTCTGTCCTAACCTGCTTGTCAGGGTTTGTCAGTTTGAGGACACTGCAAGAAAGACTTTGAATTGGAGGAAACAAAAGAAATACTCAAGAAGTACTCAAAAACGTGTGATGTGACACTTGCAGAAGTCACGTACAAGTCAAATGTTTCACATACTACGGAAAAAAAGTTCTTCGTCAGAGTAGGTTTGGTGTCTTCAGATATTTTCGGGGGGCAAACAGCGAAAAAAGATGAACTTTTACACTGTAATGAAGCCTTTTCATAGAGTCTACAGCCATTATAGCATGTCTTTAAGGCTTGGCACAGCTGCCCTTTTATCTAAATGCTAATGTTAGCGAGGTACCATGCTGATGTTTAGCAGATATGTTAACCATGGTTACCGTCTACATGTGTTAGCATGCTGACATTTGCTAATTAGCACTAAACACAAAGTACAGCTGAGGCACAGGAAAATATAAAAAACTATTAATTAAGCTAAAAATGCGTTTCTTCATTCCGATAAATGCTTTGGATTCAGTTTCATGTAAGCTGTTCTCGACCCAAAAGCATGTTTTTATAAATGTTATAATGATGAAACGTTTGTGAGTCGTGCAGCGTGTGCTTCAGGTCTAAAGGCCCTTTGCTGTCTTTCTACACAGTGCACGTGGAGCCTGAGTTGCTGCACACCTACTCCAAGGTCTACAAGTCTGATGTGCTCCTGCTGGTCGTCCGTGTGGCTGTGCTGACCGCTGTCACGCTCACCGTCCCCGTGGTGCTGTTCCCTGTAAGTGTCAAAGAGGTCGAACTGATCCCATCAGTGCTGAAGGGAAGTTAGTTGTCCGTGTAGGATAACCTCTGTTTTTTTTTTTTTATCTGTCTCCGTAGATTCGTACCTCCGTCAACCATCTGCTGTGCGCCTCCAAGGAGTTCAGCTGGATCCGCCACACAATCATCACCATGGTCCTGTTGGCCGGCACCAACTGCTTGGTCATCTTTGTCCCCACCATCAGGGACATCTTTGGCTTCATCGGTGGGTGTCTGTGTTAATGTGTATGATAATGCCATAAAAAGCCTTTTTTGAAATAGAAGATGTTGACTAAATTGCCAAATTTTTCGTCCCTCGCACAGGCGCCTCTGCTGCTGCCATGCTCATCTTCATCCTGCCCTCGGCTTTCTACATCAAACTGGTCAAGAAGGAGTCCATGAAGTCTGTGCAAAAGATCGGGGTAAGGAGTTAGTTCAAAGTGACGCTGTAGCTAGCAGTCCCTTAGCTTAGCTTAGCATAAAGACTGAATACTTCAGGAAACAGCTAGCTTTGGGTAACACCATCCACCCATCATCTGTAAAATTCACTGATTAACATGTTATATGTTTTTTGACTATGTTTATGCTAAGCTAACATTATATTGAACATAAACACAAGAGAATTAAGCTTCACATCTAACTCTTGGCTCCTTCAAGTTGCTCGGGGTGAACATGTTAGCTAAATGTGAAATCGTTCTCCTCACCAGGCCGCCGCCTTCCTGCTGTTAGGCTTCTTTGTCATGATCGGCAGCATGACCCTCATCATCCTGGATTGGATCCACAATGCCACAGCCAGCCCGGTGGTACACGCCGACGGACTCTAAAGCTCCACTTCTCCACCAAGGAGAGAGGAGGCTCCTGGACTACTACGACTGTGCAAACCAACAAAGATCAAACCTATTGTAAAAGAAGAAAAACACAAGAACTCACTTGATGCTCTGCTTTGAATTCCTGAGCGACAAACCATGCCATTCCAAGAGAATGTATTGAACTTGTACAGTATGCTGTTATAGGCCACAAAGATTGGTGTTTTACTTGTTTCTTCTCTTTTGTCGTAACTTTTTTTCATTGTTGTTTTTGCTAAAAAAACATGTTTTTTTAATGTTCTTTTGTAGGTATGGTACAGCGGAAAACAAATATTTGAAGGTGCCTCAAAGCAGAGATGACATAGTTGTCGATTTCAAAATGAAGCTTACACTCAGGTACGGCGTGCGGGTGTGACCTCAGAGCTCAGCAACAACCAATCCTGCTGAGAAACATACGTGAACCTCCTGAAGATCGACGAGGTAACTTGAAAGTTCATCCTCAAGGGCGATTCAGTTCCTTCCAACATTTGTTGTTTGTTTTCCTTTTCTTTTTTTTTTTACTTTGCCAAAAATGTATTTGTTTAGCATCTTTGTATATTGAAAAGCACTTACTGTTCAGCACACTTGGAGAAAAACAATGTCAGTTTTCACAGGCGAGGCCTACGACACCGCCTTTTGAGTATTCGTACAAAGGCTTTGTGACCTTACTTAGTGTCAGATTTCCATGTAAACCCCAATATAAGTCAACAGAACCTGCCTTTTCAAACCTGACACTGGGAGCTGTAGAGTTCCTCATTCGAGGACTCTCACAAACTGTATTTACTCTTAAAAACCTGCTGAAGATCTTGTTGGAAAAGCGCGATCAGTGACGACACTACTTTTTTTTTTTTTTTGTCTTTACGGGAGAATACTTTGAATTTGACCACACGCAGTGGTTGTAATATACCTGTTAAACTTGCAGAAAAAAAACAAAAAACGAGAACCAGTCTCACAATATTTTGAGTGGTTTTTTTGTGTACAGTTGTGCAGTTTTCTGCTTTCGAAATGTTTCACAAAGAAGAACTTGATGGCTCGACGCGGACTTCATTCGCCGTCGAGTCGTGAACCTGTCATCTGACGGTGCACTGTGCTTCCAACACTAACTTAACACATCACCAAACTGTTATTGTCCAACATCTATTTATGGAAGACCGTGAAATCAATGTAATTTAATCTATTTTACTATATTTATAAAATATTGTATGTATATATATATATGTATATATATATCTATTGAGTTCAACTGTATATACGCTTTGTTTTGTTTGAATTTATTTTATTTTTTTTACACCGATGCATTGGAGCTGTAAAACAAAAGCGAAAAATCCCCGAGCTCGTGAATTTGTGATATTGAATTGGCTCCAACGCACTGGAGCTTCAACTGTTCATCTCAGTTTAGACTGAATTATCCTACTGCGTCGATTCTGTGAAAACTCTGTTACATGTGGAAGCCGCGGATACAGCAGCAGCAGTCTTGTTTCCTTTTGGGCCCTCGAACAAGAACCATCAGCAGAATGTTGTTAATGCACATCTTGGTTGGAGAGTCCATCAGCCATCTCTTGACTTCAGGAGCAAAGAGGGCTATGCCCACCAGTGTTACAGTCTTGTTTCAATGAAACATTATGTACATCCTGTAAATAATGTCCAATTAAAATAGATAAAGATAAACTAATAACATGTTGGTGTTCTTTGTGCCATGTGCCAGCTCATTTTCATCTGAGAAGAGTTTTGTGAATGTGATTTATGAGGACAAGGAGTTACAACTGACTGACCTCCAATTGTCTGGTCAGATCTTTGTCAGAATGCTAGTCAACCACAATAAAGGCCACTGGGGGCCTTATTAATGTCAAACACAAATTGTGTTTTTAAAAAAAATTATTAGTATTTTATTTGAAGGAAAACGCTTATTTGTTGCTTTCCTAATCTAGTTTATAGTTTCTTCCAGAATACAGCATAAATCCCTTTTTAAAGGCTGTATAGACCCATAAACTTATACATTAGTGATAAGACATGAGTTAATATACTAAAGACAAACTGATGATAAATCATTCCAAATGTACAAAGAGCTTGTTCCACATTAGCAGTAACGTTTGAGAATGTGGTTTATGAGGACAAGAGGTTAGAAACTGATCCGGAATTCTCATTTGACCAGGTCCTCCATCGTGCAATTAACAGGGACTTTGAATGTCTTGTCAGATGGTTTTCTGAGTTACAGTCCACCTCAGCAAGGCCACAAGGAGGCGTTAATAAACAGTTTTTGATGGAAAATACTTTTCAATTTCGTCTTAGAATATAAGAAAGAAAAACGTGTCAAATGTGTCCGCGTCTCTCTTTACATGCTGCTTTCATGAAGTTTATTATGTCTGCCTGAACACATACAATTGTATACCTTTAAAAGTGCTTTGGTCACGCTGTATTAAACTTCCACATTAACGTTAAAATGTATTAGTTAAATATACTAAAGACAAACTGAATGCTTAACAAAACCTGCTTAGTCATGTCCCCCCCCCCCCCCCCCATCACGTTCTCTTTTTCATAGAGCAATAACTCCTAAATTCTCAAGATTTCTAAAATGTAAAAAAAAAAAAAATGTCCTCGGTGCAGGCAAACAGAAATGCCTTTTCTCCTGGCGGAAGGTCTTTTTCTTTAGACACCGCTGCTCCCTAGCGGTCATCAGACGACACTCCACAGCTGGAGACAAATTATTTCAACCTTTTTTAATCCCACACAGATTAAATATTTATAGAACTCTGACACAAGATAGGTCGACTCAAGTAGTGTACTTTAAAATGATGAGATATGCCAGAAAGAAACACACCGACATAACATTTCAGCTCATGTACAACTTCTTACATTCAATCGTTACTGACCATGGAGACAGTTGACAAATGTCTCATCACAAGGTCCATTTAGTTTTTGTTACAGCACAGCTATAATTCCTGTTAATTTGGCTCCATTTTTAACATGTTTCACTCTGCCACCGCCTTAACCACTGCTTTTTTAAAATCTGTTCAACCAAGTTTATTATTCTAGTGCTCTGAAATGTCGTGCACGAACCACGTAAACCTGCACAGGTGAGATCACTTAATTGGCTGATTAGACGTCAGGAATGTGTGCGCATGCAGACAATGATTGACATCTCTCGAGCACAGGTGTTAATAACATTAATGGCGGCTCTGTTGCATTCAAGCTTCCCAGTAAATCGGAAGAGAGAGACAGCGTTGACAACAGAACCCTGAAACCTAAGCCGTTAAAACACAATTCAGACATAACTCGTTTAATTATTTATACCTGTGTCAAATTTGACATGTCACAGTGTCTCCAGTGAAAACTAGTGTCAGCCATAGTCCGGTGACAGGATATAATTATATCATACATAAACACTTGAAACTCACCATCTGGTCAGAAACTCCAAATTAATAACATTTCTTCATTAACTGTTCATTTGTAAATAGGTAGCTGTTTGCTCTTAAATTTGCCATAGCACATGGTGTGATGCGTCAGGTTGTTGTGCTGCCCCCTAGTGAACATGTGACTAAGTATTATTGTTATGACTGTATTGAACAGTAATATACTTTTGCCAGTGTTCCAACAGACTGTACATCTAACTGTGTTTCACTTGATGTCTGTAAAGTAAGGGAGAAGTCCCATTACCTACCTGCGTGGCTTCCTCCCGTCACGTGAAGCCTCCCACAAACACACAGCAGATCAGGCAGCAGCTGTTTTATTTCACTACTCTCTGGATACTTTGCACAGATGGTGTTCACCCATTGACATTTAATACACATTCAGGCAAAGGGTGGGGTTCATTTCACTTGATCTGACCCCCTAGGACCCATGCCTTACATTACAAACTCACTTCTGATTGGCCGTCCCGCTCAGCATCTCCTCAACCAATCAGGGCCCTGATTACAATCACACTCATCAGATTCCAGCCCTTAATTGAACCACAGAGATGAATAAAGGCAATGCACTGTTGTTGTTTTTTTTAAACTAGGCCTCATCTGAAATATTATATATTTTAAAAAAAGAACGTTGACAATATTCAATTAATAAGCTATGCGATCAGGATGCCATTTAGGAGGAAGTCATCGTACCAGCCGGCACCCTGGAAGAGGCTCTCCACTACAGGAGCTGACGTCGTTCGCCGAGCGTTGCATCTTTAGTATCAACCCCACCTCCCACGCTACCCTGCGCTCCTTACAGTAGTTCCCCAAGTCACATGATCTATGCAAAATAAAGGGCTCTTGCATTACAATTTCTGATTGGGTAATTCTTTTTCTAACAAAATATGAAAATCTATAGAAAAAAATCTTCCATCATTCAATAAAAGGTAGAGATATCAAAAAAAAGAAAATGTTGTTCAGTTTGGAGGCTCTATTCCAGCCAGAGGAAATTGCACTTGAGCAGCTGAATGGGTCCGTGAGGGCGTCGCCACGCCAGCAGAAGGGCGGGGTTTCATTTCTTGCGGGCGTGCTTGTATTTGTCCACGTAGGCCTTCACCAGGTTGGCCACCTTACTGGAGTTCACCTCACCACTCTTGCTGTGACACACCTGAGGATATAAACACAAGCGAGGCCCAACAAACTGTCAAACTTACGGCAAGTATTAGCTTGCATGTGAAAGCAGTGAGCATGGGGATGTCACAAGAGCTACATTCTGAGAAAGGTGCCTTTCTTCTTAGCCTATCCAAAGCCCAAAACACAAGAGCAGAAGAGTACGGACCTAAGACAAGCTAAAATTGTTAGCATGCTTGGCTAACTAGCACTTTGTGGCACTTTAAAGGCTATGGAGCACATCAGAAATAACGGTACTTTGTGGGGTTACAGGCTAAAAGTGCTGCTCACAACTAGCACATCCACTGTGTAGCATTTCCTCTCTGTGTGGAAAACAGGGTGCTATCGGAGTTTGGGCTAACGTTTAGCTGCTCCGTCCTGCTCTCTATTGGATTTGAGGAACCTATACACCAGCGTCACCGGACAAAAGTGAAACGAGTGAAAATCTGAAAGTATGTCAGAGAAGTAGTCAAACAGACTAAACTTATATTCACATTTAACCTTGTAGTAACTAATTCTACTCTGCACACCAAGAACAAGGCCGTCTCTTTATTTCCAAGTCTTCTGCAGGGATCATCATAGAAACAGGAACTAAGGAGGCGGGGCTTACACAGAGAGGCGTTTACCTTCTCTACCGCTTTGCGGACAATCTCTTTGTACTCCTCCTTTGTGATTTCCTTCTTTTGGTAATAGGGTTTGATGGCATTCTTCACTTCATTGACAGCTCTCTCTTGGATCTGGTGCTTCTAAAGCAGAAAGGGGAAATCAAGGTTGCTGGAAAGAAATCGACAGAAACGCACGAGGAAACGTGGACCGGTGGCAGCGCGTTACCTTTTCTTTTTTGGAGCCGTCAGCTTGAGCCTTATATTGGCCGGGTTGAGTTGTAGAGGATGGTAGAAACTGGCTGGGTGCTGACTGGCCGTAGGTCGCAACTCCAGCTTTGCTTGGGGTGGGAAGAAGGCCGGGTTTCCCATAACCCATCATTGTATTCGCCATCTAGGCCGAACCAGAGAAGGCAGAACAGTACTTGTAGATTTCATTTTTTACTTTATTTATATCTTATTTTAAATGCTAATGGGTATACAGAGTCTCTAGTCCTGTCCACGTCCCAGTATACCATACCTGTGACGCGTAGCCATCGGGCTGAGCCGCTGCCGTATGGCCGCCTTGATGCATGGGTCGAGGTGGCGGGGGAGGGGGTGGGAGGCCCTGAGCGCCGACAGCAGGGACCTGAAGCAGCGGTACGGCAGGGTGGAGGTGCACGGGGACCTGAGGAGGCATGGCGTACGGCGCCGCAGGCTGCAAGCTGACCGGCAGGGCTCCTCGCGGGCCCTGTACGGGGTAGTGTTGCTGGAGGACATTCAGCTGAGGGGGGGCCGCGTTCATCACAGGCCCCGGAGCGTTACCCGGGACCGCCTGGGCAGAAGGCTCGCTTTTAGTGGGATCTGGAGAACAAGAAAACACAAAATTAAGAACTCATCTATGAATGTATGTAAGCTAGAATAGCTATATTTTGTAGTTGATTTTAAGTGCCGTATATTTAATAATGTTTAGAGATATTAAATGAATTCATAATGTGCAAAAGATACTTCACAGAAGGTGGCTCACACAATGCATGGTAGAAGTACAAATAGATACATGTTCTGGTAAAACAAATGAGACTTTCAAAGAAGTCAAATAAAAACTTTAAAGACATTGCTCTTTCCTCTGAAATGTAATAAAGTGCCTACGGGTGATTTTTGTCTTGTGCCACAGTGGAGCAATTGGCCTCAAAGAGAACATTAATCCCAAACGCCATGACTACGGCTTGTATCTTAGAGGGACATTTGGCTGACTCATTACTTGCTATTTGTCATCTCCTTTTCCTCAAGCAGTAGCACTTGTGTTTTTGGAGTGCTGATAAATAACTACACAGAGAACGTTTATATAGATGTGGGGTGAAACTGAGGAGGGTTTTGACCTGCTGCTGCCGGCTGCTCCTCCTCTTGTCGGTTCCAGCCTCCTGGTCCTCCCCTCTCCCTCTTGGAGTAATAATCCTGAACGTCTGCGGGCAGTGTCCTCCTGACAGCCCAGCTGGACGCCGATGACCAGCCTGACCGGTCCATGTTGTCTCCTGAGTCGGACTCTTTCCTGCGGCCACCACCTCGGTTTTCATTGAAGCGGCTGTACGCGTCATTCCCTGAATTGTTGCCTGTACCTGAGAAGTTGTTTCTGGGTTGCCAGCGGTTGTCGGACGTTTCCTCCTGCTGGCTGTAGAAGCTGCGGCCGCCCCGCCCCGCCCCCCGGCCGCGTTCTCCACGGCCCCGTGACTCCCCTCTGTTCCCCCCACTGCTGCGGTCTTCCCAGCGCGAGCCGCCGCTGGAGCTCTTGCTGTCGGCTTCACCGCGACTCTTTTCGGTGACCCAGTCTGGATTTTCCGACCAGCCCTGGCGTTCAGGGGAACTTTCCGTGGGCACACCGTTTTCAGAGCGCCCAGCGCCTCCTTGATGCCTCCGTCCCTCAACACCAGACCCACTGCCCTGCCCGGACCTCCAGCCCCCTCTACGCTCCTTCCTCTGGGGAGACTGCTCTCTGGAGGCCGGCCGTTCGGGGCTGGGCCCTCGTCTGTAGGATCTTGTTCTGGATCTTGATCTAGACCGAGACCGGGACCGGGACTTGGACCTAGAGCGACTCCGGGATCGCTTCCTCCTCCTTTCACGACTACGTTCCCTCCTAGAATAGTCTCTCTCACCGTCCCGGTCCCGGTCCTTCTCTCTGCTGCGAGCTCGGGACGAGCGGCTAGAGGGCGGACTGCCGTCTCGCTCTTTCGACCGCGAGCGCCTGGATTCTTCTCGCTTGGAGTCCTTCCAGGTAGAGGTTGGGGAGTGGAAGCGAGAGCGCCTCTGCTTGCCGTTCTTCCTCTCTTGGCTCTTTTCTCTCTCCTGTTGCTCGTCGCTCTCGTCCTTGGCCACGTGGCTTGTGGAACCAGCAGGTTCCGCAGAGGCTGACGCAGCACTCTCCTTCGGCAGTTCCAAAACGGGACTGTTGGCCTGCTCGCTCATGGGTGAACTGCAGTCCATGGGGACAACTTTAGTGTCATCCTTGGATGGACCGTCATCCTTGGTTCCTTCCCCAGAACCGTCGCCTACTGAAGGATCACGCTCTGACGCAAACGTTTTTACATCAGCGTCCTCGGAGGCTTTTGGTTCTGAGACAGCTGAATTATCCTCCGACTCTCTAGCAGAGGGGGAAGCCGGTTGTGGAGAATTCTCACGTGATTCAGCCATCACTGCATTTGAAGATTCTTCGTTGGTGGCTTCTTCTGCACAAATCTCCATGTCATCATCATCCTCCTGCTCTGCCTGGTCATCGCAGTGTGGAGACATCAAGTTGTCCAGCAGGGCATTCTCAGAGTGAGAGGGTGAAGCGCCTTTATCAGAGTGAGAGGGTGATGGTGAGGCCCCTTTATCAGAGTGAGAGGGTGATGGTGAGGCCCCTTTATCAGAGTGAGAGGGTGATGGTGAGGCCCCTTTCTCAGAGTGAGAGGGTGAGGGCGAGGCCTCTTTCTCAGAGTGAGAGGGTGATGGTGAGGCCCCTTTCTCAGAGTGAGAGGGTGAGGGCGAGGCCTCTTTATCAGAGTGAGAGGGTGATGGTGAGGCCCCTTTCTCAGAGTGAGAGGGTGATGGCGAGGCCTCTTTCTCAGAGTGAGAGGGTGATGGTGACATCCTCTTCTCAGAGTCCTTTCCTCCAGAGGAAACGGGGCTTGCTGGCTCTTCCTCCTCCCTCTTGCTCTGGTCGCCCACTGAGCACGAACCGGGGCTGTCAGGAGACGAGTCCGAGGGACAAGACAGGTCCTCGTCTCGCTCATCTGGTTTCAGCTTACGTTCATTAGATCGTTCTTGAGTCTCATCGCTGTCCTGTCCCACATCGTTGCTCAAGGGTGCAGCGCCTCCGAGCTCATCAGCAGAGTTGAAGTCGCCCTGGTCTTCATTGAGGCTCCCTTCAGCATCAGACTGCTTCTGCTTTGAGTTGTTCAAATCCGGTTCCTGATCGGTTTTGTCCTCTTCCTCCTCCTTCTCCATGTTGTCACATCCGTCCCCCTCCTCCTCGTCCTCACTTGCTGCCGGGCTGCTGACGACTTGGGGAGATTTCTTTTTTCTTGCCGTGGCTTTCCGCTTCCCACTGGCCTTTCGGTTTGTCACCCGTTTGCCCTTCCTCTTGGCTGGCGCTTGGGCCGCCCTGCCCGGCTTGGCGGACTGGCCGGTAGACGAGTCAGAGTCTGACGCACTGGACTGCGGAGGTGATGACGGATCCGACGCGGGAGCCTCCTCCTGGCTTTTACTGTTGCGTCCAGATCGCCTGGATGGCAGAGACTTGGCCTCTTTGGTGGGAGCTTTGGAGGTCGAAGCTCGACCGCCTCGCTTCTCGCCTCCTTTGGGACACGTGATGGCGCAGACAACACCCTGAAACACTGTGGGAGAGAAATCATATGAGCAGGGCCCCAATATTTACAGATACATTCAGCTGCCAAACATTTTTAAATATAAATCATTTAGAAATCTACCAAGTCACCTAGATTGCTTCATTTTCTGTGTTAAATTGTTCGCTGCTGCCATTTATGCTACATAAAAAACAAACAAAAAATGTAACCCATTACCGTGTACCTAAATATAACAAATAATAAAGCTTGACTCACTGAAACAATAAACAGAGTCGAAATAATATTTGTGTCCAATGATCAATTAGTATTAGTTTTCATCCTTTTATTTAGGCACGTTAGTACCACATGATTTACAACAAACACCGGCAACAGACAAGACTCACCGAAGTGACCGGGGCCAAGGGGTGAACTGGAGGTAAAGGGAGACGGAAGCTGGCTGTGGTTCCAACCAGAGGGATGGAAACTCTGCCTGTAAAACCAACCAACACAAAACAACTTAGCTCAAAGAGAACAAGCCATCCGTTACATTTCTGTCAAAGATGAAAGAAAACACACAGTAAGGCAGTGGTTCTCAAACTTTTTCTGTCACGCCCCACTTTGGAGGAAGAAAAATGTTCATGCCCCACCGCCCCAACAACATTTTAACAAAATGGTCCATGTTGAACTTTTATTGAAATAGCAACATTTTGTGACTCCTCCATCTGTGCTTTTTCAAATAATAGAATAAAGAAAATTGCAATCACGTTCAAGTAAACCAGATTGCTCCGTCAGACAAAAACAAATACAATGTGCAATCGCTTTGTTAGAACAATGCAAAATAAGTTCAATCTGTGCAAAAAATTGCTTATTGTGGCTGCAATTCACCTGTTTTGCACTGAATATCTTTTCAAGATAACAATAATAAAGTGCAACCTGTGATAAACTAAACAAAACAAGTTCAAATATTTGGCAATAAAGAGTTTTACTGGGTTTTACACTGCATATCTTTTCAAAACAATAATGTGCAACCTGTGCAAAACAAAACAAAATGAGTGCAGATATGTGTGAGCCATATGCCATATGGGGGGGGGGGGGGGCTGCATGTTTCATCACGTTACGTTTTTTTTCCTCCTAAATCGTGATAATTGACGAACGTTAACAGTCCACGAAGTTCCGCATGCAGTGGACGTTAACTTAACCCAGCAAGTCTGAACGGTTACGGAACAAAACGTAACTTAAACTGTAACGGAGGGAAAGACGGTGTAGACATCTGAACGCTGATTGGCCAAGACTCGACATGTCACATCAAAGATGTTTTATTGTGAAGATCACGACATCACCGTTTCTCCTGTCTCACTCCAATCTGAGAAACGCTGGCTGGCCAGTTGACACCCCCCCCCCCCCCCAAAAAAAAAAAACCCTCTACGGATCTACACGATTCACATGGATGATATATTGTGATTCAAAACGGCGAATTTCGCCAAAAAGCGTCAAGTTCGCAGGTATGAATAAAGTTCTTGAGATAAACTAATTCTGCATTTCCCCCTGCGCCCCACCTGCAATACCGCTGCGCCCCACTAGAGGGTCATACGTCGTACTGCATAACTACATGTTTTATCACTGCGATACAAAAACTTAACACAGACTGAAAAGGCGCGCTGGAATACCAGTTTTACTTGGTTGATGGTAACAACACCGCAGACCATGAGCATCGCTACCATAGCTTTCAAAAGGGCACTGCTTTAGCCACAAGGGGTCTATTTCTATTTATCGTGCAGCATTATTCATTTATTTAACTTTTCTTACCAACACATCTGGTTTCCCCTAGATTACACTGGACATGCTGTGTGCCATCCCCCCCTCTTTCCTCTCCTCTTCCTCTAGCTGCTCGAATAAAACGCAAGAAAAGCCCTAAATAAATCCACATTTAACTGCTGAAACTGGACATAAAGGACACACTTGCTTCCAACTTGTTTGGTGTGAACACGGCCTCAGAAGGGGCAAACAAAGCAACATTAGTGGTCAGTTGGGACGTCACTACCTTGAGGTGCCGTTGACGGGGATGGGAGCAGCAGGAGAAAGCCACGGACAGTCTTGCCTCTGGGGTTTGCAGTGTTTGAACCCGGTGTCATATGGTATGTCCTCGGCCACCCACACAGGCTCTGCACTGCAGGAGAAGGAAAACGAGAGGAGAGTTGTTTATGGAGTACTTCCAAATGTTTAACGGGATAGGTTGGATTTATCTGAAGTGGGACTGTATGAGCTACTTATCCGTGGTTATTGTTTCACCTACAGTAGATGGTGGTCGGCACACACCCAGTTTAGAGAAACAGACGGCCCTTTCCAACAGGGAACCGAAGCAGGAACATCCATCTATGCTCTTTTCAAACTCTTACTTTACCTTACAGAACACAGGAGTTGCAGGTCTACTGTCTGGATCGGATAGTTTGTCTGTGTTATTCTGTCACTTTGGTGAATCTGAACTAACCGTTTGGCTGCTTTGAAGAGAGCGGATATAACGGCTTCAGTTCCCCATCAGAAAGGGCTGTCTGATGGCAAGGTTAAGTAAAACGTAATTTCAAAAAACAATTTTGTGTACACGATATTGATTTCTTTGGGGTGTTTGAAATCTGTATTTCTGCTGAGCCCGTCCACAGCAGTACGTGAATCAGACCATTTAAAGTAATTTGCCTTGAACTCCAGCAGGGGGCCTCCTTAAAAGGCCCTGTCCCCCCCTGACCCTTTGTCCTCCTAGTAAACTAGGCTAATTAACCTATTAACCAGTGTATTACTGCATTGGCCATAATTCATTGTTCTATAATAATTCATCACAGAGGGAAGCGTGACTTACATGTCCTGAGTAGATGATGTCGTTAATGAGACACAGGGAGACGGTGACCAAGTACAGCACTCTGTTCCTCTCACCTGGAGGAAACACATCAAACACTGATGAGACCGAACACTGAAGAACATTTCATTCACAGTACACCAAACACTGGAACCATGGGACAATGACAAACGAACTAATAAAAAACAAAAACAAAAAAAAAAAACCTTTTTTCTGCTCAGTGAGGAGGGGTCATCCTCGTTACCTGGAAAGAGACATTCACAGACGGTTGGACCTCGTTTACAAAATATGAGTCGCTCACGCGTATTTCTGGAGGGAGAGGGGCGTTAACATACATTTCCTCACAAGTCCTTTTGTTTTGGCGTCTGCCGTCCTCTCCAGCTTTTGCCGTCTCAGTCTTCTCGCAGGCTTACTTCTGAAAACAAACCCACAGTGAAATTGTTCCAAGTTGATTTCATAGGCAACAAAAACACAGATGACACAGAATTTTATACATCATCACTTTTTCCCTGATTAATGATTGATTAAGTAGATCTCATTAAGTCATTTATACATTCTCTGTGAAGACCTTTGAGACAAATACTAACTTTATGATCCTACCGAAAAAGAAAAAGAAAAAGGCTCACACTGACTTGAGACAGACTTTTTGTTCGGGGTTTCTACAGCAGCAACTCTCAGCTTCAGGTGGAGTCGCTCGTTTCCTCACAGGAACCTTAAAACGTGATGACAGAAGCACATTTCATTCGCACAGAGGTCAGTCAAGGATTTCTGGGTTTGACTGACAGATGACCCGGCTTTATTTAAACCAACAACAAATGCCCAAATTTAAATTATCTTTACTTTTTTTTTTGTGTCATCCATCGGAGAAAATTATGCCATCCGCGATCAATTATAAAGCTTACTAGTAGTGGCAGGACACGTGTGGGAGTGTGTGTGTGTGGATGTAGACTGAGGGAGTGGGCGGAGCTGGCTAACGTCCTCTTGTGTACAGTCAGTTTATCTGCACGACGGCGTGCAGTGCCGCTTCTGCTCGGGCTCACGCAGCAGCAGAAAGGTACGCTATAAAGTGAACACTAAAGTCCCTCAAGTACAATCTAATTCTGTGGGAAGCATTGTAGAGAGCCAGATTACAAACTGCATGCAGACAGGTGAATGCCCAGACAAGGCAACGCTTATATGACGATGATTTGTTTTCCCCTCAACAGAGCAGGTCATTTCAGATGAACTTAAAAACAAAGTTTCCTTGAGTTCACAGTGTTGGATTATGAAAAGAACAAACAGCAGCCCACGGCCTGTTCTGAACGACAAATGCAGCCATGATACCCTCTGCCCTGACAGAGAAAACACGGGTGACTGACCTGCACACAGCTTAAATTCCCGTCCCATCTGTAAACGTTGGTGAAAGGTCTTCTGTCCACCGGGCAGGAAGGAGCCATCTGCAACTGTAACGTGAATTAAACAGCTTAAAAAAAAATCTAAGCTTGTCTAAATGCTTTTCAGGCTTTTCCATTCTGTTCATAAGCCACCGAGATGAGTCCTCCAACAAAGAGTTTCTCACAACCATCTAGATTATGTTATGAAGTCCAAACTCGCCCACCAATTCACTACTGCTGATACCACTGTTTTACTACTATATTATCAAAAGATTTTTAAAACAATGTAAGATTTTATGTCGCAGCATTGAATGTCACCTCTGCCCATGTGAGGAGACATCTGAGGCAGAAGACGTGACAGCAGCTGTCGGGCATTGCCAGCTCGCCTCCAGCCAGGATGCCGAGGCAGATAGGACACCTCTCTGCCTCCTCAGCATCCGTCCCATCCGGCGGGCCCTGGCCGCCTGAACACACACAAACACAGGGTTTTTAATTATTTAGGATTCACATCTAATGTTTTCTACTCGGTGTGAACAGAAAAAAAAAAAAGAAAAGGTGCACTAAAGATAAAGGTTTTTCCAATGCTGTTCATGCAAACAAACCACAACATATCATCTCAACAACCTAAAACATCATTGTGCCGAGTCAAGTCTCACCACTTCCAGCTCCAGTCATGTCCGCCCCCGGGCTGTCCCGATCACCGCTACAACACAGAGAAGGAGGGCAGATGCAGATGAAGCGGTTGTTGATTCAAAAGGGGAGGGGTACAGCTGATATACACTATGCTATGCACTCTGTTTAGCCCACAGGGAACTTCAAGTAAAATGTCGATATCAGCAGCAAGACACAAAAGAAAATACGGCAAAAGAGTCACAAAATCAAATATATTACTGAGAAAACAAAAAGGGGAAAGAAATATTTTTCCAAGACTTTGCAAAAGCTGCTGCCTCTGCAACCCAGACCTGGCTGAAGCAGCAGAAAAAGGACGGATGGTATTAATACATTGTCCAGCTCCAGCAGTCCTACAAAAAACTTTTAATGCTACAATCCCACAGCAGAAATACCATTCAGCCCAATATAGGCCAGCCCAAAGCATTCAAGCTCAGTTTTCACCAACAACCAGTTGATCATCTGCGCAAATTTGACTGCTGGACTGTTTGTGTTAATTCTCCTCTAACCACAGGCGTACCAACCTGTGGGCTAGCTAGCCAGTGTGCCTGGGTGTTTATGTTAAGAGCTTATGCCACAAAACCACTGCAGCTAATGCCGATGATATAGCTGATGTCGCCTCCTCAAAAATGTAAACGGGAAGTTAAAGAGACTCAGAAATCCTCTCGTTTTCAATATCGCATATCAGGCAGGATATTATTGAAAAATAATAAAAAATAAACTTCTGAGTGGACAAATTATATCATGGTGACATATCAATGAAACAATTTTACTGCTTGAGACTTTTATAAATTAAAAACTATTAATTGATTGCACAGAACCAAAATATCAATGGATGTAATGGAAATCTTTGTATGTTGCTGTCCTCATTTGGACATTTCAAAACTTTAAAGCTATTTTAAGTGAAAGTGAAATGTTTTTTCTCCTTGATAGTTTGACTCACTCACTCTTTGTTCAGGCAACAGGGACAGATAACAGTGGCGAGAAACCAATAGAGACAGACACTGATAAGATTTGTGATCAGTTGTCTGTTACCATTTCCTGTTGTGCTTCACAGGCTTGAACGTCCAGAATATACACTTTACCGTTATTTACCTTTAAAGCCATCGTGAACTAACCTAGACCCAGCAGACTTCTCTTGACTGTCTGACAGTGAGCAGGAAGTATGTGCCTAGGATTTAAAAAGAGAGTGTGACATCTGATCCGGAACCAGCCTTGGTTTTTGCCACTTTAATTATGACGATCTTAGAACTTGTCGAAGGTGAAACCTTCTCAACAGACGTAGACCAGAGCTTCGGTGAACGTTTAATTTCTCAACACAAAATAAGACAACACAGAACATTATATACAAGCCTTGTGCTCAAACTGTCATTTTAACTTGTGCACCGAACACTGCCAGATAACTTACGCCTCCACCAGGAGTTAGCCTATACAAATATTATGTCATTGTACTTTCAATTGGGTGATTGGTGTGGCTACGTATCAGATCATTTGGTGGGCAGAAACTCATAAAAGCGTGTTGCTGCACGGCCTGGCTCCCAGAGATACAAAATTAGCACCAACTTGATCAACCAGTGCCAACACGACGATGACAACATGATTGTTGATGGTTAGCCAGGCAGCTATTGCTAGCTAAAAACACAGCTACCCAAGGGCTAGCTGGTTGTTGTTAGCGCGAAAGCAAACATGGCTAAATAGTTTCAAATATTAGCCACGATAATTACACTGAAGGTCATAAGTTAGCCAGCTAGCTAGCTAGTTAGCAGCAAGCGAATGTAGCCGAAAGCTATCTAGCGGCTTTGAACAACAGCACCTGCTAACGTCCCTTTCAGCTTGCTAGCAGTTAGCGTTAGCTGCATTTAGCATTAGCTCCAGTTAGCACGAGTTAGCTAGCGTGTCGTTACTCACCTTTAAGTGCTGCTGCAGCTGCTTTGCACCTAGTAGTCTGTTTTTAGCGTCCAAACTAGTGCTATGAAATGCTGACGAGTCGCACTATCCGGGAAATATGTTTAGCTAAAAACGGAGCGTAGCTTTCAGAAAGTCTCAGCCACATGTCTCGCGGTCTAGTTGAGAGTTGGTGCAGCTGGCGCCCCCTACCGGAACCAGCGAGCATTATAGAGCAGAGTAGAGTTATCCCTCTGGTGGTATTTACCGTACAAAGAAATGCAGCAACAGGTTACAGAGTAGCCAAGAAGGGAATTTAACTTCCACTTGCTTTGTTTGTTGTGCCCTAAATCTGCTGATTTATTTGCCAGATAAATTGCTGATGAGGTAAATGGGGGGTTATGCATTAGTTGGCCTTTTTTCACGGAAGACATTCTGACTTGACACAGAAGGAAAAAAGCACAGGTTTAAAAGATAAAGTGAATAATGGCTGAATTCCATTTAGCTGCTTTGATTTCAGGGTCCTGCACTTGTGCAAGGACTATATAAAAGAAGAAAAGGTCGCTACGTGCAGAATTGCCAAGTCAGTAGTATTCTACACACATTTGATTGTAATAGATGTCAATTTGATGTCAATAACTAACCAACCATCAAACCGTTAACGATATTAATATTCAGGAGGGCTAACATTAGCCAGTTCTTTCTATTATTTTCAGTGGGTGGTGCTAATCACCATATTTTATAACATTATACCTATATAAATCTGTATCTTTGTACTGGTATTTGGGACTTTGTTTATCAATGAACTAAGTTAGCATCTGCATTTTGTTTAGCTAACGTTAGCCAGCAATAACTCTGTTGAAACGTACTAAATAAATTTGGAGACAACCGTTAACGTTAGGTAGTGTTGGTGAGC
This sequence comes from Anarhichas minor, assembly GCF_050575085.1. Classification (NCBI taxonomy): domain Eukaryota; kingdom Metazoa; phylum Chordata; class Actinopteri; order Perciformes; family Anarhichadidae; genus Anarhichas; species Anarhichas minor. Next base: position 1,121,072 of record NW_027466501.1, read on the forward strand.
ATTAGCAAATGTAACAGCCTCTCTAGTTTAATAGTGTCATGATTTATGTGTATGCTAGCTTAAAATATAAGCTAGATGACTAGCATGAACGTAAATCGCTGAGGCAAAGTGCAGGCAATGTAGCATAAGGTCAAGTCCTATATTTACATATATTTATATTTAAAAACGTCAGTCAACATGTGTTTTTCTGTATTAGTATTTTTCGGTCAAAGGTGCAACAACATAAATATGATTGGTTGTAGTGAGATTCACTTTAATAAAATTGTCACTAAAGTCTGGCACCAATGCAAAACTAGAAAATGCATTTCCTGCTGAAAATGTGTTGGAATGCTGAAAGCTGAAATTAATTGTAAAAAAAATGCTGAAAATACAGAAATGGGAGACTACCCGTCTGAAAAATGTTGAAGCCCGAAAGCATTTAAACTGCACTGCTGAAAACCCTTCTAGTTGAAATGTCTCACTATGGTGTCTGTAGCTGAAAGTATGAGGAAGAAGAAGGCTTTGAAAGTTGAAGAAGTTTAACAGGATTTGAAGATTTTCTCCATAGAGATCCCATTCAAAAAGAAAATTGCAAAAAGCTTAATAATTCAAAAAGTTTAAAGATTACAAATATGAAAAGATATAGCCATCATGAGCTGAAAGAGCTGAACATTTTCATATTTGAACAGTCATTAAAAAATGAAGAAGAGAGCCAAAATACGTACGGAAGAAGTTGAATAAAGAGAAACAGGATAGTTGGAATGCTTAACAGCATTCCAACTATTATGGTTTAATTCCATTTAGCTGCTCCAGTTTCAGGGTCCTGGTATTGCACATGGTGGCTCGCTGTCACACTGTCATCACTCACTGCGATATAATAGAACCGAACCATCTCAATGTCAAAAAAGTGGAGGACTATTACAGCACGTCTGAATTCAATCCATTATTTAACGCAAGGATTTTATGGAGACACAAACCACGTCTTAAATCTATGGCTGTTTAAATTAGCAGTGATAGCTACCATGACGGAAAAGGGAACACCAGCTATTTAAACCACACCTCAGCAAACAGCAATGGCCGCTGATCAAAGACAGAAGCAAAAATAAACCAACATCCGGATCTCACATTGTGCTTCGAGCGCTTAACAAAATGCGAGACTGTAAAGTCTTTTGATGAATTTCCGAAAGTTCTGTGTAATGTAAGATTAAGCACAAAGTATGTTTAGGGAGCTGTGGGAAGTGGAGCGCTCAGTAAAGTCATTAACATTTCAATTATGTTGAAAGGAACAAGCCAAAGGAAAGCGTCCAGTGGTTAGGCAGAACAAAAGGATAAGCTTGGAAGCAAATGGAGCTTGTTCGGTCATATCAGAAAAGAGGGCGGTTTGAAGTCCCCACTATACCAACCACAGAAAATGAGTGCTGAATATTAAAACCACTTCAGACGTCTCTTATTTAGCACACAACACAGGGAGCCGGGATGAATCCTGGCAAGGATTCAGTTGGAGTTCTCTACACCAGTAGGTCCTCAGCCTCTTTTGGTCAGAAAACCCCGTCAGATGAACTTCAGCTGGCGACATCTTCCAAACATGGTCATTTGAATTCATTTTAAATGTCCCTATAAAAGTGGCTATTGTTACAATAATGTCTTTATAAAATGAACTGTTCAATGTTCCGGTCGGTTTGGACACGTTGGCATTACTTGCAGCGACGAAGGCTGGATGTTTCATTTATTCATTCAATACTTTTAGCAAAACATTTCAACAGTTCATGCTTTCAGCTAATTATTACAACCGTTAATCAATTACTTTTAGCTAACTATTACAAGCATGTATCCATTATGCTACCTTTAGCTAATATAGTTAGCCAAATATTAAACCGTTTACCCATTACGTAGCTCTACAACCATCAGTTATTGGAACTTTTTTGAAAAAGCTTAAAGTAACAGAATGTACATAAATCAATTTTAGCTAAGTATTCAACTGTTTAATACTTTTAGTAATCCATTTCAACCATTTATTAGTTACTTTAAGCTAAATATTTCAACCGTTTATTAGTTACTTTAAGCTAAATATTTCAACCGTTTATTCATTACTTTTAGCCATTTTAACCGTTTATTCATTACTTTTAGCTATTTTAACCGTTTATTCATCACTTTTAGCTATTTTAACCGTTTATTCATCACTTTTAGCTATTTTAACCATAACTACTTCAAAATGTGTATTCATTACTTTAAGCAGACCATTTCAACCTTTTGCCCATAGTTATTCATTATTGACTTCAGACCTCAACTCACTTCTTCTCATGCACTGCCAATCACAACAGTTAGTCAGGTGTTAGTTAAAAAGTTAGTTGAGGTACTCCGCAAACTTTCCATGTACCCCCTGCTGCATGAATACCTGGTGGAATACCAGTACCCCTGGTTAGGAATCCCTGCTCTTCATCGACTCCTGATTGACAGGAAATTGCGAGAAATTGGAGAGGGGGAGGAAGGGTAAAGAAACAAGCGTAAAAAACCAAAGCAAAATGTTCAGTGTTTTATTTAAAAACTATAAACAGTCACCAAAGTAAATAAAGCCAATCTCTAACAGACTGTTAGGTCTATGTATAGTCACACATCCTACTGACACCGCAGAAATGAGGATGGTAGGGTCGCCCCGGTCAGATGCTAATACGACAGGCAGTCATAAATGTTACACAACACACAGTAGAGAGGACAGTCTGAGGACGTGAGCCGGAATGTGGCATGGTATTAAGAATGAAAAAATAGTACAATAAAACTCCACACTATATTAAGATAGAAAAAAGTAGTGAAGAAAATATCATACCTGCACGTAAAGCAAAGAACACAGGAGAAAACCTGTATAAAAACTCCATGTATTTAAACCAATTTACAAATACAAAAAAATTTTGGTACGCGCACTGTGGCCCGTACAATGACAAAACGCTTACAGTGGATATATGTTACTTGTGTGTGTGTTGAGGGGAGAGGTGTGTGAGGGAAGAGGAAGGGAAGAGAATACCTTCAATATTTTTTTTTTCTTCTACAAAATGACATGATATATTATTCCATACTCTTTCAGCCAGCAAAATGAGTTCTACAAGGTATTATAATACAAAAAATGTCACAGTTCCACAAAAAACTGTTTTTTACCCCCTCCCTAAGCTTTACAGCATCAGTACCTTTGCAGAATTATTTACAGGTTTTTAAGTACATTCATCCACTGCTGAGTATAGAATCACATTAGATACAAGTGACCAGGGATCATAAAAAAAGCAACAAACGAAAACATACTACTTTATTCAATTCTACCAAAGTAATGCTTCTATTACTCCACAGAGCAAGTTCTCCAGTGGCTGCATCGGCATGAAAGAGGATCTTCTTTATATATATTCACAACATATTTACAAGATTCTTTTTCATTAATTGTAATGGTATTCATTTCAATAATAAATAAGTGAAAATATATTGACTCAAGTAAGAAAACCAAGCTACCAAGTTTCTAAAGAAAACAACAAAAACAAAAAATCATCTGTGCCAGTTGCCAGCCGAGTCCTCCTCCACCCAACCCTGTGGGACACCTACAATAGCCCCCCCCACCGTCCATCCGTACTCTTCAGTCGACCGCCACTCACTCCAGCGCACACATCAGTTCACGGGACGAAGAGGAAACAGAACAAAAAGAACCTAAACGAAATGTGCTCATGTTTGGGGTTTCGTCGGTGGAGTCCCGCTGGGGAAGCAGTTTTAAAGAGCCCCCCCTGGTGGGCAGCTGGTGGAAGACCCCTGTGGCAGTTTTTTTTTTTGTGTGTGTGTGTTTTTGGGTGGATAGGGGAGGGCGGGGGGTTGGAACACAGGTTGGCGAGGAAAGAGGTGAGGCGCGGCAGAAGGAGGGTCTTCGTTCCGGTTCCCACACCCCCCCCCCCTCCCCTCTGCAGACCCGCTACGGCTCACCGGCGGTGGCTTCCTCCTCTCGTCTCAGGAGAGGAGTCGAGGTTGTCCTTTTTTTTTTTTTTAAGCGTTAAGCCTGAAGCGAGCGCGTCAGTTCGTAAAGGCATTTGGCGAGCGTGGTGGAAACCTCCATGTTACTTAGCGCCAGCACGGACAGGTGCGTCTCATGCCTCTTCACCAACCTGAGAGACGGGGGGAGAGAAAGAACATTTCAGCTCAACACCATTTTATTTTGACATCTTTCTGGTCACAAGGTAAGGGAACATCCTCAAAGGCAGAAGGACACTTACATGCGACCACAGTCGGAGTGCTTGGCGATGTTCTTTAACGTTAAGGCAGCAGTTAGTCGTATGTGTTTGGTCACTGGTCCCTCTTTCTCATCCTGGGAGAGGAAAAAAAGATATATTCATGGGTTCCACTTTTTAGAGAGGAGTGAGGATAAGAAGGAGGAGCAGTAGAAGACGGGCACTTATTTGGACATGTGGAGAGGGGAGGAGGGAACGGTGGGCCTTGTTCTACTCACAGTGAAGTCCCTGAAGACCAGGTTTCGAGAGCCTCTGCGAAGGGCCATGAGAGCTGCGCTCGGGTGATTCACGATTGCTTTCGGTGCTCGCGGTGTCGGAGTGCTGCCTGCCGCCGGCGAAGTCCTTAATAACACATCAAGCGCACGTCATTAAGGTTATTTGTCAAACAGCAGCACGGGTACGCGGATATTCCCGGGTATTCACATGCAGTATTCCTGGTTTGTGTAGTTCTCAGGCACCAATCATGCATCAAGATGAATAAAGAAAAGGTGCACTTACTGGGAAGAAGTCTGATTAGGACTTTGCGCCTGCTGCTCCTCTAGTTTGAGTCCAGCCAGCAAAGCCTCTCGAGAACAGTGCTTGTCCTGGAAAAGAACGAGTGGAAACAGATTTATCGTTGGGATGATTTCATGTTGACGCGGCGATGGTACTGTAAAAAAAAAGTTTGGGAACAAAAACGCTGAGCGCTAACAGAGACTTCCTGTACGACCGGCCACAGAGGAAGAGGAGGAAGTCTCACCTGTAGATGCGTGATGAAGGACAGTCTCTGCCGGGGAAAAGGTTCACACCCCTCCCATTGACAATGCCCCCCGTACACGCCTTTTCCGCCGTGCTGCATGGCGGCGTGGTAAAACACCCGCGACGGCGTCTCGAACCACCTGAGAGGAGAAAGGAGACGTGATCAGCGGACGCTCGGCGAGGACAATTACGCACGGCGGCTTCCGACGCGTACCGTTTACAGGACTGCCACAGACACTTGAAGTTCTGCCCGGCTTTCCTGCTCTGCTCCGGCGGCGCTGCGGGGCTCTGCTGCGCCGAGAGGTGCGGGCTGTGGTTTGCAGGGGGCGGGGTAACTGCAGGCTGCGGGAGAGTCGGGGGGGGGGGGAATAAACATGAATTAGCATAAAATAAATGTTTGTCCTGCTAATAAGGAAGTCATATGTTAAGACTGTTACAAAAATAAAAGTACCAGCTGCAATCGTAAGACTAGAGCTGTTGGCTGAGATGTAACCCGGGCCTGTCTGTTGGCACAAGTTGCTCTCTCAGCTGCTTTGCTATAGGAGGTGGGTATCGGTGGGAGCCACATGGTCTTAACTGGCCCCACCTTCTTAACCTCCAAACAGGGACACACAAGTGACGTGCAGTAAGTGCATATTTGTTTTGTTTTTTTACAGAGGAAGTTGATGCCCGCTCGGTTTTGTCCAGGATCTTCTCCAGTGTAAACAGAGCTTTCCATAAACACTGATTACTCATTAAAGTCCAGTCGGCTACTTTAATATATTCATTTTTGATTCCAATTAAATAATCTTGATCAACAGTTTGTCCATTTAACAAGCTTTAAACCAACGAGAGCGTGATGACGGAGAGCGGCGATTCGTCTTCAGGGTTTGACAATTATTGATGACAAAACACATTAAGAATGAGACCGATACTGCACTCAGTGGACATCCTGATTAGACGGGTTACTAGAGATAAAGTCATTCATTAGTTCAGCTGGTGTCAATAAATAGACACAAATTCAAAAGTTTTGATCAGTCAGAGTTCAGCGTTGTTTTAAATATTTAGAGCTATTTACAGACCGTGTGGACTAAATGGACTAACAAATGCACAAGAAGCCTAATTCTGCTTTATAATAACTCACTGCACGTTTACAATCGGGTAGGCAAACTCATTCAAATATGAAATAATTCAGATCAGTGCGTATGATGGAATAATGACATGTAATGAGATATGCTGGAGCCCCCTCGGCCCCTACACTTCCCTACTGGCTGGCTCCTCCATAGCGTTGTGGTAAAGCCCTGGTGTAACACCACCAACACCGACTGAATTCTGTTCTTTCACACACCATAATGCAGTAATAGACCTCTGTAGCATACCAAACTATATTGTAATCTTAAATTAAAGCAGCAGAAAAATATTGCAATGAAAAACAATATTACTACTCCAACCTGCAGCACACAGGTCTTAGTCAGCCTGAACCAAAACAGACTTCCAAGCAAATCACGTTTCCCAACTGAACATTTGTTATTCCAAGTTATTAAGTCCGACACTAAAATATTACACATCTAGAACAGAACATATCAGTTACATAACCGTGTAATTCACAATCAAATCTAGGAATCATACTAAAATCATGTAAAATGTTGGGACTTTACAGGATAAGCATGGTGTGACGTGGGCCACGCTTTACCCACGACGCTCATTTCAGTGTCTTTTGTGGCAACTCGCAGATGTGAAGCGTTGGCACACTACCAAGAAACAATAAAACGCCCTTCTGTCATTTGTGCTCGGTGCTAAAATGCCAAAGGACTACCAGTGTCCCTTTTGTTGCTGTATTCTCCACAGACTCTCTGCCGGTGGAACTTCATTCTGTTCCGCAGCCGAAGACATACGCAACTCATTAAGACAGAGGGAGGAGAAAACTAATCTGTGGTCATGGTACCTTGAATCATGTTATAGTGTGGTCTACGTATCAAAACAAAATCTGTCAAATAATAGCTGCATCTCAAGTAAGAGCACGACCACAAACTGCTACAGCTGCATTTTGTTTTAGAACGTGTAAAATGCATTAAACCCCCCCCCAATCCTAAAATGGATAGTATACAGCTGCCAACAACAGACCACAACGAGTCCATGTTGCAGTTTGTGTGTACACAATTCTGTCTGGCAACATTCAACTCCAGAAGAGGCATTTTGGTTGATGCAAGACAAAAAATATATAATAGATACAAATATATAATGAATATTTCAAGATTTGGCATATGTTTTACGGTGGGAGATGCCTGTTAAGTAAACATATAATGTGATCTGGTGATTACCAGTAGATGTGCATCACTCACTGGCCAGAAGAAACAATGGTAATCTATTCACTTGCCATTTGGCCGTTGGACAACAAAGTCCATTTTGCACCCTGCCCCGAGGCAAAAATGTATTTAGTAACAAACATAGTATCCACAGACAACGTACGTGACTCTAGTGTCACAGACATGCGGACAGACCTGACATGGAGTCACACTACTAGAAGACGAGACAAATGCGGCTTACTGTGAGACTAACCCTCCAGTGACTCACCGTCGAGCCAGCTGCCAGTGTGAGCGAGCAGTTCCTCTGCTGAGCGGCGTTCTCTATTGCTACTTTGGCTACTGTGCTTGGGTCCGTTCCTGCCGGCACCGCCACCATGGTGGCACTGCTGCCGGCGTTGTTGGGGTCGCTGATGGTGATGATCCGCACCCCCACTTTGTTGGGGATGCCCGAGGACGACGACGCCCCGCCGCGGTCCTCGCTCTCAGCGGGCCTCTTGAGACCCCGGGCCTCGGAGGCCACTCCGTTGGCGGGACTCTGGGAGGTAACGGTAAAAGCGGGGGGGAAGGGGGAGTTGGGGAGCAGTTGCTGTCTTAGTGCAGGCACGCCGTGGCCTGGCCCCAAAGGTCCATTGGTTATTTCCGAGGGAGGCCTGTTGCCTACTGCCTGGGGTCCGTTCGCCAGGCGCTCGGCCTGCTGGGCTTTGGCAGTGTCCTGCTGGGGGGGAGGAGGACTAGAAAGAGGGGGGTCTGACCCGGGACTCTTCTCAGAAGGGCCCACCTCCCCGTTCCCCAAGTACTGTTTGGAAGCAATGTGATTTGGAATGTTTTTGTTTAAGTTGCCGCCACCGTCAACCCGATCAAAGTCACACACCCCGTTGACCAGAGTCTTTTTGGGGTCGGGGTTGCCCTCCAGAGGGGTGTTCAGACTGGGGGAGAGGGCCTGCTTCCCATTAGCAGGGTAGCCCTCCATAGCCGGGCCATTGAGGGCCCCCTGGGTGTTTCCTGAGTGGTATGGAGGTAGATTAGACTCCATGCACTTCCGACCATTTAGCAGCTTGGCACCCGCAGCAACGTCTCCATTACTGGTTTTGCCGTTGGAGTCTCCTTCTGCCAAAGACGAGTTCTCCATCACCTCTATCTTCCTCTCATGGATGTGCAGCCCCGTGGCATCCTTGGCCTCCTCCTCCTTTTGACAGATGATCTTGTCTCCTCTGAGGGGAGCTGGCAGTGGTGGTGGAGCCGGAGGGGCGTGGTGGAGCACTGATACAGTAGAGAACGGAGGAGGGGGGACTCCCGGAGCCACAGCACCCTGGCTGACGACGGCGGCGGTAGAGGCGGTGAAGCCAGTGGTGGGGACCACGGTGAATGTGACTTGTCCAGCTGCTGTGGGGCCCTGGATGATGGTAGCTGCCCCCGGGCTACTTGTGGAAATGAGCTGGCCTGGCAAGAGCTGGACCGTCTGGAGGGCTGGGGCTCCTACAGCGGGAAGCTGACCAGGAACCAGCTGGACATTGAGCTGCTGAGGTTGAGGAGGGGGACTCTGGGTGCTGTAGCTCGTCTGGTAGATGACCTGCGGACTGGGCGCCATCGTGCTGTTCGGAATGGGCACCTGTGGAGCGGGTAGGATGAGCTTTCCTCCCGGAGTAGAAGGCCCTCGCTTTGGAAGCAGTAGCTGTTTGATCAAGCTGGACTCGGTGGAGGTAGGCTGAGTGGGGGGAGTTTGAGAAATAAGCTGGAGCTGCTGTTGGTGCCGTTTCATGGACAGTGCGTGGCTGACAGTTTGATTGGGCTGGACCTGGGTGTTGGAATGAGAAGCAGGAGGCGGGCAGGGGCTTGAAGCCTGCCCTGCTATCTGGATCGTCTGGGGGCCGGGGATGGCGGAGGGGTTGGCAAGAACGATCTGGTGTATGGCAGGGGTGTAGGCTGGGTTCTGCTGGGGGTTGGGACCGACTATTACGAGGCTCTGCGACTGCTGCTGGTTGGGAGTGGCCATCATGGCCGCCGGTCCGCCCAACTGGCTCGGTGCCGGCTTGGGGGCGATATTCTGAAATGCGACGCGTGACCCCTGGGAATTGGCCACACCCGCGATGCTAAACACCTGACCCCCACCCCCCGCCTGGATGGAAGAAGTGTGCGTCGATGCCGCGGCAACACCCTGAGGCTCCTCCTGGGGAGCTCCGCCTTGAGGCCCAGACAGGGGAGGGGTTTGAGGCAGGGCTGGGCGCTGGGTGATCGGAGGGCACACGCCGTGCACCCTGGCGGTGAGGATGTGGCCCTGGGGTACCTGCTGAAATAGCGTGACAGGCGTCCCCGTGGGGAGCATGGGGGAGTGCTGCTGAGTCGCAGGGTTCTGGGGGCTGTGGTTCTGGGTGGCCGGCGCCGACGTCGGGATCTGGACCACTAGACCGGGTCGGACCGGTTGCTGCTGCACTGCTGCCAGAGGATTTGGTGAAGCCTGCAGGGGCACCGGGTGGCGGGAAACAGTCGGGTGGCTCGCATGAGGAGGTTCCTGTGCAGTCAAGGCGGCACCAGCGATGCCGAGGTTGGGGCCCAGCACCCGGACAAACTGGGGTCCAAGACTTGGAGGCCCGAGAGGTAAGCCTGGTCACACGTAACACACAAACAGAACTGATCAGATCCAAGATGCTGCTACTTTTCCTCGTCTACAAAGACTCTTTTTTAAATCTGTTTGCAGTCATGTTTAATGTTTTTAGTATTTTAGGTGGAGCAAAGAGGAAGTATTACCTTTTACTTTGCTCCTGCTATGTCATATCTTAATATTTCGAGACACAAAACAAACTTATTTTCCTGCAACCATTTCCTCAATATGTTCACCTTTGTAATTAGTTCAACCGTCTTGGTCTCAGCTTTCCGCGGCTCTCTCTGTAAGACTGGCAGCATCCTTCTGCACAATATCACTTTTCTGGAATGTCTTTTCCTCCATAGCTCTGTAGCTTCTGATATCTACACCTCGTCTGTCCTAGTCAGCATATTCAGTGACTGGGCTAAACCTGAAGCTTTATTTTATTTGAATGAAAAAGCGTAAACATGACTCATTCTACTAGTCCTACCTGGAGGCGGGGCCTGAGGGTCGCCAGGGGCTTGGTGCCGGGCTGCCGGAGGTGTTGGAGCTGCTGCCAGGTTCTGCTGCTGGGGCTGCTGGTAGTACAGCTGGATGGGCAGAGGGATCGCCCGGCGCCTCAGCCCTACCAGGAGAATGTGAAGCTGACCGCTGGTCTTGGCCTCGTCTTGCCGCCGCATTGTGTGGTTGGGAAACACGGTCCTGTGGTGGCAAGGTGGGGAGACGCAGGTTCATCAACAAAAGGGAAACGTTTGCTGGCATCTTTCCGGAGGATCGTTGCTATCACAATTAAAACTCAAAGCAGTTATGTTTTATTACAGCTGTAGAAAACAAACTCAGAATCTAATTGGACTTCAGACATGGGGGGGCTGGGGGGGGGGGGGGGAACGGGACTGACCGCAGACATTTGAGGAAGCCGGTGGAGTTCAAGATGTTGCTTCGTCCCATTTTACTACACGTGGCCAGGTACTCGGAGTACATTTCTGATCGAGACACGGAGCCCTCTGGGTTTGTCTCAAAGTGTGCGTTCAGCCTGTCGGAGACAGACAGAGTTGTTACTACGCAAGCAAAAAAACATCCTAACTGTATTTTTCTTTAGCTAGAATATCAGAATCTACAGGGGACTTCATCTTACCACTGCAGTGTAAATTTTTCCCCGTCGAGTTCAACAATACCAGGTGGGGGTTGGGTGGACTGAACAGGGACCCTCGTTACTGAAAAGACAAAAAAAAGAATAAAAAACATGCTTCTGTATAGCTGTTCTAATGCTCAAAACAAGAGAATGTGGTGAACTTGTCTAAGTGTGTAGTACTCCCCAGGGTGTCCACTAGATGTCAGCAAACTGATAACTTTGCAGCCCTGTGCAGCACACTGACAGCACAAGGATGGGTACTTCCAGGTTCCAAGAGACACCTGTTCATTAAATACTTGTGCTGCAGTGGACCTGATTCCTTTGTCTCTGCCCACTAGAATATAAGCAAACACTTAAAAAGGATATGGAAAACTGCTGGACTCTGGCCGTCCTTATTAATTGGATACCAGGGCCGTCCTTCAATCAGAGGGTCGGTGGTTCGATCCCCGGCTCCGGCTCTGCTAGTCGCATGTCGATGTGTCCTTGAGCAAGACACTTAACCCCAAAATTGCTCCCGTAGTTGAGCCTACGGTGTAGAAATGTGATAGAATCTGAATTGTAAGTCGCTTTGGATAAAAGCGTCTGCTAAATGACTGTAATGTAATGTAATGTAATTACCACAGAAGAATTAAGAGATCAGAAAATTGCCAACCTCTGTGTACTGTTTTTCACCTTAAAAAAAAAGCCAAGCAATTTATCGGAGTGACACAGAAAACGATGTCAGCGATTCTGTATTTGTTACATTCAATGGGTGTTGTTGACATTGATTTGAATGACTTCATTTTATTTGCGTAGAAATGCTCCGACCATCCTGGAGTCTCGGCAAAGTCAGAATAATCAAAAAGGTGTTTTTTTTTTTTTTTTTCTCTCTTTAAGTTACGTATATTATTTCTAAAAACTCAATGGACCCACCCCTCAAATGGGGGAGAGATTTTGTGTGACGGACAGACACTCACCAGGCGCTGCTGCTCCCTGCACGGCTGCAGGGACCTGCTCTACCAGCTGTGGTCGGGCCTCGGCCGCCTGGTCGGCGCTGGCCTGATGCTCGATCAACCGCACTGCCGTCAGGGCGTCGGGTCCAAACGTGTGGAGGTCAACCGATACTAACCGCACCAACAGGTCTGGTCGGGGAAAGAGGAGGAGGAAGAAGACGGCACACACGCCATTTAGCAGAGCAAAGAAATGCTTCATTCCAGCAAACCGGATCCTTTTAGATTTCAAAGCATCGAGCCGAGTTGACGGCCATGGTGCGTTTAAAACCAAAACAAAACATACGACAGTAGACGAGTCATACCTATGCTGTGGTCGACGGAGGCGATCTTGCTGCAGGGAATCTCTCCGAGCTGGGCCAGCAGGTACAGCACCTCCAAGGAGGCCATGAGGAGCATGAGGTCCGGCAGCGTGAGGAGCATGATCACCTCCCGGTACGAGTCCTGGTCCACGTACTCGCAGATGAGCACGCCGTTGTCCTCTGCCTTGCTGAGGTTGCCCAGGATTTCCATGGCTAAAAAAAACGAGACACGCATTTAACTTAAGAAGCTTCACACGGCATTCTGACACCAGGACGTCACCGCAGTGGCCCCGCCGGATAACTCACCCCTCATTTTGAGAAACCGGTCCCTGGACATCAAACATTTGGTGATGGTGTGAAAGATCAGATGAGTCGTCCGAAAGTCAACGGGATCCAGCTGGAGCTACAGTGAAATCAGACGAGATTCATTCAACGATCCATATTACAACCTCCCATATGACAATGAGACCTGACATGAATAACGATTATTTCATCGTTTATTCAGCGGGGTCAATGCACGCTGCAAATAATGTACCAGATATAGCTAAAGGCTAGCTTCCACCTGTAGGCCCCGGGCAGAGGCTGAACCTCACTGAACCAAACAAAAGAAAGGCCCCCTTGCTATGTTTAAAAGCTGCAGGTTGGCCACAAGCCAAACCACAGTTATTATTTCGTGACGTTAATGATTTGTGTTCTTGGGTCACAACATATAAGGCAACCAAAACGGGCGCTCTAGTAGTCGTGTTACAACAGAAGGCTTTGCAGTATCGTATCTGACGAATGTGCTAACTGGCTTAAACCCAACCATCCAATTAATGGCATCAAAGGCTTAACCGATGCTATCAGGGACCCTATGCATGCAGTCTCTAAAAATAGACGTCGGCTCTCATCCACATGCATCTTATAACAATAAATGTGAGATCAACATTCAAGCGAGCAATGTGATGCATTTCTCCCTCTGACGGCTAGTACTTCACCAACATTCTCAACGTCGGCCATCTCTACGTTTCAGCCTTTTAGACAACAAGGTTTGAGATGAATGTACATCTGTAATGGCTAGAAACTGAGAATTCACGCTCAAATAAATATGTAAAACTTGATTTTAGAAGAAGCATGTCAGCCAACAAAACATTGTTTGTGTTCACAAAAGGTCAAAGCATCTGATCTGCACGAGCAGATGAACAGACAGTTGAATCCATTCTCAAAATAAAAGATTCTCCAAACTCTTCAAATACGGAGCATCGCTTTTGCTACGGCCTGATGCAACATGTGGAGGAATCCAGAGCGGCAGCTACCGTTGAAGTGCTATGATTGGACAGTTGCTGGTCAATTAAATCTGTTCGGACCACTGAAGAGTGTAATACACGGTTTACGTTTCCTTTAGACGAAGCCGATGAACTAAACTGGCTTAAGACGAGACTGTTAACGCCGTCACAGTAACCTACATTTGGAAAGAAATCCCCCTCATCAGACACGGTTTTTACTACATCACTGAACTAAACACAAAATGATCTGCTCGCTCTTTTTGACGTTCTGCTTGTGATATTTAACAGCGGACCAACCTCGGCAGCCACGTTGCCCAACGTGTCGAGTCCGAGCTGTCGGAGTGAGATGAGGTTACAGTGGGCACAGAGCAGAAGGAAGCGCAGGCACGTTCGGTTGGCCGCCAGCAGCTTGACGTTGGCCTCCTCGAAGGAGAGGTTCCGCAGGATAACGGCAATCTGCAGGACCCGCTGGGCCTCCATGTCACTGATGCCCTGGTTCCGCGGCGGGTGGAAGAGGCTCTGCCAGCGCTCCTCCCTCGACGTACCATCTGCAGAGAGAACTGCTCTTTTTATCGATTCCGTTCATCAGAAGCTGGTGTAACATTTCTCCAACTGGTGCACCTGATTATTAAATCTTGTAGTGCCAATCCTTTGTAAAAAGGAATGTGAAACACTAAGTTCTGGGGGGGGGGGGGGGTTAAAACACAACAGCACACATCCCACTCACAGGTATTACGCAAGCAACACTGGGAAGGGAAGTCGCAGTAAACAAAGCAAAGCACACGTGTGCATGTCACAGCATTGGAAGAGTCAATAAATACACAGTGGGAGCACACAGGAGAGTTCCCTTTTACTGCTTCCTGTGGCTTCTAGCACCAAGCGCCTTTACCTTGTGCTGGGCTGTTCTTGTCCCAGATCAGCTCCCGGATTTCGACGTCCTCCACCACCTCTTTCCAGAACTGCAGAAGAACAGCAGCTGTTAGCATCGAACGGCTATGATGATAATAATTCAATCTCGGCTAAAATCATCAATCAAGTTAAAAAAGGATCAAAATCGATGCAGCACAGCTGTGTATATATGTATGATCTGTTATAATATTACCTTTGCCCAATACTCATTTATTGAATGGAGCTTGAACGCATCACAGTGTAACTCAATGCAACCTCCGTACGTTAGCCGTTCGCTCCGTTATTTAGCCCTGCCGGCTGCTAACAGCTAACGTTAACTAGCTCACGGTTTCAGAATTTTGGCATCGACTTGGTTCCAAAGTATCGGTTCTAGGTGACATCCCTGCTCCACACCTCCACATTTTTGAACTTGTAGCCTTTAGCTCCAACCGACACCGACTCAAGTGACATCACTTGAGGACATTTATCAGACGTCACAGAGCTCCCTCTGGAGCCTCTTAAGGCTTTACACAACATGTTGTTTGACCTCAAAACAGACATTGACATTGTTCCCCTTTAATCTAGCACCACTACATGTTAATAATTCTCTGTGGGGATTTAAAGACATTTCTACACACAATAATGAAAACTTGCACTGTGCTGTTAAGATAATCTGAGTAGGAGACCAGCCTTCCCCCAGAGGCAGGTCAAAGAGTTACTGAAAAAGAGATGAAATACTACATTGCATTATTTCTGAGTCACGTCTTTACTTTTCATGCATGCCTCTTAAATTGAGTGAGATCAAAGCAAAATTGACCTCCATTCTGATTTAAAGGCTCTCTTGGAGACGACCGCTCTCTGAGGTTCCTCTGTTGGGGAAAAACCCGCAAGATTTTCTGACAAATCTTCACGCTGCGAAGAGTGAAACAGATGCTTTGTGGCTTTCTCAGTGAAAGCCGTGTTTGATAGCCAAATATAAAAAGGCCAAAACCAAGAGACACATTTAGAAGAAGGCACACAAAGGTCACACAAATAAAAAGTCTTATTCTGCTTTACCCTGACAAAGTCCCGGGAGGTTTTCTCCTTCCAGTCCGTCCCGAACACCCCGGAGAAGCTGCCTAGCGCTGCGGAAAGGCAAAGAGGGAGGGTTAGAGTATGAACTCAGTTCAGTATTATTTGTCTCTATTCCCTTGTTCTTCAATTCCCTCTTGATAAATGATGAGAACGGAGGACCTTTGATCCGAGAACAAAGAGGGGAGAAGGCAGGCAGCAAATTGGGCCGCGCAATTAAAATGAAATCTAGGTTTTCCTCAATAAAGTTAGGAATCCACCTTTGGATACCTTAAATCAAACGACAGTTTACAACAGATAATCTCTACGCTAATTAAATGGAGAGAATCAACCGTCCAAAGCTATGTTTCTTTGTAGTCTGGAGCTCTAAAACCACTTGTATATATTCTGCTGTTCAGCATCTGAACTAAGAGCACAATCCGAGGGGAACGTACAGTCGTCGAAGACGCCGGCGTGGGCCAGCAGCAGCGTGACCAGCTTGGGGTCCTTGTCCAGCTGCATGGCGTGCTTGCTCTCGTTGGACAGCAGAGTGCAAACGTTGACAGCAAAGTCCACCTCGTTGGGGAGCCCCGAGAGGAGGGACAGCACCAGTTTGTTGTAGTCACACGGCGGAACGAAGTCCGAAGACAATCCATAGCTTTGGCGGAGATAGTCTGGAGGAGAGAAAAAGAAAAAACGCATCTCAGGGCACATCCACATTAACAATAAGAATAAGAATAGTATAAACATATAGATTTTCCAACATGCAGCTCATGAATTAAAGTTTGAGCACGTAACAAAAGTCAACACATTTAATGTACGTTGCATTTAAAGCAAAGAAAAAGGCGTTAAGCCTCAGACACACTTTCCCCCAGACTTACACTAATCACAAGCGTGCGTTTCCATTCATGCTACAATTACGCACGCCCAGTTCCACACTGTACTCTAGTAAAGGGGTTCAAGGTTCGGCTGTCTTTGTATTTCTCTAAAGACAAATTCTATAAGAAGGTAAAGGCGGGTCGCTCCTCGAACAACCTCTCTTCAAAACAAGCCTCTCGTTAGTTATCTCCAGGACGCGTTAATGTGAAATATAAACCATCGTTGGCCTGAAAACGCTCGTCTCTGGAGGAGATGAAGAAACGGAGCATTTTCAAAGTAATGGTTGCATCATGTGAACGTAGCAGTAGGGCTGCAGAGTAAAAGCCTTCGGTTGCCGTGGTGTGTCCGCACACCGGCAGCCGGTTTAATTCTGATTTATTTTTCCCTTTAACAGAGTTCAAGCGAACCAAATAGGGCGTAGAGCCTTCAGTCCAAATGAGCTTGATGAGGCGAAACTCTCCAACTTTGAATTGTGTTCGTCTTTTGACTCGGTCCACCTCCGCGATGGGCTTTCATAATTAAGAAGGCTTCTAATCCTAAAGCGCGGGGAAGGAATCATGACTCGAACTGTGTTCGACAGCTCTAAATGATCCGGTCTGTGAGAGCGCCATCATTTCTGTCAACAAAGCCTGCGTTTTTCTCTCGTCCTCGATCATTTTCGTGCATAGGTTGTCATTTTTTCCCGTAACGGTGGATACTTTAATTTGGTGCAGCATCTTTAGTAGACTCATGCCTCTGGGACCCAATCGTAGAGCCGAGAGGAGTCCTGCCGAGTGAATGAAAAAAATAAATAAATAAATGTTTGTGTGGGCGAATGGGATTCAGCAGAGTTGGTACTAGAGCGGCGACGGCGCCATTCAAACACCTGCCTGCTGTCTGCTCCTGCAGCGAGCCAGAGGTGCAGAGGACTGAAGCTCAACATTTGACGGAGACGTCTTTACGGGCGGAGTGGATTAAACGACGTCGCGAGACAAAGATGTGAGTTATGAAACTGGAATAGTGAAAAAATTAAATTATCTGCCAATGTTAGGTTCCTGCCGATGTATCGATGCATTTGTCTTTAAGATGAGCGACATGAAAATATACAGAAATGCTAAGCTAGGTTCCGGGTAAAAGCTCCGCTTTTGGTCCCCACCAACTCCTAAAGAAAACATCTGGTTATTTAGCCGGTAAATACTCCAATCAGAGCCCGACGACTAGTGGATTAATCGATGCGTTGACCAAAAAAATTATTTTTTTCCCAAAGAAATAAATCTCAAACATTCCCCGTTTCAAGCTTCTAAAATGTGGGGATTTGATGCTTTTTGGTTAAAAACCCCAAAAAGATTCTGGTTGCTATTATGAATGATGTTTACTAAATAAAACAAGCCGTTCCATGAGGGCATACTGAAGTATTTTTTTAACAGTTTATCAACATATAACGGTAAAAGTAGTTGAGGGTAAAAACACTGATTTTAGCAGCTTTATAGTTTTTATTCCTCAGATTACTAAAGTAACAGTTTCAGCCATAATACAGCAGTGTGTGTGTGTGTGTGTGTCACCTGAGCTTGTCTGCAAAATTTCTAAATCCCCAAAAAAGAAAAACAAAAAAGGTCCCCTCCAGCGCTCCTAGCAGCAAAGCAACTACAGTAACAAGCTTTCAAAGAGACTTGCAGACTCAACTGCACGAGAGAGAAAAACAACCCATTGTGTTCTTCAAAGTCAGACTCATCTGGGTAGTGAATGAGAGAAAAAAACATTCACAGTCAGAGACAAAAGCTCAGCGCTGGCTGTCGCGTGTCCTTTCCCAGCCCCCGGTTGTGTTGTGGAGTCACTCTGCTCAGCGGGCAGACGGCCGGTTGGTTACACTAAAAACAGGCTGGAGGCTCTGAGGGGAAGCCAACAAGTGCTTCCCTCCTTCCCCTTCATCAATAATGGTCGATCACCTCAGAGGGGCGGCTTGGCGGTCGGCGGCTAACGGATAGCTCCGCGCGTGAGCCGGACAAGATGTCGAGGCCTCGGCGGGCAAAACTTTAAGCTTTTGAAATATAATGCGGTTCCTCAGAGGCAGTTCTTTGCTTCGCTTCAAAAAGTTCTAACCGGTAGTCAATACTTGGGTGCGCGTAGGCAAGTTCAGGGAGAAAAATAAATAAATAAAAAGAGGCATAAACAATGCATTTCACAGCCTTGATTCAAACACAGCGGCGCTCAGCGAGGTGAAAGCTGAATGAAACGAGAAGTGATGAATGTGGAAGTACAGGAGAGCAAACGGCTGAAAGCTCAGCTGTGGCGGGGGGTCCTCGGCCTGGTTAGTGAAGTTTAATGATGAGGGGAGTGGGATGTTCAATAGTGCTGCAGAGTAACATGAGCATGAATAAAGAGCACCGTGGAGATCACGCGCCAAGAAACAAATGGCCAAGGACTTTTAGAGAAGTTAGAAAGGACCAGAGCAAAAGGCAAGAATAAAGGATCTGTACCAACAGAGTAGAAATAAATAACCGTGGACATTTTACGGCTTCGAGATGACGCAGTTATTCTGTGAACAGGAGCCATCTCAACCTGTTGAAGAAACTGTTTTGGGGAGGGACGCACCAGCCAGTCGATAAAAATAATGTGCAACGAATTTCATCGTCGATCTGTTGGGTCTATTTTGTAAAGTAAATTGTTATATTATTCGTACTTATTACTGCCTATCTTGATTTGGGGAAGCGCACACATTGCTCTCTTGCCCAGAGTTTGAGGAGAGGGTCGATACCACTCTCACGTCTGACAGTAAACATGAAGCCTGGTGGCTCAGCTCGGTCCAAAGTCCTCCGACAAGCTCCTCCAAAGCTCACTGATTAACACGTTACAGTTCAAGAGATTAGAAACACAAGCAGTAAGATGACAAGATGACGTCACGTCAGAGCAACAAAAAGCACACCGAGACCTGACATGTTTTCATCAACACACACACACAACGGTGGATTTACAAACAGACAGCGAGAGAGAGAACCAGACAAACAGAGACAGACAGACAGACAGACAGAGAGAGTGAGACAGACAGCGAGAGAGAGAGACAGACGGAGACAGACGGGATGAACTTCAAAGCAGAAGCAGCGAGACAGAAAACCAGAGAGGATGTAAATAGAAAGTGAACCCATGAACCTGGAGCAGACGTGACCCAGACAGGATAGCAGAGTGAACTGGTGAACAGAGAGAATACGAGAGAGCTTCTGAATACTAAACGCACACACGGAGTCTCTGCCCACCTGATACGATGTGTTGCTGGTAGTTGTAAGAGCTGGGAATTGCACCGATTGGAAGAGAGACTTTGGGATTCCCCGGCTGCGCTTCTTCATCGTCCTCGCCGAAGTGGTGGACTTTCTCATACTTCTCCAAGTATCTGCAGAGGGAGAAAGAAAGAAACTTTTTAACACATAAGGTGTTGTTTTGAATTATGCAGACACATTTCCCTTCTTTTGAAGTTGATGGAGCGTCATTTCTCTGTGATGCTGAGTACAAACCCCCCAACAAGCCACCGACACCCAGTGCATTTTGAAGCTCTGATTGGCGACAGCTTCCATGACTAGACACTAACAATTAGAAATGCACCAAACAATAGGTCCAATTTGGCTGGTTGTCGGTCCTACATGGACCGCTTTAACGGCTTTCCGTTGCTAGGCAACAGCGAGGGTGAGTGTTTACTTCCTGTCGGCTCGTCTCATTCACTGCAACAGGAAACAATCTGGGACACATTTGGATTGTTTAACACACACACACACACACACACACACACACACACACACACACACACACACACACACACACACACACACACACACACACACACACACACACACACACACACACACACACACACACACACACACACACACACACACACACACACACACACACACACACACACACACACACACAAGTGTGAGTGAAGAAGAGTGAAAAGCTCGCATTTCATTTGTGCAGACACCTGGAGCACTTTTATTTTGAGGTATGTCTGAGTGACAGACAGAATAATACTCAATCTTTTATTCCGGACGTACAGTTGAATTGGCCGTGAAAGAACAGTTTGTGTACGCTGTCAATCATAGTTTTTAGACGGAAAGAAAATCCGAAATGTCAGATTAGACTTCTATAAAATTGGAGATTGGCAAATAATATTGCAATCGGTGTATTTCTATTAGAATCTGGACTAGAACACGTTTACTCCGAGATGGACTACATTCATTATTTCTCTAGCACGGCAACATGAAACACGAAATGTCAAAGTACTTTTTTTTTTGCAAAATAGTTACAGATACAGAGCACATATAACTCGGTTTGTTTAAAATGAAAGACCGTTATATGGTAAATAATAAACTACAATCAATGGTGCGCCCTGTGTTAAGCTAATCTTTGCGCTGCCTTGAAGGCAATTCAATATGTTCAACTCCAACCTTCTCACTGTGATGTAAAAGCTACAGAATAGAAACACGTTTGAATTCACAAAGCCATACAGCACACCCGCTGAGTGCCATCACTAACGTCCACGTCCCACCCAGCAGTGGAGGGAAAAACAACCCGTTGTTGGTGCCAGACAGAATATACTCAAACAAGCGTCACCTTTTTCTATAGAAAGCTCCGTCACAAAGACTCTGCTGCTGCACATTAGCCCGACGTAAACGGACACTCGGCGTGACATCGGCACTGCAGGTCAAAAAGCCCTTCCTGTACCGCGCATGATTCAATAAGAAGCACAAATGTTAACAGGCTTATCAGCTGAAGGAATTTAACCGATTCCATGGTAACCCATTCAAACTAGGAACTACAAAAGTACACCTTTAAGTCGAGGTAAAACACAAATCTACTTCAGCGTACGCAAGAGGGACACCATCACATCCAGTGCAAATGACACAGCTCAGGAGTTTCATTGTAAAAATGCAATTCGATATCTTTCACCTCGCTTTACTAGTTTTTTTTGAGCTCGACAAAGCCCATGGAAAATCACTTGCAGCGAGCCCGTGGTGCTTTCAAGGGCTCAAACGTGTTAAGTGACGCATGATCCACACAGAAAGTGAGGCCAAAAAAAAAAAAAAAAAAAAAAAAAGCACCGCACAGCATGAGATAAGCAGGTCTTTGCATGAGAGTGTGGCTGCGAGCACACACAGGGCAGCGCCGGTCGGTGGCATGAGAAATGAAAAAGGAGTCCCCCGCCACAAAACAAGAGAGCAGATTTTCATGCATTTCAATCCTAAAAACTCAACATCTTTCAGACGTTCACAGCTGTGGTCAGTTTGGCTTGTCGTGGAGGTGCAAGAGGCCGGGTTAGTTCAAGCCACTTTGAATATAATTATGGAAATGGGGGGGGGGGGGGGGGGTATTTGAATAACGCCACTTCTCATCTGAACGGTGCAACAGCCTGCAGTAGAAACGAGTGAACCGGCTGCAGCACCGACATCGAGCAGAGAACTCCTCTTAAAACGGCCATCGCGCTCGCATCCTTGACAAGTTTGCACTTATTCTCGTTGAGCACGCCCTCTTGGATTCTTTCTAAACGCCCCATAACAATGTGGAGAGAGAGACGCAAACAAAAACACACGAGCGACACCTCAGCGGCGATAGTGTGGTGAACCCTGCCTGTGTGGGCCGTGAGTCACAGAGCGAGCGCCTGTTACTGAATGATGCTCCGCTTGTTCATCGCGGCCGAGGTAATCCCCCGTCCGCTGGCTGCCGGGTGACACGCCGGACTATAAATACACTCAGCCTTCATTTGTTCAGAGAGAGAGAGAGAGGGGGGGGGGGGGGGGGGGGGGGGGGGGGGTGAGAGAGAGAGAGGCCCCAGCCCCGACTGCAGCGTCATCAACCGCTGTCTGTGCACAAGCAAGAGAAAAGGGCTGCGGGTAAAGACAGGTGGGGGCCCGGGAGGAGGGGGGGGGGGGGGGGGGGTTGACTGCAGCTGCTCATGTCTGCACTTCCCCTTTTTCACACAGGCATGAAGAGAGGAACAACCCCCCCTCCTCCACACCTTGAGTAGCATGCAACTACCCACCAACAGAAACCACCGCTAACACTGAGGCAGGTTTTCCCTCCAAAATAATACCAGTGCAGGGGGAGACACACACACACACACACACACACAGCCACTGTCCTTACTGCCCTGCAGTTGTACTCCCAGCTTCCATTGCTGCCCAAATGCCCTCGGTGTGTGGGAGTCCATTGCCCCCTGCTGGACATGAACGCAGGCATGCAAATAAACACACACACACACACTAACACCTCTGCCAATTTCTGGGCCGAAATGTTTGCTGGGATTTGTCAATAATCACGGGGCCGTTTGCCGAAGGCGGAGCCAGTGGAGGAAAACTCTGTAAAAGCCGGATCCCTTACAGGAGAGACCGCTTGTTGCCTGGAAGCAGACTAAGTCACACCAGAGCGCAGCGTGAAGGAAGTGACTGCAATACTATCTCTGTGCTCTGATGGTATCCCTGTGACTCATGGGTCCGTTTCACTCCTGTGGTGAATGCATGCATGATGATGGAGAGGTCGCGGGAAAATAAATGAATATAAAAAATAAGCCCCTTGCAATACAACTCCACCCTTTTAACAGGCGCCGTTCCCTTTCCAGTTATCATCCGTGTCAATCTGGATGGCACGGTGGCTCAGTGGTTAGCAGCACATTCTGGGTTCAAACTAGAAGAAGACGTTCAGAACAGAACACCGCCGACACGCGTCAAGGAAAAGATGCTTTCCTTTGTGTCAGCCGGACTTTTGTGCCACCGTTATTCAGAGTGAACGTACGCCCGCTCCTTGGAAATAAGCCTCGATGTATATTCTAACCTTGACTATCCATTTTATATCAGGAGAGGATATATTAGAGGAAAAGGCTCTCTTTTCTTTTCACAAATCCACACATTCCTCACAAAGATCACGCCTGACATGACCACTGTCTGTTTGACAGCGTGATCACAAGACATTTAAGACCGATACCGCCCATCTGCAGCTGCTGTTTAGTGTGATGATTTCACCATTTCCCTTATTGTGCGACTGATGCTTTAACTTACTTTGTATTTTTGTCATGACACCTTGCACAAAAACCAAGTGGCCGATAGCTGCCTACATCTGCTGTGTTGAGTCACTACGGTGCTGTAAACTGGGACGTTAATGGTGACAGTTTAGGGGAATGGCACGACTCCATGAATTTAGCAGGTTTCACCCATGTGAGGGACATAGGGGGAAAAAGAAGGAAAAAAAAGAGTTTGTTGACAAGGTGAGCGGTGGTAGCAGACAGGATGGTGTTCAGGATCAGACTTTATTTAGGCCGTCCCTGAACAAACAGGCGAGAATAACGTAACGGTGCCATTAAACAATCAGGGTGCACAACTGCACGCGCAGGTTTTGGCCTAGTTCTTAAACGGGACTTATTAATTGACTTGCTTCTCGACGCCAAGCGATCGGACAGAAACCACGGAAGCTTTGTGGCATCGTAGCGTGAGCACGCACAAAGGCCTTCATGCTCAACGCGCTGTTTGTAGCATCATGCTACGAAACGCCAGAGGGCGTACAAACAACATGTATACTATGCAGAAGAAAATAAGCCATAAACCAACCTCTACAATGCTGAGGAGGAATAGTATTCAACTGTAAACTCCCATCTCACATTCCTAATATATTCTGTATTGCCTCTATACAAGCCCTGTAAAGAAAGAAGTCAAGTAGTACATGTATTATAAGGAATTAAAGGTTTAATATCCTGTAAACAATTTGATATGGCTGCAAAATATTTACTTGTATAGATTCTATTTGTTAAACCCAGCGTTTGAATTAGAATTGTCCTTTGTGAAATCGGCACAAGAACGCGCACAAAAAGGCCCAACAGCAATACGCGCACGCTTTACAGGATCATTATTTACTCCTCAACGAGGCAGACCATTAAATTAGCACAATAAAACTTTGAAAATGCCCCACCCCCTTCCAAAAACCCCTGACGCTCCTGGACCAATCACCAGATTGGCAGAGAACGTTTCTTGTTACTTAGGACGGACTAAACGGACAGAACAAACTCCAGTTATGTGTCGAATGCACTTAGAAAATGAAGCGACTCCTCTTCTACTGAAGAGCTGTAGCCTACATTACACCCACAGCAAACATTTTAACCATATCATCCACCTAATGAAACGGTAGAGCCGGATTCTAGGCCCACAGACAAGCACAAGGCGGATGTAGCAATCTGCTGGTTAACAAGGAAACTGAGAGAAGTAGATTAGACTATCAGTGGTGGCCCACGCTGCTGGAGGGCAGACGGGCCGAAAAACACAAAGTCTCAAGACATGTTATCTTTGACAGCAAGTTTGCTCTCGCGCTCTTATTTTGTTGAAAAGTCTCTTATTATGCTGCATTAAAAAAAAAAAAAGGCAGACTGAGACACACGCTGGTCCACACAGCTCCGTCTTTATCCACAACTATCCGTCATCGGAGCATCTCTGAAGTCTGAGCAGCAGCTCGGACGAGGCGGGGAGGAATACAGACGCGGCTAACGCGAGGCAGATCAAAGGCCACTTCGTCCAGATGTTTCAGACGGAGAGGAGGGGGAGGGGGAGCAGAGAGGGACTGGCAGGAACGATGCTACCCGGAATAATCTCAGAGCCGGGTGTGAGAATTAACACCGGCCGAGCAGAAAAAGGTAGCGGAGTGTGTCTGCGGTGAAGGGCTGGGCAAGAGTTCAGTGTTTTGGTTTTCTCTTCTTGCCAGTAGAAACAGCGATATCACATGTCGTCTTCCACCAAATCAGGTGTGAAAGTATGTTATCTGAAAAGCGAGACTTTTGACGTTGCACCTGCACCTCCGTGGTTCTGCACAGTCGACGTCAAGTGCTACTTTGGCACGAAAATAGATGAGTGGACACATTAATAGATACAGTGGCCTACGAAAGATTTCCAAATGCCTGCGATACATTTTCAGTGATTGCCGTGTGTCTCTAACTCGTAACTACAAATAAAAGGTTCACTTTGCATTTGAACTTCTGTTTCTCTGCAGCCTCAATGTTCAACCAGAGAGTTTCTCAATCTGTAGTTCCGGAGTCATTGTGTGACACGAGGACGGGGTCACAGGAGATCTTTAAAATTCATATAATTATACTTATTTGGCTTTTTTTTTTTTTTTTTTTAATACTATTAATTATAATCCACTTGCAGCTGGCGGGAAAACAAAAAAGGAAAAGTACATCACGCTCAAAATCACGCGGCAACTAAACCGCCGCCTAATTGTCGGGGTCGTGAGAATTGTGGGCACCTAAAAGTGGTAGAAGCGGTAGAGAAACACTTGGGCTTCTAGTCTGCCGTTAATGTCAACGAAGCGAAAGAGTCAAATGTTGCCTGAAATGAGTAAACCCGTGAACGTGATTGCGTCGGCTTCACTATACCGCAAACAGTTAGGGTGACAGGGTGAGAGACGAAAGTGTGGTGTGATTACTTCGCTGTATAGGAAGCAGCATGTTTTACTCTGAAGAAAACAACCACATTACTTGGTTGGCGGTGGTTGATTCAGCAGAAAGAGTAGTCAATGGGTGTTTTTTTTTTTTCCTGTAATCACTGTGGACAGTAGAAACAGTCCTGGTCTGCAGAGCTGGAAGCCTCGCTTGCTCGGATTTCAGCGCGGCGTTAAAACGGGGAAACCGGATCTGCACCGTACTCCTGAGCCCTAACACCGCTGAATCAAAACACCTTGAATAGATCACTGCTACATGCCCTCATCAAATCAGAGTTCAGTTCAAAACAATGCCAATATTATTCCTCACAATAGATGCTGTAAGACTAGACATCACAGGGCAACACTCCCCCAGATTTAAATTGTTAAAACACGGTAACAAACGGTTTTGTCTCCCGCACATTTTCCCGACCGTGTGTTCAAATCTCGTCAAGGCAATGTGAGCTACCAGAATAGAGTCGGCGTGTTTCCTGGATGTCGGTGCCTCCTTGGGCCCGATTTCCTCCCGATGGGGACGCAGCGGAGAGCGCAAACAAAGGTGGAGCCGGGGTGTCCGTCACCTGACTTGGCTTCTGTGCTGCAGTTTGGAAAAATAAGTCAGAGACTCCAGCAACACTAGAGGCCTCATTGCCAAACCACTTTCATGCACTACTCGGAAGTGAAAAAAAACAAACAATCAGGACTCTGGTTGCTCCACGTGGGTTGAGAGCTCAGTGCCCCAAATCATATGAAACGACTAATGGAGGAGGGAAAGGCGTGGAGATGTGAAACAGTACCAACTGAGAATCATCCAAATTAGTGTAGCCGCCGGTAACTCTAACCCAATCCGTGGAAACGGATGTAGAACATAAATGTATGTCGAATTATGGAAATGTGAAAAGGTTCTCTGGAGTCACGGGAATAGATCTGGGGGAAACAGGTCAGTCCCTGAACATCACAGACTATTAAAGACAGTGTGGGTTCTATGTTGTAAAACCATTTACATTTTTCCCTCAATTCTTCCAACTTGAAAGCATGTTTATGGCCAGTGGAAGTTCTGGCCATGGCATTTTTGCCATGGTCACTATTATATCCAACACCTGCCCCTTTAAATGGACAATTTTCTCTCTCTCTCTCTCTCGCACCCGAACGCCTCATTTAAGTCTATATCTTTTGCTTCAATCTTGCTAATGAAGCGCAAAAAAGAAAAGGAAAAAGAGAGCTGCCAGAGATAAACCATGCCCTTAGTGTGTCTGAACCCTTCCTCCCTCCGAAGCTGGGAGTGAAACCGGCTCCGTTGGTGGGACTGGTGTCCGAGCGGCGCTTCAACAGGTTGAAAACGAGCTGGGAATAATATTTTCTGGCAAGCGCCACTCACTTATTACCAGGTGACATTCAGATATCAAGTAGACGGCAGCGGGAGCTGGCACGGAACCCCGGTGCTGCTTTCTACACTGTGACCGTCCGACTCATTCAGACGGGGAGACGTGGTCCACAGACAGACCGTCCCGTATCAGAAAAGGCATCCCTGCAGCAAGGGAGTATCCTTCAGTCCTTCCTGCAAACTCATTTTAATCCCTCAGGTTAAAAAAAAAAAACACTTGAGTTGTCAACTTGAAGTTGAAATTCCAAATTCCAAAAAAACTGAGCCAAAATACGATCTCATTAAATGTTACGCGACGCTGCTTTCAAGAGATCTCAGCATCTATTATTATTTTGGTTGGCAGTACAAAGTCTTAGACATTTGCACACACAGCTTTAAAAAATAAAAAAAAGCCCGGTTCCAGATGGTCATTCGGCGGGCCGATCAAGATTAACACATGATATTAGCAAACATCCACCCGGCTTAAGTGTCCTTGAGCAACACAGTGAACCTGAGCGCATATCTACCTCAGAACTGGCTATGACTACTACCTATGACTACTACCTATGACACACACACACACACACACACACACACACACACACACACACACACACACACACACACACACACACACACACACACACACACACACACACACACACACACACACACACACACACACACACACACACACACACACACACACAAAACTATTAGCCTGCTTATGCATAGAAACACCTCATTTCTCTACTCTGTCAGCAAAAAAAAGCAGCATGGGGGAGGCGACGACAGTCTATTTATCCGCCTTAGATGAGGCAAGACCAGTCTAGCCGCCTGCTGCCTCTGACATCCACCGCACTGCCTCAGACAAACTCTACAGAGAAGCTCCGGTGGCCGGCTGGTGATATCCAGCGGGTCGGTCGACTCGGCTGTCAGATAAACGACGCATTAGGCGGCCGAACTGTGTCCAGCTTTTAAGTATTATAGAGGTTCAACAAAGCAGTTGACTTCCTGCGAATTTTGACACACTCAAAACTAAGCCTGTCAGACAAAGACGGATATCTGAATATTAGTGTTTTACTGAGCGTTGAAGGTAAGTTCACACATTGAATCAGATCACAGAAACTCAACACCTTTGCACTGCAGCTACTTCCGCTCGGAGAACAGACCTAAACAACCGTCTAGTCAGCCGTCCGGACATCCAAGCAAACCATTACATAATCCTCTGCTTTAGAGAAAAAACGCTTTGTTAAGTATTCCGTCCTTTACACTAAATATGTGTGTGTGTGGCCATTATGGCCCTCAGAAAGACCTCCACCAACTTCAGCAGCACCACATGCCCTCCATGTGCCCGAGTTGCTCAGCCCCCCTGCAGCCATCGCTGATGTTTACTTTTGTGGAGCAACAAGTCTCATCAGACGAGTCCAGTTGGCAATCAAACGAGCTGCTACGCTCCCAACAGCTCGCACCAACTTAGTAAAAAAAATAAAAAAATACACAGATTATTGGCCACTACTTGTACATCAACCAGCGACCTGCAGTTGCCTGTAACACATCCATGAGAGGTTGCTACAGGGGTGTAATTCCCTGCAGGCAGGTGCTAGTGATGGGAACAATCGTTGCATGAGGTAGAGGGGAGGAGAAAAAAAAGAAAGAAAAAAAAGCGAGTATAGAGACGGTAGCGACCGTCAAAAAAACAACAACCACAAACGCCAGCTGTTGAGGAGAGCTGCATTTCCACCCGACTCCCATCACTGGAAGCTGACTGTGTGGAGACTTTAAGGGAGCCTGAATGTTACACAGGTTAAAGAGCCCGGAGCTGCTCAGCCCGTAGTAGCTGTATCGTACCCAGGCACCACAGCGTTTTCAGAAAGAAATAACCGCCATTAGTGTATGGTGTAGGGTCATCACGGACAGATGCTCTTCAAAGGTGTTCTTCAAAACTCTGTTCCAGACATAACAAATTACAGAAGAAAACATTTGGCCATACACTTGTATTTTTCATAAAAGATGGCTCGGATTGTTGGCCACCGAGGTAATCCACCATGTCATGACAAATACACACACACTATTATGGCCCATGCTTTAATTGCACGTCATAATATCGCGCTCGTGCTGCTTTCGAGTAGAGGCTCGAGATCCTGCTGGCTGCATCTCCTCGTTTTGTAAACACTCCCCACATGCTACCTAGGAGGAGAGCTGCGTGGCCGTGCTACTTACCGAAGGTAGTACTGTTTTAAAGCAAATGCAGCGTTGGAGCAACTCCTCGGAAAGTTGAACTCGTCCCCGAGTTCGATCCATTGGTTTTTGTCAGAGACCTGGAAGGAGACGGGGGAAACGAGTCCGTTAGGGAGATAACAAGCACTTCCAGCGGCAACAGCAACACAAAAAAGAGCGGTTTCACTATAACCATCTGGTCGGCTACAGGTTCCCCCCAATGAGGCCAATCATTAATCAATAACTTCCTCCAACTGCTGAAAATATATTTAAAAATAGTGACTTTTAAATTACCCACCAGTGGCTCGCATTTGGTAGAATATCGTTAAATTAGCTGCTAATATACCCGTTATCCTAACATATTTACATTTGTCACATCAGTAAGTACAACTGACTCCCTTTAGGATAGTATCGTTACTGTTGAGGCTAGTTAGCACCGTAGCTAACAAGCTACCTTGACTTTTTCAAATTTTTTTGCGTTAAAACCGACCGAGGCTAAACTCAAACCAACCGCCTCCGCCTAAACACGAACGCTTCGGCGTGCGGAGAGCCGTTCGGTTGTCGGAGCGGGTTTTTGCACCGTTTACCGTGTTCACTACACGGGCCTGTGAGGCCTACATTTTGAGATCAGCCATGAAGCCGAAAGAAAGATGGCTATGGCGAGAAAGCGCTATCAAGCTTCCCCCCGGGTGGAAACTACCGGTAAAAAACCCCGGGCGAGGCGCCGCGTGCTACGCGGTGTTTCCCGGGGCCGGGCTCCGTGCAGATAATCGATGTTAAACGTGCCCGCTAATTTCGAGTCCGCTCCGACTACACTCTGACTGCCGAGCGGTCGGGACTCTCGATTCAAAGCACACAACAACACAAGCCACCACATTGCATAGAGATACATGGAGAACTAGCACAAGGCCAACGCAGACCCACTATCGTTTGTGTGGAGGGTTTACACTTGTCCCGGGCTTCTCGCGACCGAGTTGTAGAGTCGTCCACCGGGGAGTCCACGCAGTGTGGAGAGAAATCCACTTTTAGTTCCCACTCACCTTAGCAAATCCACCTAAAGCGACGACTCTGACATAGAGAGCATTCAGGTCCAGCTCTTTCCCACCCACGATAGGAATCTTCCTGAACGGCGATCTGAGGGGATAACACAAGAAATAAAGGCATACGTGTTTAAATAACAGTTTGGGTTAACTCACGGCCGAATGCAATTAAGATTTAAAGTTGCATTTCTTGGGAATAAAGACGCCCCAATCTCACCCTCTGCTTTGGTGAAATTGCCGCAGCTCGTCCAGGAAAGCCTGTCCTTTCCTTCGTTGATCTAGTAGATTTTTCCCCGTCGAATTTGCCATTGTTTTTGCATGCAAAAACGGTTAAACCCCACTTCAGACGCTTCTTAAGACACCAAGGATCCCATACTCCGCCGGCGCTCAGTCATTCGCGAAGCTGAGTGTTTAAAAAGTTAAAGAAATAGCTGATAGCAAGAAGAGCGGCAGCTCGCTAATAAAGACTGATGCACACAGAAAGCGAGCCCGAATTCAACCCCGGACTAAGTTCCGACGAACAGTCACAAATACGACCGATTCACCGGCAGACTGCAAACGCCATGGCCGAATGTGTAGAATTAATGCTTTTGGTCGCGGTTGTATTCGTTTGGAGTGGTTTGACAGTGTGTTACGGACGCAGCTCCGAGGCTATCGCACACTGTAGAGCGGCAGAGGGATGCAGTTCTCAGACAAAAAGATGTGGAGGCCGAGGAGCTCGGACTGCCATGCGTGCAGCGCCCTCTGTGGCCACAGGCGGCACTGCACCCTCCAGAGCGGAGAGCGGGTGCTGGAACAATAGAGACTGTTTTCTTTTTTAGGGACCGTCTGACAACTCGTTTCTCTGTTTGGAAAACGGGTCAGGAGGTACTTGGAAATGTCCCGTGGGGGGAGGGGATAACACTAATTAACATAGCTCCCTTGTTATCCCAACCAGGCGTGTAATAGAGGGCGACCCTACTTTTTTTCTTTTTTTTTTATATCTGTAAAATATTACTTTTCCAAGGCTGACTTAAAGCCTTTAGTAGAACTGACTTCGACTGCACCAATAGCCTGTTAGGTAAATGACGACAGAGTATTTCCAATAGGAAACAAACAATTTCATACTCCACAGCAATATTTAAAAATACCATGCAGCCACTTAAAACCAGCACTGCAGTAGTCTGTAGTATTGTCTATTGACATTTTATTTTATTTTCAATCCACTATTCTACACAAAAATAAGGTATGATATATAAGGGAAAAAAATACTTCCACAATAAATAAATCCTTCATATATTTAAGGAGGGTGAAGTACTTGATCATGAGTAATGATTGTTTACTTGTTTTTTTAATGATCATCTAAAGGCAAATTTACCACTACACTAAATATATTTTGACATTCATGCATTTCCATTTTCGGAAAATGATATATTCTTGCATAGGCGGTCATGTGCATTATGACTCTCGTACTCACTCCAAAAATATTTATTGAGGGACTTGAATAATCAGATATCTCTGTGTCTCGTGCCATTTTAAACAGTAATTCAGTGCAACCTGGGTTTGAGCTCTTAATTGAAAACGTGATGTCAATTGCAATTACCCTTTGAGCTTGATTTGGGATGTTTCTACATCAAGTGCCACTTGTGTTGCAATCTTGTTGATTTTGGAAATCCTGGGCAATAAACAGGCTACATTATGATGTCAATTATAAATGTATACTTCCACTACACATTGTGATCACTATCTGTCAACGCATCTATTTATAGATATTTGTTGTCGACATCATTGGTAGTTTACATATGGTAACTAACGTGTTTGGTGTTTACTTTTATCTTTCTTTCTGTAAACTTGTTAACACTGCGGTAAGCAGCCGCTATCCCCTGGCTGACCACCTCAACACGTCTTTTATCTCACAGGGTGGTTGAAAATTACTCCTGATCCCTTCTCCCTGTAACTGCCAAGCGGATATCTCCTTGATGGGGTTACATTCAACCATTACACGTACCCCTTTGCTCAATGAAAAACCTGTCACAAAATGGCGGAGACGTACGTTAGCAGACCCCATTTTGAGGAATTGACACTAGACAGCGGAAAAGTGCGTGTCCTTGCGTGTGGTTTTCAAAATACTGCTCCGTTTTTTTGCAAACAAACTGCGGCAAACGCGAGTTCACCTCGCGCCTGTTTGGACTCCCCCACCCGTCGAACCGAACTATGGGCTAACGAGTCGGTGGTGCGCTAGCCTGTTAGCTTAGCACACGTTAGCTAACTTAGCAACATTACGACGAACCTGTTGTGAGCAGTTTGTTTTAATCCACTTATCCACTAGCATAGCACGTTAACAAACAGCGTTTCTACTGATTTGTGTCGGTACTAGTCAATATTATTAGCGCTCTATTGACGAAGTTTTGGCGCTACAGATTACAGGCCCTTATTAACACTGCTAATATTGCTAAGTAGGTTACCTCCGGATGCGTGCAGTTCACACAGAAGCTCCCACAGTATACATAATGTTGCAGTTGTCGTCATTTAGCTATATATAACATCAAATGCTGAACACTACAAGATACTTCCTGCCAATTAGTTTAACGTTTGGTTGCCGTTAAAATCGTTTAAGGCACGCTGGTGTTGTAGCTAGCTAACAAGGTGGTTAGCCACCGTATGTGCGTAACGTGGACCTATATTCGCTTTGTATTTCCAGTTATTAGATAGGTTTTAAACAGTCCACACTGTTTAATAATGATATGACTTCTCGGTAGGTCGTAAAAATATGTCAGCACTCTGCATTGTGAGTCTCTGCTACTTCTGTCGGTGTAACCTTTGTATTGTATGTGACGTTGCAGTGTACAGGTCGGACGATGGCGTGCTTTATGTGAAAGCCATCTTTGTATAGGCTGCTTCACAGATATTAATATTGCCATACGGAGACATTAATCGTTTCTGTTCTATTCACCTCTCCTATCTTATTACTTGCCACTCTTGACTACGTACACATTCGCTATAACACCGCTACAATAATAAGTAGGACTTCGGTTGGTTGAATAGAATACAGTAATAGTTTAAGCAACAATGGGAAACACTGATAATATCGTGAATGCTTTGCTGTAAAATGGCCTACCTCATACATAAAGGCATTTCCTATAGCAGCCATAAGGTGCAGTTGGGAATTATTCAATTATTTCAATGCAGCTTTTCAGTTTTGCATCAAATGTGTGCCTGTGAATGTCTTGAGTTGACAGATTTATATACATTTTAAGTATTCAATGTTGTAATGATATACAGCAAGTATTGAAAATGCATGAAAGATCTGCAGTGATACATTTTCTTTATGATGATTTACATCTCTATTGTCTTGCATTATTTACCTTTTGGGCCCAAGGGATTACATAACAAAACATTACATTTAATTCCAGCTTGTGAATTTAAACTTGTTGACATATTTTAAAGGATTTTCTGGCTAGATTGAATGTAATATCTAATGGGGGGATGTTGCATTGTACAGCAAAACCCCTTTGCACCATGCACAGAGGCACAATGAAGATGCTGTATATGAGGCATGATATTGCGAGGGCAAAAACATGGAAATGTTGCGAGCAATAAAATTCCCATATGAGATCTCAAGTGTCAGATTAATGCTTTAATGCACGGCAGTCTGACCTTTTCATGTAGAAATACTCAAAACAGTCAATAATCATAGTATGTAGGGAATGAACAGGTGTATTAACTGACTTCCAGCAAATTATCATCCTGTCCATCTATAAAGAATCAGATATGTTTTCACAGGCATTAGTCAATGCACTTATCCTTAAAAGATCATATATGTTACATTAATATGACAGTCATACACCTATATTACGAACTAATGCCATAAAGGTACACATTAACCGGAAATGTACGCCTTAAAATATGCAAACAAAAAGCAGCTTGAACTTCGGTTCCATCCCTGACACCACCCAGTTAAACCGCTTCTTTTTTTTATTTTGAAGTGATGAATGCTGTGCGGTGACTGTGAGTGTGCGCTAGAAAGCTGCACGGTCAGTTATGCCATCACGCGCACGTCCTCATCGGATGTGACAGCCCGGCCCCTGGTGGCATATGGCGCAAACGGGGCCAGTAAGCCCAAGCTGCCTCCACGCACCCGGACAAAAAGATCCCAGTGGGACGCTAAGTGCGTGTAACGTCTTTACACCTCCCTGCTCCCTTGCGGCCTCCTCCACGCCCGATGGTCGGTGTCTCTCTGAAGTGATGCCCCCCCCCCCACCACCACCACCACCACCGTCGAGTCATTTGGTGGGAAATGGCTCCATCTTCTGGCGGGCGCGGGAAACACGTCCTGAGTGATGGTACGGGTCCGCCTCGCCGCGTTAGGAACACATTGTACTTGGAGGGATCAGTTGAGAGATTTTTATTTTTTTATTTTTTCAAACTGGATACAGTAACAGATGCATGCTGGGAGATGAGGGGAGGGAGCAGTGGGTGGTCCTAATACAGCAGTACAGTACACTTGGTGATGTCATTTAAAAAGTTTTTTTTGAGTGCTGGAACTTTTTTTGAATTTATATTATTTGCTTAAAATATTTTAATGGATTAAATATTGATAAATAAATTAAATGAATACAATTTTGCCACGCATTTAATATATGTATTTAATGTTTACTTTTATGGACAATAGACCATTAACCACAAAAGCAAAAGCATTTATAACCGAAACTAATACGCAATGAAAATACACGAAACTCGGTATGAATACAAAACAGCACAAAACACAAACAAGGATGCAACAAAATTATGACTCAATGACAAGTGCAAGTTTATTCATGACAAACAGCAAATTGCACTCGGAGCTGAATGATCGATATTTGACAGCCAACAATTATATGAAATGCCCAAATTTACAAATAATAATGTACAACATTGTCCCTTTCAGTTATGCTGTTTTTTTAAAAATAGTTTGCTATTGTTACTAGGTTGCAAGGAGACACAAATGCCACCCATAAATGCCACAGAATAACGAATCATTGTAATCTTCATCCCAAATTAACAAATTAGAGTAAAATAATCTACATGATCCCATTTTGAACTGTGCTGTCAAGCGTACAGATGTGTGCTTTTTTAAAAATGTAACTAAAAGATCCGAACACATTTTATCCTTTGTATTGGTTTAGATTATATCCATCTTGTTTTAGCTCAAATTGAACTAAACGGTAATAAATTAACATTACATGGTATTTTTAGAACCATTAAGAACTTGTGCTCCATTTCTGTACAGAACAACTGTCTCCTGTTGCAGAATCAGATATAATGCTTCATGCCTGGTGAGTTGAGCTCGTTTCCCTGAGCTCGTCTCAAACAGCAGTTTCTCAGTAAGAGATATATAAGAGACGCATACCAGTGCTGTTAAAGAGAGGAGAGCCTTAAATCAAACTGTCCCTCATGAGCAGTTCTCAGTGACTTTATAAAAGAAGTCAGTTCAGTTACTACCCCTGGACTTCTGCCTTTCAATAAATAGATAAATCATCGAACAAGGATCAAGGAGTATTTTTTAAAAAGCAGATTTTTTTTGTTAATTAGTTGCGATTGCAAAAAGAATGAATGAGTCGATTCAGAAATATAAGATTGCTGTTTTAATTGTTTGTAGGTTATGTGTATGACTATAATACAATTCATAATTCTGCTGGTTGCTTGAAATATTCATTTTCACCACTTTTTCAATAAAGTGGACCTGCCTTTTAAGTAGTAGCCATCGTTGATTTAATTACTCCTGAAATAAGTATTTAAACTTGTGATTGTCTAGACGTGCCAAGAGGTCTTCTGGGTGTGTTTTTCATCACTAGGTGGCAGTTGTGTTTAAAGGTTGGGAGCTAGATGAGCACAAGGATGTTGCTCATGAAATATGGCTTTTACTGGCATTACTTTTAATGTAATTACTGACTTTTTTATTTACCATACTGGGGTGTGACACTATTTCCTTCTTTTATTTTTTTTACATATAGTGATCCAGCCCATATCATAAACTGCATGCTTTTCAAAACACTTACTGTATGGTATAACATGACAACTGCAATTGCTCAGAGATTTGGCCGTATGTGAAAATTCGATGTATACACCTCCAGCAGACCTTTTTCGGGGTTTGTGCCACAGGAAATGGTACAATTCATGCACCAAAGGATTTTAACTAAACTGCAAACTTTGGTAAGTTGATGTCACTTTCAGCTCAAGTGGTTTTACTTCCACCTTTAATGGTACCACGGTTCTGTAATGTATTCAAGCTGACTCCAGACACACTGTATGTTGTTGATATAACAACATGTGTCTATCAGTGGACCTTTCTGGTTTACAGGCCAGAATGGATTCTGTGTTTCAGGATGACGGGTCACAGTAGGAAAAGCACAGGTGCATAAAATAGAATTGACGATGGCTGAATTCCAATTGGCTGTTCCAGTTTCAGGGTCCAGGTTTGGGTTGCGTGCTGGCTCTCACTGTCACACTGTTGTGACCGTCACAGCCCCGGCTCTAAAACTGTGGCAAAAACGGGAATAATTAACAAACAAAGTGATTTATTAACCAAAAAGTAAGTCAAAATATGTCAAACAGGTTGGAAACCAACACATGAATAGGCTACAACATGTGTTCGTTAGTGTTATTAGTAACACCTGCTTTAAACGAGTCAAAATGTCTGCTGTGAAAAAAACACCATATGAAAGATATGTAGTTTGTAATGCTGCGTTCAGAGTTGGTTGTGTGACTATTGAAAAAAAGATGCACTGACAATATCTCACTCATATCGTGTGTTGACTTACAGTGAACGACAGACTTTGGCTGACATGAGCCGCTTGATTATTTGCATAGATGAGTAAAGAGAGAGAGTTTTATTTCATTCAAATTGTGACTGAATCCATGCACTTAAATGATGTAGAAAGGACTCCAATAACCTTCATATGTGGTTAATTTGTATGATTTGCCAGCAGCATTTCTTTTCAATCAAGAATCCAGCCAAAGTCCCTTGTTAAAAACGCACCATTTATCTTCCATACGGTTACTTATTAGCAGCTTATCAGGTCAGTGAGGTTGAACAGAAGAAAACCTGCAGTTCAGTGAGCTCAGGCACACAAGGGGAATGTTTAATCTGCACACAAACACGGCAGTGTCAACAAAGTTTGAGTTTAGATTATTCACAATGAAAGTTTCTGTTAATCGTTAATCGTCATCTATATCCAGTTTCAGGGAGTTTAAAAGGGGTCAGCTGGCAGGGAGGCAGCTGGAAGACTGGTTGTTTCCTGAAGTATTTATGACAAAAAAAAAGATTGAAGCGGAGGCTGCCATGGTTTCACACCACAATGGCAAAGGGTGCTGCTGAAACTCAACACGAACCTGTCCTCCTTCCCCCCTCATGGGACGAGGCAGCCGTGGACAGCCCCTGGAGAGATAGCTGGCTGCAAAGGTTCTCATCCTCCTCATTGGTCAACATGAAGTAGGCCCGTGTGTTTGGAAACGACGGGTCAGTGATGTTTGTGTGGCGAAGCTGTGGACGTCAACATCATTACATTCCTATCAGGGGTCTCCAAGCAACAAGGGGCCTTTACGACAGTCGAGGTGATACTGGTTTAAATTCAATGGTTTCCCCCACTGCACAATGTGAACCAGCCGTCATGGTGTCCCCCGGTTACATACTCGAAAACAGCCTTATGTCCATAAAAAGCCATGCCTCACCCTAATTTTATTTTATAGAATTTTATCTTATCTTATTTCTCACTTTATACATTGCTTTTACATATGTGTCTCATTCTTTCACAACTGTCCATCTTCTTCTGAGCATGTCGGTGGTGGTAGTCCCCATGAACTTATGTTGCACTTGGACAACAATCCTGTCAAAAGGCAGTGGGCTGATACCTAAATTAACCCTTGTGCTTTAAAGCCAGGAATAATATCTTATTTTTCATCAAATATTTTGTTTCTTTTGGGATGTAGCAACTTTTTCCTTTGACACAAACTGAACTTACACATTTGTAGAAGGTGACAAAATACAGAAGATTAGTACAAAGCATTGTTATTGCGCCAAATAAGGTCACTCTTAATGTGTATGTTGCATGGGCTAGAAATGACCAATTGGTTCAAAATCATGCTCATAAGCAGTTTCTTATAGTCATACAGTTTCAAACTGAGAAAACAAGTACGTTGTTTTTGTATGGGAGTGCGTTTTTACTGCACACAAACCAAACAAGTGAAGAGCATACAGTGATAGTAGAAAGTGGTTGGATTCCTAAAACAGATGAGGGAGGAGCTGAGGAGTAAATGACTGCATAAAAACAATGTGAAAAAGGGAAAAAAAACATAAAATCCCTATCTCACTCGTAATTCATATAGCAATCTTATTCTAAGATGCTTTCATAGCTTTATTTAGGCACTTATATTTCATTTACGTGAGTGTGTTTTCATCATTCAGTAAAATGACACTCAGGTGAGCTCGTGGCCCCGCCCCCGGCGGACCGGGCGCTCTGATTGGCTGATTCGAACAGCGCTGCCCATAACACACAGCAGCGGAAAGCACGAGTAAATCCCGACAACTGGAGTACCAACTCAAGACTTCCACAAGGAGAAAGAAAAAGGCTTTAAATGAACACAAACTGCTCCGACTTTCTGCTTGAAAACTCCACACCCTTCAGTGTTGCTGGTAAGTCTCAAACTTTTGCTTAATTTCCGTGGAAATAAACGGGTTAAGTTTGTCCGAAAAGTTTTCGCCCTGTGAGGAGAGAGAAAAAAAAGCTTTTCCTCCCGTTTCTCCCCAAAAACCCACGAGGGAGCCTCGTGGAAGCAAAAATGCTGAAAAGACCGTTATTTTGTGTACAAGTGAAGTCCAGTGTGTTTTTAAACTAATACGTCCCATTCAAATATAGATACTTGTCTTGGCAAGCTGCCAGGAACTCCGAGTTAATTAACGCAGCATTTGAAGTATAATGGACGTTAAGCTTCATGTATGTCTTTTATTTTTGTTGCTTTTTTGACTAAAACGTCGAACACGCGGCTAGCTAGCCAGTATCTTCAGTGACTGTCACGTCACTTTCACCTCAAGGCGGTGGTTCTGTTTGTGGCTGCACGGTCCTCTTTCGCGCGAGCCACAATTGCATTTCAAACAGGGCTGCAGTTTAAAGTCACAACCGAACTGTACCGATTCCAGTGTTACGTAATGACACTTAATTGACATTGACGGGTCTGAGCGTGCTTCTGGTGAGTGTGAAACAACAGACCTGCACGCGGTTGCCTTTGATTGGCAGGCGGGAATAAACAGGTAAGAGGATCAGTAGTTTAGAGGTGCAGATGTGTGAAATGGTGTCCGAGGTGTTGCATGGTAATAATGTGTGGCTGATCGTGGGATTAAGTGAGTGTTGTTTGTGGTGATTGCATTAGGAAGAGACGGAGGGTGAAATAGATTCCCCTTTAAGCTGGTGTTTATGGAATGAAAGCAGACACACACTGCTTTACCCTGCAGGGGTTTTTCCCTATTGTGCCAGGACAATACAGAGGGATACATTAACATGTGACAATCCTTGTTTCCTGTCTGAGGAAAGAGGAGGAAGTAAATGCTCTGCAGGTGCTTCCTGCAAAACACACCAGGGAACCGCCATTCACACTGGCCATGCACCTTTTGTCCTCACCAACAGCAATATATCGGTGAACCACCTTGTGGTTTAGCTTGATGATCCTTTTGCTGCATTCGTTCTATACATATGTAGAATAATACTATATATAATCGCTGAGTAAGTAGGAGATGCGGTGTTGTTGTGGGGTCTTGGACCAGACGGATAAATGAATATTTCCACATCCAGTGACTTGTTCATTGGATGTTGCCTTTTACACCATTACACAGAACGTGACAACAACATTGTCCCACACTTGTCCAATAATTTCCACTATTGATCCCAAACAGCAGTCGGCTCTGCTGGCTTTCACCTGCTCAGCTGTTGAAGTTGACTGTGCTCCACGCCTTAGCAGCTAATTTAGTTATTGTTGCTATTTGCCGAAGAAGATCCTGCTGTCAGGCTGCACTCCAACCACGGAAAGTCATGGGTCAAAATTAACTTTTTTTTCTTGGTGAACACTCTCCAGAGAAACTCTGACTCCCCGGCGTTAGTTTTGTTCATTTTTCTTGTCTGTTTAGTTTCGTCTGGTGATTTTATCTGTGAGCTTTAAATTGATATTTTTACCTTGAACAATGGAAACAATCACCATGTAAGAGGAAGGCTGTCCCCAAGTGGCCAAAAAATGAATGGAAGTTGACGGTCAAATGTTTCAAGCAGTCATACAATGTACAGTATCTAAACTACCCTCGTGCAGCTTTAATTTCATATTCTGTAGGTCATGCGTTCATTCATTCAAACTTAACCAGCTTGACTGCGTTTTGTTTGATTGTGGGCAGGAAGTGTTCACTAAAAGTATCCGATAAAGCAGCTACGTTTGAGTCCATGTAACGCTTGTTCACCGGAGTTCATCGTGATGACGTCGTCCTTCAGACTGAACAACGATCTGTGGGCAGATCACTGGAAATGCAGCACGGCCCTCTGTTTCAGACCAAGCTGTCACTGCTCAGCTCTCAGTGAATGAGTAGCAGCCCCACTTCCAACTTCATCTTCATAACCACCATCTGCTTGATCTTTGGCATCAGGCCCCGCGGTTTGGGCCTGCCAGGGCTCCCGACGGAAGTTGAGGCCAAGGCGCGTGTGCACACACACACACCAGATGAGACAAAGAAGGCTTAATGAGTTAAAAATGCACATGGGCACATATGGACTGCGATGCTGCGTGTGTGGACACAATGGAGATGATAATGAAATCTTGGATTACCCCTCATTTATTTAGGGTACAGTTTACAGGAAGGGAACGGTGGGGCTGGTGTGTGTGTGTGTTTTGTTATTATGCCTGTGCATGCATGCGTGTGGATACTGTAAATAGTTGCAGAGTAAAGCATATAAATGGACATAGAAACATTTCTACGATGTAAGATAACGGATTAATCGGCGTATTATTTGAATGCAACAAGTCCAAATGTGGATACAGTCATATTTTTACATTTTAGAACTAAAATCCTTATCTGGAGAAAATGTCTTATTTGGTTGATTTACGTCAGATTTCCTGACATTAAAATCAGTCTGTCATATTATGTTTTTCCATAGTTTCCATTTTAATGTCACTTCCAAAGACGTGCTTTAACCTCTTAATATGGGGTTGTGATTTAGAGACCAAATGCTTTATCGTTTTTGCTGATTATTTGGTGCTGATGGGACATTTTACAAACTATCGTTATTGGGCTCTGATCGTGGTCGATGACAGGGGAGCTGCAGAAAGTGAGTGTGTATCTGCTCACTGAAGATCAAAGGGTGCACATGTTTCTCCCACCATGTCTTAGCACTGGTGAGGCTTATTAAGGTGAAAGGTAACCTTTTTTTTTTAACCCCCCTCCCCCCCCACACTAACTTGGATTATTATGTGACAAACAAACGTGGCTCATTAGGCTGAGCCTGACGACGCTCTCGCGTCTCCTTGGCCTGACCTATGAGGAAGGGGATGGGGCTGTTTAGGCTACACAGGCTTATCTAAACTGACCCTGGTGAAGCTTGTTACACGGCAACAAGGGTTGTCTTGTTTGGACGTTACATATCTCAGTTTGTGGTTAACAAGTCCTCGATGATTGACAGAACTCGCAAAGACTTTTAGTTTAACAGAATCTAAAATATCCCACGTGAGGTGTTATCAGTAAAGGAAGGGTTCACGTGATTAACTAATGTTGACCAAAAAGGAGTAGCCCAGAAACACTGGTAGGTTTAAAGTGTGCACGTGACGTTTGCAATCAAAATGTCCCTGAGACCGTTTGTTCCCTCCTGCTACGCCTCTCTGTCAACAGTTTCACGTCCCGGTGTGTTGAAATGAACACGTGATGTGATGCGAGGTTCATTATGGGATGACCGGCGGTTGAAAAACTTTTGAAAATGCCAGCAGAGGAAAGGGCAACGGTCAGGTTGGCGCGCTAGTGAGCTCAGGTATTTCAAACTGCTGGCCTGCTTGATACCTGCGCTGCGACTGAAGCAATGATGTCATTGCAGTCAGTTGGTGTGTGTGTGTGTGCGTACGTACGTGTGTGTGTGCACATACGTGTGTGTACGAGGTCAGCAGAAACAGCTCAGAGCTGGCATCTTGCCAGGCCTGCTGCAGCTGAAAGGATGCTGTGCCTGCCTGCGTTGGACACTGTTGATTGACTCAACCGACTGATTGCTAACATTGTGTGTGGGGGGTGTGGTAATGGAAAGTTTCAAACTGTCGGTTCATGCTTTGTAGTTGGCAGAGAACGGTGCCGTGGTGGTTTGGAAACAGACGAGTTGTGGTTTGTCCATAGCTCCATGAAGTAATTTCAGTCAAAGTTAGGAAGTGTCTCCAAGCGTGGATTAGTGGAACGCAGTGACATGGGGTACTTCTCAAGTCTCTTAATTGTCGTCTCCTCGCTCCTCGCTTGAACCGGAAGTTGTTTCTGCGCCGCCATATTGACGGCCGTCCCAAAGCTCTAATGTAGCTCTGAGGATGGAGGAGGGACCTCGGAGGAGCCATGAGCGAGGACCCACGAGAACAGACTTCCAGGAAGTGTTTTAACGGCCGACACGCCCCCTCATTGTTCATCAGTTATGTGATTGGACGCTGCAGCCGATCGGACTGACTGTCTGGAGTTTAACACCAGAGTGAAGACAGATCACAGAATAAACTCAAGCTTTATATTTGATTAGGTTTCTGATTTACCATCTGGTTTAAATAGATGTTCATTGTAGACTGAACAACAAAACGACCACAAACAACTTTCTTCATTTATTAGAAGGATTTGTGTTTTCATGATCTGATGTTTCCCTCAATAACTTTATTATGAATACAATTAAAGTCAGAGAGAGCTGGAGAGACGAAACACTTTTTGCATCATTCCTGAGTGTTTGAGTTTTATAATTTAAGAGAAACAATAATCATATTCTGGGTTATTTAATGACGCCACAGTCACAATTTCAAAATTTAAAGACGCAAATAATTCATAAATAAGACGATCGCATTCCACTGGTAGAAATCGATCCTGCGCTTATAAACATAACACAGTTTAACAGACTACAGAGAGAAACACCTCTACAGTGGTGATTACTGTGTCTTTATTAGTAGTTACTGTTATTAAGTACAGTGATCATGTGAACAGACACAAACTTCTCAAAAGTCTCTCCAGCTGTTAAAGCCG
Organism: Anarhichas minor; assembly: GCF_050575085.1. Lineage (NCBI taxonomy): Eukaryota > Metazoa > Chordata > Actinopteri > Perciformes > Anarhichadidae > Anarhichas > Anarhichas minor. The sequence continues at coordinate 1,164,690 of NW_027466501.1, forward strand.
ACTGACAGCTGATCCAGCTGTGATCATCAGAAACAGACGTCGCTTCACGTGACGCAATTGAGGAAAGGACGTCTCATGTCTCTTAAAACATATTTCCTCGTTCTTCTCTCCTTGCATGGTTTTCTCCATGCATCCCTGGTGGGAGGGACTAAGACGCAAGGAAAGGACCCAAGTGAGGGAAACGGGGATGCAATTAAGAGACTTGAGAAGTACCCATAGACACACTATTGCCGGCCTCTGCATGTTTCATGCAAACCAGTGCATATGATGTGTCACCTGACTGTATCACACAGCCCCCATTCATGTTTTCATGAACGGCGAAACATAAAGCATAGAGCGCCTCGTGAAGCTACTGTTAAACATTGGAGGCACCGTTTGTACATCCTCTTCTCCTAAACTGGCGAGTATTATTTATTTAGTGTGTGTTGCTGTTTCAAGGTTTGAAATGTGAGGAATCTCTTTGTCAAGTCCGCTCATCTTAGATGTTGTGTTCAGTTAGCTTCTTGTATCTTCTGCTGAGGGACGATGAACATTTTCTATTTTCTAAGACTGCAGGACAGACGTAAAGATGCGATTGGATAAAGATGTCCTTTGAAAAGCAACAAGAGTTTTTAAAGGGGCTAGTCAATGGACAGACATGTTTTGGATACAGACGTGTCTGATTGTATCTTCCGTTTGACCCGAGGACAGTCTTGTGTGGTAGCTCACATGCAAGCCGATTGTCCTTTTTTGTACTGATCCTGAATCAGCTCGCGTCTGTTCCTTTGCTGGTGAAGGTTATGGAAGGCAGGGCGGGGGAGCCTGATCCTGAGTCAGCAGCGAGGGGCTTTGAAATCCCGGTGATGATCCCGGATGTGTGTTCTGAGCCGTGGATTAGCATCACACAAATCAAAATGGGATTGGCAGGTGGCTCCCACTCATTCAAGCCTTTAAGATGGACTTTACTCACCGTGTCTCACCTCTAAGGAAAAGACCGCTCCATCAAGGACGAGAGGAAGGACGCCAAGAAATGTTTTAATCCTGCTTGAAAGGGGGGGGGGGGGTCGTCTTTTAGCATGGAACACGGTGATGAGCAAGCTGGTACAGGCCCGGAGAATCGCTTTTAGAAAGTTAAGTTTCATTGAAGATGTTGTTTGACAACAGGCCGTTGACGTATATTTACTTTTTCATTCTACTCAACTGAATGAATTCCCCTCTCGCAGCCGGGCCCCATCTGCAATGAAAAGGGGGGAAGCCGAGGCTCCAAATGAAACGATCCACCGACGGGGTAATTAAGTCCAGACACAAAGGGCTCAGCAGGAAGGAGTTTAATAGAGGAGGAGTTGGTATTCTCTGGGGGGGGGAGTTTGGCCCAGCAGAACCCTTTAGGACTGCAGGGAAGTGGAAAGGGCGCAGGAGGTTCACTGGCCCGCAGCCACTTCACACCACGGGTACTGGGTACACAAATGTATGACTCATCCGTTTCTGTCTGCTCAAGTTATCAAATGAAAGGCCTAAAAATAGGGCCTCTTCTTCACGCCGAAAACCTCTCAAAAAAAGCTCTCCAGGAGCTTGCCCGACGATCCGACAAGACTCCATCACATGCAGAGTGGTGTACAGTAGAGCCAATTTTCCCTTTTTGAAAAAAAATAAGTTTTTTTATTTATTAAAGGTGGCTGCAAGCTGTTTAATACTCAAAAAAAACAAAAACGTACAGGTAAAATTAGATGAAGGATATCATGAGTTTCTCCCCTGACAAATGCACAGCACCATGTAGCGGAAAATCAAAAGGACATCAGCGCCTGAACATTCTACTTTTAACTCATTACATAATGCGTTCTCATTTCTTCCTCTTTTTTTTAAATTTGCACTTATGCACGGGTGCTCTCATGCACCACCGGAGCACCGCAGGGCTGCATGCGTGCGCCACGTGCTGTGTGTGTTGTGACGACGGAGCGTCGTGGAGGTGGATGCTACTCTGCTGTCTGGAATAGCGCTGATCCTCTTAAATGATTACTAGCTGCGACCAGAGAGAGGGGAGGGAGAGAGGCGACCTGCGTGGGCAGCATGCGGACAGATGTCTCACCCCCACCCTCAACAAAACATACACAGCATCTATGTTTAGTTCAGACTAAAGGGAAGCTCGTACGAGATCCCTTCCCTTTTTAATAGACTCCCAGTCTATTATATTGCTCATTTGTACTGGGACAAAGGCAATTCCTTTCATTTACTCAGGAGGAAGTGGATTGTGTATTGAGCACTTTAAGGAGAAAACAGGCTTCGTAATGAGGAAGGTTAGCTAAATTAGTTGGGACACTTTGTTTACATTGATACAGCCCTTTAACATGTGTGGCTGCACTGAGACAAATTGACACAGTCGTCATTACAGTCTTTATTTAGTTTTTGTGAATGTGTGTCGGAGCCCTGCAGGTCTGGTACCACGTCAACTTTGAAGTTTAATTGGCACTAGTGGAAATGCAGTTACGATCTGCATGAAATCTGAATATTTTTTATTTTTTTTACAAACATCTGGAAACATCATCTGAAGTTGACCCTTTTTAAAAGGTGGTTGAGTCCATTCCATGTGGAAATGGTGCTTTTCCTGAGGGGATGAAACCCACAACAAGGCTTTTTATTTGGCTCATAACGAGAAATACAGGTTGATCAACCCAAACCTGACCAGGGTCTTTTGTGTACCGGGTTTCTGTGCCTCATTGACTCAGTTAATCCCAACGTGTCTTAAGAAATACAGGAATGGTTCTCATGTGCACCGGAACAAGCGCTAATGTTTGAGCTAACCGAATGGGGAATTGGGGTTCTCGGAAAGTTGTGAATCCCCTCCTTGTTCTGTGGACGGGGCTTTCTCAGAACGGCCAAGCGATGACAGAGTAACAGCTGCATACAAATCAAAGAACATGGTCTGAAAATCTGCCAAATCTTCTGGAAGCTAACATCTTGCTTGCGGGGAGGCGGCACGTTTGACAGAAGAGTGCTGGCACTGTCCGATGTCTTGTCTCCCGGCAACCGTTTGGGGAATGTGCGTGGTCGTGCTCGGTGTCACCGTGTCGCGCCCTGCCCTTTCCAATGTGCCACTCCCACGTTCACCACCATTATAAAACGTGTTTTGTCTTCGCCTTTTTTTTTTTTTTTTTTTTGGGCTCCGATTCTCTCGCCCTCCTCTGCGCTTGACATTTGACTGTGTGTGTGTGGTTGCCTTTGGTCCCCGTAGGGAGTCATGCTCTCGGTCATCCGCCGGGGCCCCAGATGCACACAACTGGAGTCCGGAGCCAAAGATTTGCCCTTTTTGTCCCGTGTTGTTCAGAGGGATTCTTCTCGCATGCCTGCGTGCTGAAAAGAAGCAGAGCCATTCTGGATTGTTTCCCTCTTTTCAAATCCTAAATGTCGCCATTCTGTCACAGTTTCTGGTTATTCCCCTTTGAGGCCTTGAGGACGTTGCTTTGAAAGACTCCGCTGACCCTTTTTGAAATCCTCTCGGGCTCGTTCTAGATGCCACAAATCAAGCTCGATCATTTAGTAGCTGTGCTTTCATTCAATTGTCAAGAGAATTTTCAGAGACTCTTGAAAAGTTGCAATAAAGAAATACGGATTCCATTAACTGTTTTAGAGCGAATAAACTGCTACAGCGTAGTTTGGTTAGAAGTTGGCTCTTTAAGCTACGCATGTCTGTCGTCTGCCAGTAAGCCGTGTAGAAGACGTAGAGAACCCAAAACAAGTTGCTCTGGAGAGAGACCTTCAGAAATTGGTTTTCCACAAAAAAAAACCTCAAGCAAGCGCAGAAACTTTTTTCACATTTGCGGATAGTTTAGCAAATTTGTCCGTTTCAATACATCTTTTCTCATTTAATATTTCTATGCTCGAGAGTTTGAGATTCTAAAGACTGCCATTGACTCTTTGAACAGCACAGGGTATCGGTGCATGTTGTAGTTTCATTTCTTCATTTGACCAAACATTATTGAAGAGTTCACTTCTTTCCATGTTCCTGGGTATTCAGTCTTGTGCGTGATCCGGTGCCCCAGGACACCTGACGTAATATCCATCGCGGTGCGTTCACAGAGCGGGCCTCGTTAATGTTGCGTCTCTGCTAAACAGCACTGTAGTCATCAGAACAGCTGTTGGAAAAACCAACATCTGTGCGTCTGACTCGAGTGTGTGACGTCATGTTCTTTGCGCTCTTTTAGAGATCGCTCTCTCCAAAGAAAATAAACTTGTTGGTGTTCCACATGGACGTGCAGCTGCCCTCTCTTCATGCCGACGTCCACCGCCATCACAAATGGAGAGACGAGCTCTCTGTTTTCCTGCTTCCCACCCCAAACTTTCTACTGAGTACTGGTTTGGGAGAGGTCTGGGGGGGTTAAGTGTACTGGTGGGACTAGAGGGAGGTGGGGGATGAAAAGGACACACCTCACTTCACCTCCACCATCTCATTCAATTTCATCCATCCTGGTTCTGGTTGGGGAGTTCCTGGTTTGGCTGCTGGCTTGTAGATGAGAAGGTGTGTGTGTGTGTGGTGGGGAGGAGTGTGGCAAGGTAAGAAAACAATGGAGGCTTTGTGAGAGGGTCCCGCCGTGACATGATTGTTGGGGGGGGGGGGGCAGGGCTTAGCGAAGCGTAGCCACTTCATTAGTCAGGGCTCTCTGTTTGCACCTCCTCCTCCCATCCATCCTCCCTCCCTGTCATTCTCTCGCCGCCTCTCCTTCGCCGCTCACTCGCAGAGCCACAGAGGGAAGAGAGAGACGCTCTGGCAGGTCAGCAACGAGCGCAGCGCAAAGGGGTTTTAACTCGGCACCGATGAGGATGTGCTTTTGAGGCTGATCGCAGTTGTTCGGCGGAGCTACCTCGCTCGGCAACCGTACCGCTGTTTTTATTTATTTATTTTTTCTTGTCCTGAGGTAAGTTATCTCGTCGTCCCGTCCTCGACCGCTGACTTTGCATCTTCTCTCCCCGAGCTGCAGATTTTGGTGTCGGATGACGGCAGGATGAACAACAGAGGATGTGATCTTAATGCTTCCTAATGCGTTTGTAGATGAGGATGCAGGAGTCGTTTTATTTTTTGCTTTTCATGTAAATGTCATCACTCTGTGCGGGATGACGTGTGTAAAACACCATGCGGCTAGAAGTTTCACAAACCCATCTTGGTGTACACTGTCGGGTTTATGTGAGGTGATGTTTGTGTGTCTGCGGAGCATGCTGGGGGGTGGTGGTGCTGGTGGGAGGAGGAGACTATTGCCTCAGCTGTGTTGACCAAATTATCAGTGTTATTAGGATCTACTTGCCTGTGATTGCTTTTGCCCCCCCCCCCCACCTCACCCACTGCCTTTCTTTGTCAAACGCACACCCTCGGGGACAGTTGAGCGTCGGGGTAATCCTTCACATCCTGTGTGGGACTAACCTCATCACTTCCTCGTGAGAAAGTCCGATCCTCTCAAATTCACTGCGAGTCGGGAAAAACAACAACATCCCGGCCGCTTTTTACCCAGAGGGCCGTTCGCAGCATCCCGAGTGCTCGTTTGCGGCTTCTATCAATGTTCAACTGTCCTTTATCACACTACATGGTAGCTACATGGTATTCTACTCTTCCAGCCGATTCATTGGGACACCTTGCGAATTTTAAATTGACTGTCTTGTAAATTAGATGACTCTCATTACAGAGTGAATACAGGGATAGCTGAGGCTTTTTACAGAGGAATCATTATGACAGTGAAGGTGTACCATAGGTGGAAGAGCCACATGTCTAAAGATTGTGCAATATGATTCTTAAAGTATTCATATAGCCTAACGACATCACCATTCATTTAGCTGGTACTATTGTAAAACACTCAAATATCACGATGTACATCTTATATTATTTAAGTAGCAGTCATCGATGTAGTGAGACATTTGTCACATGGAACCATTTCTTCTTTATTTTAGTGACAGTGCGACATTCAGGTGACACTATTAACTTATTGTTCCCCATCCTTTGATTCTGCTGCTGACGCTGTTAAAATGATTTATGGATCTCTGACAGCAGGACTTCAATATAGGACATATGGGGCAGGACGTGGAGCCTTATATGGTATTATTGGGGGTTGCTGATTTCCATTCTAATGACAGCGTGCTCATTTATGCACAGGTGCCATTCGCCACGTTTATTGTTGGTCGTTTACAGTTATCTGAATTTAGGTCACGGTGGTGGGACTATTTCAATTTATCCGTCCGCACAGCATTTCTGCTGGTTGTCCGGTAACTCCAAGGTGACGACAAGACTCCTGGGCGTCCCGGCTCCAGGCTGCTGTTCACCAATAAGTGAACATAATAGGTTTATTACATACTGTAAGTATGTAATAAATCTCCTGTCTTTAGAATAAGCTAAGCAGCTCACCCTATCATGGCTCCACTTGACACACAGACATGAGGGTGGCGTCAATCTTCTCATCGAACTCATAGCGAGGATGTTTGTTAAAATATCGAACCATCTGAACCTCATTCACACTCTGAACTGCAACGTGACAGATGTACAACATGCCTTTTTTTTTTTTTTTTTTTTATGATCTTTTTTTTCTTATCTCTCCACAGAATGAAGAAGTGAATCATCCGTGATCGCAGTCATGGCTGTCCAGACTGGCATCCAGGTAGGCTCATCATCATCATCATCTAGATTGGATTAGGGGCACTTTGATTGGCCCGGGGGGGACATTAAGTCCTTTTAAAGTCCCTTGTGGATAGTGGTACAGTTTGGAGATGACGGAGGAAGAAGAAAACGTCACATGGCTGCATTTTCTTTAAGTTTTAACACATAAATGGATCAGTTTCAAATCTCTACATTGACTTGACCTTAACATAGCGCCCTCTTTGGGTCGATCAGTATCATTGTTAGTGTCCAGGCAGTGAGTCACATATCTGCGTGCCACTTTGGAGGAAAGTTTTCCCAGACTGTGCCGTAGTTATTCCGGTTAAATAAAGAAGTGCAGACATCTGTCTCCCTCTCGACAACTGCGGCGAGCCCACCTGTGTTTCAGCACGCCGTCCTGTTGTTGTTGTGCATGTCAGACGTTCCACTGCTCGGACCCCGAGGAGCTTCTCCGCACTTTTTTTTTAGGGGGAGTGGGTGGAATGTTCAAAACCTTTTTCTTTTTTTTCCCCCCCACTTTCCCTCCCAGCAACGAAATGTCGGCCATCCCAAAACAACAAACGTATCTTGTTACAGATTTGTCACATGGCAAGCACCTCGCTGAGAAAAGGCTTTTCTCTCTCTCTCTGTCATCTGGTTTGGAATAGTTCTGGCTCTCCCCGCCCCGTCTTGGACCGTGAATATGCAAAAATGTGCATCCAGTGCTGTGCGCACAACATGTGGTAGGAAACGTCTCGGGCGGATGCCGACATGCCGACGTGTTGACGGGGCTGTGAAGTTGTTGATGATCTCGCTTCAGATGCACTAAAAGATGGTGTTAATTAAAGGGTTGGTCTCTGCCAGTAGATAGTTTGCTTGGTTGTACGCTGCCTTACATTTCCCACAAAATCATTGCTACTTACTTAATAGGATAAAAATGATGGAGTGATGACATTTTGGACAGACGTGGACATAAACTGCGATGCCGTAATTTATTTTAATTTTTATAATCTCCTTTTAGATTAAACTTATTCTACAGTGCATCTCATTCCCATTCTGTACCAAAAAACAACAGTAGGTGGTTTATAATTAGCATTGTCTATCAAAGATGCAGAGCAAATACAAAAAGTCTCTTGTTTGTCTGTCGCGGTGCGGACATGTTTCATTAAATCCTGCTTAAACAGGAGAATAAATCTAGAACAAAGCGGGGGGTTTTGGGTGTAATCGAAGGCACCCTGTGAGGGTATTGATCCATCTCAGGCTGCGGTGACGCTGCAGAGACCGGGACTGCTCATAGAGCTCAGCTCGGAGCTTCACTGCTCATGTAGAGCACGGTCACATCCGATAACTGGTCGCACTCTTGACTGCCCTGTTCACCCGTGCTGAAAACGCATGCACTCATGGGAGTTTAAGCAGCATACGCGCACATCTATTAATGCAATTGCAAACGATAATGTCTGCAGGTTTTGGTGTCGTGCCTCGGATGTCTGAGCAAACAGCAGACATCTTCTGTCATGGCTACGACTAGTTGCCCAGGGGCTAAAAACTTGCCACCTCTGAGTTTACTTGATGGGAATTTTGAATTTCTCAACACATAATCCTTCATTTCAAGTTCAGAGAGCAGGAGCTGATCAATGAGCAGGGCTAGTTGTCTGCTTGTAGCGTCTTTGACCGGTAGCTGTAGAAACTCTCACACAATCTAAATGACCAAACAGAATGCCCTCTAAGCATTTGAAAAGAGCAGCATGACCCCGTTAGTTCAGCCCGGCCAAACCAAACCGCTCTGGGTTTAGTTGTGATCCTCGCGAGGTCAAAGGTCCACAACCAGGCCATGGGAAGTTTGGGAAGTCAATATAAATCTATGCAAATGTCCCATTGCATAGATGGGAAGCGGTAGTATTTAGATTGAACAAAATGTAACTTGTAGTCCAAGTTGTCGCTGAACATCGGACAAAGCGGCCGCGAGAAAAGAGCAGTGAGGTTTTTCATGTCTCCCGCTTGCTTACAGGCTTCATATACATGAATCGTTGACGCACGCCGTGGAGAAAAGGTTTTTGTAATAATACGAACGGATGATGCAGTCATGAGAGCAGCTTATGTAATGGGACAGAGAACATCAGCATCATGAACATGTGCATTGTTTTTGCCAGATTTACATGAATTCTTTGGGGAGGGGGGGATTCATCGCTATTTCCCACTTTCCCCTTTGACCGTGCTGCTATTGGCTATTGTTTCAGCGCTCCGTCGTCCTTTGTATAAGTGGCTCAGGTTAAGAGCATCCGATAAGCCCCTCCCACCTAAATGGTAACATACAGGCCTCTCGGTACGCTGCATTTCGTAGCGAGATTACCAACCCGCATTCCAGAAGTGATGAAAGAAAAACAGATTAACCTTCTCTATGTGCAATGCAGATTGTAGTTCACAACACTAGGCTGCTTTAAAAGCCTAATGCGCTCTGTGAAGCTGCACTCAGTCAGGTGACGCAGTGCTAGGCTGCATTACTTCTCTGTCCCGTCGTCTTTTACGTAACTTCTAAACGCTACACTACTTTATTTTCTAATTAGCTGGATGTGGAGAAAAGGTGCATATGCTGTTAACCTACAGCTACTTCTGAACTGTGTGTGTGTGTGTGTGTGTGTGTGTGTGTGTGTGTGTGTGTGTGTGTGTGTGTGTGTGTGTGTGTGTGTGTGTGTGTGTGTGTGTGTGTGTGTGTGTGTGTGTGTGTGTGTGTGTGTGTGTGTGTGTGTGTCGGCTCATCCCCTTTGAAGTGAGGTAACCTTTTTGCAGTTTGGAACATTAGGTGTTTTTGCCACTTTCTCCCGCTTCGTTTTACGTGCGTGCTCAACAGTCCTCCCCCAACCACCCTTTTGGGTTCAAAGGTCAACCTGATGAGGACGAGGGTAAAAAAAAAAAATAAAAAAAAATATCTCAGAGCAGAGTTACTTTTGACAATCATTTGTTTGCATGTCCCCAATCCTAACACTGAGCCAAATTGATCAAATTGAATCTAAATGGGTCAAAGTCGAGTGTTAAAGAGACATGAAGTTCAGCGTACTTGTCACAGAGAGTACTACTGGGCTTGGGAAAACGGTTGTATACCGTCTTCTTTACAAAGTTGCAAAGTAAAAAACAAAACAAAAAAACCTGATTATGTCACCAGGGTGATGTCGGCTTGGGCCTCGGTAAAGCCTGCGTTGTAAACTAGAGTGTGGGGTTTGGAAGGAGTGGTCACTGTGGATGCAGGTGGATCTGAGAAAGATGCCGTTGAGTTGCATCATGGGAATTGTAGGATTGACCCACACTAGGGACTAAAAGTCAGCATATATTTACTTCTGCTGCCTCGATTTCAATTCGTTTTTCAATCTGTCGCTTGAGATTCCCCCAATTTTACGGGGGTGTGATACTAAGTCACTGCACCGAGGAGTTCAAATGTTTTCAGTTATTCAACATGAAAGATTTAAGTTTTCATTTTTCTTTTAGGATAAAAGAAATCTCGTTATGCTGACGAGTTTAGGTTCAAGGTTGAGCGTTATGGCCAAATCTTAAGCAGTCATAATGAATTGAGACTTATTGTCACTCTGCTAATTAGTCGTAATCTTTTCTACTTAGCATTGTGAGATTTAGTCTTGCTGTTCCCTTTACATAGTCCCAGTAAGCAAAGAGATTTTAAACATTCAGTATCCGCTTGGTCCAAAGCTTCATTAAAGCTACATCTCACACACACACACACACACACACACACACACCGTAAGCAGTGCTGTCGGGGCTTCAGCAGTGCATCACTGTATAATGGCCTCTCTGTTGGAGTGGCCAGAAGGTTTCCTGTTCGTAGGCCGAACAAAACACGATGAACTCGAGGCCCCAACAACACCGGGGCCTTGTTTTAACCACAATAACCCACTCACTGCAGCGGACGAACTGCTTCTGGTTATTGCTCGAACAACATGTGATGGACACGAAGATTACAGGCTGTATCTCAAACAGATGTCAACAGAATGGAGAGGGGGGGGGGGGGGGGTTGTTATGTAATGTCTGGAAGTCGTCATAGTGCACATCTGCCACTGGTTTCTCGATGGCCCCTCCTGTCGCCTGGGAACAATTAAAAAGAACATGTGAATAACATCTTGCTGTTTTTGAGGAACAGAAGCTTTGTCGTTCTATACCTCTTTGGATCATTTAAGGTATTGACAGCAATTTTAGTTTTAAAATGATGCATCATTTGTCCTCTTGTCTAACTTGACGGAGCGCAGCAGCACGAGAGAGGAGGACATGGAATAGAGAGATGGATGTGATGGGACACCCGCTTCAGGCACCGAGCCCTGGACTGTGAACCAGTGGCAGACACCCGTTTAAGCAGTCGAGTGCAACGTCATTCAGTCGTCTCTGTTCTCACTTTTTAGATTTGCTGCAAAATAAAGGAAATGGGTTGTATTTCGGCGCACGATGAAAGACGTTCAAGAAAACAAATATTTCTGTGGTTGGAGATGCAGCTGAGGTTGTGGTTTTTACTCTGAGCGTGCTGTGGACTCCAGCAGAGCATAGAAGTGTCCATGACACGTCCTGCACGGACGGGTCCCTTAAACATCCTCTGATGTTCTCACAGAGCGAGGCTGAACGGTAACTAGAGTATGATAATGTGTTGGACGTGGAGAACCGGCTAACCTATATCCAGGGTTAAAAATCCATCCATAACAAGGCGTTTCTGTTGTACAGTGTGGAGGACGTGCCCGGACTCATCTCCCCATGAGGGGGGAGGATTGGTTCTGCGTTTCTTTAAAAGCACGACTAACGGACAGAACAGCACTCGGATCAGCCAACACGCAGATTTTTCTTTGCGTGTATAAATGATTGGTAATCTCCCGTCCTCTATTCCCTCCCCTCGCCTCCAGGCGTGGTTCGGCGAGAAGTTCGATGCCCCGCTGCTGAGCCCCAGGAGCCCCAGGAGCCCCAGGAGCCCTCGCAGCCCGCTGGCTCAGCGGCACGGCCCCGGTCTCGCAGACGTCTTCCAGTACGACCAGTGGCTGGCGGTGAGACATGAAGCCACCCTGGTGCCCATGCAGGAGGATCTGGCCATCTGGCTCAGCGGCATGCTGGGTAAGAGCTGCATGCCGCCTACAGCTTTCATTGTTTTATTTTCGCTCATTGTCTCTTTGCTCCCCCCCTTGACTGTCTGGTATGTTGTTTTGACATCTTTCAGGGAAAACAGATGTTCGTTTTTTTCTATCTGATGTAGTCTTAAGTACAGTGCAGCGGCACTGATGCATACAACAGATTTGTCCAAACCGCTGCACATGCAGGACTCTAACCTTATACTGTACATGTCATGTGTATGTTGTACTTGCTTTGCAGTATAACTTTCTGTCCAGCTCAAAGATGGCGGATACTTAGCCTCTCAAAAGACACAAATTAACTTTTGGTTTTTCCTTCAGGTTCACCTGTTTTTTTTTTTTTTTTTTTTTTTTTTTTTTTTTTGTGTCAGAAGTCAAACTTTTCACCCCCACAGTCAAACAACTTAACATGCGTTGCCATTGTTTCTAAAACAAATGTAAACTCACCAACGCACATGGAGCACATGTCTGGTTCCAGTTCTTCAATATCACTAATGCAACAAATATTATGTGTTTATTTTGGGGTCCACGTTTTGCAGTTTGCCGTTCCCAAATTCTTTGATTTTTTTTAAAAAGTGGTTGCCACTGATGACAACTCAAAATGATTGCCAATGACGACCTGGCAGCTCATACTGTTAAGTCCTGATGTGTGAATCAACACTGGGCGGGTTGCATGCTTACTATTCCCCCCCCCCCCCCCCCCCCTCCTGGCTAGGAAAAATACCGACGCGCAATCGACTCCCATGTAATTGGATTTGGATGCTGCTGTTTCCAACAGCGCCTCAGCAAACAACAGAAACGGGGAGTGGAGCGAAATCCCTCATTTCATCCTCCTCTACTATTATACTGACGTCTATTGTCCCCGATGATACAACTGACTCCATTGTTGACCGGTGAAACTGTTTTTTAAGAAGCAGACCGTTGCATTTTATTTCTCATGAGGAATGTGGGCAGGTACCGAACACTCAGCATGAGCTATTGGCACCGCGACCGCCGTGACCTGCACCCCACATTTCTTTTTCGTCTTTTTAAAAGCGATCTGGTCGTCAATCCCGTGAGAAACGGGTGGCGTGCAGCGGATGAAGGTCTCAAGCCTCGAGGCCCGACTGTTGTAGCAGGGAGAAAAACACTTCTTTTGTCGCTCAGTTATGGCTTTTTCTTTCTTTTGGGTTTTGTCTGCAATGTGAGTTCAGTTCCCATGGCCTTTGTTGAGTCTCCTAGGGCGGTGATTTACAACAAGGGGTCGTGGGAGCCCCATAAGAGGAGTGCGTAGGGGAGTCCCGTGTTGAAAGGCAGCTGACAGTGTGCGGCCTTTTTGTAACGTCGAAAATAAAAGACACTGTAGAGGAAAAAAAAAAGTCATTTTGTATTAAATCTGGGCTGTAATTATTTTGTATTGGAGATGTGGTTTGGACTTACAAAACAAGACAAATCTCATCTCTTATAAAGTTGAATTGTGCATCTCTTCCCTTTTTGCAGGCGCGGAGGTGAGAGCCGAGTTATTCATGGAGGAGCTGAACAACGGCGTGAAGCTGTGCCAGCTTATCGGCGTGCTGCAGACGAAGATCGCCCAGAGCTGCCCCTCCGCGCTCTGCGAGGTGAGTCAGATGGCGACCCGTCGTCCAAAGGGGCAGCTTTCCTGCCCCCCCCCCCCCCCGTGCGTGTGTGTGTGTCAGCAGGTCACGGAACGGACAAATCTCAATTAAATTTGCAGCACACGTGAGACTCCTGATGTCGTTAATCATGATCTCCCTTGCAGCTGTTCACCACGAGGAAGATCGCCTGCAAGCGGGACGCCTCTCCGGGTTCCTTCTTCGCTCGCGACAACACCGCCAACTTCCTGGCCTGGTGCCGCCACGTCGGCGTGGAGGAGACCTACCTGTTTGAGTCGGAGGGCCTCGGTAAGAGCTGCAGCAGATGTCAACAAAACTATCGACTTCCTTCATCCGTTCTGTGTATCATCATTTTAAATTAGCCTGCCATCTGTTTGTTTTGTTTTTTCGAGTGAACCTTTTCTACTTAAACTCCTCCTCTGTTGCTCCCCCCCCCCCCCCCCCCCCCCCCCCTCTTTCATGTGCAGCAGCCTTAACGTTGTTGGTCTCAGTAAAAGTGACCTTTAAGCAACAAGGACATTGTTTGTTTGATACGACCTGGCAACCCGTTCCTGGTTATTGTAGATATGCATCTCACTTGTTGCAAGAATCCACAGTAACTGCAAAGTCGAAGGAATCAAAGTTCAAGTTTTTGTATATCCAAGCAAGAAGAACTAAGCAACAGAATCGACCGGTGAACCTTTTATTCCAGAGGATCCTTTGATCCGTCCGTCTTACAGCAGTCATGCTTTATAACTTTGGGACCGGTATCATCAGTTTCCCTGCATGTGCTTGGCTTTCCTTCCTGTAGCGAGCCTTGTTGAGTCAAAGACGGTTTTAAAATCACGGCAAAAGGAAGCTGAGACCAAGTAATAAAAAAAGCCACCTTGTGCTGCCATATGCAAGAGCAGACAAATCCTTCAGGAGTTCTATTAAATCTTTACTCGGCTGATGACTTGATCTGTTCAGTAAGAACACCAGCTAACATGAACATAGTTGACTCCTATTTACGGGTTAACGCAGTGTTGTGGAGGATGTTAACGGACTAGACAGCGGCTGTAAGCTCCTTTGCAGAGCTCTGTGGTTTAAGCCTCACGTCTTAATGGTTTAACAGGATCTGTTGTGGAGAGCAATCGCCCTGAGTACTCACTTCATTACAAGTAATGGCTCTCCAAAAGAACGGATCGGGGCGATTTCAGAAAGAAGGCCATGCGTCTGCTGTGATTATACTACATGCTTTATGGTTAATGACCGTCGTTGTGCGACTTTTAAAGTTCTCCCCCCCCCCCCCCCCCCCCCCCCCAAAGCCCTGTCCTCTTCTGCATGAATCACCCGACAACCCCTCAGGGAACGGCTAACTTTATCTTACGCGCTCGCAGTGTCACGTTTCCAGAATGTAGCGCGTGCATTTTTTTTTTTATCACACCTCATCCCCCTCGTTTGCGATTTCCGTCATGTTCTGCTGAAGAAAGCCCGAGATGGCAGCTGCTGCTTCACATTATCTGACCCTAAACTGTTGCGTTTTCTGCCTCAGTGCTGCACAAGGAGCCCCGGCAAGTCTGCCTCTGCCTCCTGGAGATCGGCCGCATCGTCTCCAAGTGAGTGTTTGAACGCAGGAGAAGAAGAAGAAGGTGCCAAAGGTAGACGCTGTGAACTCTGCTGTGTGTCCTTCAGGTACGGCGTGGAGCCTCCTGTGCTGGTGAAGCTGGAGAAGGAGATCGAGCTGGAGGAGACTCTGCTGCTGACGGAGGAGCCGCCTCCGGCCGTCAAAACCTTCAGCGTGTGCTGCCAGCACGGCGGCCTCTACCGGCCCGGGGTGAGTTCTGACCCGTGAACGGAAGCTAAAACACCGTACTGCAGTAGAACGGCCTCCCTCATCTTTACCTGGCTGCTACCATTTCACGTCGCCTAACCTCGGTCTACATGACGGGGTTCACAGCTGACCGCGCACAAAACGAGCAAAAGCCGAGCGTCTGTAGGGCCCCACAGCTAGCTGATCACGTCGGCGGTCCACGTGCGACCCATTTGAGACCGCCTCATTGCCGCCCCGCGGGGTGTGACACATCGCGGCTGACCACGTGACGCTCAGACCGGCCAGCCACCGTGACTCACTCACACGCACACATGCAGCCTCGAGTACACACAAGGGAGGAACTGTTGATGTGCCGCTCTCTCACCGAGCGGGGCCTCCTCCATCAACACTTTGTAAATCATGGCTGATGGAAGTTGTGATCCTAACACCGTCAGTGTGGGGTGGGTTTATTCCCCCGAAACGAGGCTCTAATACCGTCCGTGTTTAGAGGAGACAGCTGGGCTAAAAATAACTGAACTCATTCAAGATGAAGGCGGTTTGGATAAATGCATATAACTAGTGTATTTGTTCCCAGATGCATATTTCCTTTTACACATTCAAATGAGCAGTTTGTGAGCCGCAGCTTGGAGCAAATGCTGCCAGTTATTTTAGTCCGCTGTGTCTTCATGCCCTCGTCACTCGTGTCTCCTCTTGTGAGATGCATTTTAAACATTGTTTTAATTAGACGGGTCACTGCTCGCTTCAGTGGGTGTAATTGCGTTATTGCAAAAAAAAAAACTGTAGAACCTTAAATGTTTGCTTTGTTTTCCTGTTGGGTTTTTAAATAGTCAGATATGTTTACAAAGAGACTCCAGTATTTCTGCCAACGTGGCCGCCTTATGAGCCTCTTGTGTGTCTTGCAGGAGCACGGCATGGACGACCCACCCTGCAACTGTGCCAACAGAGTCTCCATTGAGTACCTGTCTGAGGGACGCTACCGACTGGGAGACAAGACCCTCTTTATTCGGGTGAGTACTCTCTTCGGCTCACTTCACGTCAGTGATCCAGATCATTTAGTCGCTGAGTTGTTGAGCTTTAAGTTATATTATCTATTGTAGCAGTAAATTTAGAATTTAGTTCCATCCTGAAAATACAGAAAAAATTAATAAAGATGCAGCCAAAAGTTGTAATGGTCAATTTGTGTACTGCAAAAAGCAGAAGCACACTATAACTAATGGTACTGTGTAGTACAACCATAAATGCTGTGTTTACATCCTATTACGAGACGTAGTAGGAAATCCTCAGGCGTGTGTGTGTGTGTGTGTGAACTCTGGCAGAGATGCAACAGTCTTCACCACCTCTCTGGAGGCTGTGATTGGACACATGTAAGCTCGTTACTCGGTAGTGGCGGATAGCGTTAGACGATTACATCATAATTACTCTGCTGCTGTCCGCGCTGCCAAGCCTCAGGACAGACTCATTTATAGATCAGCGGCGGCTATTTTGGGAAGGAATGCATCACTGTGGATTTTTGACTGCCTGCAAAGATCAACCAAACGTGTCTTTGAGGGGGAAACGTGTTTACCAGCTGATTTTTGTTTCCCCACACAGATGCTTCATGGGAAACACGTGATGGTGCGCGTCGGTGGCGGCTGGGACACGCTGCGAGGCTTCCTGATGAAGTACGACCCTCTGCGAGTGCTGCAGTTCACCACTCTGGAGCAGAAGATCCTGGCCTTTCAGAAAGGCCCCCCCGGCCTGGGAGGTCACCATGGCAATGCAGCTCCACCCCCTCCACCCGACATGGACCCCCTCGCCGCCGTCGACGACCTCATCTCCTCCTCGTCCTCCACTTCCGCCTCGTCGTCGTCTTCCTCCTCCGGCTCGGGCTGTAAGGCGACGCCTGTGACCGGCGCCTGCCGTTCGTACGCCGCGTCTCCAGCCTGCACGCCCACGTTGCCAAGAAAGGGAGCCGCCTCAGCGCCCAAGAAGAACCTGCATGCGACACCTTCCTCCCCCAGGAAGCCCACCCAGCTGCCCCTGCCCACCACCACCACCAAAGCTTGCTCCTCTCTGCCCTCCACGCCTGTGGGAAGCTCCAAGCAGCCTCCCAGCCCGGGGTGTCCGGGTGTGCAGGTCCATCGCAGAGCTCTGACTCCGTCCTCGGCTCCATCGCGTGGCCCTGCGGATCCGAGCCCCGCCTCCAAACTGAAGCTCAGACCGCCACCGCGCGGCCCCGCCTCTCATCCCAGGAGCCCCGTCTGCCCCGAGCCATCTTCCAAATTCCCCAAACCCTCTAGCCCCTGCACCTCTCCCATCGCCGCCTATGCGCCCCGCCCCGTCACCGCGCCAGCACGGGCCCCCGCCCCTAAAGATGCCCGGCCCCCGACGGGCACCAGCCAGCGCTCACGGCTCCTTGCGCAGCGCCGTCCGGGCTCCCCGGCTTCGCGCCTCCGTCTAGAGGCCGCCAGGCGGGTACGGATGGCCACAAGAGGTGCAGCGACGTCAACGCCCCAGACCCGGACCCCCACCCCCAGTTCACGGGCGGCCTCCCCGGGGCCGCCGAAGCCTACCTGCTCCCTGCCGAAGAGCAAAGAGGTCGCAGCCAAAGCCAAGGGGCCCGCCCTGAACAAGGTGGCTGCTGCCCCACAACGCGGCGCGGCTGCCCCACCACGCGCTGCCCCACCCGGGCGGGTCCATGGGGGCAACACAGGCCCTCCCAACAGCAGAGCCAATCAGACAACACCAGCCACAGCACAGAGGGTGGGGCGGAAGCAAGCAGCCACCACCAACCCCATCAGCGGGAAGTCAACCCTAAAACCTGACTCGGCTCCAGGACTCGCCCTGGCCCCGAAGAAAACCAGCCCCAACGTCAGAGCTGTAAAGACGGAGCCCGGCGTCTGCAAGAAGATCAAGAGCAAAAGCGAGGACCCTTATTTTGAAATGAACAGTCGGAGGAGGCAGAGGACGTAACCCAACGGCGTCCGAAGACTTCACCAAAGCCAGCAGGCTGGTGGTCGCACAGCAGCAATTGTTGGAACTCAGACTCTTCTCGTCACTAACCCTCATCAAAAAGCATTTTTGTCCATTGTTTTTGTCTTCAAATTAGTTTTTGTATGTTATTTAATCGCCTTTTATTTTTTTTGTCTTTTTTTTAATCCAGGGTCAAAGGTATCGTGTATGTCTTGTCTCCGTGGCGATTGAGCGGTCTTTTTTTCAGGCGGTGAGCTAACTTAGTCAACACTAAAACTTGTTGTTTACATTTTCACTCGTTACATGTGAAGCCGTTACAAATGATTTGTGTTGGCTGACTTTAGCAGAACAAAGGATATAATTTTATCGAACACTAACCTCAAAGCTTATTTTAGCTCATTACATCATCACAGGAAACAGCCATGAAGTAAAAGGCACTTCGGTGAACTTTTGCAGGTAAACGGATTATTTTTTTATTTATTGCAAAGCAGCTCCTGAGTCCCGTTTCCTCCAGCAGGTTACCAAAGTTGTGACATTTCTGGAGTTCAGTAACAAAACTGGCACACAAATCATGGTTTCTGGTGATTTATTGTTGCTCCCCAGTGAGAACATACTGTCCACTGGTGGATATTCGGACATAACACTTGTGTCTGATATCTAGGTGGGAGGTTCGTCTCGATGGCGCCGGACAAGGCGTCCTCAGGAACGGATCTTCCTGTCGTGTGCCTTCATCAGAAATGTCTCGTTTCTGAGCGGCATTAGAATGTATTAGATGATCGGGGAGGGGTTAATTGTTTTTACTGATGAAAATTGCACAGTGTGTACGAGCACTCATGACTTTGGTTTCTCCGGAGAAAAGCCTGAGTCGCAGATGAACTACTGATCAAACGCCTCTATTCTTTTTAACAGAAAACACTCCAGAATCTACTCGGTATAGATAGACGTGTTTTTACATGGTTTCTAATGTTTGTTTGTATGTAGTTTTCTATGTGGTGTTTGTGTGTGTGTGTATATATATTATCAGTGAGGCTTTTCTTTTTCCTTGTTTGGCACTTTACAGGAACCGCCATGTTTGTCAGAATTTTAATGTTGATTCTGTCTCTTGTTCCGGCTACCTTTTTGTCATTTTGATTAATAAATTGACAAGTGTTTTAAAGACTATCTAAAGTGTGTCACATTTGTCTTATTTAACATGTTAAGTGTTTTTGAGGAGTTGTTAACTCTAAAGCGGTCTTAGCCTGGATACCCAACACATTCCTCCAAGGATTCAGACTGGAGAGAGAAACAAAAAATGTTAAAGATACTTAGGTGATTATGCCTCACATTATTGTGGGCCAATTATTAAGGAGCAAAATTGCGAAGCGTAACCAATAGCAGTAACTGCAGTCTCGGGTGTTACAACTAATCGCTGAGGAATGTTTCAATCATGCAGCCGCCTCTTTATCCCGCCCCCAGCTCTCACGAGCCAATGGCAGCCTGGCCTGTTGACCCCAAGTTCAATTATCTTTGAGAAAATACATTTTACATAACATTTTTAAAACGGACTGCAGTAACTTGAATTATTTTAATTATCCGAATGGTAAGAGGAGCCAGTTGAAGGAGCAAAAATGTACTCAATCCTTCATTTCCAGTCTCACCGAACCAAGAATCCGCTAGCTAGTTGGCACAACTAAATAGAAGCTGCAGCAGGTGAAAAGATGAGCAATGTTTGCCTGTATATGCAGACCAAAAGTGAGCCCTGAACTACCCATAGAGACGACACAGGTGATTTAAATTCAGGCTGATTGGACCTCAGGACTGTGTGCAGACTCATGTTTTTATTAACAAACTGGAGTAGAAATATCCTAGGGGTTAAAGTGACTATAAAACATGAAAAATAAATAAAAATTCACGTATGTTATGAGGTTTTCAGCCTCTAAAACATGAAAAATAAATAAAAATTCACGTATGTTACGAGGTTTTCAGCCTCTAAAACATGAAAAATAAATAAAAATTCACGTATGTTACGAGGTTTTCAGCCTCTGAGGTTGAACGGTACCTAGTTGCATATTTTGTTTATGAAAAATGTACTTAAAGTTCCTTGTTACTCTTACTCAAAGTTGAAGTTAGACAAAAAAAATCTGAACGACTCATTAAAAGTTGTTTTTTTTGTACATTTGAGTGAACCCACATCTTCTAAAGAGCTCTGAATAATCTGACTAATCCGAACAAGTGAAATCACCTGTGATGGTGTGCAGGCCTCCAATAGTCGCCTGTTGTGCTCTGCTGCCCCCCAGTGGTGTTAAAGAAACACCAGGGTTGAGTTAGTTCGGGTGGTTGAATGTTGTGATTTTATATTGGATTATAGAAGGCGAGAGGAATAAATGTACTTTTTTAAAAACCACACGAGCCAATCCTCTTTATTCATCCCCGTGATAAATAACGAAAGAAACAAGACCTAATTCGTTTTTTCAAAGGAATCAGCTGTTATTAGAAGGAAAAGCACAGATGTAAATAATGTGAATGATGGCTGAATTCCATTTAGCCGTTTGGTTTTTCCTCTAAATGCTAAGGGAAGGAAAGAACCACAGGCCGTGTTTTTCATAAACATGTCTGCATTTTGTTTTTTATTTCAAAAAGTCCACAGACAAAAAAAAAAAAAAAAAAGAAGCCAAATAAAATACTTACAGGCTTGAAGACCGAGTCTGGTCTCGGTGCATTGTGGGCTAAAAGCTGAGCGTGAAACCTTGAGAAAAGTCCCGGCACACAGGCGGCAGTTTAAACACGTTCACAGGTTAATGACTCAGCACCGTCACAGCCAGTACGTTAAAATCCAGTGTGCAAATAACAATAAGACTGACCGGACTGCAAAGTCAGTCCAAACAAAAGGAAAACAAACTATTCTCACACAGTGAATGAAATAGTGTGTTTTTCCTCTTTTTCTGTGTGAAGGCAAACGTGTAAAAACCTGCAATATTTATTCACTTAGTCAGTTTTGCTTTTGCGGCTTGTTTGTGAGGCGCATCCTCACTTTACTGACCTGTGTGACTCCTGCAGAACTTTCGGGGCTAAACGGCACTTAGAGTTTAGTCTAAAACATCAAATCGTCACATACACTTCACCTGTTAAAAGTTTAAAAATCAACTTTACGGTACAAAGTATTCTTCATTTAAATCTGTCCAAGAACCATCTTCTTGAACAGTTTCAGGGATTTATAGTGTTAAATAAAAGTGGCGTTCAGGGAAACAAAAAAAGGTCAGTCTTTGTACAAAAAAACCTTTTTTGGGATTTAAAAATCCACCAGCAGAGTCAGTGGTATAACCCCTCTGTGTTATTTATGATGCATTCCTACTGGGACCGTCTTCCAGTCAGCTGGTTAAAGTCCCAGCACCAGTTATGAGGGACAACATTCCTCCAGATTACCCAGAACTCTCCAGTACAATACGCAGTGCACAGGGATCTCTTTACCCCCCCCCCAGAGACGGCTCACAGGAGCAGAGGCGTGTGCTCCCCGGCCGGCTCCATCCTCTTGGTGAGCTGCCGCACTCTGGCCAGGAGGCGGTTGGGCAGCGGGGGGAAGTGGTGGCTCGGGTCGAGGACGTTGGTCTTGCGGCGCTCGCGTTCCTGCAGCCACATGAGGTACGGGCTGGGCGGGAAGAACGGGCGGGTGCGCTCGCGGTACAGCTGCAGGACGACGCCGACGACGCCGAGCACCACCCACACCGTGATCATGGCGTAGTCTGGACGACGGGAGGAGGAGGAGACGGTGTTGAGATGAGACCAAACATTGGAGTCACTGAGATTCTTTTAAAGTTGTGAACTCACCGATGGCTTGGAAGGGCACGTCGGTGAACACGGCATTGAAGTTGTTGTTGAGGAAGCGCTTGAGGATGTTCAGTGTGATGAAGGACAGGCTGGTGTAGACGTAGGCGTTGACGGCCAGAATCACGGCGTAAGCACCGACGGCGCCGCACGTGACGATGTTTCCCTGGTGTCAAAGAAACACAAAACACATCTCTGGTCAAGATGAATGAGAAACACTCTTTCATTCTTACCTTTTTTTATTTAGATAGAGGGATTCGGTTGGCTGTAAAGCATAAAGAAAATATCACTTTTTGTCTATCACTGTGTAATCCTGTCATACCACCACTAGATGGCGCCAAAGTAAAGATCCTAAATCCTACGCATCAACAAGCTCCTCAGTGGTTTGAAGCGCTTTTGGGCTCGTTGGAGAACACACAGGAAGTCACAGAGATGGTTACATCCTGTTAGATTTGATCTGTAGTCTACTTATTTATATTTGTTTGAAAATATACATATACGTGGAAATGTGTGCGACTCTGTCACTGTCGTCCATCCTTTGTTCTTTCTATGTCTGTCTTATTTCACTGTGCTTCTTGTTTGGATGTGTGCTGTAATAATAACATATATTATTATAAACCACACAAGATATGTTTTTAGATTAAACCTTCATTGCACAACAATCTTGCGTAAAATGTTACAATCACACAGAAAGTGTTCTACTGAAACCCACGTGACACAGACCCTCAGTGGGCCGTCTCCGCTCTGAACTGTTCTCAGATCTGTTACCTCTCTGGGCCAACGCACGAAGAACAGCGGAACGGCGACCATGATGCAGCAGAAGGTCACCCAGAAAACGACATCCGAGTGTCTGAACAGATCGAGGTCACCTGGAACAAGACCAATACACTTGGTATATAAATCATACGCAACAGTGTTAAAGAGACAGTGACGTCACGGCGGCAGGTTTCTCCTACCGAGAGGAGTGAAGAGGACCGTGGAGGCGACGAGGAAGCCGAGCATCAGTCCAACCACGACGACGCAGGCCATGACGGAACCCCAGCGCCACCAGCTCATCACCAGCAGGACTCCGCCCACCACGCCGATCACCGCCGACAAGGCCAGACAGACTGCAGAGAGACGCACACAGACTCTCACATACTGGCTGTAATCATGCAAACCGGCAGAAAGCTTTGAGAATGATCAAAGTGTGCGTGTGTGTGTGTGTGTGGGGGGGGGGGGGACGACTCACTGTCATAGTCCAGGTCTGTGGTCCTTGTGATCAGCACAAAGAAGAAAAACGCCCCAAAGCTGAATCCCATGCAAAACAGCTCTGCGTGACAGAAACAGAGAGAGAGAGAGTAAACTAAATGCAGTGACTTCACACGTCACAGTAGAACCAGGACAGACGTGACTCGGATCAGTCTGCACAGAATAAACCCACCGCATCTTCCAGAACCACTGGCAGCGGCGGCAGATCAGTCATGGGTTCACAGAGCAACAAACCTTTCGGCATCACATGAGAGGGAGACCACATGAGAGGAGACCACAGGAGAGGAGACCACAGGAGAGGCAGGCCAGCGCCGATCCGGATATTCAGTCTAGCTACGCATACTTGCAGATAAACTACAGGAGATTAAGTAGTGTGCACACCAAAGCTTTGCTTCCCGTCTGAGTCATTTCTTTTATGTCCATGTGGGGAAGTTCAAGACTCACAAACACGACATCTGACCCCCACTCATCTATTCTGTCGACCCTGAAGTGAACTGGTTCTGGGAAAAAGCTAAAACATAACTGCAGTCTGAGTAAAAATAGGGAGCTCTGTTTTCTCAGGCTTCAGAACACGGTGCTGGATTCTCAAGTGTTGAATCTCATTGACAGAATAATGAACTGGCTGAGCTGTCCTGTATGGATTCCACAAGCATGGAGGCAGCAGGCTTTGTTAGATGAAAACGTAAACTACAACACACATAAGTCCCAGGTCTGGTTCCAGAACGGGGCCCCAGTTTCGCTACAACTCTTTTCCGGCCGATTTGATAAAGGGTCTGTGAATCACTATTGGTTCAGCCCCTCCCGTGGGACCCCCCTGCCTCATGGACGCCTCCTTTTTGAAGAGGATTTCTGTCTGGCCAGAGGCCCCCAGAGTAGACCCAGAGGCCCCCAGGAAGGGTTCTAGATCTCGTCTGGGCTGGGAACACCTCGGAAAGCGCTGCTGAGGTAAGGGACGTCTGGATCACCTTGCTAAGCCCAGGACCCGGATAATGGATGTATGAATGGACGAATGGCTTAGTATTACGAGGGTAATTCATAATATATGATAATAATAATAATAAAGACACAAAGAGATGCTACTCACCACACTTAAAGAATCGATGCCCGAAGAAACAGACAAACAGGCCGGCCAAGCCAGCGAGGGTGAAGAAAATCTTTGTAGAGATCTTTCCTAAAAACAAAATCATAAAATAACTCATTCACCGAGTAGCTAAAGGTCAAACCTTCTCTCACAGCGTTCCTTAACCTCTGCAGAAAGCCGTATTTCAGCCCATGGGGTCTCTCAATCAAACCAATAACTAGAGAGTTTGGTGACGGTTTGGAGTAGCACAGGGTCATGGGAGATGTCTTCACCACCATTGCGGTCAACTTCTCCTAGTTAGGATTTCTTCAGTGTTTATTTTAACGGGAGCCGAATTATCAGCAGAGGTCTCTTCCTCTCCAAAACAAACCCGGTGATTAAAACCTGAAAACACTCAGAATAAACACGGGACGTCCTGGAGGGGCTGCGAGCCGAGCTGCCGCTAACGTTTGGCAGATTGTTTCTTGTTTCCATTTTTTGTTTCACGTGTGATGAAAGCAAAAACAATAAATGAATCTGAAAATGTAAGATCACAAGCGTCGGAGTAATGAACCAGTGAGCGACACATCGGGGATGTGGAACACGCGGCAGCTCACCGAGTGTTTGACAGCCGTCCAGAGCGGAAACAAAGCTGCAGGCGTAGGTGTGGACGGCCACGTAGGAGGCCGAGGTGTTCATCAGCGGGTCTCTGACCACCACCGAGTAGATGACGCCCTGACCGGGGATGGAGTTGAACACCGCCGTGCTCATGTCTGAGGACAACAGCGTCATGACCTGCAGGGAGACGGGGGGGGGGACGGGGGGGAGAAGTTAGCGAGCAGCACGCCGGCTGTTGTACTTCTGTCACTTGCCATAACTTTCGTTAAACATGTTCTTATGAGAGCTAGAAAGACGGTGGTGTTCGTGGTGTCCCACCCGTTTGCCGTTCTTCGTCATGCCCTGGATGTCCGCCACGGCCTGAATGCCGCCGAACAGGCTGCGCTCTGATAGGTCGTTCTCAGGCAGGAAGTACTGGTAGACGTCGTACTGCAGCCGCCAGCGCGTGTTGGTCTCTGTCGATTGGTCGCAGACCGGAGGAGTTTCTCCCCTGATGGAGAGCCAGAACAAATCACATTGCCTTCAGTTATTATAATAACTCATTATGTTATTGTATATGATGGACTTTCTTGTCTGAGGCTCTCCTCTAGTATGATTAGCAATGAGGGAAAGGCTCAGTGCCTTGCTCATGTGCACTCCGTGGATCCAGGACACCTGCCTCTTACTGCTGTACGGCTACAAGTTGAACTGGCTTTGTGAGGAAGGACGCTGCTTTGAACAGAAGTCAACTAATTGGAGATGGATGCGAGACAGCTGGAGGAACACCTCTTATTACTTTATGAAGATGAATCACAAACCCTGCAGCTGGACCTCAACCACCACCAGCTATTGCATCACTTCCTGTTAGCAGGGCTGTACCGTACAGTTCAAAGCTGTATTCATAAAGTTGACATTCAAATTCTAAATCCACACAACTTCTTATATTCATTAAAGAAATTTGCTTTAATGAAAAAAGACAAATCACTTGATATGAAATATTAAAAAAAACCTTTAACTGAAGTGAACCGACTGCTTACCAAACAAACCTAGAGCCTAGTATCTGTCCACACCACTGTTGGTAATGAGCTGCAAACTCAATTTGACACATTTTATGCACACGGTTTGGCATTTCTTAATTGTCCCACGACAAGATATTCCCTCCACAAAGCCCAACGAGCACAGAAATCAGAAAGCGTCATTCAGATAACCGAAACCTCACCAGAGTTTTAACAACAGTGGAGTCTGTGCTGCTCCAGACTGGCAGGTAATGAATGACACAACAGGAAATGATACAACGAGTCCTCTGTTTATCTGCACCGAGACGGCTTTGTGACACATAACAGACGTTGTTGAGAAAACGAAGCGAGTACTCTGAGCCGCAGAAGAGGAAGAGAGAGATCATGAGACATCAACAGCGAGGCGGTTTGGCTTACAGGTCCTGATTTGTTTTTGGACGGGGTTTAAACAAGCCCAACAGGAAGTTGAGCACATACTATTGCGTTACCTCTCGTAGCCTAAGTTTGCCGGGGCAAAGCGGATGGTGGTCTCATAGAGGTTGTAGAGGATATAGACGTTTGGGTCAACGTCCAGGTCGAACTCCGTGTTACAAGCTCCAGGGACCGGATCTGAAAAGAGATCAAATTCTTTATTAGCTGCTGCGTCGGGCATGTGAGGGTTTAGTGGTACCCTGCCATATCAGGATGACTTGTTGTTGGGGTGTTTCAACACACTAGGACGGCATATGAGCAGCCACGCTCAATCAATGCCAGCGCTCACTCATGGTCGGCACGAGCTTCCCTTAAGTCAAAGGTTTACCACCAACTGAGTGTCTCTAAGCTTCTTCTAGCTGCAACTTCCTTGTTTTTTTTTTTTCTGACTTCTCACGCGAGACTCGGATAGAGCGGCACACATCAGAAGAGGAGCTGAGTGTTTCAGCAGACGTACCGCTGCTGGTGTACGGCAGGATGACCCCGGTGCCCGCCACGGTGTCCTCGTCGGGAGAAGACAGAAACAAGGAGAGGGACGCCTGGCTCGGCTGGAGGGCCGACAGGAGCCCCGAGTCCACTGCCGTCAGAGAGAGACCCAGGCTTGGCATCTGAAACCACACGGACACATCGACACCTCGTCAGCGGGAAAATGCAAAAGCAAATAAACAGTACGAGCAAAAAAAACACTTTAAAACAGTCAGGTGCCCGAGGAAAGATTAAGGACATTACAATTCATCCTGAGGGGGACATACATGTAACTAAAGGGGGTTGAGACAATCTCCTGCCAGCATTAACTTGAAATATTCTCTCTTCTGAAAATAACACACTTGGCTCTTTGTTTAATGGATTACTGAGTAATCAACCCGTAGTACGCCTCACTCACTGCAGGCTGCACTCCTACAGGCAGTGACATTTCTACAACGGCTGAGCTCATGATAAGACCGGGCTGACCAACTAGTCAACAACATGTTTTTCCACTCTTTGTGTCCTCAACATACTCTGAAATAAATTGAATCTTATTCAGAACAAATTGCATTAGTTGCTAATAAAGGGAATTAATTCATTTCACTGGCAGAGCGAGTAAGAAGTTCAAATCAGTCCAAAGGTTGAGCTCACAGATCACTTGGCCTGATGTTCAAATCCCATGAAAAGCCGAAACCAACAATGAATGCATCTACTCACAGGCAGTGTGTGTGTGTGTGTGTGTGTATTTAGCTTGCAGATGAAATAGACCCCTAAAAAAACATTTGAATGGGATTTAGTTAGATATAAATAAGTAACTCGAGCCTTATCTGACTGTATCAGCCCCAACACTGAGACCTGGTCTTTGTGCATCAGCTGATACCGAGTACTGATCCAAGACCAGTGTTTGATTAATAAGCCGTCTGCCTCACTGTGTGGAAGTGACTGAGATCATTATTGTATTTGTAAGGCAGCATCGGGCTTCACGTAAACATTACAACATAAGAAATACATAGATCTATAAATGTACAGAGTTTTTATTTATTTTAAATAATGGTATCAGATATCGATAAATAACTGTAATATGCTGAGAAATGGGGTTAGGAATCTTCCAAAACAAATTAGTTGTTTCAATTTATAAATATAATAAATTACAGTGCTAATTTAAAGCCATACCTTGTTAATGTTCAGCCATTTAACCGAATGTGTGTGTGTGCGTCTGAAGCGTGTGACGCAGTCCTGAACTGGTAAACTCTCAGTTCACATGAACTAGCTCTCTGACAACAATAGGATGCGTGTTACCTAATGTAGAACAAACGGTTGAAGCGACTGGTAACAAAGTAACTGTGATGTGTGTGTGTGTGTGTGAGACGCCAGAGAAAGGGATGCCAGAGAAAGGGAGAACAGAATTTTACAGAATTTTACACACTTACACACACACACACACACACACACACACACACACACACACACACACACACACACACACACACACACACACACACACACACACACACACACACACACACACACACACACACACACACACACACACACACACACACACACACACACACACGACTCTCAGTCTGACCGCTCATACAACAACTCCATTGTGTGAAGCTCGTCTTGTTGTTGCGCTGGAGTGGGTAGTGAGACTCCATTTGGTGTGGTTTTACACTGATTGTATTTAAAAACACCACAGAGGTAGTGAAACGCATACCGAAGTGATTACCTTTACATGCACACTAACATGCCGCTGTTATTCAGAGTACGGCAATATTCAGAATCGCCGTTCTTGTTGTCACAAGGGCAAAAAAAATGAATATTTTTAACATGTAAACATGGTCGGTGATCCGCATTCTGAATGTCCAGTTATATGTAGTATGAAGTACAATATCCATCTAAAACATGCTGACGTTTATCTGGTAGAGTTTTATGCATCTGGATTGTTAGCTGGAAGTAGAAATGGAGAGTCATGAGCAGCACTGGCTGATAAACCAAATGACATCAAACACTAAAAGAAGGATCTTGTGGTTTACCACTCGCAGTGAGCGGGAGCGATGAAAGAATAAAGGGAGAGTGAAATAGAGATCGGCTCCATCTCGAGCGCTGACGTCCATTTGCGTCAACAGGCTCAACTCTGTTTGGCTTTCTCTTGTTTTCCAACGTTTCCATCAACAGAGGAAACAAAATAAAGCTAAACTAAATTAGCCCCCAACCCCCTCCCAGCGTGGACCCAAACCGAGCTGTCCCCTGAGACTTGTGGGACCGACGCCAGCAGGCTTCCCTCAGGGCCGCCCTGTCTGCCGCTCATGACCAGTGGACTGCACATCAGCTGACTGCCACTCCTCTCAGTGGGCCAGACGGCCTCGCTCACAAAGCCTCATTCATCCATCAGAGGTAGAACTAACTGCCTGCTCCTACATACCTCCAATTTCACAGTTTACCGTTTTATTTTTTATAACTGTCACAACTAAAAGAATCACTCGATTGAGGATGTGGAGAAACTCTAGAAAAGTGATGAGGCGTTTGATTTGCTGATTTAGCAGAACATTATGCATTTGACACCATTGAGCTTTCATCCACTTAGAGCCATGTCATGCTCTAAGTGACGAACATGCCAGCCAGCAGTGTGTGCTCTCAGACCAGTGGTGCTAAGCTAGTGGTGCTAAGCTAGTGGTAAAAGATGCGGCTGGTTGAAAACAGTGAGCTGTGTGCACCAGATGATTTCAGTCACGTTCAGTTCAGCACCACAATGCACCCGCCTCCAGATGAACAAATATTTACCTCCAGCAGCTGACTAAAATAAAAGCTGCCTTGCTCGTTATCATGGTAGACAGGTAAAAGATAGAGACCGATTGTTGTTTATCATGTAAGAAAAGAACAGGCTCACATTATGTTGCTATTTTTTTTATTGTATCTATGCAGGGGGACCTTATGATTTATGATTACCTTATTGAAGTTTTTTCACTAAAAAGGATGTTCTTTAAAAAAATATTTGTCCCATCTGTGATGCTATAAAAATATTTGTTTCTTAAAAGGGATAGTTCACCCTAAAATCAAAAACCACATGTTTCCCCTCTTACCCGTAGTGCTGTTTATCAATCTAGCTGGTTTTGGTGTGAGTTGCCCAGTGTTGGAGTTATCGGCCGTGGAGATGTCTGCCTTCTCTCGATTATAATAATACTTTGTGGAACTCGGCTTGTGGCGCTCAAAGTGCGAAAAATTATCTAAATAGAAATCATGACCCGGTTCCTCAAGATAATCCACAGACCTTGCCTTGATCAGTTTCATGGATTTTCTTTCAGACAGAGCCAGGGTAGCTGTCTCCCTCTATTTAAAGGCTTTATGCTAAGCTAAGCTTTATATTTAGTGTGTAGACATGAGTGGTATCGATCTTCTCCCATAACTATTGGCAAGAAAGCAAATCATATTTCAGATGATGAGGGGAGAGTCCGTCAGTCGTCTGTCACAGGTGCTACCGCAACAGTCGGAGCTAAAAAAAAAAAAAAAAGTGTCTGGCAGCACTTTCTCACCCTGGTGTAGGAGAGCGTGGCGTTGCGGTGCTGCGTGTGGAACTGCAGGGTGACGTAAGCCACGTCCGGGGCGATCCGGGACACCACGGCCTGCACCGTCTCGTTGCGGGAGACGTTCACGTTCTGGAAGGTTCCCAGCAGGAAAATCACCCGGTCTGCGACGGAGAGGAGAAAAGTCTGATTGATCACATGCTTTTATTGTGGAGGATTGGTTGGAGCGTGCTGCCTATAAATTCCGAGCAACAACACCAGGCAACATTGAGTAAACTGTTTGTTCCCTGAGGTCGCAGACAGCAGCTGGTGCTTTGCCATGAAGGCGACCTGAAGACAGGTCAGCAGCCCATCAAGGAGGATCTTACAGAAGAAGAAAAAAGCTGAATGGAGAAGTGCGCTCTGTGTTGAGTAATGAGGTATTTCTTCAACAGCTTGACAAGAATCAAACACTGCTGTATAAACTTCTTTAATGTCCAGATTGCAGCGGGCTACAATTATTTTAAATTCTGGCCTACAAAACTGCTTGCTAACATGTCAGCTGCTCATTTAGGAGGTTTGTTGTCAAAAACACTTCAAAATATATACAAAAAAAACTACATTACCATTGTAACGTTCAGTAAAACAACTAATTATTTGTCAGTCCTCCGTGATTTCCGACGTTATCTTCCACTTTTATCTGAAAACCTTTGGACTGGCCGGTATTAGTGAAGCCGATCATCCTCTGATCATGTGCTTACGTCAATGCTGTTTTTGTTTTCTTTCCTCTCTATTCAAATGAAACAGTAATAATGAATCCACTATGGATGTACTCACTCTTAAGTAACCATTAACTCTCTATCTGAAGGGGAATGTGCAGAAAAGCACATAACAACACTGTACCATGATCACTTCAGATGATCACGCTGAAACAGCAACCGTCCACTCATGAGATCTGAGAAGCACATGTAGTTTGACCAATAGATTAAAAAATATATACATATTAAACTGACTACGTGATGCTTAAACATCTGTCAATCAAACATCACACTTCACCAAAGCAGCTTCTCCCACTCATCACTGTGACACTTCCTCATCTCTTTCACAGACCACTCGGATTGATTTCAGCGGGCCTCATAAGTTTGAGAGGCTTTTCCACCCTGAGGAAATGGAAATTAGTTGCAGAAAGTGACATAAATCACCGGTTACTTCAGCCGCCATCTGTGACTTCACCCTACAGCAGAGACATTGGAGTTATTGATATTCTATTAACATCCCAATGTGAATATCACAGGCATACTATACACAAGTTATGTTAGAATTGCTCTGTGATGACCCCCCCCCCCCCCCCACAACATCTCCTTACACCGATATAGACTCTGTTAAACATGTGTAAAACATACACCCTTTCTCAAAAACACTATATAACTGAATTAAATTCACTTTATGCGTTTTTGAGGGGGGTTAAACTGGACTAAATAAACATATGACCCTGAGTAGGTTCGTGAGAAAATTTGATATTTCACTGCTAGCTAACGTTAGCTAAAGCTACACAGCAATAACAAGCTCAACAGAGTGATACTCCAGTGATTTACATGCAGCATCAAGGAGTCACACAACCGCATTTAACACGTTCCCTGCTACACAATGTTAACGTTAGCTACTATATAACCCAATACTTATCGGTTTTAAAGATTGAGAAAGATAAATAACATCCTAAAAGTGAAAGTAGCGTTACATTAAATTGCTGTGCTAGTAACTCACTTTCCACTTGCGCTTGAACTTCACAAGCCAGAGGAAGACAGAGCAGCAGCAGCGGGCACCAAGTCCAACGAGACATTTTCCTTTACTTCGACAAAAGCGCTTCTACCCGCCGGTCGGTGAAATCATTGGTAACCTCGGAGCCTCCGGTGTTTGGGGAGCAGAAGTCTCTGCAGAAGCGACATGCTTGACTGGACTGAGGGGTTCCGCGGGACAGCCTTCTCCCTCTGCTGCCGCTCCGACGGCTGGAACGATGCTTCCGCGAGACTCGCGCACTCGGGTCACGCGATAGTTCCACCTCCCTGTCCAGACAGCATTTTAAATCAAGCAGTGACTGAACGTGATTTACATAAAACATTATCTTGGAGCGTCTTACTTCGTGTATGTGTTTTGATGTCCGTTCATAAACGTTGCGTTGGGTTTATTAACGGCATTTAAAAGGATGTTTGTGGATCTGGGAAAAAGTGGCGGAGTGGGAGCTCTTTGATATCATATTCTCAGACCATAGCTAATCACTACGTCAAAGTAATTTATGCTGAAAACAAGCACAATTTTATGTGCACAAAATGAATGTAAAGCAGTAAAAAAAAAAAAAGGCTGCTGTTCTTGATTTACAGAAATATTCTTCAGATATTGAAATAAACACTAATGTTGGAGGAATGCTTTCCAACATTACTCTGCTGACTTGTTGCAGTTCCGCAGCAGAGGGGGAAGTTGGATGTTACAGCAGATCCTGTGTGTTGGATGATGATTCTATTCCTGCTGTTAAACTGCTGATGAAAATATGCCACAACAATGCATATAGTGAAAGCGAGAAGTCGAGTTCCCGCTCAGGTCACCACACAGAAAACAAAAAACAGAGACAATTTACATGTTTATTGATTTATTTAAACTCAAGCCCTTCTCTTACCCATTCATACATTAAAACCTTGCAGGCACCAAAGAGTCATGCATGCTGGCAAACCGATTGAACATAACAGAAGTACGAACAAACAAAAAAGATGAGACGCATCTTTCACACTGCTTGCGTCTGAATCACCAGACGAGGATGCAGCTCCGCAGAATCGTGCTGTAAATGCTCCAGGAGAAGGGAGAGTATACAGGCGAAAGATGAAGTGGTATGTGGCAAGACACTGTACACAATAGTGGCAGCAGCAGCGGGGGGGGGGACGGTCCCTCGTGGGCTCTCTTAATTCTTTCGTAAGCTGACGTCGGCGCTGGTCAGCAGCGGCGACAGCGACGTGCTCTCTGATACGTCTTCTCTCTTCAGAACCAGGAAAGCCTCGCGACTGATTCCCAGCAGCTCTCGGAGGCCGCTGTTCTCCAGCTGAGATGCACAAAACAGAAGACGTACAGCCATGCATTCAGATGAAATAATACCACTACTGCTACTTCTATTACTACTAACATGGATCTTTCATTTGATGCTGCGTCAATCAATGAATATTTGCACGTTGGTGGCTCCACATCAAACCCATTATTTGAAAGAAAGTGTGCCGCGTGGTTCAAAAGAATAGGCTTAGGATTTTTCTCTCAAGTTTGGATTTGTGTCCCTACCCTGCACCATCATTTTATTTTGGACAACTGTTGGAAGTACACGTGGAACAGATCGGGGCATTTTCTTTTACCTCTAGCTGTTTAATCCTCTCCTCGTCTTCACATATTCGTCCCTCGTCCACCTCTATCGCCTTCCTCATCACAGAGGCCATCTCATTGATCTTGTCTATGTGTGCTTGCATTTCCTACAGAGATGGAAAACAAAACACATAAATAAAAGGTAGTAGAAGTTGGGAAAGTAGGTCTTTAGTAATCAGCTGTCACATTTTTCACGATAAAGTTTAACAAGTAATCCCCCAAATAAGCAGGCCCTGAAAGGAGGATTAAGTGGGCCTCACTGACCGTGGTGTGCTGCTCCTTCAGCTGTGTCACGATGGCGGGGTCGTCTCTCTTGCTGGCCATGAGGAGCCTGAACATCTGCTCCCGGTATTTGGTCATGATGAGCTCTAACGCAGACTGGTGTTCATCTAACGACGTCCGTAGCTCTGCAGGAAGAGTAAACACAGGCTTTTTAGGAGACATCACTGCAGAAAACCTCCACAAGAACATCTGTCAACTTCACGTTGCCCTGCTGCGATTAGCCATCTCTGTGTTTGTGACAAACGGGAGTCCACTCCGAAACGGACCACAAAGCAGCCAAGCCACAGTGAGAGTAACATTACAAATGAAAAGCCTACCTTTGTTTTCCTGCTGCAGCTCTCTGATCTGACGGTTTTCCTGTTGGATTCCTAGGACCAGACTAGAACGAGGACGATGTCGCGCTACCTGGTTCAACGAGTCAATCTCCTCCTGGTACTGCCAACAAGAAACCCCCTCCCATTAGACAACTGGAAGATTTCAGTCTACAATTAACAGTGATTTATGTCACTGCCTTACACTCGTTATCAGGTTTTTTAGTGATTATGCATTGAAGCGGCTATAAAAAGAACACTCCTATTTAATTGCCACCAACATAATGTGATACCATACCTGTTGCATGGCCTCCACTCGCTTGTTAAGCGAGGTCGTCTGTTCGATTAACATCTCAGCCGCGTTGTCATGGTTACGAAGCCTCTCCACCAATGATTTGGCATCTGCCAGGACCTTTTCTACGGTGCAGTTCATGCCTGAGGAAATAAAACTCATCATTACGAGGAACTACGACGGTTTAATGACCACAGGAAAGAGTGGATTCCTTACTTTATAATAGGGTAATGTTGCCATTAAGAGATTATTATAGATTGTTATAAGTAAGCTCAATGACTAATCCATTTTGTAATCAATAAAATCATTGTGTGTGCTGGGCTAATGTGATCTCTTTCCTCCTGTTTCAATTAATGCATATACCTGATTGGTTCAAAATGATTGCATAGAAATATATCTATCTAATATGACTTACCCAGCCTTCACTATTGGCATTTAAAAGTCTGTACTTTGTATTTTAAACGGGCTTTTATCTCAGGCAATAAATTGAGGCCGATAAAGCACACTGTGCCTCATCATGCTATTCATTACGTCACTTATTGACCAAGTGAAGAGTCACACTAACAGAAACTGAAGCTCCCCATTTGTAAATCTTCAGACTATGATCAGATTAGAGTCACTAACCTTAATACAACTAGAATTCATTGTTCGGTACAATAAAGTAAAAAGAATAAAGTAAAAAGACATGACTCATCAAAGAACTAAAACAACATGTTTCTTAACGCGTCGCAAAGCCTACCCTGATGTCAGATGTGTGTCAGCTAATTCGCTCAAGCTAACACTGCCTTGCTCTAAGTGTTACATTTAGT